>NC_071587.1:14879857-15497357 GCF_024509145.1 Vidua macroura | reverse complement strand
GAGAGTTAAGAGAGAAAGAGAGAGTTAGGAGAGAAAGACAGAAAGAGAGTTAGGAGAGAAAGAGAGAAAGAGAGAGTTAGGAGAGAAAGAGAGAGTTAGGAGAGAAAGAGAGAAAGAGAGTTAGGAGAGAAAGAGAGAAAGAGAGAAAGAGAGAGTTAGGAGAGAAAGAGAGAGTTAGGAGAGAAAGAGAGAAAGAGAGAAAGAGAGTTAGGAGAGAAGGAGAGAAAGAGAGAGTTAGGAGAGAAAGAGAGAAAGAGAGTTAGGAGAGAAAGAGAGAGTTAGGAGAGAAAGAGAGAAAGAGTTCGGAGAGAAAAAGAGAGAAAGAGAGAGGACAGAAAGAGAGAGTTAGGAGAGAAAGAGAGAAAGAGAGAGTTAGGAGAGAAAGAGAAAAAGAGAGTTAGGAGAGAAAGAGAGAGAGTTAGGAGAGAAAGAGAGAAAGAGAGTTAGGACAGAAAGAGAGAAAGAGAGAAAGAGAGGAGAGAAAGAGAGAAAGACAGAGGAAAAGAAATAGGAAAAGAATGGCAGAGAGTAAAAAATGAGAAGGGTTACAGTGAAAAAGAAAGAGGGTGAGAGTGAGAAAGAAGACAAAAGAATAGAGAAAAAAAAGAAGAGAAGCTGGAGAGAAAAAGAAATAAAGAGTAAAAGCATCAACTAGAGAGAAAAATAAATAGTTAGAAATACTGAAATAGACAAACAGAAGAAAAGACATACAGGGAAATAGAGAAGCAGAGAGAGACAGAAACAGTGAGAAACAGTGAGAAACAGAAACAAAGTTAGGGACGGACAGAAATGACGAGACAGAAAGAAAACTAAGAGAAGAAGCAAAGGAAGAAATACAGTGGGGAAAAAAAAATGACTAAACCACACCAAAAAAACACAGGAGCCAAAGGGGGAGGGGGAGGGAGCAGGGGGCATCTTTATTAGGGTTGATTCAACTTTATTGAATGAATTCTTTTATTTACACTCCAGCAAAACACATGGAAACTATGCATACAAATGGGAGCGTAGATACAATCCGTACGCTGACCGGTAGAAATCCCGCTTACGTACAAAGCCATATGTGGAAATGCGGCGCCAAATGCAAACACGGAACGATACGGGGCAATAGAAACCTAACGCATATTAACACAATATAACCTTTTTTCTATTTACATTACATTTTGTTTGATTGTTAGAGGAAAGACCAAAACAAAAATAGCACACAGAAACCAACAGTCATCCACCGTGACCGCCTCCTTCACATTGCACGCAAACTCACCGTCGCTCTCGTTTCAACCGCTCCGTTAAGCCCCAGCAATCGTTGTTCCTCGGGAACGTGGTTCCCGGGAGCCTCCGAAAAAATCCTCCTGCCTGACGAAAACCCCGGTCCCGGGACGGTCCGCCTCCGAACTTTGGCGATGAACGTCGCCTCGCGGACCGGCCGGGACCGAGGAAAAAAAAAACCCAGCCGGGGGGAAAAAAAAAAAAACCCCCCCGGCTGGGGATTTTTTATTCTAAATTTAAAAATGAGCTGAAAAACCTGAAAGGCAAAGGCCATACGCACAAGGTTAGAACCGGTCGACACGCACACACACACAAACACACACGCACGGAGCCCTCCTTCAGCTTACCCACAAACCCACCCTCGCTCTCGTCTCAACCGCTCCCCTAACCCCCGGCCGTCGACACGCATGCACGACGCTCCTCGGGAACGTGGTTCCCGGGAGCCTCCGAAAAAATCCTCCTGCCTGACGAAAACCCCGGTCCCGGGACGGTCCGCCTCCGAACTTTGGCGATGAACGTCGCCTCGCGGACCGGCCGGGACCGAGGAAAAAAAAACCCAGCCGGGGGGAAAAAAAAAAAAACCCCCCGGCTGGGGATTTTTTATTCTAAATTTAAAAATGAGCTGAAAAACCTGAAAGGCAAAGGCCATACGCACAAGGTTAGAACCGGTCAACACGCACACACACACAAACACACACGCACGGAGCCCTCCTTCAGCTTACCCACAAACCCACCCTCGCTCTCGTTTCAACCGCTCCGTTAAGCCCCGGCAATCGTTGTTCCTCGGGAACGTGGTTCCCTGGAGCCTCCTAAAAAATCCTCCTGCCTGACGAAAACCCCGGTCCCGGGACGGTCCGCCTCCGAACTTTGGCGATGAACGTCGCCTCGCGGACCGGCCGGGACCGAGGAAAAAAAAACCCAGCCGGGGGGAATAAAAAAAAAACCCCCCGGCTGGGGATTTTTTATTCTAAATTTAAAAATGAGCTGAAAAACCTGAAAGGCAAAGGCCATACGCACAAGGTTAGAACCGGTCAACATGCACTCACACCTGCGGACACAAGCTCTCACAGACAGACACGGACAATCACGCTCTCTCACGCGCTCTTCCGCTTACACGCTGACCGCGACCCTTACTTGAAACGCTACGTTGACGCTTCGACGCGTCTTCTGACCGCGGCTCTTCGACGCGGCTCTACGTGTAGGGACCCGGGGACCTGCGAGACGACAGAGACGACGGGAGACGAGTGACTATCTGACGGCTAGGAGCTATTCCCGCTCCGGGTCCACAAATTTTGTACCCAAAACCCCCATAGAAGACAGATGAACTGTAAAGTTTTATAACTGCTCTACCTAACCGTGACTACGCGCCTGGGCAGGGCAGCTCCGATCGTAAGTGGCACGACAGAGGCGTGTACAACATAAGCCAAGGTAGGTACATACAATATATGCACAATATAAGCCAACGTAGGTACATACAGTATAAGTGCATACAATATAAACCGACATAGGTACATACGACATAAGTACATACAATATAAGCACATACAGTATAAGCCAACATAGGTAGGTACAACCTAAGCACGTACAATATAAGCCGACGTAGATATAATATAAGTGCGGACTTGACGTAACTCTCCGGAAGATCAATTGTTGAGCCCTATACCCTTTGAGAAGGCGCAAGCTACGGAACTACTGCGGTCAGGTGATGAGGGTCTAATACGCTCCCTCTAGAAGTCCGAGAGAATGGCACGGGAAGAGAAGGCGCTACCGAAGGTGAGAAGGAAGATGGATGAGAACGTCTCCTGTACTTCTTCCCGTCTCAAAAAGTAAAAATGTAACGATGCCGGAATAAGCGATATCCAGGAAGGTACACGAGTAAAATATGGCCGATACGGCAGAGAACAATGCCGATAAAGCCTCGAGATGTAACAAAGGCCTATGACGCAGAAATCAATGGACACGGACGACATAACACAGACACGGACGACATAACACAGACACGGACGACATAACACAGACACGGACGACATAACACAGACACGGACGACATAACACGAGTGGAAACTGCCTGGCAGTTCCACCTTATGGACCCAAGATTGCTAGTCCAAGATGAGTCATAGGCCGATGATGCCAAAGGAAAGAAAGCCCTAGGGCAATAGCATATGATGATGAAATTTAACTCCTTTCAAGATGTTAGTGCCAAAGGACTTAAGAGGAAGCCTAAGAAGCTCAGTAGGCCTAGACAAGAAAGCCATGACTACGGCGTGACCGTGGCTAGAGCTCCGGACGTGAAGGCGGGCTCCTCGGGTGAAAAGATCCACGACGACGTCGAGAGTCGAAGAAGGCCGCCGACGCGAACCTCGCGAGGACGCGAAGACGGATCGGAACTGCCCTGCCCGGCGAAGACTCTGGTGAGGCTGAGGAGAAACCCTCTCCCTCTGCTTCCGAGGGGCCCGTCCCACTATGGGCCTCTCCTCTAAGCTAACATCTAATTGTCTCCTGTGATAGTAAAGGTTTTTCCCCTTCTCCCACCTACTGGCCCCGACACTTAGCTTTGGCAAGACGACCGGACAACATCCATCGTCAGCCGGACGTGGACGGCGACGCGTTCTCTACGTCCGCTTCGGTGCTGCCGTTTCCAAACTTCGGCTATGCGCCTCCTCACGGTACCTAAGACAAAACAGAAAATGCAACTGGCGCCCTGCAAAAAAGGAATCCCCGGAACTCTGACGCACCGCTGCCCCGGCTCACCTGAAATCTTGATGCGACTCAACAGGCTGCCGGGAGGATACCTACAAAAGGAAAAGGTACAGGCTGAGCGTGCTGCCGCATAACGGTCACCTATGAGTCACCCAGCCTAAATGCCGACTCACCCGCTTGACTCTGTTCCTTCACACGCCTAGGGCGGCAATGACACCTGCAAAGAAACAAAGCAAAAAAAACCACACTGAGATACCGAGAAAAGACCACCACCCTGACCCGACGAGTACGCCCACCTACACCTTAAGCTTGCACCCACCTGGCCTCAGACATCTGGGATCAGAGACATCTCGCAAGAGGACTGCCTAAAATAAAAAAAATAAAAAAAATAAAAAAAATAAAAAAAAAAAAAGGGGATGCTTAGACTTTCACCAGAAACTGAGACCTGTGCGAGAACAAGTGCTTCTGTCCACTGCTCACCTGGCACACTTGGCCTTGACTGCAGCTATCTGCCTGGACTTCCTAATAATAGACAAAGAACAGTGCTGTAACATAGTCACCATTTATGCTTCCCCTGCAAATACAAACAGCAACTGACCTTCTCAGGGAAAACCCCCTGACCCGGGAGGGGCGCTCTGCCACAGATCTTAAATGTCTGCATCTGAAAGAAAGTTAGGAGAAAATTCAAACAACTGTAGGATAACTTAACAGGTCCAAGCATCCTGTGTGAATCTAGGAATACCATCTAGAATACAACTACATCCCCCATTCCAAATTGCAGGTCTCCAGGACTTGTGCAATTACACCAGGCTATGCGGCAGGACAGAGCAGCTCCGGGACAAATACGTGCAGACACCCGTGACACGGGACGGGACACGACAAACGAGGGGACGCCACGAGGAGAAAAATCTCTTGGCGAGAAAAATGCCCGCGAGGACAGAGAGATTGCGGAACAAGATGACCTAGGCGAGACGGCCGGCTCGGAGCCGATGAGGCTCAAAGAACCCTGCAGGAAGAAGATGCTAAGAAAACAATGTCTTCCGAGAACCGCACAAGGGGATGCCTGAAAAGCCTACGGTAAGAATGAGCTACCTAGCTTGGCGTTCTCACGAGTCCTAAGCCGCTATAATGGATCGTTGGGGTGCGCGGCTGTCGCTACAGCTCGGAACGAGACCTTAAAAGACATCCGACCGGATGCTTCTAAAGACAGATACGACCGCGATGCCTGTCCGGACTCCCGAGTCAAAAGGCCTGTGGCGTTGGTTCCGGGCCGAGGAACGCAAAGATCGCAGATGCCAAGATGACCCTCAGACAGCTAAGGTAAAAAAAGACAAGTGACGTGACAGACCCAAACAACACAGAATGCACGAGAGACAAGTGACACGACACACGCCGGAACTGCTCTGCCCTGCGCGCCTCAGCGCTGAGATCAAAAGAGACGCTTTCCCTTTAGGTGGCCTAAGGAGACGCTTCTTAGACATCCCCATCTCCAAAGCAGACTCAAAAATCCCTTCCGGGCAGTCCCAAGCCAGCACCCCGCTTCCCTCCCCTCAGTGGGTCGTAGCCCTGGACTTATCTTGCACATTTCTGGGCATGCAAATCCCTGTCGAGTGCAAAAGAAGGCCGCCTCCCTGTCTGGGAAGTTCCAGCTGTCACCAGGCTCTTATCTCGTCGTCTGCCAAGACAAAGAAAAGGAAACATCAGCGCACAATCTTAACAGCACATGGGCTAAAACCTGACAATTCTGCTACTCGCCTTCTCCTAAGAGGGCCCTGGCGTTCGGGCCGCACGCTTCGGCCGTGCTCCGAGGCCGACGCTGCCGTCACGAGGTACGCCTAGGTTAAGTGGAGACAAGGTGACTGGGCACGGCTGAAACTGGAGTGGACCCCCTCTCCTCCTCCCTACCTCCCCGACTCACCGCAGCTCCTCGGCCGTTCCCGTGAGCTACCCAGACGGGACCTTGAAATACAAGATGTGTGGGCTTCATCACGGGGTCCCGTCGTACTTCCGGAGAGCTCGCGAGTGCAGGAAACCCGGTCCGTCCGCCACCTGATGACATGGGCTTAGCGTACGCCGAGTGGATGGCCTAAAGCACGCAAATGAGAACGGATGGTTAGAGGTGCACCAGAAACTGAGACCTGTGCGAGAACAACTGCTTCTGTCCACAGCTCACCTGGCACACTTGGCCTTGACTGCAGCTATCTGCCTGGACTTCCTAATAATAAAGACAAAGAACAGTGCTGTAACATAGTCACCATTTATGCTTCCCCTGCAAATACAAACAGCGACTGACCTTCTCAGGGAAAACCCCCTGACCCAGGAGGGGCGCTCTGCCACAGATCTTAAATGTCTGCATCTGAAAGAAAGTTAGGAGAAAATTCAAACAACTGTAGGATAACTTAACAGGTCCCAGCATCCTGTGTGAATCTAGGAATACCATCTAGAATACAACTACATCCCCCATTCCAAATTGCAGGTCTCCAGGACTTGTGCAATTACACCAGGCTATGCAGCAGGACAGAGCAGCTCCGGGACAAATATGTGCAGACACCCGTGACACGGGACGGGACACGACAAACGAGGGGACGCCACCAGGAGAAAAATCTCTTGGCGAGAAAAATGCCCGCGAGGACAGAGAGATTGCGGAACGAGATGACCTAGGGGAGACGGACGACTCGGAGCCGATGAGGCTCAAAGAACCCTGCAGGAAGAAGATGCTAAGAAAACGATGTCTTCCGAGAACTGCACTAGCGGATGCCTGAAAAGCCTACGGTAAGAATGAGCTACCTAGCTTGGTGTTCTCACAAGTCCTAAGCCGCTATAATGGATCGTTGGGGTGTGCGGCTGTCCCTACCGCTCAGAACGAGACCTTAAAAGACATCTGACCGGATGCTTCTAAAGACAGATACGACTGCGATGCCTGTCGGGACTCCCGTGTCAAAAGGCCTGTGGCGTTGGGGCCGGGCCGAGGAACGCAAAGATCACAGATGCCAAGATGACCCTCAGACAGCTAAGGTAAAAAAAGACAAGTGACGTGACAGACCCAAACAACACAGAATGCACGAGAGACAAGTGACACGACACACACCGGAACTGCTCTGCCCTGCGCACCTCAGCGCTGAGATCAAAAGAGACGCTTTCCCTTTAGGTGGCCTAATGAGACACTTCTTAGACATCCCCATCTCCAAAGCAGACTCAAAAATCCCTTCCGGGCAGTCCCAAGCCAGCACCCCGCTTCCCTCCCCTCAGTGGGTCATAGCCCTCGACTTATCTTGCACACTTCTGGGCGTGCAAATCCCTGTCGAGTGCAAAAGAAGGCCACCTCCCCGTCTGGGAAGTTCCAGCTGTCACCAGGCTCTTATCTCTTCGTCTGCCAAGACAAAGAAAAGGAAACATCAGTGCACAATCTTAACAGCACATGGGCTAAAACCTGACAATTCTGCTACTCGCCTTCTCCTAAGAGAGCCCTGGCGTTCGGGCCGCACGCTTCGGCCGTGCTCCGAGGCCGACGCTGCCGTCACGAGGTACGCCTAGGTTAAGTGGAGACAAGGTGACTGGGCACGGCTGAAACTGGAGTGGACCCCCTCTCCTCCTCCCTACCTCCCCGACTCACCGCAGCTCCTCGGCCGTTCCCGTGAGCTACCCAGACGGGACCTTGAAATACAAGATGTGTGGGCTTCATCACGGGGTCCCGTCGTACTTCCGGAGGGCTCGCGAGTGCAGGAAACCCGGTCCGTCCGCCACCTGATGACAGGGGCTTAGCGTACGCCGAGTGGATGGCCTAAAGCACGCAAATGAGAACGGATGGTTAGAGGTGCACCAGAAACTGAGACCTGTGCGAGAACAACTGCTTCTGTCCACTGCTCACCTGGCACACTTGGCCTTGGCTGCAGCTATCTGCCTGGACTTCCTAATAATAAAGACAAAGAACAGTGCTGTAACATAGTCACCATTTATGCTTCCCCTGCAAACACAAACAGCGACTGACCTTCTCAGGGAAAACCCCTTGACCCGGGATTGGGGGCTCTGCTACAGATTTAATCTGCCTGCATCTGAAAGAAAGGTAGGAGTAATGTCAAACGGCTGCAGGATAACTTAACAGCACCAAACATGTCAATCTACGAATACAATCTAGAGCCCAACAACGCCCCGCATCAGAAATTTCAACTCCTGGGACTTGTCCTGTTACAGGCTATGCAGCAGGGCAGAGCAGTTCCGGGACAAATACGTGCAGACACCCGTGACACAGGACAGAACGTGACAAACCAGGGGACGTGACAGGGAGAGAGAGCTCTTGGTGAGAAGAATGCCGGCGAGCGCCGGGAGAACGCGGAACGAGATGACCTAGGTGAGACGGACCGCTCGGAGCCGATGAGGCTCAGAGAACCCTGCAGGAACAAGATGCTAACAGAATGATTTCTTAAGAGAACTGCAGAGAGGAATGTTTTACGGTCCGAAGGCTCTAGCTAGCTTTGCATTCTTATCGGTCCTAATCGGCTATAAGGGATCATTGCGGTGTGTGGCTGTTGACACAGCTCAGAGCAAGACCTTAAAAGACATCTGACTGGATGCTTCTAAAGGGAGATGCAATTCAGATGCCTGTCTGACCTCTGGAATCAAGAGTCCTATTGCACTGGTGCCCGTCCAAGGAATGCGGAGATCACGGATGCCAAAAATGAGGCCGGGGTTTCCGATAGGGCCCTCAAAGGGCTAAGGTAAAAAAGCCATGTGACACGAAATACCCAAACACACAGAATGCACAATAGACAAGTGACACAACACACACCGGAACTGCTCTGCCCTGAGCACTGTGATCAAAAAAAACCCTTTCCCTTTAGGTGGCCTAAGTGGATACTTCTTGCACATCCCTGCCACCAAAGCTGATTCAAAAAACGCTCCCAGCGCCTCGCTTTCATCCCCTCTCAAGGTCGTAGCCCTCGACTTATCTCTCGGACATCCGGGGATGAGAATCCACGTCGCGTGCGAACGGAGGCCGCCTCGCCTGCTGGGAATTTTCTTACGATCGCCGGGCTGTAGTCCCTTGCTCAACTACAATCGAGAACACCAAACATCACTGCGTGATCTTAGCTGTACAACGGACAAAACCCAGCAGTTCTGCTACTCACCGTTCTCCTCAGAATGCCTGGCTCCTCGGGCCGCACGCTTCGGCCGTGCTCGGAGGCTGACGCCGTCATTGCAGGGTATGCCTGGGTTGAGAAGAGACAAAGTGACTCGGCATTGCTGAAACCTAAGTGGACCCTGGCTCCCTCTCCCTACCTCGGCGACTCACCGCAACTCCTCGGCCCTTGCCAAAGGCTACCCGGATGGGACCTTGAAATACAAAATTTCAAGGCTTCATTACGGCCCTGAAATACTTCCAGAGGACTCACGAGCACAGGAAACCCGGTCCGTCGGCTGGTTGGTGACGGGGGCTTGGCATACTCCGAGTGGATTGCCTAAAGCACACAAACAAGAATGGAGGCTTTAGAGTTGCACCAGAAATTGAGACCTGAGTGAGAACACCTGTTTCTGCAACCGGTCACTGCTCACCTTGACTGCAGAGATCCAGATTTAATGCCTAAAAATAAAGACAGAAAACAGTACTGTAACACACAGTCACCATTTATACTTCCACTGCAGAGACAAACGGTGACTGACCTGCTCAGGGGAACCCCCTCTCCAGGGACTGGGGGGGCTCTGCCACAGATTTAATCCACCTGCATCTGAAAGAGAGTTAGGACAAAAGTCAAATGGTTGCAAGATAACTTAACAGCTGCAAACACCTTATGCCAATCTAGGAATACCATCTAGAGTCCAACTACACCCTGCACTGCAAATTTCAAGTCCCCAGAACTTATCCTATTACACCAGGCTATGCAGCAGGGCAGAACAGCTCTGGGACAAATATGTGCAGACACCCGTGACACAGGACGGGACAAACGAGGGGACGCTAAACACAAACGACACGTTATGACACAAACGACACGTTATGATACAAACGGCGTGACACAAGGATGATAACTTCCTGGCGAGAAGAATAATGGCGAGGAGTGAGAGGATGCCAAAAGAGATGACCGATGCTCTGGCAGTGGTGGATGGAGGAGGCTCTAAGGAGCAGAAGAGCTCCTGGAGAAGACTGGAACAGAGTGACCCGTTAAAAGAACTGTTGGTCACAATGATCCGGATGGCTGTGAGACAATGCTACGTTTAGAATGCTTTCCATATCCGTACAATCTGGTAAGCCCCAGGATGTTACAGCTCGTGGCTGGAAAGGATGGATGGCGATACGGCCGGGAAGGAGGCCTCAAAAGACGTCCGACTCGATGCTTCGGAGATGCGACCGAGAGAGATGGCCGAGCCCGCCGGTAAAAGAACGAACGATATCGGCGTCGTGCCGAGAAGTGCGAGCGTTCGAGAACCCAGAGATGCTGGCTGATGCTTGTGTTAAGGCCCTTGAGGGGAAAAGGCAGGGATATCTGATCCAAGGGACCCCAAAGACACACCAGATAACACGGTACATGGGACAACACAACACGGACCGGAACTGTTCTGCACTGCACACCCTACAGCTGCAATCAAAAGTAGAGCCTCTCCCTTTAGCTGTCCTAAGAGGCCCCTTAGAAGATATCCCTTTATCCTCTGCTAGTTTTCCAATCTATCCCAGGAATTTCCAATCCACTACTCCCATCTCCAGGCTGTGGCCCCGACTTATCTCTTGGGTGATGGGTGATGTGAATCCAGGTTGGACCTGAAATGAGTCTACCTCGGAGGGCCGTGTGATCGCCTGTTAGCCTCTTAGTCGGTTACAATAAAGAACAGCAAAATCAATGCATGAGTTTAGTGTCACGTGGGCCAAATCCCAGCAAGTCAGCTACTTATCCTCTTCTGAGCGTGCCTGGGTCCTCAAGTCTCCAGCTTCATCCTGAGTCCAAGGCTATGGCTGTTATTATGAGTGGCACCTGGATTAGAGAGAGGCAAAGTTACATGGCATTTCTGTGAGTGCAGTGGATGAGCTCGTGTGCTGTACGACGCACGAATGCCTCTGCTATGCTTGTGAAAACCCTTGGCTGGGTCCTCAAATAGACACCATTTCTCACCCTGCTACCTTCAAAACCCCCCACAATAACTCCTAACCGGGCACCCTGCTCACTCTCCCTCTCCTAGTCACAATCCTCAACTCATCTGAAGCCTCAATCTCAAACATCATCTTTGACACAGGGCAGATACCTTTTGTGACGCAATGAATCTGCTGAAAAAATGTTGTACTTGACACAACCTGGAGTTGCAGGAAGTTGGACTCCTCCTAAAAAAAAAAAAAAAAACAACAAAACAAAATCATAAATTACAAAAACACCTTACCACCCCTGAATGCAAAACCCAAATCATGAACTTAAATACTCCCTGTATTCAAGGTTGTTTTCTTCACAGTCTCTTCAAAGCCTCTGTTGCTTTAGATGCCCAAAAGCACCTGCTGAAAACAACCTGAGATAAGCTGAAAGAGCCTCTTCACCAAAATGAGAGGAGAGCTCTTACCCCAGCAGATTCCAGAGAGGGAATGAAGGCCCCTGGTAAAGGCTGGGGTTAATATACCCCTGATTGGGCCCGCCTCTCGTTCCCACAATGCCTGGGAAAGGAGAGGGGCAAATCCCACGGGGTATAAAAGTCCTCAGAGTGGCTGCAGCTGTTTGGCTCCTCTGACTTGAATTCGAGGGGAGTAAAGGGCTTGCTACAGAAGAAAACTCTCCAGGGAAATGACAGCACTTTCTTTTTTGCTACAACTACTTAGAACAAAAGGGCAGAAAGCTGGTAAGAAATAAACTTTGTTTATTTGAAAATAAAAAAGAAATAAAACTTTGTTTTTAGGCAGCATAGCTAGATAAGTTGGGTAATTTGCTGTTAACTTATATAATTATTCCTCAGTGACTACTAAGTAGTACTCCACTTGTGACTAAGTAGGGTGGAGAAGAATACTAATTATATGAACAGTCTGTCTCCTTGGGACTACTACCTAGGGCTATCTACATTATAAATAAAAATAAGAAAAATAATAGCCTCCCAGGCAGCATAAAGATTAAGTACATGCCAGGCTTGCCCTGCTCTGAGATATTTAGTCCTAGGGTGCAGAAAGAAGTGCCCTGAAAGGTAGTTTTAAACCCTTAAAATGCTGAAAAAGACAGAGCCTCCTTCAAGTGAAGCCTTTAACAGCAGGAAATGGGGCAGTTACCTCCGCTGAAACTGATACAATGGCAAATGAATGTCTTCTGCCCTTTAATTCAATCCCCGAGAATATTGGGAAAAGAGGGGTTTTCCTCGCTTTAAATCTCTCCAGTGATGAAGAAAGAGGGATTTTCCCCTCAATCCAAACCCTTAAGAAGGAGGGACAGCTGGGCTTTCCCCTCAGTTTAAGCCTTACTACAACACAAAGGGTTACCCTTAATTCAAATGCAGTTACCCTTAATTCAAACCCATAAAAAACATTATCAAGGTTTTCCCCTTCTATTTAATCTGGAAAATAATGGAAAATGGGGATTCCCTGTCAATTAACACCCCTAACAGCATAGAAAAGGCAGGGATTCTTTCCACTGAGACCATTAAAATTGCAGGGAAAGTGGATTCCCTCACGATTTGAACACAAGAAATAATGGAAAAGGAAGCTTTTTCTCTCAATTTAAACTCCTTTTCTCCTACTAAGCCCTCTCTTTTCTGGGACTGCTGTGGAAGGTCTGGGGGTTCTAGGGAAGGGCTGACACAATAAAAGGGGAAAGCTGAAAGCTCTCCCCTGGAACCCCACATGCTGCCTGGCCTGCTCAGGTGCTGACCCTTGGCAAGAGGGCTCTTCCCTTGGCATTTTCTCAAAGGGATGCTCCGTGCCCAGGTGGGTCTGGCTGCTCCCCAGTCCCTGCTGGATGTTCCAACCATAGTTCCTGGAGGAACGCTTGGAATAGCCCTGTTAGGCCCTCTGGACTAGCAGCTCCCTGTGCAGGTGTGCCCAGGTAACCCTCTGAAAGCGGCTTGTCACACGGGGGGCTGCGACACTTTGGAGTGGGGGATGAGGTGAAGAAAGGTCCTGTGGGGAGTTCCCTCCCCCACGCAGCCCTTTGTCTGCCCCTTAAACAATGGGGTGTCAGACTTTGCTTGCCAAGGAAATTAACAGTCTTTCCTCTCTGTGTGCCCCTAGCCAAACAGGAATTGCATCCAAAATTGCAGACAGCGAACGATTTCTCACAGACCACAGATGCCAACACCAAGAACTCTTGCTGTCCTCGGGGTGAAGCACACCACCAGTGAACAGACATCAATACACGGTGAGAAAGAGTTTGGTTTTACAGGGAAAAGGACCAGCGATTGGGTCCAGAGGTCAGTGGCCCCAAATGACATTATGCAACCTCAAGGTCCGAACGGTGCAAGATTTACAAGGGAGCAAAACTGCCCCCACCGAAAATTCGGGCTGCCCTGGCAGTGACAAGAACCTCCTGCAAACTAGCATAAAAATCGGGAGTGGTGTTTTTTGTTTCACAGGGAAAAGGGCTGGGGATCAAGTTCAAGGGGCCTGTGGCTCTGATTAGGCGGTTCCCTCCACAAATCTCAATAAGGCAGGCTGAGTCCCACACCCAAATTGTCACCACCAAGAATTTCTGCTGCCCTGACAGTCCCAAGGGAACCCTGCAAACTGACATCAGGAACCTGGGCTGGCCACTTTTCTTTCCCAAGGAAAAAGGACCGGTCTGTGTCTCCAGGGGCCTGTGGCCCTGAAGTGGCCCGACACCTCCAAAAATCCAAACGATCGAAGATGTGTCGCAGACCCAAGCTGCCCCCAGCTCAAAGCTGTGCTGCCCTGACAGTCCCAAGGGAACCCTACAAACTGACATCAGGAACCTGGGCTGGCCACTTTTCTTTCCCAGGGAAAAGGACCGGTCTGTGTCTACAGGGGCCTGTGTCCCTGACTAGTCGGACACCTCCAAAAATCCAAACGATCGAGGATGTGTCGCAGACCCAAGCTGCCCCCACCTCAAAGCTGTGCTGCCCTGACAGTCCCAAGGGAACCCTACAAACTGACATCAGGAACCTGGGCTGGCCACTTTTCTTTCCCAAGGAAAAAGGCTAATCCTTGCCTCCAGGGGCCTGTAGCCCTGAAGTGGCCGGACACCTCCAAAAATCCAAACGATCGAAGATGTGTCGCAGACCCAAGCTACCCCCAGCTCAAACCTGTGCTGCCCTGACAGTCCCAAGGGAACCCTACAAACTGACATCAGGAACCTGGGCTGGCCACTTTTCTTTCCCAAGGAAAAAGGCTGATCTTTGTCTCCAGGGGCCTGTGGCCCTGAGTGGCCGGACACCTCCAAAAATCCAAACGATCGAAGATGTGTCGCAGACCCAAGCTGCCCCCAGCTCAAACCTGTGCTGCCCTGACAGTCCCAGGGGAACCCTACAAACTGACATGAGGAACCTGGGCTGGCCACTTTTCTTTCCCAGGGAAAAGGACCAGTCTGTGTCTCCAGGGGATTGTGGCCCTGACTGGCCAGGCAACTCCAAAAATCCAAACGATCGAGGATGTGTCGCAGACCCAAGCTGCCCCCACCTCAAACCTGTGCTGCCCTGACAGTCCCAAGGGAACCCTACAAACTGACATCAGGAACCTGGGCTGGCCACTTCTCTTTCCCTGGGAAAAGGACCGGTCAGTGTCTCCAGGGACCTGTGGCCCTGAGTGGCCGGACACTTCCAAAAATCCAAACGATCGAAGTTGTGTCGCAGACCCAAGCTGCCCCCAGCTCAAACCTGAGCTGCCCTGACAGTCCCAAGGGAACCCTACAAAC
The DNA here is from genome assembly GCF_024509145.1 of Vidua macroura. NCBI lineage: Eukaryota > Metazoa > Chordata > Aves > Passeriformes > Viduidae > Vidua > Vidua macroura. Next base: position 15,482,580 of record NC_071587.1, on the reverse strand, counting down.
TGACATCAGGAACCTGAGCTGGCCACTTTTCTTTCCCAGGGAAAAAGGCTGATCTTTGCCTCCAGGGGCCTGTGGCCCTGAGTGGCCGGACACCTCCAAAACTCCAAACGATCAAAGATGTGTCACAGACCCAAGCTGCCCCCAGCTCAAACCTGAGCTGCCCTGACAGTCCCAAGGGAACCCTACAAACTGACATCAAGAACTGGGGCTGGCCACTTTTCTTTCCCAAAGAAAATAGCTGATCCTTGCCTCCAGGGACCTGTGGCCCTGAGTGGCCGGACACCTCCAAAACTCCAAACGATCGAAGATGTGTCACAGACCCAAGGTGCCCCCAGCTCAAACCTGACCTGCCCTGACAGTCCCAAGGGAACCCTACAAACTGACATCAAGAACTGGGGCTGGCCACTTTTCTTTCCCAAAGAAAATAGCTGATCCTTGCCTCCAGGGACCTGTGGCCCTGAGTGGCCGGACACCTCCTAAACTCCAAACGATCGAAGATGTGTCGCAGACCCAAGCTGCCCCCAGCTCAAACCTGTGCTGCCCTGACAGTCCCAAGGGAACCCTACAAACTGACATCAAGAACTGGGGCTGGCCACTTTTCTTTCCCAAAGAAAATAGCTGATCCTTGCCTCCAGGGACCTGTAGCCCTGAGTGGCCGGACACCTCCTAAACTCCAAACGATCGAAGATGTGTCGCAGACCCAAGCTGCCCCCACCTCACACCTGTGCTGCCCTGACAGTCCCAAGGGAACCCTACAAACTGACATCAGGAACCTGGGCTGGCCACTTTTCTTTCCCAGGGAAAAAGGCTGATCTTTGCTCCAGGGGCCTGTGGCCCTGAGTGGCCGGACACCTCCAAAAATCCAAACAATCGAAGATGTGTTGCAGACCCAAGCTGCCCCCACCTCAAACCTGTGCTGCCCTGACAGTCCCAAGGGAACCCTACAAACTGACATCAGGAACCTGGGCTGGCCACTTTTCTTTCCCAAGGAAAAAGGCTAATCTTTGCCTCCAGGGGCCTGTAGCCCTGAGTGGCCGGGCACCTCCAAAAATCCAAACGATGCAGGATGTGTTGCAGACCCAAGCTGCCCCCAGCTCAAACCTGTGCTGCCCTGACAGTCCCAGGGGAACCCTACAAACTGACATCAGGAACCTGAGCTGGCCACTTTTCTTTCTAAGGGAAAAAGGATTGGCCTTTGTCTCCAGGGGCCTGTGGCCCTGAGTGGCCGGACACCTCCAAAAATCCAAACGATCGAAGATGTGTCGCAGACCTAAGCTGCCCCCACCTCAAACCTGTGCTGCCCTGACAGTCCCAAGGGAACCCTACAAACTGACATCAGGAACCTGGGCTGGCCACGTTTCTTTCCCTGGGAAAAGGACCAGTTTGTGTCTCCAGAGGACTGTGGCCCTGACTGGCCAGGCACCTCCAAAAATCCAAACGATCGAAGATGTGTCGCAGACCCAAGCTGCCCCCACCTCAAACCTGTGCTGCCCTGACAGTCCCAAGGGAACCCTACAAACTGACATCAGGAACCTGGGCTGGCCACTTTTCTTTCCCAAAGAAAATAGCTGATTTTTGCCTCCAGGGGCCTGTAGCCCTGAGTGGCCGGACACCTCCAAAAATCCAAACGATCCAGGATGTGTTGCAGACCCAAGCTGCCCCCAGCTCAAACCTGTGCTGCCCTGACAGTCCCAAGGGAACCCTACAAACTGACATCAGGAACCTGGGCTGGCCACTTTTCTTTCCCTGGGAAAAGGACCGGTCTGTGTCTCCAGGGGACTGTGGCCCTGACTGGCCAGGCACCTCCAAAACTCCAAACGATCGAGGATGTGTCGCAGACCCAAGCTGCCCCCAGCTCAAACCTGTGCTGCCCTGACAGTCCCAAGGGAACCCTACAAACTGACATCAGGAACCTGGGCTGGCCACTTTTCTTTCCCAAGGAAAAGGACCGGTCGGTATCTCCAGGGACCTGTGGCCCTGAGTGGCCGGACACTTCCAAAAATCCAAACGATCGAAGTTATGTCGCAGACCCAAGCTGCCCCCAGCTCAAACCTGTGCTGCCCTGACAGTCCCAAGGGAACCCTACAAACTGACATCAGGAACCTGGGCTGGCCACTTTTCTTTCCCAAGGAAAAAGGCTGATCTTTGCCTCCAGGGGCCTGTGGCCCTGAAGTGGCCGGACACCTCCAAAAATCCAAACGATCGAAGATGTGTCGCAGACCCAAGCTGCCCCCAGCTCAAACCTGTGCTGCCCTGACAGTCCCAAGGGAACCCTACAAACTGACATCAGGAACCTGGGCTGGCCAATTTTCTTTCCCAAGGAAAAAAGGCTGATCTTTGCCTCCAAGGGCCTGTGGCCCGGAGTGGCCAGACACCTCCAAAAATCCAAACGATGGAAGATGTGTCGCAGACCCAAGCTGCCCCCAGCTCAAACCTGTGCTGCCCTGACAGTCCCAAGGGAACCCTACAAACTGACATCAGGAACCTGGGCTGGCCACTTTTCTTTCCCAGGGAAAAGGACCGGTCTTTACCTCCAGGGCCCTGTGGCCCTGAGTGGCCGGACACCTCCAAAACTCCAAACGATGGAAGATGTGTCGCAGACCCAAGGTGCCGCCACCTCAAAGCTGTGCTGCCCTGACAGTCCCAAGGGAACCCTACAAACTGACATCAGGAACCTGGACTGGCCACTTTTCTTTCCCAAGGAAAAAGGCTGATCTTTGCCTCCAGGGCCCTGTGGCACTGAGTGGCCGGACACCTCCAAAAATCCAAACGATTGAAGATGTGTCGCAGACCCAAGGTGCCGCCACCTCAAAGCTGTGCTGCCCTGACAGTCCCAAGGGAACCCTACAAACTGACATCAGGAACCTGGGCTGGCCACTTTTTTTTCCCAGGGAAAAGGACCGGTCTTTGTCTCCAGGGGCCTGTGGCCCTGAGTGGCCGGACACCTCCAAAAATCCAAACGATCGAGGATGTGTTGCAGACCCAAGCTGCCCCACCTCAAACCTGTGCTGCCCTGACAGTCCCAAGGGAACCCTACAAACTGACATCAGGAACCTGGGCTGGCCACTTTTCTTTCCCAGGGTAAAAGGACCGGACTTTGTCTCCAGGGGCCTGTGGCCCTGAAGTGGCCGGACACCTCCAAAAATCCAAACGATCGAGGATGTGTCGCAGACCCAAGCTGCCCCCACCTCAAACCTGTGCTGCCCTGACAGTCCCAAGGGAACCCTACAAACTGACATCAGGAACCTTGTCTGGCCACTTTTCTTTCCCAAGGAAAAAGGCTGATCTTTGCCTCCAGGGGCCTGTGGCCCTGAGTGGCCGGACACCTCCAAAAATCCAAACGATCGAGGATGTGTCGCAGACCCAAGGTGCCCCCACCTCAAACCTGTGCTGCCCTGACAGTCCCAAGGGAACCCTACAAACTGACATCAGGAACCTGGGCTGGCCACTTTTCTTTCCCAGGGAAAAGGACCGGTCTTTGTCTCCAGGGGCCTGTGGCCCTGAGTGGCCGGACACCTCCAAAAATCCAAACGATCGAGGATGTGTCGCAGACCCAAGCTGCCCCCACCTCAAACCTGTGCTGCCCTGACAGTGCCAAGGGAACCCTACAAACTGACATCAGGAACCTGGGCTGGCCACTTTTCTTTCCCAAGGAAAAAGGCTGATCTTTGCCTCCAGGGGCCTGTAGTCCTGAAGTGGCCGGACACCTCCAAAAATCCAAACGATAGAAGATGTGTCGCAGACCCAAGCTGCCCCCACCTCAAAGCTGTGCTGCCCTGACAGTCCCAAGGGAACCCTACAAACTGACATCAGGAACCTGGGCTGGCCACTTTTCTTTCCCAGGAAAAAGGCTGATCTTTGCCTCCAGGGGTCTGTGGCCCTGAGTGGCCGGACACCTCCAAAAATCCAAACGATCGAAGATGTGTCGCAGACCCAAGCTGACCCCACCTCAAACCTGTGCTGCCCTGACAGTCCCAAGGGAACCCTACAAACTGACATCAGGAACCTGGGCTGGCCACTTTTCTTTCCCAAGGAAAAAGGCTGATCTTTGCCTCCAGGGGCCTGTGGCCCTGAATGGCCGGACACCTCCAAAAATCCAAACGATCGAAGATGTGTCGCAGACCCAAGGTGCCCCCACCTCAAACCTGTGCTGCCCTGACAGTCCCAAGGGAACCCTACAAACTGACATCAGGAACCTGGGCTGGCCACTTTTCTTTCCCAGGGAAAAGGACCGGTCTTTGTCTCCAGGGGCCTGTGGCCCTGAAGTGGCCGGACACCTCCAAAAATCCAAACGATCGAAGATGTGTCGCAGACCCAAGGTGCCCCCACCTCAAAGCTGTGCTGCCCTGACAGTCCCAAGGGAACCCTACAAACTGACATCAGGAACCTGGGCTGGCCACTTTTCTTTCCCAAGGAAAAAAGGCTGATCTTTGCCTCCAGGGGCCTGTGGCCCGGAGTGGCCAGACACCTCCAAAAATCCAAACGATCGAAGATGTGTCGCAGACCCAAGGTGCCCCCAGCTCAAACCTGTGCTGCCCTGACAGTCCCAAGGGAACCCTACAAACTGACATCAGGAACCTGGGCTGGCCACTTTTCTTTCCCAAGGAAAAAGGCTGATCTTTGCCTCCAGGGGCCTGTGGCACTGAGTGGCCGGACACCTCCAAAAATCCAAACGATCGAAGATGTGTTGCAGACCCAAGGTGCCCCCACCTCAAACCTGTGCTGCCCTGACAGTCCCAAGGGAACCCTACAAACTGACATCAGGAACCTGGGCTGGCCACTTTTCTTTCCCAGGGAAAAGGACCGGTCTTTGTCTCCAGGGGCCTGTGGCCCTGAAGTGGCCGGACACCTCCAAAAATCCAAACGATCGAAGATGTGTCGCAGACCCAAGCTGCCGCCACCTCAAACCTGTGCTGCCCTGACAGTCCCAAGGGAACCCTACAAACTGACATCAGGAACCTGGGCTGGCCACTTTTCTTTCCCAAGGAAAAAGGCTGATCTTTGCCTCCAGGGGCCTGTGGCCCGGAGTGGCCAGACACCTCCAAAAATCCAAACGATCGAAGATGTGTCGCAGACCCAAGCTGCCCCCACCTCAAACCTGTGCTGCCCTGACAGTCCCAAGGGAACCCTACAAACTGACATCAGGAACCTGGGCTGGCCACTTTTCTTTCCCAAGGAAAAGGACCGGTCTTTGCCTCCAGGGGCCTGTGGCCCTGAATGGCCGGACACCTCCAAAAATCCAAACGATCGAAGATGTGTCGCAGACCCAAGCTGCCCCCACCTCAAACCTGTGCTGCCCTGACAGTCCCAAGGGAACCCTACAAACTGACATCAGGAACCTGGGCTAACTACTTTTCTTTCCCAGGGTAAAAGGACCGGTCTATGTCTCCAGGGGCCTGTGGCCCTGAAGTGGCCGGACACCTCCAAAAATCCAAACGATCGAAGATGTGTCGCAGACCCAAGCTGCCCCCACCTCAAACCTGTGCTGCCCTGACAGTCCCAAGGGAACCCTACAAACTGACATCAGGAACCTGGGCTGGCCACTTTTCTTTCCTAGGGAAAAGGACCGGTCTTTGCCTCCAGGGGCCTGTGGCCCTGAATGGCCGGACACCTCCAAAAATCCAAACGATCGAAGATGTGTTGCAGACCCAAGGTGCCCCCACCTCAAAGCTGTGCTGCCCTGACAGTCCCAAGGGAACCCTACAAACTGACATCAGGAACCTGGGCTGGCCACTTTTCTTTCCCAGGAAAAAGGCTGATTTTGCCTCCAGGGGTCTGTGGCCCTGAGTGGCCGGACACCTCCAAAAATCCAAACGATCGAAGATGTGTCGCAGACCCAAGCTGCCCCCACCTCAAACCTGTGCTGCCCTGACAGTCCCAAGGGAACCCTACAAACTGACATCAGGAACCTGGGCTGGCCACTTTTCTTTCCCAAGGAAAAAGGCTGATCTTTGCCTCCAGGGGCCTGTGGCACTGAGTGGCCGGACACCTCCAAAAATCCAAACGATGGAAGATGTGTCGCAGACCCAAGCTGCCCCCACCTCAAACCTGTGCTGCCCTGACAGTCCCAAGGGAACCCTACAAACTGACATCAGGAACCTGGGCTGGCCACTTTTCTTTCCCAGGGAAAAGGACCGGTCTTTGTCTCCAGGGGCCTGTGGCCCTGAAGTGGCCGGACACCTCCAAAAATCCAAACAATCGAAGATGTGTCGCAGACCCAAGCTGCCCCCACCTCAAAGCTGTGCTGCCCTGACAGTCCCAAGGGAACCCTACAAACTGACATCAGGAACCTGGGCTGGCCACTTTTCTTTCCCAGGGAAAAGGACCGGTCTTTGTCTCCAGGGGCCTGTGGCCCTGAGTGGCCGGACACCTCCAAAAATCCAAACGATCGAGGATGTGTTGCAGACCCAAGCTGCCCCCACCTCAAACCTGTGCTGCCCTGACAGTCCCAAGGGAACCCTACAAACTGACATCAGGAACCTGGGCTGGCCACTTTTCTTTCCCAGGATAAAAGGACCAGTCTTTGTCTCCAGGGGCCTGTGGCCCTGAAGTGGCCGGACACCTCCAAAAATCCAAACGATTGAAGATGTGTCGCAGACCCAAGGTGCCCCCACCTCAAAGCTGTGCTGCCCTAACAGTCCCAAGGGAACCCTACAAACTGACATCAGGAACCTGGGCTGGCCACTTTTCTTTCCCAGGGAAAAGGACCGGTCTTTACCACCAGGGGCCTGTGGCCCTGAGTGGCCGGACACCTCCAAAAATCCAAACGATGGAAGATGTGTCGCAGACCCAAGGTGCCCCCACCTCAAACCTGTGCTGCCCTGACAGTCCCAAGGGAACCCTACAAACTGACATCAGGAACCTGGACTGGCCACTTTTCTTTCCCAAGGAAAAAAGGCTGATCTTTGCCTCCAGGGGCCTGTGGCCCGGAGTGGCCAGACACCTCCAAAAATCCAAACGATCGAAGATGTGTCGCAGACCCAAGCTGCCCCCACCTCAAACCTGTGCTGCCCTGACAGTCCCAAGGGAACCCTACAAACTGACATCAGGAACCTGGGCTGGCCACTTTTCTTTCCCAAGGAAAAAAGGCTGATCTTTGCCTCCAGGGGCCTGTGGCCCGGAGTGGCCAGACACCTCCAAAAATCCAAACGATCGAAGATGTGTCGCAGACCCAAGGTGCCCCCACCTCAAACCTGTGCTGCCCTGACAGTCCCAAGGGAACCCTACAAACTGACATCAGGAACCTGGGCTGGCCACTTTTCTTTCTCAAGGAGAAAAAGCTGATCTTTACATCCAGGGACCTGTGGCCCTGAGTGACCCGACACCTCCAAAAATTCAAACGATCGAAGATGTGTCGCAGACCCAAGGTGCCCCCAGCTCAAACCTGTGCTGCCCTGACAGTCCCAAGGGAACCCTACAAACTGACATCAGGAACCTGGGCTGGCCACTTTTCTTTCCCAAGGAAAAAGGCTGATCTTTGTCTCCAGGTGCCTGTGGCCCTGAAGTGGCCGGACACCTCCAAAAATCCAAACGATGGAAGATGTGTCGCAGACCCAAGCTGCCCCCACCTCAAACCTGTGCTGCCCTGACAGTCCCAAGGGAACCCTACAAACTGACATCAGGAACCTGGGCTGGCCACTTTTCTTTCCCAGGGAAAAGGACCGGTCTTTGTCTCCAGGGGCCTGTGGCCCTGAGTGGCCGGACACCTCCAAAAATCCAAACAATCGAAGATGTGTCGCAGACCCAAGCTGCCCCCACCTCAAACCTGTGCTGCCCTGACAGTCCCAAGGGAACCCTACAAACTGACATCAGGAACCTGGGCTGGCCACTTTTCTTTCCCAAGGAAAAAGGCTGATCTTTGCCTCCAGGGGCCTGTGGCACTGAGTGGCCGGACACCTCCAAAAATCCAAACGATCGAAGATGTGTCGCAGACCCAAGGTGCCCCCACCTCAAACCTGTGCTGCCCTGACAGTCCCAAGGGAACCCTACAAACTGACATCAGGAACCTGGGCTGGCCACTTTTCTTTCCCAGGGAAAAGGACCGGTCTTTGTCTCCAGGGGCCTGTGGCCCTGAGTGGCCGGACACCTCCAAAAATCCAAACGATCGAGGATGTGTCGCAGACCCAAGCTGCCCCCACCTCAAACCTGTGCTGCCCTGACAGTCCCAAGGGAACCCTACAAACTGACATCAGGAACCTGGGCTGGCCACTTTTCTTTCCCAAGGAAAAAGGCTGATCTTTGCCTCCAGGGGCCTGTGGTCCTGAGTGGCCGGACACCTCCAAAAATCCAAACGATCGAAGATGTGTCGCAGACCCAAGCTGCCCCCACCTCAAACCTGTGCTGCCCTGACAGTCCCAAGGGAACCCTACAAACTGACATCAGGAACCTGGGCTGGCCACTTTTCTTTCCCAAGGAAAAAGGCTGATCTTTGTCTCCAGGGGCCTGTGGTCCTGAGTGGCCGGACACCTCCAAAAATCCAAACGATCGAAGATGTGTCGCAGACCCAAGCTGCCCCCACCTCAAACCTGTGCTGCCCTGACAGTCCCAAGGGAACCCTACAAACTGACATCAGGAACCTGGGCTGGCCACTTTTCTTTCCCAAGGAAAAAGGCTGATCTTTGCCTCCAGGGGCCTATGGCCCTGAAGTGGCCGGACACCTCCAAAAATCCAAACAATCGAAGATGTGTCGCAGACCCAAGCTGCCCCCACCTCAAACCTGTGCTGCCCTGACAGTCCCAAGGGAACCCTACAAACTGACATCAGGAACCTGGGCTGGCCACTTTTCTTTCCCAGGGAAAAGGACCGGTCTTTGTCTCCAGGGGCCTGTGGCCCTGAGTGGCCGGACACCTCCAAAAATCCAAACGATCGAAGATGTGTCGCAGACCCAAGCTGCCCCCACCTCAAACCTGTGCTGCCCTGACAGTCCCAAGGGAACCCTACAAACTGACATCAGGAACCTGGGCTGGCCACTTTTCTTTCCCAGGAAAAAGGCTGATCTTTGCCTCCAGGGGTCTGTGGCCCTGAGTGGCCGGACACCTCCAAAAATCCAAACGATCGAAGATGTGTCGCAGACCCAAGCTGACCCCACCTCAAACCTGTGCTGCCCTGACAGTCCCAAGGGAACCCTACAAACTGACATCCGGAACCTGGGCTGGCCACTTTTCTTTCCCAAGGAAAAAGGCTGATCTTTGCCTCCAGGGGCCTGTGGCACTGAGTGGCCGGACACCTCCAAAAATCCAAACGATTGAAGATGTGTCGCAGACCCAAGGTGCCCCCACCTCAAACCTGTGCTGCCCTGACAGTCCCAAGGGAACCCTACAAACTGACATCAGGAACCTGGGCTGGCCACTTTTCTTTCCCAGGGAAAAGGACCGGTCTTTACCTCCAGGGGCCTGTGGCCCTGAGTGGCCGGACACCTCCAAAAATCCAAACGATGGAAGATGTGTCGCAGACCCAAGGTGCCCCCACCTCAAACCTGTGCTGCCCTGACAGTCCCAAGGGAACCCTACAAACTGACATCAGGAACCTGGACTGGCCACTTTTCTTTCCCAAGGAAAAAAGGCTGATCTTTGCCTCCAGGGGCCTGTGGCCCGGACTGGCCAGACACCTCCAAAAATCCAAACGATCGAAGATGTGTCGCAGACCCAAGCTGCCCCCACCTCAAACCTGTGCTGCCCTGACAGTCCCAAGGGAACCCTACAAACTGACATCAGGAACCTGGGCTGGCCACTTTTCTTTCCCAGGGTAAAAGGACTGGTCTTTGTCTCCAGAGGCCTGTGGCCCTGAATGGCCGGACACCTCAAAAAATCCAAACGATCGATGATGTGTCGCAGACCCAAGCTGCCCCCACCTCAAACCTGTGCTGCCCTGACAGTCCCAAGGGAACCCTACAAACTGACATCAGGAACCTGGGCTGGCCACTTTTCTTTCCCAGGGTAAAAGGACCGGTCTTTGTCTCCAGGGGCCTGTGGCCCTGAAGTGGCCGGATACCTCCAAAAATCCAAACGATCGAGGATGTGTCGCAGACCCAAGCTGCCCCCACCTCAAACCTGTGCTGCCCTGACAGTCCCAAGGGAACCCTACAAACTGACATCAGGAACCTTGGCTGGCCACTTTTCTTTCCCAAGGAAAAAGGCTGATCTTTGCCTCCAGGGGCCTGTGGCCCTGAGTGGCCGGACACCTCCAAAAATCCAAACGATCGAGGATGTGTCGCAGACCCAAGGTGCCCCCACCTCAAAGCTGTGCTGCCCTGACAGTCCCAAGGGAACCCTACAAACTGACATCAGGAACCTGGGCTGGCCACTTTTCTTTCCCAGGGTAAAAGGACCGGTCTTTGTCTCCAGGGGCCTGTGGCCCTGAAGTGGCCGGACACCTCCAAAAATCCAAACGATCGAAGATGTGTCGCAGACCCAAGCTGCCGCCACCTCAAACCTGTGCTGCCCTGACAGTCCCAAGGGAACCCTACAAACTGACATCAGGAACCTGGGCTGGCCACTTTTCTTTCCCAAGGAAAAAGGCTGATCTTTGTCTCCAGGGGCCTGTGGTCCTGAGTGGCCGGACACCTCCAAAAATCCAAACGATCGAGGATGTGTCGCAGACCCAAGCTGCCCCCACCTCAAAGCTGTGCTGCCCTGACAGTCCCAAGGGAACCCTACAAACTGACATCAGGAACCTGGGCTGGCCACTTTTCTTTCCCAGGGAAAAGGACCGGTCTTTGTCTCCAGGGGCCTGTGGCCCTGAGTGGCCGGACACCTCCAAAAATCCAAACGATCGAGGATGTGTCGCAGACCCAAGCTGCCCCCACCTCAAACCTGTGCTGCCCTGACAGTCCCAAGGGAACCCTACAAACTGACATCAGGAACCTGGGCTGGCCACTTTTCTTTCCCAAGGAAAAAGGACCGGTCTTTGCCTCCAGGGGCCTGTGGCCCTGAAGTGGCCGGATACCTCCAAAAATCCAAACGATCGAGGATGTGTCGCAGACCCAAGCTGCCCCCACCTCAAACCTGTGCTGCCCTGACAGTCCCAAGGGAACCCTACAAACTGACATCAGGAACCTGGGCTGGCCACTTTTCTTTCCCAAGGAAAAAGGCTGATTTTGCCTCCAGGGGCCTGTGGCCCTGAAGTGGCCGGACACCTCCAAAAATCCAAACGATCGAAGATGTGTCGCAGACCCAAGGTGCCCCCACCTCAAATCTGTGCTGCCCTGACAGTCCCAAGGGAACCCTACAAACTGACATCAGGAACCTGGGCTGGCCACTTTTCTTTCCCAAGGAAAAAGGCTGATCTTTGCCTCCAGGGGCCTGTGGCCCTGAAGTGGCCGGACACCTCCAAAAATCCAAACGATCGAAGATGTGTCGCAGACCCAAGCTGCCCCCACCTCAAACCTGTGCTGCCCTGACAGTCCCAAGGGAACCCTACAAACTGACATCAGGAACCTGGGCTGGCCACTTTTCTTTCCCAGGGAAAAGGACCGGTCTTTGTCTCCAGGGGCCTGTGGCCCTGAGTGGCCGGACACCTCCAAAAATCCAAACGATCGAAGATGTGTCGCAGACCCAAGGTGCCCCCACCTCAAACCTGTGCTGCCCTGACAGTCCCAAGGGAACCCTACAAACTGACATCAGGAACCTTGGCTGGCCACTTTTCTTTCCCAAGGAAAAAGGCTGATCTTTACCTCCAGGGGCCTGTGGCCCTGAGTGGCCGGACACCTCCAAAAATCCAAACGATCGAAGATGTGTCGCAGACCCAAGCTGCCCCCACCTCAAACCTGTGCTGCCCTGACAGTCCCAAGGGAACCCTACAAACTGACATCAGGAACCTGGGCTGGCCACTTTTCTTTCCCAGGGAAAAGGACCGGTCTTTGTCTCCAGGGGCCTGTGGCCCTGAAGTGGCCGGACACCTCCAAAAATCCAAACGATCGAAGATGTGTCGCAGACCCAAGCTGCCGCCACCTCAAAGCTGTGCTGCCCTGACAGTCCCAAGGGAACCCTACAAACTGACATCAGGAACCTGGGCTGGCCACTTTTCTTTCCCAAGGAAAAAAGGCTGATCTTTGCCTCCAAGGGCCTGTGGCCCAGAGTGGCCAGACACCTCCAAAAATCCAAACGATCGAAGATGTGTCGCAGACCCAAGCTGCCGCCACCTCAAACCTGTGCTGCCCTGACAGTCCCAAGGGAACCCTAGAAACTGACATCAGGAAGCTGGGCTGGCCACTTTTCTTTCCCAGGGAAAAGGACCGGTCTGTGTCTCCAGGGGCCTGTGGCCCTGAAGTGGCCGGACACCTCCAAAAATCCAAACCATCGAAGATGTTTCGCAGACCCAAGCTGCCCCCACCTCAAACCTGTGCTGCCCTGACAGTCCCAAGGGAACCCTACAAACTGACATCAGGAACCTGGGCTGGCCACTTTTCTTTCCCAAGGAAAAGGACCGGTCTTTGCCTCCAGGGGCCTGTGGCCCTGAATGGCCGGACACCTCCAAAAATCCAAACGATCGAAGATGTGTCGCAGACCCAAGCTGCCCCCACCTCAAACCTGTGCTGCCCTGACAGTCCCAAGGGAACCCTACAAACTGACATCAGGAACCTGGGCTGGCCACTTTTCTTTCCCAAGGAAAAGGACCGGTCTTTGCCTCCAGGGGCCTGTGGCCCTGAATGGCCGGACACCTCCAAAAATCCAAACGATCGAAGATGTGTCGCAGACCCAAGCTGCCCCCACCTCAAACCTGTGCTGCCCTGACAGTCCCAAGGGAACCCTACAAACTGACATCAGGAACCTGGGCTGGCCACTTTTCTTTCTCAGGGAAAAGGACCGGTCTTTGTCTCCAGGGGCCTGTGGTCCTGAAGTGGCCGGACACCTCCAAAAATCCAAATAATCGAAGATGTGTCGCAGACCCAAGGTGCCCCCACCTCAAAGCTGTGCTGCCCTGACAGTCCCAAGGGAACCCTACAAACTGACATCAGGAACCTGGGCTGGCCACTTTTCTTTCCTAGGGAAAAGGACCGGTCTTTGTCTCCAGGGGCCTGTGGCCCTGAGTGGCCGGACACCTCCAAAAATCCAAACGATCGAGGATGTGTCGCAGACCCAAGCTGCCCCCACCTCAAACCTGTGCTGCCCTGACAGTCCCAAGGGAACCCTACAAACTGACATCAGGAACCTTGGCTGGCCACTTTTCTTTCCCAAGGAAAAAGGCTGATCTTTGCCTCCAGGGGCCTGTGGCCCTGAAGTGGCCGGACACCTCCAAAAATCCAAACGATTGAAGATGTGTCGCAGACCCAAGCTGCCCCCACCTCAAACCTGTGCTGCCCTGACAGTCCCAAGGGAACCCTACAAACTGACATCAGGAACCTGGGCTGGCCACTTTTCTTTCCCAGGGAAAAGGACCAGTCTTTGTCTCCAGGGGCCTGTGGCCCTGAAGTGGCCGGACACCTCCAAAAATCCAAACGATCGAAGATGTGTCGCAGACCCAAGCTGCCCCCACCTCAAACCTGTGCTGCCCTGACAGTCCCAAGGGAACCCTACAAACTGACATCAGGAACCTGGGCTGGCCACTTTTCTTTCCCAAGGAAAAAGGCTGATCTTTGCCTCCAGGGGCCTGTGGCCCGGAGTGGCCAGACACCTCCAAAAATCCAAACGATCGAAGATGTGTCGCAGACCCAAGCTGCCCCCACCTCAAACCTGTGCTGCCCTGACAGTCCCAAGGGAACCCTACAAACTGACATCAGGAACCTGGGCTGGCCACTTTTCTTTCCCAGGGTAAAAGGACTGGTCTTTGTCTCCAGGGGCCTGTGGCCCTGAAGTGGCCGGACACCTCCAAAAATCCAAACGATCGAAGATGTGTCGCAGACCCAAGCTGCCGCCACCTCAAACCTGTGCTGCCCTGACAGTCCCAAGGGAACCCTACAAACTGACATCAGGAACCTGGGCTGGCCACTTTTCTTTCCCAAGGAGAAGGACCGGTCTTTGCCTCCAGGGGCCTGTGGCCCTGAATGGCCGGACACCTCCAAAAATCCAAACGATCGAAGATGTGTCGCAGACCCAAGCTGCCCCCACCTCAAACCTGTGCTGCCCTGACAGTCCCAAGGGAACCCTACAAACTGACATCAGGAACCTGGGCTGGCCACTTTTCTTTCCCAGGGTAAAAGGACCGGTCTTTGCGTCCAGGGGCCTGTGGCCCTGAAGTGGCCGGATACCTCCAAAAATCCAAACGATCGAGGATGTGTCGCAGACCCAAGCTGCCCCCACCTCAAACCTGTGCTGCCCTGACAGTCCCAAGGGAACCCTACAAACTGACATCAGGAACCTTGGCTGGCCACTTTTCTTTCCCAAGGAAAAAGGCTGATCTTTGCCTCCAGGGGCCTGTGGCCCTGAGTGGCCGGACACCTCCAAAAATCCAAACGATCGAGGATGTGTCGCAGACCCAAGGTGCCCCCACCTCAAAGCTGTGCTGCCCTGACAGTCCCAAGGGAACCCTACAAACTGACATCAGGAACCTGGGCTGGCCACTTTTCTTTCCCAGGGAAAAGGACCGGTCTTTGTCTCCAGGGGCCTGTGGCCCTGAGTGGCCGGACACCTCCAAAAATCCAAACGATCGAGGATGTGTCGCAGACCCAAGCTGCCCCCACCTCAAACCTGTGCTGCCCTGACAGTCCCAAGGGAACCCTACAAACTGACATCAGGAACCTGGGCTGGCCACTTTTCTTTCCCAAGGAAAAAGGCTGATCTTTGCCTCCAGGGGCCTGTGGCCCTGAAGTGGCCGGACACCTCCAAAAATCCAAACAATCGAAGATGTGTCACAGACCCAAGCTGCCCCCACCTCAAACCTGTGCTGCCCTGACAGTCCCAAGGGAACCCTACAAACTGACATCAGGAACCTGGGCTGGCCACTTTTCTTTCCCAGGATAAAAGGACCGGTCTTTGTCTCCAGGGGCCTGTGGCCCTGAAGTGGCCGGACACCTCCAAAAATCCAAACGATCGAAGATGTGTTGCAGACCCAAGCTGCCGCCACCTCAAAGCTGTGCTGCCCTGACAGTCCCAAGGGAACCCTACAAACTGACATCAGGAACCTGGGCTGGCCACTTTTCTTTCCCAGGAAAAAGGCTGATCTTTGCCTCCAGGGGTCTGTGGCCCTGAGTGGCCGGACACCTCCAAAAATCCAAACGATGGAAGATGTGTCGCAGACCCAAGCTGCCGCCACCTCAAAGCTGTGCTGCCCTGACAGTCCCAAGGGAACCCTACAAACTGACATCAGGAACCTGGGCTGGCCACTTTTCTTTCCCAGGGAAAAGGACCGGTCTTTGTCTCCAGGGGCCTGTGGCCCTGAGTGGCCGGACACCTCCAAAAATCCAAGCAATCGAAGATGTGTCGCAGACCCAAGGTGCCCCCACCTCAAAGTTGTGCTGCCCTGACAGTCCCAAGGGAACCCTACAAACTGACATCAGGAACCTGGGCTGGCCACTTTTCTTTCCCAGGGAAAAGGACCGGTCTTTGTCTCCAGGGGCCTGTGGCCCTGAGTGGCCGGACACCTCCAAAAATCCAAACGATCGAGGATGTGTCGCAGACCCAAGCTGCCCCCACCTCAAACCTGTGCTGCCCTGACAGTCCCAAGGGAACCCTACAAACTGACATCAGGAACCTGGGCTGGCCACTTTTCTTTCCCAAGGAAAAAGGCTGATCTTTGCCTCCAGGGGCCTGTGGCCCTGAAGTGGCCGGACACCTCCAAAAATCCAAACAATCGAAGATGTGTCGCAGACCCAAGCTGCCCCCACCTCAAACCTGTGCTGCCCTGACAGTCCCAAGGGAACCCTACAAACTGACATCAGGAACCTGGGCTGGCCACTTTTCTTTCCCAGGATAAAAGGACCGGTCTTTGTCTCCAGGGGCCTGTGGCCCGGAGTGGCCGGACACCTCCAAAAATCCAAACGATCGAAGATGTGTCGCAGACCCAAGCTGCCCCCACCTCAAACCTGTGCTGCCCTGACAGTCCCAAGGGAACCCTACAAACTGACATCAGGAACCTGGGCTGGCCACTTTTCTTTCCCAAGGAAAAAGGCTGATCTTTGCCTCCAGGTGCCTGTGCCCCTGAAGTGGCCGGACACCTGCAAAAATCCAAACGATCGAAGATGTGTCGCAGACCCAAGCTGCCCCCACCTCAAACCTGTGCTGCCCTGACAGTCCCAAGGGAACCCTACAAACTGACATCAGGAACCTGGGCTGGCCACTTTTCTTTCCCAGGGAAAAGGACCGGTCTTTGTCTCCAGGGGCCTGTGGCCCTGAGTGGCCGGACACCTCCAAAAATCCAAACGATCGAAGATGTGTCGCAGACCCAAGGTGCCCCCAGCTCAAACCTGTGCTGCCCTGACAGTCCCAAGGGAACCCTACAAACTGACATCAGGAACCTGGGCTGGCCACTTTTCTTTCCCAAGGAAAAAGGCTGATCTTTGCCTCCAGGGGCCTGTGGCACTGAGTGGCCGGACACCTCCAAAAATCCAAACGATCGAAGATGTGTCGCAGACCCAAGCTGCCCCCACCTCAAACCTGTGCTGCCCTGACAGTCCCAAGGGAACCCTACAAACTGACATCAGGAACCTGGGCTGGCCACTTTTCTTTCCCAGGGAAAAGGACCCGTCTTTGTCTCCAGGGGCCTGTGGCCCTGAAGTGGCCGGACACCTCCAAAAATCCAAACGATCGAAGATGTGTCGCAGACCCAAGCTGCCGCCACCTCAAAGCTGTGCTGCCCTGACAGTCCCAAGGGAACCCTACAAACTGACATCAGGAACCTGGGCTGGCCACTTTTCTTTCCCAAGGAAAAAAGGCTGATCTTTGCTTCCAGGGGCCTGTGGCCCGGAGTGGCCAGACACCTCCAAAAATCCAAACGATCGAAGATGTGTCGCAGACCCAAGCTGCCCCCACCTCAAACCTGTGCTGCCCTGACAGTCCCAAGGCAACCCTACAAACTGACATCAGGAACCTGGGCTGGCCACTTTTCTCTCCCAGGGAAAAGGACCGGTCTTTGTCTCCAGGGGCCTGTGGCCCTGAAGTGGCCGGACACCTCCAAAAATCCAAACCATCGAAGATGTTTCGCAGACCCAAGCTGCCCCCACCTCAAACCTGTGCTGCCCTGACAGTCCCAAGGGAACCCTACAAACTGACATCAGGAACCTGGGCTGGCCACTTTTCTTTCCCAAGGAAAAGGACCGGTCTTTGCCTCCAGGGGCCTGTGGCCCTGAATGGCCGGACACCTCCAAAAATCCAAACGATCGAAGATGTGTCGCAGACCCAAGCTGCCCCCACCTCAAACCTGCGCTGCCCTGACAGTCCCAAGGGAACCCTACAAACTGACATCAGGAACCTGGGCTGGCCACTTTTCTTTCCCAGGGAAAAGGACCGGTCTTTGTCTCCAGGGACCTGTGGCACTGAAGTGGCCGGACACCTCCAAAAATCCAAACGATCGAAGATGTGTCGCAGACCCAAGCTGCCCCCACCTCAAACCTGTGCTGCCCTGACAGTCCCAAGGGAACCCTACAAACTGACATCAGGAACCTGGGCTGGCCACTTTTCTTTCCCAGGTAAAAGGACTGGTCTTTGTCTCCAGGGGCCTGTGGCCCTGAAGTGGCCGGACACCTCCAAAAATCCAAACGATCGAAGATGTGTCGCAGACCCAAGCTGCCGCCATCTCAAAGCTGTGCTGCCCTGACAGTCCCAAGGGAACCCTACAAACTGACATCAGGAACCTGGGCTGGCCACTTTTCTTTCCCAGGGTAAAAGGACTGGTCTTTGTCTCCAGGGGCCTGTGGCCCTGAAGTGGCCAGACACCTCCAAAAATCCAAACGATGGAAGATGTGTCGCAGACCCAAGCTGCCCCCACCTCAAACCTGTGCTGCCCTGACAGTCCCAAGGGAACCCTACAAACTGACATCAGGAACCTGGGCTGGCCACTTTTCTTTCCCAGGGAAAAGGACCGGTCTTTGTCTCCAGGGGCCTGTGGCCCTGAAGTGGCCGGACACCTCCAAAAATCCAAACGATCGAAGATGTGTCGCAGACCCAAGCTGCCCCCACCTCAAACCTGTGCTGCCCTGACAGTCCCAAGGGAACCCTACAAACTGACATCAGGAACCTGGGCTGGCCACTTTTCTTTCCCAAGGAAAAAGGCTGATCTTTGTCTCCAGGGGCCTGTGGTCCTGAGTGGCCGGACACCTCCAAAAATCCAAACGATTGAAGATGTGTCGCAGACCCAAGCTGCCCCCACCTCAAACCTGTGCTGCCCTGACAGTCCCAAGGGAACCCTACAAACTGACATCAGGAACCTGGGCTGGCCACTTTTCTTTCCCAAGGAAAAAGGACCGGTCTTTGCCTCCCGGGGCCTGTGGCCCTGAATGGCTGGACACCTCCAAAAATCCAAACGATCGAAGATGTGTCGCAGACCCAAGCTGCCCCCACCTCAAACCTGTGCTGCCCTGACAGTCCCAAGGGAACCCTACAAACTGACATCAGGAACCTGGGCTGGCCACTTTTCTTTCCCAGGGTAAAAGGACCGGTCTTTGTCTCCAGGGGCCTGTGGCCCTGAAGTGGCCGGACACCTCCAAAAATCCAAACGATCGAAGATGTGTCGCAGACCCAAGCTGCCCCCACCTCAAACCTGTGCTGCCCTGACAGTCCCAAGGGAACCCTACAAACTGACATCAGGAACCTGGGCTGGCCACTTTTCTTTCCCAACGAAAAAGGCTGATCTTTGCCTCCAGGTGCCTGTGGCCCTGAAGTGGCCGGACACCTCCAAAAATCCAAACGATTGAAGATGTGTCGCAGACCCAAGGTGCCCCCACCTCAAAGCTGTGCTGCCCTGACAGTCCCAAGGGAACCCTACAAACTGACATCAGGAACCTGGGCTGGCCACTTTTCTTTCCCAGGGAAAAGGACCGGTCTTTGTCTCCAGGGGCCTGTGGCCCTGAGTGGCCGGACACCTCCAAAAATCCAAACGATGGAAGATGTGTCGCAGACCCAAGCTGCCCCCACCTCAAACCTGTGCTGCCCTGACAGTCCCAAGGGAACCCTACAAACTGACATCAGGAACCTGGGCTGGCCACTTTTCTTTCCCAAGGAAAAAGGCTGATCTTTGCCTCCAGGTGCCTGTGGCCCTGAAGTGGCCGGACACCTCCAAAAATCCAAACGATCGAAGATGTGTCGCAGACCCAAGCTGCCCCCACCTCAAACCTGTGCTGCCCTGACAGTCCCAAGGGAACCCTACAAACTGACATCAGGAACCTGGGCTGGCCACTTTTCTTTCCCAGGGAAAAGGACCGGTCTTTGTCTCCAGGGGCCTGTGGCCCTGAGTGGCCGGACACCTCCAAAAATCCAAACGATCGAAGATGTGTCGCAGACCCAAGCTGCCCCCACCTCAAACCTGTGCTGCCCTGACAGTCCCAAGGGAACCCTACAAACTGACATCAGGAACCTGGGCTGGCCACTTTTCTTTCCCAAGGAAAAGGACCGGTCTTTGCCTCCAGGGGCCTGTGGCCCTGAATGGCCGGACACCTCCAAAAATCCAAACGATCGAAGATGTGTCGCAGACCCAAGGTGCCCCCACCTCAAACCTGTGCTGCCCTGACAGTCCCAAGGGAACCCTACAAACTGACATCAGGAACCTGGGCTAACTACTTTTCTTTCCCAGGGTAAAAGGACCGGTCTGTGTCTCCAGGGACCTGTGGCCCTGAAGTGGCCGGACACCTCCAAAAATCCAAACGATCGAAGATGTGTCGCAGACCCAAGCTGCTCCCACCTCAAACCTGTGCTGCCCTGACAGTCCCAAGGGAACCCTACAAACTGACATCAGGAACCTGGGCTGGCCACTTTTCTTTCCTAGGGAAAAGGACCGGTCTTTGCCTCCAGTGGCCTGTGGCCCTGAATGGCCGGACACCTCCAAAAATCCAAACGATCGAAGATGTGTCGCAGACCCAAGCTGCCGCCACCTCAAACCTGTGCTGCCCTGACAGTCCCAAGGGAACCCTACAAACTGACATCAGGAACCTTGGCTGGCCACTTTTCTTTCCCAGGGAAAAGGACCGGTCTTTGTCTCCAGGGGCCTGTGGCCCTGAATGGCCGGACACCTCCAAAAATCCAAACGATGGAAGATGTGTCGCAGACCCAAGCTGCCCCCACCTCAAACCTGTGCTGCCCTGACAGTCCCAAGGGAACCCTACAAACTGACATCAGGAACCTGGGCTGGCCACTTTTCTTTCCTAGGGAAATGGACCGGTCTTTGCCTCCAGGGGCCTGTGGCCCTGAATGGCCGGACACCTCCAAAAATCCAAACGATCGAAGATGTGTCGCAGACCCAAGCTGCCCCCACCTCAAACCTGTGCTGCCCTGACAGTCCCAAGGGAACCCTACAAACTGACATCAGGAACCTGGGCTGGCCACTTTTCTTTCCCAGGGTAAAAGGACCGGTCTTTGTCTCCAGGGGCCTGTGGCCCTGAAGTGGCCGGATACCTCCAAAAATCCAAACGATCGAGGATGTGTCGCAGACCCAAGCTGCCCCCACCTCAAACCTGTGCTGCCCTGACAGTCCCAAGGGAACCCTACAAACTGACATCAGGAACCTTGGCTGGCCACTTTTCTTTCCCAAGGAAAAAGGCTGATCTTTGCCTCCAGGGGCCTGTGGCCCTGAGTGGCCGGACACCTCCAAAAATCCAAACGATCGAGGATGTGTCGCAGACCCAAGGTGCCCCCACCTCAAAGCTGTGCTGCCCTGACAGTCCCAAGGGAACCCTACAAACTGACATCAGGAACCTGGGCTGGCCACTTTTCTTTCCCAGGGAAAAGGACCGGTCTTTGTCTCCAGGGGCCTGTGGCCCTGAGTGGCCGGACACCTCCAAAAATCCAAACGATCGAGGATGTGTCGCAGACCCAAGCTGCCCCCACCTCAAACCTGTGCTGCCCTGACAGTCCCAAGGGAACCCTACAAACTGACATCAGGAACCTGGGCTGGCCACTTTTCTTTCCCAAGGAAAAAGGCTGATCTTTGCCTCCAGGGGCCTGTGGCCCTGAAGTGGCCGGACACCTCCAAAAATCCAAACAATCGAAGATGTGTCGCAGACCCAAGGTGCCCCCACCTTAAACCTGTGCTGCCCTGACAGTCCCAAGGGAACCCTACAAACTGACATCAGGAACCTGGGCTGGCCACTTTTCTTTCCCAGGATAAAAGGACCGGTCTTTGTCTCCAGGGGCCTGTGGCCCGGAGTGGCCGGACACCTCCAAAAATCCAAACGATCGAAGATGTGTCGCAGACCCAAGCTGCCCCCACCTCAAACCTGTGCTGCCCTGACAGTCCCAAGGGAACCCTACAAACTGACATCAGGAACCTGGGCTGGCCACTTTTCTTTCCCAAGGAAAAAGGCTGATCTTTGCCTCCAGGTGCCTGTGCCCCTGAAGTGGCCGGACACCTGCAAAAATCCAAACGATCGAAGATGTGTCGCAGACCCAAGCTGCCCCCACCTCAAACCTGTGCTGCCCTGACAGTCCCAAGGGAACCCTACAAACTGACATCAGGAACCTGGGCTGGCCACTTTTCTTTCCCAGGGTAAAAGGACCGGTCTGTGTCTCCAGGGACCTGTGGCCCTGAAGTGGCCGGACACCTCCAAAAATCCAAACGATCGAAGATGTGTCGCAGACCCAAGCTGCTCCCACCTCAAACCTGTGCTGCCCTGACAGTCCCAAGGGAACCCTACAAACTGACATCAGGAACCTGGGCTGGCCACTTTTCTTTCCCAGGGTAAAAGGACCGGTCTTTGTCTCCAGGGGCCTGTGGCCGTGAAGTGGCCGGATACCTCCAAAAATCCAAACGATCGAGGATGTGTCGCAGACCCAAGCTGCCCCCACCTCAAACCTGTGCTGCCCTGACAGTCCCAAGGGAACCCTACAAACTGACATCAGGAACCTTGGCTGGCCACTTTTCTTTCCCAGGGAAAAGGACCGGTCTTTGTCTCCAGGGGCCTGTGGCCCTGAGTGGCCGGACACCTCCAAAAATCCAAACGATGGAAGATGTGTCGCAGACCCAAGCTGCCCCCACCTCAAACCTGTGCTGCCCTGACAGTCCCAAGGGAACCCTACAAACTGACATCAGGAACCTGGGCTGGCCACTTTTCTTTCCTAGGGAAATGGACCGGTCTTTGCCTCCAGGGGCCTGTGGCCCTGAATGGCCGGACACCTCCAAAAATCCAAACGATCGAAGATGTGTCGCAGACCCAAGCTGCCCCCACCTCAAACCTGTGCTGCCCTGACAGTCCCAAGGGAACCCTACAAACTGACATCAGGAACCTGGGCTGGCCACTTTTCTTTCCCAACGAAAAAGGCTGATCTTTGCCTCCAGGTGCCTGTGGCCCTGAAGTGGCCGGACACCTCCAAAAATCCAAACGATTGAAGATGTGTCGCAGACCCAAGGTGCCCCCACCTCAAAGCTGTGCTGCCCTGACAGTCCCAAGGGAACCCTACAAACTGACATCAGGAACCTGGGCTGGCCACTTTTCTTTCCCAGGGAAAAGGACCGGTCTTTGTCTCCAGGGGCCTGTGGCCCTGAGTGGCCGGACACCTCCAAAAATCCAAACGATGGAAGATGTGTCGCAGACCCAAGCTGCCCCCACCTCAAACCTGTGCTGCCCTGACAGTCCCAAGGGAACCCTACAAACTGACATCAGGAACCTGGGCTGGCCACTTTTCTTTCCCAAGGAAAAAGGCTGATCTTTGCCTCCAGGTGCCTGTGGCCCTGAAGTGGCCGGACACCTCCAAAAATCCAAACGATCGAAGATGTGTCGCAGACCCAAGCTGCCCCCACCTCAAACCTGTGCTGCACTGACAGTCCCAAGGGAACCCTACAAACTGACATCAGGAACCTGGGCTGGCCACTTTTCTTTCCCAGGGAAAAGGACCGGTCTTTGTCTCCAGGGGCCTGTGGCCCTGAGTGGCCGGACACCTCCAAAAATCCAAACGATCGAAGATGTGTCGCAGACCCAAGCTGCCCCCACCTCAAACCTGTGCTGCCCTGACAGTCCCAAGGGAACCCTACAAACTGACATCAGGAACCTGGGCTGGCCACTTTTCTTTCCCAAGGAAAAGGACCGGTCTTTGCCTCCAGGGGCCTGTGGCCCTGAATGGCCGGACACCTCCAAAAATCCAAACGATCGAAGATGTGTCGCAGACCCAAGGTGCCCCCACCTCAAACCTGTGCTGCCCTGACAGTCCCAAGGGAACCCTACAAACTGACATCAGGAACCTGGGCTAACTACTTTTCTTTCCCAGGGTAAAAGGACCGGTCTGTGTCTCCAGGGACCTGTGGCCCTGAAGTGGCCGGACACCTCCAAAAATCCAAACGATCGAAGATGTGTCGCAGACCCAAGCTGCTCCCACCTCAAACCTGTGCTGCCCTGACAGTCCCAAGGGAACCCTACAAACTGACATCAGGAACCTGGGCTGGCCACTTTTCTTTCCTAGGGAAAAGGACCGGTCTTTGCCTCCAGTGGCCTGTGGCCCTGAATGGCCGGACACCTCCAAAAATCCAAACGATCGAAGATGTGTCGCAGACCCAAGCTGCCGCCACCTCAAACCTGTGCTGCCCTGACAGTCCCAAGGGAACCCTACAAACTGACATCAGGAACCTTGGCTGGCCACTTTTCTTTCCCAGGGAAAAGGACCGGTCTTTGTCTCCAGGGGCCTGTGGCCCTGAATGGCCGGACACCTCCAAAAATCCAAACGATGGAAGATGTGTCGCAGACCCAAGCTGCCCCCACCTCAAACCTGTGCTGCCCTGACAGTCCCAAGGGAACCCTACAAACTGACATCAGGAACCTGGGCTGGCCACTTTTCTTTCCTAGGGAAATGGACCGGTCTTTGCCTCCAGGGGCCTGTGGCCCTGAATGGCCGGACACCTCCAAAAATCCAAACGATCGAAGATGTGTCGCAGACCCAAGCTGCCCCCACCTCAAACCTGTGCTGCCCTGACAGTCCCAAGGGAACCCTACAAACTGACATCAGGAACCTGGGCTGGCCACTTTTCTTTCCCAGGGTAAAAGGACCGGTCTTTGTCTCCAGGGGCCTGTGGCCCTGAAGTGGCCGGATACCTCCAAAAATCCAAACGATCGAGGATGTGTCGCAGACCCAAGCTGCCCCCACCTCAAACCTGTGCTGCCCTGACAGTCCCAAGGGAACCCTACAAACTGACATCAGGAACCTTGGCTGGCCACTTTTCTTTCCCAAGGAAAAAGGCTGATCTTTGCCTCCAGGGGCCTGTGGCCCTGAGTGGCCGGACACCTCCAAAAATCCAAACGATCGAGGATGTGTCGCAGACCCAAGGTGCCCCCACCTCAAAGCTGTGCTGCCCTGACAGTCCCAAGGGAACCCTACAAACTGACATCAGGAACCTGGGCTGGCCACTTTTCTTTCCCAGGGAAAAGGACCGGTCTTTGTCTCCAGGGGCCTGTGGCCCTGAGTGGCCGGACACCTCCAAAAATCCAAACGATCGAGGATGTGTCGCAGACCCAAGCTGCCCCCACCTCAAACCTGTGCTGCCCTGACAGTCCCAAGGGAACCCTACAAACTGACATCAGGAACCTGGGCTGGCCACTTTTCTTTCCCAAGGAAAAAGGCTGATCTTTGCCTCCAGGGGCCTGTGGCCCTGAAGTGGCCGGACACCTCCAAAAATCCAAACAATCGAAGATGTGTCGCAGACCCAAGGTGCCCCCACCTTAAACCTGTGCTGCCCTGACAGTCCCAAGGGAACCCTACAAACTGACATCAGGAACCTGGGCTGGCCACTTTTCTTTCCCAGGATAAAAGGACCGGTCTTTGTCTCCAGGGGCCTGTGGCCCGGAGTGGCCGGACACCTCCAAAAATCCAAACGATCGAAGATGTGTCGCAGACCCAAGCTGCCCCCACCTCAAACCTGTGCTGCCCTGACAGTCCCAAGGGAACCCTACAAACTGACATCAGGAACCTGGGCTGGCCACTTTTCTTTCCCAAGGAAAAAGGCTGATCTTTGCCTCCAGGTGCCTGTGCCCCTGAAGTGGCCGGACACCTGCAAAAATCCAAACGATCGAAGATGTGTCGCAGACCCAAGCTGCCCCCACCTCAAACCTGTGCTGCCCTGACAGTCCCAAGGGAACCCTACAAACTGACATCAGGAACCTGGGCTGGCCACTTTTCTTTCCCAGGGTAAAAGGACCGGTCTGTGTCTCCAGGGACCTGTGGCCCTGAAGTGGCCGGACACCTCCAAAAATCCAAACGATCGAAGATGTGTCGCAGACCCAAGCTGCTCCCACCTCAAACCTGTGCTGCCCTGACAGTCCCAAGGGAACCCTACAAACTGACATCAGGAACCTGGGCTGGCCACTTTTCTTTCCCAGGGTAAAAGGACCGGTCTTTGTCTCCAGGGGCCTGTGGCCGTGAAGTGGCCGGATACCTCCAAAAATCCAAACGATCGAGGATGTGTCGCAGACCCAAGCTGCCCCCACCTCAAACCTGTGCTGCCCTGACAGTCCCAAGGGAACCCTACAAACTGACATCAGGAACCTTGGCTGGCCACTTTTCTTTCCCAGGGAAAAGGACCGGTCTTTGTCTCCAGGGGCCTGTGGCCCTGAGTGGCCGGACACCTCCAAAAATCCAAACGATGGAAGATGTGTCGCAGACCCAAGCTGCCCCCACCTCAAACCTGTGCTGCCCTGACAGTCCCAAGGGAACCCTACAAACTGACATCAGGAACCTGGGCTGGCCACTTTTCTTTCCTAGGGAAATGGACCGGTCTTTGCCTCCAGGGGCCTGTGGCCCTGAATGGCCGGACACCTCCAAAAATCCAAACGATCGAAGATGTGTCGCAGACCCAAGCTGCCCCCACCTCAAACCTGTGCTGCCCTGACAGTCCCAAGGGAACCCTACAAACTGACATCAGGAACCTGGGCTGGCCACTTTTCTTTCCCAGGGTAAAAGGACCGGTCTTTGCCTCCAGGGGCCTGTGGCCCTGAAGTGGCCGGATACCTCCAAAAATCCAAACGATCGAGGATGTGTCGCAGACCCAAGCTGCCCCCACCTCAAACCTGTGCTGCCCTGACAGTCCCAAGGGAACCCTACAAACTGACATCAGGAACCTGGGCTGGCCACTTTTCTTTCCCAAGGAAAAAGGCTGATTTTGCCTCCAGGGGCCTGTGGCCCTGAAGTGGCCGGACACCTCCAAAAATCCAAACAATCGAAGATGTGTTGCAGACCCAAGCTGCCCCCACCTCAAAGCTGTGCTGCCCTGACAGTCCCAAGGGAACCCTACAAACTGACATCAGGAACCTGGGCTGGCCACTTTTCTTTCCCAGGAAAAAGGCTGATCTTTACCTCCAGGGGTCTGTGGCCCTGAGTGGCCGGACACCTCCAAAAATCCAAACGATGGAAGATGTGTCGCAGACCCAAGCTGCCCCCACCTCAAACCTGTGCTGCCCTGACAGTCCCAAGGGAACCCTACAAACTGACATCAGGAACCTGGGCTGGCCACTTTTCTTTCCCAGGGAAAAGGACCGGTCTTTGTCTCCAGGGGCCTGTGGCCCTGAGTGGCCGGACACCTCCAAAAATCCAAACAATCGAAGATGTGTCGCAGACCCAAGCTGCCCCCACCTCAAACCTGTGCTGCCCTGACAGTCCCAAGGGAACCCTACAAACTGACATCAGGAACCTGGGCTGGCCACTTTTCTTTCCCAAGGAAAAAGGCTGATCTTTGCCTCCAGGGGCCTGTGGCACTGAGTGGCCGGACACCTCCAAAAATCCAAACGATCGAAGATGTGTCGCAGACCCAAGCTGCCCCCACCTCAAACCTGTGCTGCCCTGACAGTCCCAAGGGAACCCTACAAACTGACATCAGGAACCTGGGCTGGCCACTTTTCTTTCCCAAGGAAAAAGGCTGATCTTTGCCTCCAGGGGCCTGTGGCCCTGAAGTGGCCGGACACCTCCAAAAATCCAAACGATTGAAGATGTGTCGCAGACCCAAGCTGCCCCCACCTCAAACCTGTGCTGCCCTGACAGTCCCAAGGGAACCCTACAAACTGACATCAGGAACCTGGGCTGGCCACTTTTCTTTCCCAGGGAAAAGGACCAGTCTTTGTCTCCAGGGGCCTGTGGCCCTGAAGTGGCCGGACACCTCCAAAAATCCAAACGATCGAAGATGTGTCGCAGACCCAAGCTGCCCCCACCTCAAACCTGTGCTGCCCTGACAGTCCCAAGGGAACCCTACAAACTGACATCAGGAACCTGGGCTGGCCACTTTTCTTTCCCAAGGAAAAAGGCTGATCTTTGCCTCCAGGGGCCTGTGGCCCGGAGTGGCCAGACACCTCCAAAAATCCAAACGATCGAAGATGTGTCGCAGACCCAAGCTGCCCCCACCTCAAACCTGTGCTGCCCTGACAGTCACAAGGGAACCCTACAAACTGACATCAGGAACCTGGGCTGGCCACTTTTCTTTCCCAGGGTAAAAGGACCGGTCTTTGTCTCCAGGGGCCTGTGGCCCTGAAGTGGCCGGACACCTCCAAAAATCCAAACGATCGAAGATGTGTCGCAGACCCAAGCTGCCGCCACCTCAAACCTGTGCTGCCCTGACAGTCCCAAGGGAACCCTACAAACTGACATCAGGAACCTGGGCTGGCCACTTTTCTTTCCCAAGGAGAAGGACCGGTCTTTGTCTCCAGGGGCCTGTGGCCCTGAATGGCCGGACACCTCCAAAAATCCAAACGATCGAAGATGTGTCGCAGACCCAAGCTGCCCCCACCTCAAACCTGTGCTGCCCTGACAGTCCCAAGGGAACCCTACAAACTGACATCAGGAACCTGGGCTGGCCACTTTTCTTTCCCAGGGTAAAAGGACCGGTCTTTGCCTCCAGGGGCCTGTGGCCCTGAAGTGGCCGGATACCTCCAAAAATCCAAACGATCGAGGATGTGTCGCAGACCCAAGCTGCCCCCACCTCAAACCTGTGCTGCCCTGACAGTCCCAAGGGAACCCTACAAACTGACATCAGGAACCTTGGCTGGCCACTTTTCTTTCCCAAGGAAAAAGGCTGATCTTTGCCTCCAGGGGCCTGTGGCCCTGAGTGGCCGGACACCTCCAAAAATCCAAACGATCGAGGATGTGTCGCAGACCCAAGCTGCCCCCACCTCAAACCTGTGCTGCCCTGACAGTCCCAAGGGAACCCTACAAACTGACATCAGGAACCTGGGCTGGCCACTTTTCTTTCCCAGGGAAAAGGACCGGTCTTTGTCTCCAGGGGCCTGTGGCCCTGAGTGGCCGGACACCTCCAAAAATCCAAACGATCGAGGATGTGTCGCAGACCCAAGCTGCCCCCACCTCAAACCTGTGCTGCCCTGACAGTCCCAAGGGAACCCTACAAACTGACATCAGGAACCTGGGCTGGCCACTTTTCTTTCCCAAGGAAAAAGGCTGATCTTTGCCTCCAGGGGCCTGTGGCCCTGAAGTGGCCGGACACCTCCAAAAATCCAAACAATCGAAGATGTGTCGCAGACCCAAGCTGCCCCCACCTCAAACCTGTGCTGCCCTGACAGTCCCAAGGGAACCCTACAAACTGACATCAGGAACCTGGGCTGGCCACTTTTCTTTCCCAGGATAAAAGGACCGGTCTTTGTCTCCAGGGGCCTGTGGCCCTGAAGTGGCCGGACACCTCCAAAAATCCAAACGATCGAAGATGTGTTGCAGACCCAAGCTGCCGCCACCTCAAAGCTGTGCTGCCCTGACAGTCCCAAGGGAACCCTACAAACTGACATCAGGAACCTGGGCTGGCCACTTTTCTTTCCCAGGAAAAAGGCTGATCTTTGCCTCCAGGGGTCTGTGGCCCTGAGTGGCCGGACACCTCCAAAAATCCAAACGATGGAAGATGTGTCGCAGACCCAAGCTGCCGCCACCTCAAACATGTGCTGCCCTGACAGTCCCAAGGGAACCCTACAAACTGACATCAGGAACCTGGGCTGGCCACTTTTCTTTCCCAGGGAAAAGGACCGGTCTTTGTCTCCAGGGGCCTGTGGCCCTGAGTGGCCGGACACCTCCAAAAATCCAAACAATCGAAGATGTGTCGCAGACCCAAGGTGCCCCCACCTCAAAGTTGTG
Organism: Vidua macroura; assembly: GCF_024509145.1. Classification (NCBI taxonomy): domain Eukaryota; kingdom Metazoa; phylum Chordata; class Aves; order Passeriformes; family Viduidae; genus Vidua; species Vidua macroura. The sequence goes on along the minus strand of NC_071587.1, from coordinate 15,453,460 downwards.
CTGCCCTGACAGTCCCAAGGGAACCCTACAAACTGACATCAGGAACCTGGGCTGGCCACTTTTCTTTCCCAGGGAAAAGGACCGGTCTTTGTCTCCAGGGGCCTGTGGCCCTGAGTGGCCGGACACCTCCAAAAATCCAAACGATCGAGGATGTGTCGCAGACCCAAGCTGCCCCCACCTCAAACCTGTGCTGCCCTGACAGTCCCAAGGGAACCCTACAAACTGACATCAGGAACCTGGGCTGGCCACTTTTCTTTCCCAAGGAAAAAGGCTGATCTTTGCCTCCAGGGGCCTGTGGCCCTGAAGTGGCCGGACACCTCCAAAAATCCAAACAATCGAAGATGTGTCGCAGACCCAAGGTGCCCCCACCTCAAACCTGTGCTGCCCTGACAGTCCCAAGGGAACCCTACAAACTGACATCAGGAACCTGGGCTGGCCACTTTTCTTTCCCAAGGAAAAAAGGCTGATCTTTGCTTCCAGGGGCCTGTGGCCCGGAGTGGCCAGACACCTCCAAAAATCCAAACGATGGAAGATGTGTCGCAGACCCAAGCTGCCCCCACCTCAAACCTGTGCTGCCCTGACAGTCCCAAGGCAACCCTACAAACTGACATCAGGAACCTGGGCTGGCCACTTTTCTCTCCCAGGGAAAAGGACCGGTCTTTGTCTCCAGGGGCCTGTGGCCCTGAAGTGGCCGGACACCTCCAAAAATCCAAACCATCGAAGATGTTTCGCAGACCCAAGCTGCCCCCACCTCAAACCTGTGCTGCCCTGACAGTCCCAAGGGAACCCTACAAACTGACATCAGGAACCTGGGCTGGCCACTTTTCTTTCCCAAGGAAAAGGACCGGTCTTTGCCTCCAGGGGCCTGTGGCCCTGAATGGCCGGACACCTCCAAAAATCCAAACGATCGAAGATGTGTCGCAGACCCAAGCTGCCCCCACCTCAAACCTGCGCTGCCCTGACAGTCCCAAGGGAACCCTACAAACTGACATCAGGAACCTGGGCTGGCCACTTTTCTTTCCCAGGGAAAAGGACCGGTCTTTGCCTCCAGGGGCCTGTGGCCCTGAATGGCCGGACACCTCCAAAAATCCAAACGATCGAAGATGTGTCGCAGACCCAAGCTGCCCCCACCTCAAACCTGCGCTGCCCTGACAGTCCCAAGGGAACCCTACAAACTGACATCAGGAACCTGGGCTGGCCACTTTTTTTTCCCAGGGAAAAGGACCGGTCTTTGTCTCCAGGGACCTGTGGCACTGAAGTGGCCGGACACCTCCAAAAATCCAAACGATCGAAGATGTGTCGCAGACCCAAGCTGCCCCCACCTCAAACCTGTGCTGCCCTGACAGTCCCAAGGGAACCCTACAAACTGACATCAGGAACCTGGGCTGGCCACTTTTCTTTCCCAGGTAAAAGGACTGGTCTTTGTCTCCAGGGGCCTGTGGCCCTGAAGTGGCCGGACACCTCCAAAAATCCAAACGATCGAAGATGTGTCGCAGACCCAAGCTGCCGCCATCTCAAAGCTGTGCTGCCCTGACAGTCCCAAGGGAACCCTACAAACTGACATCAGGAACCTGGGCTGGCCACTTTTCTTTCCCAGGGTAAAAGGACTGGTCTTTGTCTCCAGGGGCCTGTGGCCCTGAAGTGGCCAGACACCTCCAAAAATCCAAACGATGGAAGATGTGTCGCAGACCCAAGCTGCCCCCACCTCAAACCTGTGCTGCCCTGACAGTCCCAAGGGAACCCTACAAACTGACATCAGGAACCTGGGCTGGCCACTTTTCTTTCCCAGGGAAAAGGACCGGTCTTTGTCTCCAGGGGCCTGTGGCCCTGAAGTGGCCGGACACCTCCAAAAATCCAAACGATCGAAGATGTGTCGCAGACCCAAGCTGCCCCCACCTCAAACCTGTGCTGCCCTGACAGTCCCAAGGGAACCCTACAAACTGACATCAGGAACCTGGGCTGGCCACTTTTCTTTCCCAAGGAAAAAGGCTGATCTTTGTCTCCAGGGGCCTGTGGTCCTGAGTGGCCGGACACCTCCAAAAATCCAAACGATTGAAGATGTGTCGCAGACCCAAGCTGCCCCCACCTCAAACCTGTGCTGCCCTGACAGTCCCAAGGGAACCCTACAAACTGACATCAGGAACCTGGGCTGGCCACTTTTCTTTCCCAAGGAAAAAGGACCGGTCTTTGCCTCCAGGGGCCTGTGGCCCTGAATGGCTGGACACCTCCAAAAATCCAAACGATCGAAGATGTGTCGCAGACCCAAGCTGCCCCCACCTCAAACCTGTGCTGCCCTGACAGTCCCAAGGGAACCCTACAAACTGACATCAGGAACCTGGGCTGGCCACTTTTCTTTCCCAACGAAAATAGCTGATCTTTGCCTCCAGGTGCCTGTGGCCCTGAAGTGGCCGGACACCTCCAAAAATCCAAACGATCGAAGATGTGTCGCAGACCCAAGCTGCCCCCACCTCAAACCTGTGCTGCCCTGACAGTCCCAAGGGAACCCTACAAACTGACATCAGGAACCTGGGCTGGCCACTTTTCTTTCCCAGGGAAAAGGACCGGTCTTTGTCTCCAGGGGCCTGTGGCCCTGAGTGGCCGGACACCTCCAAAAATCCAAACGATCGAAGATGTGTCGCAGACCCAAGCTGCCCCCACCTCAAACCTGTGCTGCCCTGACAGTCCCAAGGGAACCCTACAAACTGACATCAGGAACCTGGGCTGGCCACTTTTCTTTCCCAAGGAAAAAGGCTGATCTTTGCCTCCAGGTGCCTGTGGCCCTGAAGTGGCCGGACACCTCCAAAAATCCAAACGATCGAAGATGTGTCGCAGACCCAAGCTGCCCCCACCTCAAACCTGTGCTGCCCTGACAGTCCCAAGGGAACCCTACAAACTGACATCAGGAACCTGGGCTGGCCACTTTTCTTTCCCAGGGAAAAGGACCGGTCTTTGTCTCCAGGGGCCTGTGGCCCTGAGTGGCCGGACACCTCCAAAAATCCAAACGATCGAAGATGTGTCGCAGACCCAAGGTGCCCCCAGCTCAAACCTGTGCTGCCCTGACAGTCCCAAGGGAACCCTACAAACTGACATCAGGAACCTGGGCTGGCCACTTTTCTTTCCCAAGGAAAAAAGGCTGATCTTTGCCTCCAGGGGCCTGTGGCCCGGAGTGGCCAGACACCTCCAAAAATCCAAACGATCGAAGATGTGTCGCAGACCCAAGCTGCCCCCACCTCAAAGCTGTGCTGCCCTGACAGTCCCAAGGGAACCCTACAAACTGACATCAGGAACCTGGGCTGGCCACTTTTCTTTCCCAGGGAAAAGGACCGGTCTTTGTCTCCAGGGGCCTGTGGCCCTGAAGTGGCCGGACACCTCCAAAAATCCAAACCATCGAAGATGTTTCGCAGACCCAAGCTGCCCCCACCTCAAACCTGTGCTGCCCTGACAGTCCCAAGGGAACCCTACAAACTGACATCAGGAACCTGGGCTGGCCACTTTTCTTTCCCAAGGAAAAGGACCGGTCTTTGCCTCCAGGGGCCTGTGGCCCTGAATGGCCGGACACCTCCAAAAATCCAAACGATCGAAGATGTGTCGCAGACCCAAGGTGCCCCCACCTCAAACTTGCGCTGCCCTGACAGTCCCAAGGGAACCCTACAAACTGACATCAGGAACCTGGGCTGGCCACTTTTCTTTCCCAGGGAAAAGGACCGGTCTTTGTCTCCAGGGACCTGCGGCACTGAAGTGGCCGGACACCTCCAAAAATCCAAACGATCGAAGATGTGTCGCAGACCCAAGCTGCCCCCACCTCAAACCTGTGCTGCCCTGACAGTCCCAAGGGAACCCTACAAACTGACATCAGGAACCTGGGCTGGCCACTTTTCTTTCCCAGGTAAAAGGACTGGTCTTTGTCTCCAGGGGCCTGTGGCCCTGAAGTGGCCGGACACCTCCAAAAATCCAAACGATCGAAGATGTGTCGCAGACCCAAGCTGCCGCCATCTCAAAGCTGTGCTGCCCTGGCAGTCCCAAGGGAACCCTACAAACTGACATCAGGAACCTGGGCTGGCCACTTTTCTTTACCACGTAAAAGGACTGGTCTTTGTCTCCAGGGGCCTGTGGCCCTGAAGTGGCCGGACACCTCCAAAAATCCAAACGATCGAAGATGTGTCGCAGACCCAAGCTGCCCCCACCTCAAACCTGTGCTGCCCTGACAGTCCCAAGGGAACCCTACAAACTGACATCAGGAACCTGGGCTGGCCACTTTTTTTTCCCAGGGAAAAGGACCGGTCTTTGTCTCCAGGGGCCTGTGGCCCTGAGTGGCCGGACACCTCCAAAAATCCAAACGATCGAAGATGTGTCGCAGACCCAAGCTGCCCCCACCTCAAACCTGTGCTGCCCTGACAGTCCCAAGGGAACCCTACAAACTGACATCAGGAACCTGGGCTGGCCACTTTTCTTTCCCAAGGAAAAAAGGCTGATCTTTGCCTCCAGGGGCCTGTGGCCCGGAGTGGCCAGACACCTCCAAAAATCCAAACGATCGAAGATGTGTCGCAGACTCAAGCTGCCCCCACCTCAAACCTGTGCTGCCCTGACAGTCCCAAGGGAACCCTACAAACTGACATCAGGAACCTGGGCTGGCCACTTTTCTTTCCCAGGGAAAAGGACCGGTCTTTGTCTCCAGGGACCTGTGGCCCTGAAGTGGCCGGACACCTCCAAAAATCCAAACGATGGAAGATGTGTCGCAGACCCAAGCTGTCCCCACCTCAAACCTGTGCTGCCCTGACAGTCCCAAGGGAACCCTACAAACTGACATCAGGAACCTGGGCTGGCCATTTTTCTTTCCCAGGGAAAAGGACCGGTCTTTGTCTCCAGGGGCCTGTGGCCCTGAGTGGCCGGACACCTCCAAAAATCCAAACGATCGAAGATGTGTCGCAGACCCAAGCTGCCCCCACCTCAAACCTGTGCTGCCCTGACAGTCCCAAGGGAACCCTACAAACTGACATCAGGAACCTGGGCTGGCCACTTTTCTTTCCCAAGGAAAAAGGCTGATCTTTGCCTCCAGGGGCCTGTGGCACTGAGTGGCCGGACACCTCCAAAAATCCAAACGATCAAAGATGTGTCGCAGACCCAAGGTGCCCCCACCTCAAACCTGTGCTGCCCTGACAGTCCCAAGGGAACCCTACAAACTGACATCAGGAACCTGGGCTGGCCACTTTTCTTTCCCAGGAAAAAGGACCGGTCTTTGTCTCCAGGGGCCTGTGGCCCTGAAGTGGCCGGACACGTCCAAAAATCCAAACGATCGAAGATGTTTCGCAGACCCAAGCTGCCCCCACCTCAAACCTGTGCTGCCCTGACAGTCCCAAGGGAACCCTACAAACTGACATCAGGAACCTGGGCTGGCCACTTTTCTTTCCCAAGGAAAAAGGCTGATCTTTGCCTCCAGGGGCCTGTGGCCCGGAGTGGCCGGACACCTCCAAAAATCCAAACGATCGAAGATGTGTCGCAGACCCAAGCTGCCCCCACCTCAAACCTGTGCTGCCCTGACAGTCCCAAGGGAACCCTACAAACTGACATCAGGAACCTGGGCTGGCCACTTTTCTTTCCCAGGATAAAAGGACCGGTCTTTGTCTCCAGGGGCCTGTGGCCCTGAGTGGCCGGACACCTCCAAAAATCCAAACGATCGAAGATGTGTCGCAGACCCAAGGTGCCCCCACCTCAAACCTGTGCTGCCCTGACAGTCCCAAGGGAACCCTACAAACTGACATCAGGAACCTGGGCTGGCCACTTTTCTTTCCCAAGGAAAAAGGCTGATCTTTGCCTCCAGGGGCCTGTGGCCCTGAGTGGCCGGACACCTCCAAAAATCCAAACGATGGAAGATGTGTCGCAGACCCAAGCTGCCCCCACCTCAAACCTGTGCTGCCCTGACAGTCCCAAGGGAACCCTACAAACTGACATCAGGAACCTGGGCTGGCCACTTTTCTTTCCCAAGGAAAAAAGGCTGATCTTTGCCTCCAGGGGCCTGTGGCCCGGAGTGGCCAGACACCTCCAAAAATCCAAACGATCGAAGATGTGTCGCAGACCCAAGCTGCCCCCACCTCAAACCTGTGCTGCCCTGACAGTCCCAAGGGAACCCTACAAACTGACATCAAGAACCTGGGCTGGCCACTTTTCTTTCCCAGGACAAAGGCTGATCTTTGCCTCCAGGGGTCTGTGGCCCTGAGTGGCCGGACACCTCCAAAAATCCAAACGATCGAATATGTGTCGCAGACCCAAGGTGCCCCCACCTCAAACCTGTGCTGCCCTGACAGTCCCAAGGGAACCCTACAAACTGACATCAGGAACCTGGGCTGGCCACTTTTCTTTCCCAGGGAAAAGGACCGGTCTTTGTCTCCAGGGGCCTGTGGCCCTGAGTGGCCGGACACCTCCAAAAATCCAAACGATCGAAGATGTGTCGCAGACCCAAGCTGCCCCCACCTCAAACCTGTGCTGCCCTGACAGTCCCAAGGGAACCCTACAAACTGACATCAGGAACCTGGGCTGGCCACTTTTCTTTCCCAAGGAAAAAGGCTGATCTTTGCCTCCAGGGGCCTGTGGCACTGAGTGGCCGGACACCTCCAAAAATCCAAACGATCGAAGATGTGTCGCAGACCCAAGGTGCCCCCAGCTCAAACCTGTGCTGCCCTGACAGTCCCAAGGGAACCCTACAACTGACATCAGGAACCTGGGCTGGCCACTTTTCTTTCCCAGGGAAAAGGACCGGTCTTTGTCTCCAGGGGCCTGTGGCCCTGAAGTGGCCGGACACCTCCAAAAATCCAAACGATCGAAGATGTGTCGCAGACCCAAGCTGCCCCCACCTCAAACCTGTGCTGCCCTGACAGTCCCAAGGGAACCCTACAAACTGACATCAGGAACCTGGGCTGGCCACTTTTCTTTTCTAGGGAAAATTACCGGTCTTTGTCTCCAGGGGCCTGTGGCCCTGAAGTGGCCGGACACCTCCAAAAATCCAAACCATCGAAGATGTGTCGCAGACCCACGCTGCCCCCACCTCAAACCTGTGCTGCCCTGACAGTCCCAAGGGAACCCTACAAACTGACATCAGGAACCTGGGCTGGCCACTTTTCTTTCCCAGGAAAAAGGCTGATCTTTGCCTCCAGGGGCCTGTGGCCCTGAGTGGCCGGACACCTCCAAAAATCCAAACGATGGAAGATGTGTCGCAGACCCAAGCTGCCCCCACCTCAAACCTGTGCTGCCCTGACAGTCCCAAGGGAACCCTACAAACTGACATCAGGAACCTGGGCTGGCCACTTTTCTTTCCCAAGGAAAAAGGCTGATCTTTGCCTCCAGGGCCCTGTGGCCCTGAGTGGCCGGACACCTCCAAAAATCCAAACGATGGAAGATGTGTCGCAGACCCAAGCTGCCCCCACCTCAAACCTGTGCTGCCCTGACAGTCCCAAGGGAACCCTACAAACTGACATCAGGAACCTGGGCTGGCCACTTTTCTTTCCCAGGGAAAAGGACCGTTCTTTGTCTCCAGGGGCCTGTGGCCCTGAGTGGCCGGACACCTCCAAAAATCCAAACGATCGAAGATGTGTCGCAGACCCAAGCTGCCCCCACCTCAAACGTGTGCTGCCCTGACAGTTCCAAGGGAACCCTACAAACTGACATCAGGAACCTGGGCTGGACACTTTTCTTTCCCAAGGAAAAAGGCTGATCTTTGCCTCCAGAGGCCTGTGGCCCTGAGTGGCCGGACACCTCCAAAAATCCAAACGATCGAAGATGTGTCGCAGACCCAAGCTGCCCCCACCTCAAACCTGTGCTGCCCTGACAGTCCCAAGGGAACCCTACAAACTGACATCAGGAACCTGGGCTGGCCACTTTTCTTTCCCAGTGAAAAAGACCGGTCTGTGTCTCCAGGTGCCTGTGACCCTGAAGTGGCCAGACACCTCCAAAAATCCAAACGATCGAAGATGTGTCGCAGACCCAAGCTGCCCCCACCTCAAACCTGTGCTGCCCTGACAGTCCCAAGGGAAGCCTACAAACTGATCCTAACCCTAGCCCCTAACGCTAACCCCAACCCCTAGCCACAACCCTAACCCAACCCTAACTGCAACCCTAACCCCTGCCCCCTAACACTGAACCCAGCTCCTTAGCTCTACAAAATGGCGGCATCCGTGTGTTCATGTGAGAGGGAGCAAGATGGTGGCGCCCATCGGGTCATGTGATGGGGAGCAAGATGGCGGTGTCTACATGGTGGGGGTGATGTGGGTAGTGGGTATTGTAATGCGCCACGTGGAGCAATAATTAGGGGTTGTATAGGTATATATAAAAAGAAGAAAAACTATATCTCCGGTGCCGCAGTAGAATGTTTCAGGCTCCCGGGGTGTAAATTCTTTTTTTTTTTAATAATTATTTAAAGTTTGTTTTTTATTTACTCCCAGGGAGCCTGAAAGTTTCTACTGCTGCTTTTTGAAAGCTAGAAAGGGAAACAAAGTTAGAAATGAGAAGATGGAAAGAAAGAAAAAGACAGAGTTAAGAGACTACTTAAGAGACTACTTAAGAGACTACTTAAGAGACCAGCTCTCACAGACAGACACGGACAATCACACTCTCTCACGCGCTCTTCCGCTTACACGCTGACCGCGACCCTTACTTGAAACTCTACGCTGACGCTTCGACGCGTCTTCTGACCGCGGCTCTTCGATGTCGGGCGGTAGATTCCGGGATAACGTGTAAGGACCCGGGGACCTGCGAGACGACAGAGACGATGGGAGGCGGTCGACGAGTGACTATCTGACGGCTAGGAGCTATTCCCGCTCCGGGTCCATAAATTTTGTACCCAAAACCCCCATAGAAGACAGATGAACTGTAAAGTTTTATACCTGCTCTACCTAACCGTGACTACGCGCCTGGGCAGGGCAGCTCCGATCGTAAGTGGCACGACAGAGGCATGTACAACATAAGCCAAGGTAGGTACATACAATATATGCACAATATAAGCCAACGTAGGTACATACAGTATAAGTACATACAATATAAACCGACATAGGTACATATGACATAAGTACATACAATATAAGCACATACAGTATAAGCCAACATAGGTAGGTACAACCTAAGCACGTACAATATAAGCCGACATAGATACAATATAAGTGAGGACTTGACGTAACTCTCCGGAAGATTAATTGTTGAGCCCAATACCCTTTGAGAAGGCGCAAGCTACGGAACTACTGCGGTCAGGCGATGAGGGTCTAATACGCTCCCTCTAGAAGTCCGAGATAATGGCACGGGAAGAGAAGGCGCTACCGAAGGCGAGAAGGAAGATGGATGAGAACGTCTCCTGTACTTCTTCCCGTCTCAAAAAGTAAAAATGTAACGATGCCGGAATAAGCGATATCCAGGAAGGTACACGAGTAAAATATGGCCGATACTGCAGAGAACAATGCCGATAAAGCTTCGAGATGTAACAAAGGCCTATGACGCAGAAATCAATGGACACGGACGACATAACACAGACACGGACGACATAACACAGACACGGACGACATAACACAGACACGAGTGGAAACTGCCTGGCAGTTCCACCTTATGGACCCAAGATTGCTAGTCCAAGATGAGTCATAGGCCGATGATGCCAAAGGAAAGAAAGCCCTAGGGCAATAGCATGTGATGATGAAATTTAACTCCTTTCAAGATGTTAGAGCCAAAGGACTTAAGAGGAAGCCTAAGAAGCTCAGTAGGCCTAGACAAGAAAGCGATGACTACGGCGTGACCGTGGCTATAGCTCCGGACGTGAAGGCGGGCTCCTCGGGTGAAAAGATCCACGACGACGTCGAGAGTCGAAGAAGGCCGCCGACGCAAACCTCGCGAGGACGCGAAGACGGATCGGAACTGCCCTGCCCGGCGAAGACTCTGGTGAGGCTGAGGAGAAACCCTCTCCCTCTGCTTCCGAGGGGCCCGTCCCACTACGGGCCTCTCCTCTAAGCTAACATCTAATTGTCTCCTGTGATAGTAAAGGTTTTTCCCCTTCTCCCACCTACTGGCCCCGACACTTAGCTTTTGCAAGACGACCGGACAAAATCCATCGTCAGCCGGACGTGGACGGCGACACGTTCTCTACGTCCGCTTCGGTGCTGCCGTTTCCAAACTTCAGCTATGCGCCTCCTCACGGTACCTAAGACAAAACAGAAAATGCAACTGGCGCCCTGCAAAAGAGGAATCCCCGGAACTCTGACGCACCGCTGCCCCGGCTCACCTGAAATCTTGACGCGACTCAACGGGCTGCCAGGAGGATACCTACAAAAGGAAAAGGTACAGGCTGAGCGTGCTGCCGCATAACGGTCACCTATGAGTCACCCAGCCTAAATGCCGACTCACCCGCTTGACTCTGTTCCTTCACACGCCTAGGGCAGCAATGACACCTGCAAAGAAACAAAGCAAAAAAAACCACACTGAGATACTTAGAAAAGACCACCACCCTGACCCGACAAGTACGCCCACCTACACCTTAAGCTTGCACCCACCTGGCCTCAGACATCTGGGATCAGAGACATCTCACAAGAGGACTGCTTAAAACAAAAAAAAAAAAAAAAAAAAAGGGGATGCTTAGATTTTCACCAGAAACTGAGACCTGTGCGAGAACAACTGCTTCTGTCCACTGCTCACCTGGCACACTTGGCCTTGACTGCAGCTATCTGCCTGGACTTCCTAATAATAGACAAAGAACAGTGCTGTAACATAGTCACCATTTATGCTTCCCCTGCAAATACAAACAGCAACTGACCTTCTCAGGGAAAACCCCCTGACCCAGGAGGGGTGCTCTGCCACAGATCTTAAATGTCTGCATCTGAAAGAAAGTTAGGAGAAAATTCAAACAACTGTAGGATAACTTAACAGGTCCAAGCATCCTCTGTGAATCTAGGAATACCATCTAGAATACAACTACATCCCCCATTCCAAATTGCAGGTCTCCAGGACTTGTGCAATTACACCAGGCTATGCAGCAGGACAGAGCAGCTCCGGGACAAATATGTGCAGACACCCGTGACACGGGACTGGACACGACAAACGAGGGGACGCCACCAGGAGAAAAATCTCTTGGCGAGAAAAATGCCCGCGAGGACAGAGAGATTGCGGAACGAGATGACCTAGGCGAGACGGACGGCTCGGAGCCGATGAGGCTCAAAGAACCCCGCAGGAAGAAGATGCTAAGAAAACGATGTCTTCCGAGAACCGCACGAGCGGACGCCTGAAAAGCCTACGGTAAGAATGAGCTACCTAGCTCGGCGTTCTCACAAGGCCTAAGCCGCTATAATGGATCGTTGGGGTGTGCGGCTGTCGCTACCGCTCGCAACGAGACCTTAAAAGACATCCGACCGGATGCTTCTAAAGACAGATACCACTGCGATGCCTGTCGGGACTCGCGAGTCAAAAGGCCTGTGGCGTTGGGGCCGGGCCGAGGAACGCAAAGATCACATATGCCAAGATGACCCTCAGACAGCTAAGGTAAAAAAAGACAAGTGACGTGACAGACCCAAACAACACAGAATGCACAAGACACAAGTGACACGACCCACACCAGAACTGCTCTGGCCTGCGCACCTCAGCACTGAGATCAAAAGAGACGCTTTAGGTGGCCTAAGGAGACGCTTCTTAGACATCCCCATCTCCAAAGCAGACTCCAAAATCCCTTCCAGGCAGTCCCAAGCCAGCACCCCGCTTCCCTCCCCTCAGCGGGTCGTAGCCCTCAACTTATCTCGCACACTTCTGGGCGTGCAAATCCCTGCCGAATGCAAAAGAAGGCCACCTCCCCATCTGGGAACTTCCAGCTGTCACCAGGCTCTTATCTCTTCGTCTGCCAAGACAAAGAAAAGGAAACATCAGTGCACAATCTTAACAGCACATGGGCCAAAACCTGACAATTCTGCTACTCACCTTCTCCTAAGAGGGCCCTGGCGCTCGGGCCGCACGCTTCGGCCGCGCTCCGAGGCCGACGCTGCCGTCACGAGGTACGCCTAGGTTAAGTGGAGACAAGGTGACTGGGCACGGCTGAAACTGGAGTGGACCCCCGCTCCTCCTCCCTACCTCCCCGACTCACCGCAGCTCCTCGGCCGTTCCCGTGAGCTACCCAGACGGGACCTTGAAATACAAGATGTGTGGGCTTCATCACGGGGTCCCGTCATACTTCCGGAGGGCTCACGAGTGCAGGAAACCCGGTCCGTCCGCCACCTGATGACAGGGGCTTAGCGTACGCCGAGTGGATGGCCTAAAGCACACAAATGAGAACGGATGGTTAGAGGTGCACCAGAAATTGAGACCTGTGCGAGAACAACTGCTTCTGTCCACTGCTCACCTGGCACACTTGGCCTTGATTGCAGCTATCTGCCTGGACTTCCTAATAATAAAGACAAAGAACAGTGCTGTAACATAGTCACCATGTATGCTTCCCCTGCAAACACAAACAGCGACTGACCTTCTCAGGGAAAACCCCTTGACCCGGGATTGGGGGCTCTGCTACAGATTTAATCTGCCTGCATCTGAAAGAAAGGTAGGAGTAATGTCAAACGGCTGCAGGATAACTTAACAGCACCAAACATGTCAATCTACGAATACAATCTAGAGCCCAACTACACCCCGCATCAGAAATGTCAACTCCTGGGACTTGTCCCGTTACAGGCTATGCATCAGGGCAGAGCAGCTCCGGGACAAATACGTGCAGACACCCGTGACACAGGGCAGAACGTGACAAACGAGGGGACGCGACAGGGAGAGAGAGCTCTCGGTGAGAAGAACGCCGGCGAGTGCCGGGAGAACGCGGAACGAGATGACCCAGGTGAGACGGACGGCTCGGAGCCGATGAGGCTCAGAGAACCCTGCAGGAACAAGATGCTAACAGAATGATTTCTTAAGAGAACTGCAGAGAGGAATGTTTTACGGTCCGAAGGCTCTAGCTAGCTTTGCATTCTTATCGGTCCTAATCGGCTATAAGGGATCATTGCGGTGCGTGGCTGTTGACACAGCTCAGAGCAAGACCTTGAAAGACATCTGACTGGATGCTTCTAAAGAGAGATGCAATTCAGATGCCTGTCTGACCTCCGGAATCAAGAGTCCTATTGCACTGGTGCCCGTCCAAGGAATGCGGAGATCACGGATGCCAAAAATGAGGCCGGGGTTTCCGATAGGGCCCTCAAAGGGCTAAGGTAAAAAAGCCATGTGACACGAAATACCCAAACACACAGAATGCACAATAGACAAGTGACACAACACACACCGGAACTGCTCTGCCCTGAGCACCTCAGCACTGTGATCAAAAGGAAACCCTTTCCCTTTAGGTGGCCTAAGTGGATACTTCTTGCACATCCCTGCCTCCAAAGCTGATTCAAAAAGCCCTCCCAGCGCCTCGCTTTCATCCCCTCTCAAGGTCGTAGCCCTCGACTTATCTCTCGGACATCCGGGGATGAGAATCCACGTCGCGTGCGAACGGAGGCCGCCTCGCCTGCTGGGAATTTTCTTACGATCGCCGGGCTGTAGTCCCTTGCTCAACTACAATCGAGAACACCAAACATCACTGCGTGATCTTAGCTGTACAACGGACAAAACCCAGCAGTTCTGCTACTCACCATTCTCCTCAGAATGCCCGGCTCCTCGGGCCGCACGCTTCGGCCGTGCTCGGAGGCTGACGCCGTCATCGCAGGGTACGCCTGGGTTAAGAAGAGACAAAGTGACTCGGCATTGCTGAAACCTAAGTGGACCCTGGCTCCCCCTCCCTACCTCGGCGACTCACCGCAACTCCTCGGCCGTTGCCAAAGGCTACCCGGATGGGACCTTGAAATACAAAATTTCAAGGCTTCATCACGGCCCTGAAATACTTCCAGAGGACTCACGAGCACAGGAAACCCGGTCCGTCGGCTGGTTGGTGACGGGGGCTTGGCATACTCCTAAAGCACACAAACAAGCACACAAACAAGAATGGAGGCTTTAGAGTTGCACCAGAAATTGAGACCTGAGTGAGAACACCTGTTTCTGCAACCGGTCACTGCTCACCTTGACTGCAGAGATCCTGATTTAACGCCTAAAAATAAAGACAGAAAACAGTACTGTAACACACAGTCACCATTTACACTTCCACTGCAGAGACAAACGGTGACTGACCTGCTCAGGGGAACCCCCTCTCCAGGGACTGGGGGGGCTCTGCCACAGATTTAATCCACCTGCATCTGAAAGAGAGTTAGGACAAAAGTCAAATGGTTGCAAGATAACTTAACAGCTGCAAACACCTTATGCCAATCTAGGAATACCATCTAGAGTCCAACTACACCCTGCACTGCAAATTTCAAGTCCCCAGAACTTATCCTATTACACCAGGCTATGCAGCAGGGCAGAACAGCTCTGGGACAAATATGTGCAGACACCCGTGACACAGGACGGGACAAACGAGGGGACGCTAAACACAAACGACACGTTATGACACAAATGACACGTTATGATACAAACGGCGTGACACAAGGATGATAACTTCCTGGCGAGAAGAATAATGGCGAGGAGTGAGAGGATGCCAAAAGAGATGACCGATGCTCTGGCAGTGGTGGATGGAGGAGGCTCTAAGGAGCAGAAGAGCTCCTGGAGAAGACTGGAACAGAGTGACCCGTTAAAAGAACTGTTGGTCACAATGATCCGGATGGCTGTGAGACAATGCTACGTTTAGAATGCTTTCCATATCCGTACAATCTGGTAAGCCCCAGGATGTTACAGCTCGTGGCTGGAAAGGATGGATGGCGATACGGCCGGGAAGGAGGCCTCAAAAGACGTCCGACTCTATGCTTCGGAGATGCGACCAAGAGAGACGGCCGAGCCCGCCGGTAAAAGAACGAACGATATCGGCGTCGTGCCGAGAAGCGCGAGCGTTCGAGAACCCAGAGATGCTGGCTGATGCTTGTGTTAAGGCCCTTGAGGGGAAAAGGCAGGGATATCTGATCCAAGGGACCCCAAAGACACACCAGATAACACGGTACATGGGACAACACAACACGGACCGGAACTGTTCTGCACTGCACACCCTACAGCTGCAATCAAAAGTAGAGCCTCTCCCTTTAGCTGTCCTAAGAGGCCCCTTAGAAGATATCCCTTTATCCTCTGCTAGTTTTCCAATCTATCCCAGGAATTTCCAATCCACTACTCCCATCTCCAGGCTGTGGCCCCGACTTATCTTTTGGGTGATCGGTGATGTGAAGCCAGGTTGGACCTGAAATGAGTCTACCTCGGAGGGCCATGTGATCGCCTGTTAGCCTCTTAGTCAGCTACAATAAAGAACAGCAAAATCAATGCATGAGTTTAGTGTTACGTGGGCCAAATCCCAGCAAGTCAGCTACTTATCCTCTTCTGAGCGTGCCTGGGTCCTCAAGTCTCCAGCTTCATCCTGAGTCCAAGGCTATGGCTGTTTTTATGAGTGGATTAGAGAGAGGCAAAGTTACATGGCATTTCTGTGAGTGCAGTGGATGAGCTCGTGTGCTGTACGACGCACGAATGCCTCTGCTATGCTTGTGAAAACCCTTGGCTGGGTCCTCAAATAGACACCATTTCTCACCCTGCTGCCTTCAAAACCCCCCACAATAACTCCTAACCGGGCACCCTGCTTACTCTCCCTCTCCTAGTCACAATCCTCAACTCATCTGAAGCCCCAGTCTCAAACATCATCTTTGACACAGGGCAGATACCTTTTGTGACGCAATGAATCTGCTGAAAAAATGTTGTACTTGACACAACCTGGAGTTGCAGGAAGTTGGACTCCTCCTAAAAAAAAAAAAAAAAACCAACAAAACAAAATCATAAATTACAAAAACACCTTACCACCCCTGAATGCAAAACCCAAATCATGAACTTAAATACTCCCTGTATTCAAGGTTGTTTTCTTCACAGTCTCTTCAAAGCCTCTGTTGCTTTAGATGCCCAAAAGCACCTGCTGAAAACAACCTGAGATAAGCTGAAAGAGCCTCTTCACCAAAATGAGAGGAGAGCTCTTACCCCAGCAGATTCCAGAGAGGGAATGAAGCCCCCTGGTCAAGGCTGGGGTTAATATACCCCTGATTGGGCCCGCCTCTAGTTCCCACAATGCCTGGGAAAGGAGAGGGGCAAATCCCACATGGTATAAAAGCCCTCAGAGTGGCTGCAGCTGTTTGGCTCCTCTGACTTGAATTCGAGGGGAGTAAAGGGCTTGATACAGAAGAAAACTCTCCAGCGAGTTTCTTTTTTGCTACAACTACTTGCAGCAAAAGGGTAGAAAGCTGGTAAGAAATAAACTTTGTTTATTTGAAAATAAAAAAAGAAATAAAACTTTGTTTTTAGGCAGCATAGCTAGATAAGTTGGGTAATTTGCTGTTAACTTATATAATTATTCCTCAGGGACTACTAAGTAGTACTCCACTTGTGACTAAGTAGGGTGGAGAAGAATACTAATTATATGAACAGTCTGTCTCCTTGGGACTACTACCTAGGGCTATCTACATGATAAGTAAAAATAAGAAAAATAATAGCCTCCCGGGCAGCATAAAGATTAAGTACATGCCAGGCTTGCCCTCCTCTGAGATATTTAGTCCTAGGGTGCAGAAAGAAGTGCCCTGAAAGGTAGTTTTAAACCCTTAAAATGCTGAAAAAGACAGAGCCTCCTTCAAGTGAAGCCTTTAACAGGAGGAAATGGGGCAGTTACCTCCGCTGAAACTGATACAATGGCAAATGAATGTCTTCTGCCCTTTAATTCAATCCCCGAGAATATTGGGAAAAGAGGGGTTTTCCTCGCTTTAAATCTCTCCAGTGATGAAGAAAGAGGGATTTTCCCCTCAATCCAAACCCTTAAGAAGGAGGGACAGCTGGGCTTTCCCCTCAATTTAAGCCTTAGGACAACACAAAGGGTTACCCTTAATTCAAATGCAGTTACCCTTAATTCAAACCCATAAAAAACATTATCAAGGTTTTCCCCTTCTATTTAATCTGGAAAACAATGGAAAATGGGGATTCCCTGTCAATTAACACCCCTAACAGCATAGAAAAGGCAGGGATTCTTTCCACTGAGACCATTAAAATTGCAGTGGAAGTGGATTCCCTCACGATTTGAACACAAGAAATAATGGAAAAGGAAGCTTTTTCTCTCCATTTAAACTCCTTTTCTCCTACTAATCCCTCTCCTTTCTGGGACTGCTGTGGAAGGTCTGGGGGTTCTAGGGAAGGGCTGACACAATAGAAGAGGAAAGATGAAAGCTCTCCCCTGGAACCCCGCATGCTGCTTGGCCTGCTCAGGTGCTGCCCCTTGGCAAGAGGGCTCTTCCCTCGGCATTTTCTCAAAGGGATGCTCCGTGCCCAGGTGGGTCTGGCTGCTCCCCAGTGCCTGCTGGACGTTCCAACCATAGTTCCTGGAGGAACGCTTGGAATAGCCCTGTTAGGCCCTCTGGACTAGCAGCTCCCTGTGCAGGTGTGCCCAGGTAACCCTCTGAAAGCGGCTTGTCACACGGGGGGCTGCGACACTTTGGAGTGGGGGATGAGGTGAAGAAAGGTCCTGTGGGGAGTTCCCTCCCCTACGCAGCCCTTTGTCTGCCCCTTAAACAATGGGGTGTCAGACTTTGCTTGCCAAGGAAATTAACAGTCTTTCCTCTCTGTGTGCCCCTAGCCAAACAGGAATTGCATCCAAAATTGCAGACAGCGAACGATATCTCACAGACCACAGATGCCAACACCAAGAACTCTTGCTGTCCTCGGGGTGAAGCACACCACCAGTGAACAGACATCAATACACGGTGAGAGAGTTTGGTTTTACAGGGAAAAAGACCAGCGATTGGGTCCAGAGGTCAGTGGCCCCAAATGACATTATGCAACCTCAAGGTCCGAACGGTGCAAGATTTACAAGGGAGCAAAACTGCCCCCACCGAAAATTCGGGCTGCCCTGGCAGTGACAAGAACCTCCTGCAAACTAGCATAAAAATCGGGAGTGGTGTTTTTTGTTTCACAGGGAAAAGGGCTGGGGATCAAGTTCAAGGGGCCTGTGGCCCTGAATGGGCGGTTCCCTCCACAAATCTGAATAAGGCAGGCTGAGTCCCACACCCAAACTGTCACCACCGAGAATTTCTGCTGCCCTGACAGTCCCAAGGGAACCCTACAAACTGACATCAGGAACCTGGGCTGGCCACTTTTCTTTCCCAAGGAAAAAGGCTGATCTTTGCCTCCAGGGGCCTGTGGCCCTGAAGTGGCCGGACACCTCCAAAAATCCAAACGATCGAAGATGTGTCGCAGACCCAAGGTGCCCCCAGCTCAAACCTGTGCTGCCCTGACAGTCCCAAGGGAACCCTACAAACTGACCCTAACCCCAACCCCTAACCCCAACCCGTAACCGCAACCTTAACCCCTGCCCCCTAACCCTGAACGCAGCTTCTTAGCTCTACAAAATGGCGGCATCTGTGTGGTCATGTGACAGGGAGCAAGATGGTGGCGCCCATCGGGTCACGTGATGGGGAGCAAGATGGCGGTGTCTACATGGTGGGGGTGATGTGGGTAGTGGGTATTGTAATGTGCCAGGTGGAGCACTAGTTAGGGGTTGTATAGGTATATATAAAAAAGAAGAAGAACTATATGTGCGGTGCAGCAGTAGAAAGTTTCAGGCTCCCGGGGAGTAAATTCTTTTTTTTTTTAATAATTATTTAAAGTTTGTTTTTTACTTTACTCCCAGGGAGCCTGAAAGTTTCTACTGCTGCTTTTTGAAAGCTAGAAAGGGAAACAAAGTTAGAAATGAAAAGATGGAAAGAAAGAAAAAGACAGACTTAAGAGAGGACTTAGGACTTAAGAGAGGACTTAAGAGATGACTTAAGAGAGGACTTAAGAGATGACTTAAGAGAGGACTTAAGAGAGGAGTTAAGACTTAAGAGATGACTTAAGAGAGGACTTAGGACTTAAAGGAGGACTTAAGAGAGGACTTAAGAGAGGACTTAGGACTTAAGACTTAAGAGAGGACTTAAGAGAGGACTTAAGAGAGGACTTGGGACTTAAGAGAGGACTTAAGACTTAAAAGAGGACTTAAGAGAGGACTTAAGAGAGGACTTGGGACTTAAGAGAGGACTTGGGACTTAAGAGAGGACTTAAGACTTAAGAGAGGACTTAAGAGAGGACTTAAGAGAGGACTTAAGAGAGGACTTGGGACTTAAGAGAGGACTTAAGAGAGGAGTTAAGACTTAAGAGAGGAGTTAAGACTTAAGAGAGGACTTAAGATAGGATTTAAGAGAGGACTTGGTACTTAAGAGAGGACTTAAGAGAGGAGTTAAGACTTAAGAGAGGACTTAAGAGAGGACTTGGGACTTAAGAGAGGACTTGGTACTTAAGAGAGGACTTAAGAGAGGACTTAAGAGAGGACTTGGGACTTAAGAGAGGACTTAAGAGAGGACTTAAGAGAGGACTTGGGACTTAAGAGAGGACTTAAGAGAGGAGTTAAGACTTAAGAGAGGACTTAAGAGAGGACTTGGGACTTAAGAGAGGACTTAAGACTTAAGAGAGGAGTTAAGACTTAAGAGAGGACTTAAGAGAGGACTTGGGACTTAAGAGAGGACTTAAGAGAGGAGTTAAGACTTAAGAGAGGACTTAAGAGAGGACTTTGGACTTAAGAGAGGACTTAAGAGAGGACTTGGGACTTAAGAGAGGACTTAAGAGAGGAGTTAAGACTTAAGAGAGGACTTAAGAGAGGACTTAAGAGAGGACTTAAGAGAGGACTTAAGACTTAAGAGAGGACTTAAGAGAGGACTTAAGAGAGGACTTGGGACTTAAGTGAGGACTTAAGAGAGGAGTTAAGACTTAAGAGAGGACTTAAGAGAGGACTTAAGAGAGGAGTTAAGACTTAAGAGAGGACTTAAGAGAGGACTTAAGAGAGGACTTGGGACTTAAGTGAGGACTTAAGAGAGGACTTAAGAGAGGAGTTAAGACTTAAGAGAGGACTTAAGAGAGGACTTGGGACTTAAGAGAGGACTTAAGAGAGGACTTAAGAGAGGACTTGGGACTTAAGAGAGGACTTAAGAGAGGACTTGGGACTTAAGAGAGCACTTAAGAGAGGACTTAAGAGAGGACTTGGGACTTAAGAGAGGACTTAAGAGAGGACTTGGGACTTAAGAGAGGACTTAAGAGAGGACTTAAGAGAGGACTTGGGACTTAAGAGAGGACTTAAGAGAGGACTTGGGACTTAAGAGAGGACTTAAGAGAGGACTTGGGACTTAAGAGAGGAGTTAAGACTTAAGAGAGGACTTAAGAGAGGACTTAAGAGAGGACTTAGGACTTAAGAGAGGAGTTAAGACTTAAGAGAGGACTTGGGACTTAAGAGAGGACTTAAGACTTAAGAGAGGACTTAAGAGAGGACTTAAGAGAGGAGTTAAGACTTAAGAGAGGACTTAAGAGAGGACTTAAGAGAGGACTTGGGACTTAAGAGAGGACTTAAGAGAGGAGTTAAGACTTAAGAGAGGACTTAAGAGAGGACTTAAGAGAGGAGTTAAGACTTAAGAGAGGACTTAAGAGAGGACTTAAGAGAGGACTTGGGACTTAAGTGAGGACTTAAGAGAGGACTTGGGACTTAAGAGAGGACTTAAGAGAGGAGTTAAGACTTAAGAGAGGACTTAAGAGAGGACTTAAGAGAGGAGTTAAGACTTAAGAGAGGACTTAAGAGAGGACTTAAGAGAGGACTTGGGACTTAAGTGAGGACTTAAGAGAGGACTTGGGACTTAAGAGAGGACTTAAGAGAGGAGTTAAGAGAGGACTTGGGACTTAAGAGAGGACTTAAGAGAGGACTTAAGAGAGGAGTTAAGACTTAAGAGAGGACTTAAGAGAGGACTTAAGAGAGGACTTGGGACTTAAGAGAGGACTTAAGAGAGGACTTGGGACTTAAGAGAGCACTTAAGAGAGGACTTAAGAGAGGACTTGGGACTTAAGAGAGCACTTAAGAGAGGACTTGGGACTTAAGAGAGCACTTAAGAGAGGAGTTAAGAGAGGACTTGGGACTTAAGAGAGGACTTAAGAGAGGACTTGGGACTTAAGAGAGGACTTAAGAGAGGACTTGGGACTTAAGAGAGGAGTTAAGAGAGGACTTGGGACTTAAGAGAGGACTTAAGAGAGGACTTGGGACTTAAGAGAGCACTTAAGAGAGGAGTTAAGACTTAAGAGATGACTTAAGAGATGACTTAAGAGAGGACTTAGGACTTAAGAGAGTACTTATGACAGGACTAAAGAGAGGACTTAAGACTTAAGAGAGGACTTAAGAGAGGACTTAAGAGAGGAAAAGAAATAGGAAACCAATGGCAAAGAGTAAAAAATGAGAAGGTTTACAGTGAAAAAGACAGAGGGTGAGAGTGAAAAAGAGGACAAAAGAAGAGAGAAAAAAAAGAAGAGAAGCTGGAGAGAAAAAGAAATAAAGAGTAAAAGCATCAACTAGAGAGAAAAATAAATAGTTAGAAATAGTGAAATAGAGAAACAGAAGAAAAGACATACAGGGAAATAGAGAAGCAGAGAGAGAGAGAGTTAGAAACAGTGAGAAACAGAAACAAAGTTAGGGACGGACAGAAATGACGAGACAGAAAGAAAACTAAGAGAAGAAGCAAAGGAAGAAATACAGTGGGGAAATAAAAATTACTAAACCACACCAAAAAAAACACAGGAGCCAAAGGGGGAGGGGGAGGGAGCGGGGGGCATCATTATTAGGGTTGATTCAACTTTATTGAATGATTTTTTTTATTTACACTCCAGCAAGACACATGGAAACAATTTATACGAATGGGAGCGTAGATACAATCCGTACGCTGACCGGTAGAAATCCCACTTACATACGGAGCCGTATGTGGAAATGCGGCGGCAAATGCAAACACGGAACGATACGGGGCAATAGAAACCGAACGCATATTAACACAATATAACCTTTTTTCTATTTACATTACATTTTGTTTGATTGTTAGAGGAAAGACCAAAACAAAAATAGCACACAGAAAACAACAGTCATCCACCGTGACCGCCACCTTCACATTGCACGCAAACTCACCGTCGCTCTTGTTTCAACCGCTCTGTTAAGCCCCAGCAATCGTTGTTCCTCGGGAACGTGGTTCCCTGGAGCCTCCTAAAAAATCCTCCTGCCTGACGAAAACCCCGGTCCCGGGACGGTCCGCCTCCCAACTTTGGCGATGAACTTCGCCGCGCGGACTGGCCAGGACCGAGGAAAAAAAAACCCAGCTGGGGGGAAAAAAGAAAAAACCCCAGCTGGGGATTTTTTATTCTAAATTTAAAAATGAGCTGAAAAACCTGAAAGGCAAAGGCCATACGCACAAGGTTAGAACCGGTCAACACACACTCACACCTGCAGACACCAGCTCTCACAGACAGACACGGACAATCACACTCTCTCACGCGCTCTTCCGCTTACACGCTGACCGCGACCCTTACTTGAAACTCTACGCTGACGCTTCGACGCGTCTTCTGACCGCGGCTCTTCGATGTCCGGTGGTAGATTCCGGGATAACGTGTAGGGACCCGGGGACCTGCGAGATGACAGAGACGACGGGAGGCGGTCGACGAGTGACCATCTGACGGCTAGGAGCTATTCCCGCTCCGGGTCCATAAATTTTGTACCCAAAACCCCCATAGAAGACAGATGAACTGTAAAGTTTTATACCTGCTCTACCTAACCGTGACTACGCGCCTGGGCAGGGCAGCTCCGATCGTAAGTGGCACGACAGAGGCATGTACAACATAAGCCAAGGTAGGTACATACAATATATGCACAATATAAGCCAACGTAGGTACATACAGTATAAGTACATACAATATAAACCGACATAGGTACATACGACATAAGTACATACAATATAAGCACATACAGTATAAGCCAACATAGGTAGGTACAACCTAAGCACGTACAATATAAGCCGACATAGATACAATATAAGTGAGGACTTGACGTAACTCTCCGGAAGATTAATTGTTGAGCCCTATACCCTTTGAGAAGGCGCAAGCTACGGAACTACTGAGGTCAGGCGATGAGGGTCTAATACGCTCCCTCTAGAAGTCCGAGATAATGGCACGGGAAGAGAAGGCGCTACCGAAGGTGAGAAGGAAGATGGATGAGAACGTCTCCTGTACTTCTTCCCGTCTCAAAAAGTAAAAATGTAATGATGCCAGAATAAGCGATATCCAGGAAGGTACACGAGTAAAATATGGCCGATACTGCAGAGAACAATGCCGATAAAGCCTCGAGATGTAACAAAGGCCTATGACGCAGAAATCAATGGACACGGACGACATAACACGGACACGAGTGGAAACTGCCTGGCAGTTCCACCTTATGGACCCAAGATTGCTAGTCCAAGATGAGTCATAGGCCGATGATGCCAAAGGAAAGAAAGCCCTAGGGCAATAGCATGTGATGATGAAATTTAACTCAAGATGTTAGAGCCAAAGGACTTAAGAGGAAGCCTAAGAAGCTCAGTAGGCCTAGACAAGAAAGCGATGACTCCGGCGTGACCGTGGCTATAGCTCCGGACGTGAAGGCGGGCTCCTCGGGTGAAAAGATCCACGACGACGTCGAGAGTCGAAGAAGGCCGCCGACGCAAACCTCGCGAGGACGCGAAGACGGATCGGAACTGCCCCGCCTGGCGAAGACTCTGGTGAGGCTGAGGAGAAACCCTCTCCCTCTGCTTCCGAGGGGCCCGTCCCACTACGGGCCTCTCCTCTAAGCTAACATCTAATTGTCTCCTGTGATAGTAAAGGTTTTTCCCCTTCTCCCACCTACTGGCCCCGACACTTAGCTTTTGCAAGACGACCGGACAAAATCCATCGTCAGCCGGACGTGGACGGCGACACGTTCTCTACGTCCGCTTCGGTGCTGCCGTTTCCAAACTTCAGCTATGCGCCTCCTCACGGTACCTAAGACAAAACAGAAAATGCAACTGGCGCCCTGCAAAAGAGGAATCCCCGGAACTCTGACGCACCGCTGCCCCGGCTCACCTGAAATCTTGACGCGACTCAACGGGCTGCCAGGAGGATACCTACAAAAGGAAAAGGTACAGGCTGAGCGTGCTGCCGCATAACGGTCACCTATGAGTCACCCAGCCTAAATGCCGACTCACCCGCTTGACTCTGTTCCTTCACACGCCTAGGGCAGCAATGACACCTGCAAAGAAACAAAGCAAAAAAAACCACACTGAGATACTTAGAAAAGACCACCACCCTGACCCGACAAGTACGCCCACCTACACCTTAAGCTTGCACCCACCTAGCCTCAGACATCTGGGATCAGAGACATCTCACAAGAGGACTGCTTAAAACAAAAAAAAAAAAAAAAAAAAGGGGATGCTTAGACTTTCACCAGAAACTGAGACCTGTGCGAGAACAACTGCTTCTGTCCACAGCTCACCTGGCACACTTGGCCTTGACTGCAGCTATCTGCCTGGACTTCCTAATAATAGACAAAGAACAGTGCTGTAACATAGTCACCATTTATGCTTCCCCTGCAAATACAAACAGCAACTGACCTTCTCAGGGAAAACCCCTTCTCAGGGAAAACCCAGGAGGGGCGCTCTGCCACAGATCTTAAATGTCTGCATCTGAAAGAAAGTTAGGAGAAAATTCAAACAACTGTAGGATAACTTAACAGGTCCAAGCATACTGTGTGAATCTAGGAATACCATCTAGAATACAACTACATCCCCCATTCCAAATTGCAGGTCTCCAGGACTTGTGCAATTACACCAGGCTATGCAGCAGGGCAGAGCAGCTCCAGGCCAAATACCCAGACACCCGTGACACAGAACAAGACAAACAAGGGGACACAACTGGGGGAGAAAGCTCTGAGCGAGAAGAATGCCCTCAGGGAGCCAGAGACTGCAGAATGAGATGACCTAGCCGAGACTGATGGCGAGCCTCTAAGGCTCAGAGAACCCTGCAGGAACAAGATGCTAACTGAATGACCTATTCCAAGCAAGGCAGAGAAGGATGCCCGAGAATCCTAGCGTCAGAATGCTCTACGGATCTCCGCATTGCTACGAGTCCTAATCTGCTAGAACGCATCCTTGCTGTCACAATGGTGACAAATCACAGCTGTCGAGAACAGCCCAGAACAAGACCTCAAAAGACAGCTGACCGGATGCTACTCCGAGGCCTGTCCGGGCTCCCGAGCCAAAGGTAAGAAGGAATCAGCACGGGGCCGAGGAACACAGAGATGAGAGATGCTAAGATGGACGCCCGGGCTTCCGATAAGCCCCTCAAAGGACTAAGGCAAAAGACACAGAAGGCACGACAGACAAGTGACACACCGTGCACCGGCACTGCTCTGCCCTGAGCACTTCAGCACTGTGAGGCTTTTCCTTTATGTGGCCTAAAGGGCCACCCCCATCTCCAAAGCTGCCTCCAAAAGCCCTCCCAGCACCTCGCTTCCATCCCCTCTCAGGGTCCCAGCCCTCAACTTATCTCTCGGACGTCCGGGGACGAGAATCCACGTCCGGTGCCGAGGAAGGCCGCCTCGCCCGCTCCCAGTTTCCTAGAGTCACCGACTGTGGCCCCTTGCTCAGCTACAATCAAGAACACCAAACATCACTGCAGGATCTTAGCTGCACAGCGGCCAATAACCAATAACAATTCTGCTACTCACCATTCTCCTAAGAACGTCCGCCTCATCTGGCCGCGCCCGGAGGCTGATGCCCTCGCGGCAGGGTCTGCCTGGGTGAAGAGGAGACGAGGTGACGTGGCATTGCTGAAACTCGAGTGGACCCTGGCTCCTCCTCCCTAGCTCCCCGACTTACAGCAACTCCTCGGCCGCTCCTGAAGGCTCCCCGGGTGACACCTTCAAATGACAAGGATCAAGGCTTCATCACAGATCCGTGCGCTGCTTCCCGAATTCCCACGAGAGTGACCAAGCGGGTCTGCGGCCCCGTTGCTGAGGGGGGTCTCGGCGTAAGACGAGCAGACCGCCTAGAGCACGCAAACAAGAACGGAGCCTAAGAGCTGCACCGGGAATTGAGACCGGAGCAAGAACAACTGCTGCCTGCCACCGCTCACTGCTCACCTTGCCCACTTACCTTGACCGCTAGTCTCTGGCTTTAGTTCCTAAAAATAACAACAAAGAAAATAGCTGTAATACAGAGGCACCATTTATACTCCCCCTGCAAAGACAAACGGTGACTGACCTTCTCGGGGGACCCCCCTCACCCGGGACGGGGCCCTCTGCCACGGATTCCATCTGGCTGCGTCTGAAAGAACGTTAGCACAAAAGTCAGAGCACTGCAGGATAACTGAACAGCTCCAGATAGCCTTCATCAATCTACAGATCCCATCTAGAGTCCAAATACACCCCACATTACAAATTTCCAGGACACGCCCCATTCTAGATCTACACCAGGCTATGCAGCAGGGCAGAGCAGCTCCAGGCCAAATACCCAGACACCCGTGACACAGAACAAGACAAACAAGGGGACACAACAGGGGGAGAAAGCTCTGAGCGAGAAGAATGCCCTCAGGGAGCCAGAGACTGCAGAATGAGATGACCTAGCTGAGACTGATGGCGAGCCTCTAAGGCTCAGAGAACCCTGCAGGAACAAGATGCTAACTGAATGACCTATTCCAAGCAAGGCAGAGAAGGATGCCCGACAACCCTAGCGTCAGAATGCTCTAGGGATCTCCGCATCGCTACGAGGCCTAATCTGCTAGAACGCATCCTTGCCGTCACTATTGTCACAAATCACAGGGCTGTCGAGAACGGCCCAGAACAAGACCTCAAAAGACATCTGACCGGATGCTACTCTGATGCCTGTCCGGGCTCCCGAGCCAAAGGCAAGAAGGAATCAGCACGGGGCCGAGGAACACAGAGATGAGAGATGCTAAGATGGACGCCCGGGCTTCCGATAAGCCCCTCAAAGGACTAAGGCAAAAGACACAGAAGGCACGACAGACAAGTGACACACCGTGCACCGGCACTGCTCTGCCCTGAGCACTTCAGCACTGTGAGGCTTTTCCTTTATGTGGCCTAAAGGGCCACCCCCATCTCCAAAGCTGCCTCCAAAAGCCCTCCCAGCGCCTCGCTTCCATCCCCTCTCAGGGTCCCAGCCCTCGACTTATCTCTCGGACGTCCGGGGACGAGAATCCACGTCCGGTGCCGAGGAAGGCCGCCTCGCCCGCTCCCAGTTTCCTAGAGTCACCGACTGTGGCCCCTTGCTCAGCTACAATCAAGAACACCAAACATCACTGCAGGATCTTAGCTGCACAGCGGCCAATAACCAATAACAATTCTGCTACTCACCATTCTCCTAAGAACGTCCGCCTCATCTGGCCGCGCCCGGAGGCCGATGCCCTCGTGGCAGGGTCTGCCTGGGTGAAGAGGAGACGAGGTGACGTGGCATTGCTGAAACTCGAGTGGACCCTGGCTCCTCCTCCCTAGCTCCCCGACTTACAGCAACTCCTCGGCCGCTCCTGAAGGCTCCCCGGGTGACACCTTCAAATGACAAAGATCAAGGCTTCATCACAGTTCCGTGCACTGCTTCCCGAATTCCCACGAGAGTGACCAAGCGGGTCTGCGGCCCCGTTGCTGAGGGGGGTCTCGGCGTAATACGAGCGGACCGCCTAGAGCACGCAAACAAGAACGGAGCCTAAGAGCTGCACCGGGAATTGAGACCGGAGCAAGAACAACTGCTGCCTGCCACCGCTCACCTTACCCACTTACCTTGACCGCTAGTATCTGGCTTTAGTTCCTAAAAATAACAACAAAGAAAATAGCTGTAATACAGAGGCACCATTTATACTCCCCCTGCAAAGACAAACGGTGACTGACCTTCTCGGGGGACCCCCCTCACCCGGGACGGGGCCCTCTGCCACGGATTCCATCTGGCTGCGTCTGAAAGAACGTTAGCACAAAAGTCAGAGCACTGCAGGATAACTTAACAGCTCCAGATAGCCTTCATCAATCTACAGATCCCATCTAGAGTCCAAATACACCCCACATTACAAATTTCCAGGCCCCAGGACACGCCCCATTCTAGACCTACACCAGGCTATGCAGCAGGGCAGAGCAGCTCCAGGCCAAATACCCAGACACCCGTGACACAGAACAAGACAAACAAGGGGACACAACTGGGGGAGAAAGCTCTGAGCGAGAAGAATGCCCTCAGGGAGCCAGAGACTGCAGAATGAGATGACCTAGCTGAGACTGATGGCGAGCCTCTAAGGCTCAGAGAACCCTGCAGGAACAAGATGCTAACTGAATGACCTATTCCAAGCAAGGCAGAGAAGGATGCCCGACAACCCTAGCGTCAGAATGCTCTACGGATCTCCGCATCGCTACGAGGCCTAATCTGCTAGAACGCATCCTTGCCGTCACTATTGTCACAAATCACAGGGCTGTCGAGAACAGCCCAGAACAAGACCTCAAAAGACATCTGACCGGATGCTACTCTGATGCCTGTCCGGGCTCCCGAGCCAAAGGCAAGAAGGAATCAGCACGGGGCCGAGGAACACAGAGATGAGAGATGCTAAGATGGACGCCCGGGCTTCCGATAAGCCCCTCAAAGGACTAAGGCAAAAGACACAGAAGGCACGACAGACAAGTGACACACCGTGCACCGGCACTGCTCTGCCCTGAGCACTTCAGCACTGTGAGGCTTTTCCTTTATGTGGCCTAAAGGGCCACCCCCATCTCCAAAGCTGCCTCCAAAAGCCCTCCCAGCGCCTCGCTTCCATCCCCTCTCAGGGTCCCAGCCCTCGACTTATCTCTCGGACGTCCGGGGACGAGAATCCACGTCCGGTGCCGAGGAAGGCCGCCTCGCCCGCTCCCAGTTTCCTAGAGTCACCGACTGTGGCCCCTTGCTCAGCTACAATCAAGAACACCAAACATCACTGCAGGATCTTAGCTGCACAGCGGCCAATAACCAATAACAATTCTGCTACTCACCATTCTCCTAAGAACGTCCGCCTCATCTGGCCGCGCCCAGAGGCCGATGCCCTCGCGGCAGGGTCTGCCTGGGTGAAGAGGAGACGAGGTGACGTGGCATTGCTGAAACTCGAGTGGACCCCGGCTCCTCCTCCCTAGCTCCCCGACTTACAGCAACTCCTCGGCCGCTCCTGAAGGCTCCCCGGGTGACACCTTCAAATGACAAGGATCAAGGCTTCATCACAGATCCGTGCGCTGCTTCCCGAATTCCCACGAGAGTGACCAAGCGGGTCTGCGGCCCCGTTGCTGAGGGGGGTCTCGGCGTAAGACGAGCGGACCGCCTAGAGCACGCAAACAAGAACGGAGCCTAAGAGCTGCACCGGGAATTGAGACCGGAGCAAGAACAACTGCTGCCTGCCACCGCTCACTGCTCACCTTGCCCACTTACCTTGACCGCTAGTATCTGGCTTTAGTTCCTAAAAATAACAACAAAGAAAATAGCTGTAATACAGAGGCACCATTTATACTCCCCCTGCAAAGACAAACGGTGACTGACCTTCTCGGGGGACCCCCCTCACCCGGGACGGGGCCCTCTGCCACGGATTCCATCTGGCTGCGTCTGAAAGAACGTTAGCACAAAAGTCAGAGCACTGCAGGATAACTGAACAGCTCCAGATAGCCTTCATCAATCTACAGATCCCATCTAGAGTCCAAATACACCCCACATTACAAATTTCCAGGCCCCAGGACACGCCCCATTCTAGACCTACACCAGGCTATGCAGCAGGGCAGAGCAGCTCCAGGCCAAATACCCAGACACCCGTGACACAGAACAAGACAAACAAGGGGACACAACTGGGGGAGAAAGCTCTGAGCGAGAAGAATGCCCTCAGGGAGCCAGAGACTGCAGAATGAGATGACCTAGCCGAGACTGATGGCGAGCCTCTAAGGCTCAGAGAACCCTGCAGGAACAAGATGCTAACTGAATGACCTATTCCAAGCAAGGCAGAGAAGGATGCCCGAGAATCCTAGCGTCAGAATGCTCTACGGATCTCCGCATTGCTACGAGTCCTAATCTGCTAGAACGCATCCTTGCTGTCACAATGGTGACAAATCACAGCTGTCGAGAACAGCCCAGAACAAGACCTCAAAAGACAGCTGACCGGATGCTACTCCGAGGCCTGTCCGGGCTCCCGAGCCAAAGGTAAGAAGGAATCAGCACGGGGCCGAGGAACACAGAGATGAGAGATGCTAAGATGGACGCCCGGGCTTCCGATAAGCCCCTCAAAGGACTAAGGCAAAAGACACAGAAGGCACGACAGACAAGTGACACACCGTGCATTGGCACTGCTCTGCCCTGAGCACTTCAGCACTGTGAGGCTTTTCCTTTATGTGGCCTAAAGGGCCACCCCCATCTCCAAAGCTGCCTCCAAAAGCCCTCCCAGCGCCTCGCTTCCATCCCCTCTCAGGGTCCCAGCCCTCGACTTATCTCTCGGACGTCCGGGGACGAGAATCCACGTCCGGTGCCGAGGAAGGCCGCCTCGCCCGCTCCCAGTTTCCTAGAGTCACCGACTGTGGCCCCTTGCTCAGCTACAATCAAGAACACCAAACATCACTGCAGGATCTTAGCTGCACAGCGGCCAATAACCAATAACAATTCTGCTACTCACCATTCTCCTAAGAACGTCCGCCTCATCTGGCCGCGCCCGGAGGCCGATGCCCTCGCGGCAGGGTCTGCCTGGGTGAAGAGGAGACGAGGTGACGTGGCATTGCTGAAACTCAAGTGGACCCTGGCTCCTCCTCCCTAGCTCCCCGACTTACAGCAACTCCTCGGCCGCTCCTGAAGGCTCCCCGGGTGACACCTTCAAATGACAAGGATCAAGGCTTCATCACAGATCCGTGCGCTGCTTCCCGAATTCCCACAAGAGTGACCAAGCGGGTCTGCGGCCCCGTTGCTGAGGGGGGTCTCGGCGTAAGACGAGCGGACCGCCTAGAGCACGCAAACAAGAACGGAGCCTAAGAGCTGCACCGGGAATTGAGACCGGAGCAAGAACAACTGCTGCCTGCCACCGCTCACTGCTCACCTTGCCCACTTACCTTGACCGCTAGTATCTGGCTTTAGTTCCTAAAAATAACAACAAAGAAAATAGCTGTAATACAGAGGCACCATTTATACTCCCCCTGCAAAGACAAACGGTGACTGACCTTCTCGGGGGACCCCCCTCACCCGGGACGGGGCCCTCTGCCACGGATTCCATCTGGCTGCGTCTGAAAGAACGTTAGCACAAAAGTCAGAGCACTGCAGGATAACTGAACAGCTCCAGATAGCCTTCATCAATCTACAGATCCCATCTAGAGTCCAAATACACCCCACATTACAAATTTCCAGGACACGCCCCATTCTAGATCTACACCAGGCTATGCAGCAGGGCAGAGCAGCTCCAGGCCAAATACCCAGACACCCGTGACACAGAACAAGACAAACAAGGGGACACAACAGGGGGAGAAAGCTCTGAGCGAGAAGAATGCCCTCAGGGAGCCAGAGACTGCAGAATGAGATGACCTAGCTGAGACTGATGGCGAGCCTCTAAGGCTCAGAGAACCCTGCAGGAACAAGATGCTAACTGAATGACCTATTCCAAGCAAGGCAGAGAAGGATGCCCGACAACCCTAGCGTCAGAATGCTCTACGGATCTCCGCATCGCTACGAGGCCTAATCTGCTAGAACGCATCCTTGCCGTCACTATTGTCACAAATCACAGGGCTGTCGAGAACAGCCCAGAACAAGACCTCAAAAGACATCTGACCGGATGCTACTCTGATGCCTGTCCGGGCTCCCGAGCCAAAGGCAAGAAGGAATCAGCACGGGGCCGAGGAACACAGAGATGAGAGATGCTAAGATGGACGCCCGGGCTTCCGATAAGCCCCTCAAAGGACTAAGGCAAAAGACACAGAAGGCACGACAGACAAGTGACACACCGTGCACCGGCACTGCTCTGCCCTGAGCACTTCAGCACTGTGAGGCTTTTCCTTTATGTGGCCTAAAGGGCCACCCCCATCTCCAAAGCTGCCTCCAAAAGCCCTCCCAGCGCCTCGCTTCCATCCCCTCTCAGGGTCCCAGCCCTCGACTTATCTCTCGGATGTCCGGGGACGAGAATCCACGTCCGGTGCCGAGGAAGGCCGCCTCGCCCGCTGGCAGTCTCCTAGAGTCACCGACTGTGGCCCCTTGCTCAGCTACAATCAAGAACACCAAACATCACTGCAGGATCTTAGCTGCACAGCGGCCAATAACCAATAACAATTCTGCTACTCACCATTCTCCTAAGAACGTCCGCCTCATCTGGCCGCGCCCGGAGGCCGATGCCCTCGTGGCAGGGTCTGCCTGGGTGAAGAGGAGACGAGGTGACGTGGCATTGCTGAAACTCGAGTGGACCCTGGCTCCTCCTCCCTAGCTCCCCGACTTACAGCAACTCCTCGGCCGCTCCTGAAGGCTCCCCGGGTGACACCTTCAAATGACAAAGATCAAGGCTTCATCACAGTTCCGTGCACTGCTTCCCGAATTCCCACGAGAGTGACGAAGCGGGTCTGCGGCCCCGTTGCTGAGGGGGGTCTCGGCGTAATACGAGCGGACCGCCTAGAGCACGCAAACAAGAACGGAGCCTAAGAGCTGCACCGGGAATTGAGACCGGAGCAAGAACAACTGCTGCCTGCCACCGCTCACCTTACCCACTTACCTTGACCGCTAGTATCTGGCTTTAGTTCCTAAAAATAACAACAAAGAAAATAGCTGTAATACAGAGGCACCATTTATACTCCCCCTGCAAAGACAAACGGTGACTGACCTTCTCGGGGGACCCCCCTCACCCGGGACGGGGCCCTCTGCCACGGATTCCATCTGGCTGCGTCTGAAAGAACGTTAGCACAAAAGTCAGAGCACTGCAGGATAACTTAACAGCTCCAGATAGCCTTCATCAATCTACAGATCCCATCTAGAGTCCAAATACACCCCACATTACAAATTTCCAGGCCCCAGGACACGCCCCATTCTAGACCTACACCAGGCTATGCAGCAGGGCAGAGCAGCTCCAGGCCAAATACCCAGACACCCGTGACACAGAACAAGACAAACAAGGGGACACAACTGGGGGAGAAAGCTCTGAGCGAGAAGAATGCCCTCAGGGAGCCAGAGACTGCAGAATGAGATGACCTAGCTGAGACTGATGGCGAGCCTCTAAGGCTCAGAGAACCCTGCAGGAACAAGATGCTAACTGAATGACCTATTCCAAGCAAGGCAGAGAAGGATGCCCGACAACCCTAGCGTCAGAATGCTCTACGGATCTCCGCATCGCTACGAGGCCTAATCTGCTAGAACGCATCCTTGCCGTCACTATTGTCACAAATCACAGGGCTGTCGAGAACAGCCCAGAACAAGACCTCAAAAGACATCTGACCGGATGCTACTCTGATGCCTGTCCGGGCTCCCGAGCCAAAGGCAAGAAGGAATCAGCACGGGGCCGAGGAACACAGAGATGAGAGATGCTAAGATGGACGCCCGGGCTTCCGATAAGCCCCTCAAAGGACTAAGGCAAAAGACACAGAAGGCACGACAGACAAGTGACACACCGTGCACCGGCACTGCTCTGCCCTGAGCACTTCAGCACTGTGAGGCTTTTCCTTTATGTGGCCTAAAGGGCCACCCCCATCTCCAAAGCTGCCTCCAAAAGCCCTCCCAGCGCCTCGCTTCCATCCCCTCTCAGGGTCCCAGCCCTCGACTTATCTCTCGGACGTCCGGGGACGAGAATCCACGTCCGGTGCCGAGGAAGGCCGCCTCGCCCGCTCCCAGTTTCCTAGAGTCACCGACTGTGGCCCCTTGCTCAGCTACAATCAAGAACACCAAACATCACTGCAGGATCTTAGCTGCACAGCGGCCAATAACCAATAACAATTCTGCTACTCACCATTCTCCTAAGAACGTCCGCCTCATCTGGCCGCGCCCAGAGGCCGATGCCCTCGCGGCAGGGTCTGCCTGGGTGAAGAGGAGACGAGGTGACGTGGCATTGCTGAAACTCGAGTGGACCCCGGCTCCTCCTCCCTAGCTCCCCGACTTACAGCAACTCCTCGGCCGCTCCTGAAGGCTCCCCGGGTGACACCTTCAAATGACAAGGATCAAGGCTTCATCACAGATCCGTGCGCTGCTTCCCGAATTCCCACGAGAGTGACCAAGCGGGTCTGCGGCCCCGTTGCTGAGGGGGGTCTCGGCGTAAGACGAGCGGACCGCCTAGAGCACGCAAACAAGAACGGAGCCTAAGAGCTGCACCGGGAATTGAGACCGGAGCAAGAACAACTGCTGCCTGCCACCGCTCACTGCTCACCTTGCCCACTTACCTTGACCGCTAGTATCTGGCTTTAGTTCCTAAAAATAACAACAAAGAAAATAGCTGTAATACAGAGGCACCATTTATACTCCCCCTGCAAAGACAAACGGTGACTGACCTTCTCGGGGGACCCCCCTCACCCGGGACGGGGCCCTCTGCCACGGATTCCATCTGGCTGCGTCTGAAAGAACGTTAGCACAAAAGTCAGAGCACTGCAGGATAACTGAACAGCTCCAGATAGCCTTCATCAATCTACAGATCCCATCTAGAGTCCAAATACACCCCACATTACAAATTTCCAGGCCCCAGGACACGCCCCATTCTAGACCTACACCAGGCTATGCAGCAGGGCAGAGCAGCTCCAGGCCAAATACCCAGACACCCGTGACACAGAACAAGACAAACAAGGGGACACAACTGGGGGAGAAAGCTCTGAGCGAGAAGAATGCCCTCAGGGAGCCAGAGACTGCAGAATGAGATGACCTAGCCGAGACTGATGGCGAGCCTCTAAGGCTCAGAGAACCCTGCAGGAACAAGATGCTAACTGAATGACCTATTCCAAGCAAGGCAGAGAAGGATGCCCGAGAATCCTAGCGTCAGAATGCTCTACGGATCTCCGCATTGCTACGAGTCCTAATCTGCTAGAACGCATCCTTGCTGTCACAATGGTGACAAATCACAGCTGTCGAGAACAGCCCAGAACAAGACCTCAAAAGACAGCTGACCGGATGCTACTCCGAGGCCTGTCCGGGCTCCCGAGCCAAAGGTAAGAAGGAATCAGCACGGGGCCGAGGAACACAGAGATGAGAGATGCTAAGATGGACGCCCGGGCTTCCGATAAGCCCCTCAAAGGACTAAGGCAAAAGACACAGAAGGCACGACAGACAAGTGACACACCGTGCATTGGCACTGCTCTGCCCTGAGCACTTCAGCACTGTGAGGCTTTTCCTTTATGTGGCCTAAAGGGCCACCCCCATCTCCAAAGCTGCCTCCAAAAGCCCTCCCAGCGCCTCGCTTCCATCCCCTCTCAGGGTCCCAGCCCTCGACTTATCTCTCGGACGTCCGGGGACGAGAATCCACGTCCGGTGCCGAGGAAGGCCGCCTCGCCCGCTCCCAGTTTCCTAGAGTCACCGACTGTGGCCCCTTGCTCAGCTACAATCAAGAACACCAAACATCACTGCAGGATCTTAGCTGCACAGCGGCCAATAACCAATAACAATTCTGCTACTCACCATTCTCCTAAGAACGTCCGCCTCATCTGGCCGCGCCCGGAGGCCGATGCCCTCGCGGCAGGGTCTGCCTGGGTGAAGAGGAGACGAGGTGACATGGCATTGCTGAAACTCGAGTGGACCCCGGCTCCTCCTCCCTAGCTCCCCGACTTACAGCAACTCCTCGGCCGCTCCTGAAGGCTCCCCAGGTGACACCTTCAAATGACAAGGATCAAGGCTTCATCACAGATCCGTGCGCTGCTTCCCGAATTCCCACAAGAGTGACCAAGCGGGTCTGCGGCCCCGTTGCTGAGGGGGGTCTCGGCGTAAGACGAGCGGACCGCCTAGAGCACGCAAACAAGAACGGAGCCTAAGAGCTGCACCGGGAATTGAGACCGGAGCAAGAACAACTGCTGCCTGCCACCGCTCACCTTACCCACTTACCTTGACCGCTAGTATCTGGCTTTAGTTCCTAAAAATAACAACAAAGAAAATAGCTGTAATACAGAGGCACCATTTATACTCCCCCTGCAAAGACAAACGGTGACTGACCTTCTCGGGGGACCCCCCTCACCCGGGACGGGGCCCTCTGCCACGGATTCCATCTGGCTGCGTCTGAAAGAACGTTAGCACAAAAGTCAGAGCACTGCAGGATAACTGAACAGCTCCAGATAGCCTTCATCAATCTACAGATCCCATCTAGAGTCCAAATACACCCCACATTACAAATTTCCAGGACACGCCCCATTCTAGATCTACACCAGGCTATGCAGCAGGGCAGAGCAGCTCCAGGCCAAATACCCAGACACCCGTGACACAGAACAAGACAAACAAGGGGACACAACAGGGGGAGAAAGCTCTGAGCGAGAAGAATGCCCTCAGGGAGCCAGAGACTGCAGAATGAGATGACCTAGCTGAGACTGATGGCGAGCCTCTAAGGCTCAGAGAACCCTGCAGGAACAAGATGCTAACTGAATGACCTATTCCAAGCAAGGCAGAGAAGGATGCCCGACAACCCTAGCGTCAGAATGCTCTACGGATCTCCGCATCGCTACGAGGCCTAATCTGCTAGAACGCATCCTTGCCGTCACTATTGTCACAAATCACAGGGCTGTCGAGAACAGCCCAGAACAAGACCTCAAAAGACATCTGACCGGATGCTACTCTGATGCCTGTCCGGGCTCCCGAGCCAAAGGCAAGAAGGAATCAGCACGGGGCCGAGGAACACAGAGATGAGAGATGCTAAGATGGACGCCCGGGCTTCCGATAAGCCCCTCAAAGGACTAAGGCAAAAGACACAGAAGGCACGACAGACAAGTGACACACCGTGCACCGGCACTGCTCTGCCCTGAGCACTTCAGCACTGTGAGGCTTTTCCTTTATGTGGCCTAAAGGGCCACCCCCATCTCCAAAGCTGCCTCCAAAAGCCCTCCCAGCGCCTCGCTTCCATCCCCTCTCAGGGTCCCAGCCCTCGACTTATCTCTCGGATGTCCGGGGACGAGAATCCACGTCCGGTGCCGAGGAAGGCCGCCTCGCCCGCTGGCAGTCTCCTAGAGTCACCGACTGTGGCCCCTTGCTCAGCTACAATCAAGAACACCAAACATCACTGCAGGATCTTAGCTGCACAGCGGCCAATAACCAATAACAATTCTGCTACTCACCATTCTCCTAAGAACGTCCGCCTCATCTGGCCGCGCCCGGAGGCCGATGCCCTCGTGGCAGGGTCTGCCTGGGTGAAGAGGAGACGAGGTGACGTGGCATTGCTGAAACTCGAGTGGACCCTGGCTCCTCCTCCCTAGCTCCCCGACTTACAGCAACTCCTCGGCCGCTCCTGAAGGCTCCCCGGGTGACACCTTCAAATGACAAAGATCAAGGCTTCATCACAGTTCCGTGCACTGCTTCCCGAATTCCCACGAGAGTGACGAAGCGGGTCTGCGGCCCCGTTGCTGAGGGGGGTCTCGGCGTAATACGAGCGGACCGCCTAGAGCACGCAAACAAGAACGGAGCCTAAGAGCTGCACCGGGAATTGAGACCGGAGCAAGAACAACTGCTGCCTGCCACCGCTCACCTTACCCACTTACCTTGACCGCTAGTATCTGGCTTTAGTTCCTAAAAATAACAACAAAGAAAATAGCTGTAATACAGAGGCACCATTTATACTCCCCCTGCAAAGACAAACGGTGACTGACCTTCTCGGGGGACCCCCCTCACCCGGGACGGGGCCCTCTGCCACGGATTCCATCTGGCTGCGTCTGAAAGAACGTTAGCACAAAAGTCAGAGCACTGCAGGATAACTTAACAGCTCCAGATAGCCTTCATCAATCTACAGATCCCATCTAGAGTCCAAATACACCCCACATTACAAATTTCCAGGCCCCAGGACACGCCCCATTCTAGACCTACACCAGGCTATGCAGCAGGGCAGAGCAGCTCCAGGCCAAATACCCAGACACCCGTGACACAGAACAAGACAAACAAGGGGACACAACAGGGGGAGAAAGCTCTGAGCGAGAAGAATGCCCTCAGGGAGCCAGAGACTGCAGAATGAGATGACCTAGCTGAGACTGATGGCGAGCCTCTAAGGCTCAGAGAACCCTGCAGGAACAAGATGCTAACTGAATGACCTATTCCAAGCAAGGCAGAGAAGGATGCCCGACAACCCTAGCGTCAGAATGCTCTACGGATCTCCGCATCGCTACGAGTCCTAATCTGCTAGAACGCATCCTTGCCGTCACTATTGTCACAAATCACAGCTGTCGAGAACAGCCCAGAACAAGACCTCAAAAGACATCTGACCGGATGCTACTCTGATGCCTGTCCGGGCTCCCGAGCCAAAGGTAAGAAGGAATCAGCACGGGGCCGAGGAACACAGAGATGAGAGATGCTAAGATGGACGCCCGGGCTTCCGATAAGCCCCTCAAAGGACTAAGGCAAAAGACACAGAAGGCACGACAGACAAGTGACACACCGTGCACCGGCACTGCTCTGCCCTGAGCACTTCAGCACTGTGAGGCTTTTCCTTTATGTGGCCTAAAGGGCCACCCCCATCTCCAAAGCTGCCTCCAAAAGCCCTCCCAGTGCCTCGCTTCCATCCCCTCTCAGGGTCCCAGCCCTCGACTTATCTCTCGGATGTCCGGGGACGAGAATCCACGTCCGGTGCCGAGGAAGGCCGCCTCGCCCGCTGGCAGTCTCCTAGAGTCACCGACTGTGGCCCCTTGCTCAGCTACAATCAAGAACACCAAAGAAACCTGTTACCATAATCAGTATTTCACAGATTCTCTGCAACAACAAACAAAACATACACGACAATCAAACAAACTAAATGAATAAAACCTCTATTATACAATAAATAATAATGAAATTTCCAATATTATAAATACCTCACTGATTAACTACAGGACAGTACCTAAAACCCATCAAAACGAACACTACATACTCACACTTACAAAACCCACTCCAGCAGAATTATAAACCTACCCTCTACTTCATGGTATGACCCATATAGACTTTTGTAGACCTTAAACAACAGATCCTCTTAAAATTTTACTGTTTTAATTATATTTTTATAGCATCAAAATATTACTACATAGTAAAAAAAAAAAAAATCAAAAGAAAAAATCTAGCAAATTCCACAACAAACAATATTCAACAAAACTCAATCCCAAAAAACCCTTGCCATCAGCACCTGAAACAAGAACCACAACATTCAAGAAGTACACCATGTCCGTTATCATACATCAACTACGAACGAAATAAAACGATACAATCAATTCCTAAAAACCACCTCAAAGTCACAACATCGAGGAACTTTGGAAAATTAAAAGCCGCGCTCCCAGCACCGGGCGGAAGGCGGCTTCCGGTAAGAAAGCGGCTCCTCCGGCGGCTCCTGAGGGCTGCAGGGGGCCCCGGCGGCGCCCGAGCCCCGCGCCCTGAGCGGACGGGGCGGCCGGCACCGGCCGGCACCGGCGCAGCGCCCGCGCCGCCTCTCCCGCCCGCCGGCCCGGCAAAGCTCCCCGCGGCTCCGCACGCCTCGCTCCGGCGCGGCTCCGGCAGTCCCGCGCCAGCCCGGCCGCGCCCAAGTCCCCTTCCACCTCGGCAGCTCCCCAGGCAACGCCAGCAGCTCCCGCGCCACAGCCTTGGCTGCCGGGCCAGGGGCAGAAGAAGCGCCCTCCAATGCAGCAGCACAGCCCGATTTCAACCCTTCAAACGCTGCGAGAGCTGCAGCCTCCTTCAATTCAACCCCCGGAACTTACGCCACACTCAGGTGCTCGCCTCACTTCAACAAGGGCAAATAAATGTGTTCTCCCCTTCAGTTTCGTCCCCTGTAAGAGCAGAAAAGAAAGTACTTTCCTCAAATGATGGTAAAAGGGGGATTTTTACCGCAATCCAAACCCTTTACAAGGACGGACAACACGTCCCCTACCAACTACCCCCTCCATTTAAACCTCAGGATGATGAAAATGGGGGGGGGGGGGGGGGGGCTACCCTCAAGTCAAAACCCAGCATACAACAACAATATTTTTCCCCTTCTATTTGAAATAGAACACAGGGATTCGCTGCCACCCCGGGATACCCCTAACACCCTGGAAAAGGCATGTTTTCCTTCAATCAAGACCCTCAAAACCACGAGTGCACGGGAATCCCACCCAGTTCAAACACAGGCAATAATGGAAGAGAAGTTGCTTCCCTCATTTTGAATTTCTTTTGTCTTAATAAACCCTAGTTTGTTTGGGTTTTTGGTTTTTTTTTTTGTTTGTTTTTTTTTTTTTTTTTGTTTGTTTGTTTTTTTTGTTTTGGGGTTTTTTGGTTTTTTTGCTGGGTTTTTTTTTTTTTTCGGGGAGCAATGGGGAGGGATTGGCAAAACGAAATTTAAAAGGGAAAGGAGAAAAGTCCCCCCTACAAAGGCACACCGTCTCACCTGTTTGGCTGCTGTTTCCTGGCACAAAGGTTTGTCCCTCGGCATCTCCTCTGAGCAATGCTCCAGGTATCCAAGCGATCCCCCAGACCCTGTCTGAAGCTCTCACCGTCCTTCCATGAGACAACCCCGGGAGCCCCCCCCCCCCAAACTCCTCTTCCCCAACAGCTCCATGCAAGAGTGAGCTGAGGCAAACCCCCTAAAACAGCCGCCGGCAGGAGCCGCCCCCTCATCATCCTCACAGCTCACACCTGGGGCTGCTCTGAGCCCTCATCATCCTCACAGCTCACACCTGGGGCTGCTCTGAGCCCTCATCATCCTCACAGTTCACACCTGGGGCTGCTCTGAGCCCTCATCATCCTCACAGCTCACACCTGGCGCTGTTGCCACTCTCCAACAGCGCCTCTCCCTGTCCAGCACACAGCCCACTTCTCACAGACACACACCAAGCAGAAATCCACTAGGGGTGTTGGCTTTTCTTAGTCCGTCTGGTTAGACGATTAAAACACGCACATGCATTGATGGTCATTGAGGGAAAGCTTTCCAGTGGACAAAATAGTCATTTTGGAAGCACACTTTGATACACCTTCAGAAAAAGCAGAATCAGCACCAGCTCCTAAGACCCTTGCTGAGGAACCCAGCCCTCCTTGGGACACCCAAAGCAGCAGACCTCGAAAAAGGAGGGGAAAAGTCAAGCTTGGAGTGGAAAAAGAGAACATAAGTACACCAGCCTTTCAAAATGCCTGCACACAGCAATAGTGGGAACCAGTCACATTTCTCCTTTCCTTGCTTTCTGTGATGACATAAATATGAAGTAAAAACACGTTAAACAAAAGGCAGAGCTAGGATTTTACAGGTCTTCATTTTGGCAGTCTGGATGACAAACGCCTCTTACGGGACTGCGACACGTTTTGGGGACTGGCAGAGAATGGAGGCAAAAGGTGCCAGAGCGCCCTTTCTATTCCCTTCAGCCCCTGCAGCTGTTCTGATGGTTTCAGGGCACTTGCTTGGTTCATTCCTAGATCAAAACGTTATGGCATTATTTTCAAAACTACTACCCATGCCCAGTCAGAGTTTCCTACATTCCTGGATACAAATGAGTGGATAGAGAGAGGGTTTCTTTCCAAATGAATTTAGCAATACTTTCCTATTTTTACCAATACCTATAAAAACGAAACATTTGCCAGGATTTAGTAGTACTCTACACACCCCCCTCCCTGTGCATTTTGGGGCAGCTTTGGGTCCCTCGGGGGGACGGCACCCGGCAGGACCCCCCCTCATTCACCACCCACCTGCTCCTCCGCCGCAGCGTGCGTCCCTCTCCTAGGGACCTTAGGGTGCCCCAAATGACACCAGAGCCCCGAGTCTTCACCCCTTTTTCCTGGCCCCCAAAGAAGGCACAGAAGGAGTCTTAACTGCCCCGGACAGCAGCCCAGCACTTGCTTCCATCCCTTTCCACATGTACATCCCCCCCGAAAGGGACTCTGCCGCAACAAGAAAGGGGGGCAGCCGCCAGAAGGGTCGAAGCTCCTGCCCAGCCTCGCTGTCACGGGCGAGGGGCAGAGAGAGGGAGCGGCAGAGACGGCGGGGACGCGGCACGGACGGCACGGCACCGAGCGGGGGCCGCTCTCAGCGCGATGCCGGCAAAGCCGCAGGTCCGGCGGGGCCGGGCGGGGTTTGACCGGCACGGGGGGATCCGCCGAGAGCCTCCGGCCCCGTGCGGGGACTCCCGCAAGGGCCCGGGGCCGCCGGGCTCCGGCCCTCTGGGCTTTATGCTCCGGCGCCCCCGGCCCCGCGGCTGCGGGGAAAGAAGGAACGGGGCGACGGCAAGAGAGGAGGGCTAGCAGGGCGTGAGACAGCGTATGGAGGGAGGGAGGTCGGGCTGTGGAGGAAAGCGGGAGGGCAAGGGAAAGGCCGGGAGCGGGGAAGAGGGACGGTGCACAGAGGAGGGAGAGAAGAGGAATAGAACGGAGGAGCGGGATAGGGACAGGGCAGTGGGGGTCGGGTTTGCGAGGGAGAGGAGGGGAGGGTCCGCGGACAAAGAACAGGAATACGGGGAGGAGGAAGGAAGGGTAGAGGGGGGGACGGGAGGGGAGACCGAAAAGGGAGAGAAAGGGGTCGGCTTTGGGGAGAGAGGGAACTAAGGGATAGAGAGAGAAAGAAAGGGAATACGGGAAGGAGGAAGAAAGGAAGAAGGATTGGTAGAGAGAGGGACAAGAGGGGGAGCCTCAGAGAGCGCCGATCCACCCCGAGCCCGCCCCGGCGGCCCGCCCTGCTCGGGATGCTGCGCTCGGCGGAGCTCGGCTCGGTTCAGCCCCACTCGGCTCCTCGCCTACACTCGGGCTGTTCTCCGCTAGACTCGGCTGGATTCGCCTCTTCGGCGCAGCTCGGCTCGCCTCAACTCGGAGCCGCTCGCTCCGCTCGGCTCCGTTCGGCTCCGCTCGGCTCCCCGCGGGAGCGCGCCTCCCGCGCACGCGCACAGCTCGCCGCTCTCCTGCCGCCGAGCCCCGCGCCCGGCCCGGCCGGCGCACGGAAACCCCCGCGCCACATCAGACCCAGCAGTTTCTGCGCTAAACCCTTTCTGTCCTAGAAGGAGATAAACTTCTCTACCTCCTTCGTCTCCTCAGTTTTCTTCTTTGATTTCAAAATCAGAGTTACAAAAACCTACTCAACTACAAGACTCAGTAAGTAGCCGATAAAGTAGTCCCGTCAATTTCAGAACCTAAAGAACACGTTATACTTAAGTTTCCACACTTAAAAAAAGAAAAATCACACACGAGTCCTACTCACTGTGTCAAGCCTTATTTAAAACACACAAAAAAACCCTAAAAGAAATAGTTCCACAACCAAAACAGAACAAACAAGTAACACTAACTAAAACCACGCATCCAAATACAATCCGAAAAATCTCTTTTCA
This sequence comes from Vidua macroura, assembly GCF_024509145.1. Lineage (NCBI taxonomy): Eukaryota > Metazoa > Chordata > Aves > Passeriformes > Viduidae > Vidua > Vidua macroura. The sequence goes on along the minus strand of NC_071587.1, from coordinate 15,410,142 downwards.
ACGTGTCTCGTTTGTATACCTCCTCACAACTAACCTTATCCTTTACAAACACTAAATTGCAAATCAAAAAACTTACACATAACATAAACTCTTCAAATAACATTTATACACTCATACCCCAAATTACAGGTAAACCACCAAAAGTAAAATTACTCAAATCATTACAAACAAATACTTGTACAATATTTAGTTACAAAACAACCCCCAAACCACACAAAACCACAAAGAAGTTACCTCAAAACAGCAAACCTACAATTTAAAACAATTAATCCACTAAGACCAAACTTAACAATAATACATTAAAAAAACACCAAAAAAAAAACCAAAAAAAAAACACAAACAAACAACCAAAAAAAAAAGAACACCCACCCAAAAATACCCAATCGCTCCAACACAAATTTACTTCTCAGTATCAAAACAGTACGACCTTTTAATAACCTAATTCTATTATTTCTGCATCTCTTTTAACACCTAAACTAACTACAACTCACACTTGAACCACATTAAATGAACTTACTTATTAACTAGCCAAATGAAACAATAACACATCTATAACATTAAATAAATTACTGCCAAATAGGAACATCTTTAAACATACTACCTTACAAAATGAAACAACTGTTCATTTTTTATTATTCACACACAATCATAAATATAAAACATTTAAAAAATATATAAATTGATGAAATCACAAGAAATCAATTTACAAAAACATTACAAAAATTTTAAATTAATCAATCACACATAAATAAAAAATAACGAAATAATATTTTCAAGAATTAAAACATCACTAAATAACTTAAATCATTATTAAAAACTAAAATACTCATCTTATTAATAATTACTGCTTTTTATCTCCCCTACCGATTTAAATTTTTACATAGAACTCTACAAAAATCCTTAACAAGTAGATTTATAACTTAAATTTAAAACATTTATAGATAAACATACTTCATGAATAATCTACACACCAAACAACTAAACTAACAAGAAAAACCTAATAAAATACTAATATATTCATAACATCAAAACCCCAAATCATTAACATAAAAACCCATATAAACACATGAAAATACCTGCAGTTAAAAAAGACGTACCTTAATGAACAATATTCATAGCTTAATAATTCATTACAAACTCTTACCAATTAATGATTAACATTAATTACTTGATACCAATAAAATACAAGAAAATGTTACTTTAGCCAATAACTATAATAAAATATCATAACTAATAACTTAAAATCACACTTTATTAAAAATATAAAACGGTGAAGCAACGTATCATAAAAAATCCCATTATTATCACTACACAGATATACGTATATACATATATCTATCTACAGATAGATAGATCATATATCCATCTCAACAGCAGCATCTGGGACCGATTCCTGTTTTCTCTCTTGTCTCCTAAATTTATTAGCCATAGAGGATGGAGTAAAGAAATAATTTTATTTATCACCTTGTTCTCCAGAAACCTGAAAAACAAAATAAAACAGAACAAAAAGAAAAAAAAAGAAAACCACATTTGAAAGGCAGATCCTCACCAGCAGCTGGTCCATCTCCTACGGGGGACCATATTCTAGGGCACTTTTGGTGCACTTGCCTGAACCTGTCAGGGCACTCTGTGCCTGCAGAAGAGATTTTTTTTGTCAGGGAGAGGCAAGGGGAGGAGAAATAACGTTCTAGACAGCTCAAATCCATTACTGTGCCACTTCCTGTGCAGCAGGTCCTGTGACAGGATGGGAACTGAGGCTGCTTGAAATTTAAAAGCTAAAGACACCAGCACAAGGTGTCCTTTTGCTTTGTCAAGGAAGTGATTCCCAAATCACACAGCCCCCCCACCATCGTCCCTCCTACCACCACCTGAAAGCCTCTTGATTCTCTTCTCAAAAACACAAGGGACACCTCAGAGTTCAGCAAGTTCTGCCAGTGCAGCCCTCGGTGCCCCCGTCTCCAGGTCTGTCCCCCTTGCTTTCATCCTCAGCCACGTCATTCTTCAGCCGTGGACAGGAAATTGTCCCCATTTCTCCCGTACTTGGCTGGTTACCTTTTCTCTAAGCCGTGCAGGACCCCCGAGAGGAGGCTGTGATCCTCTATCAGCTCATGGGCAGCTCTAGAGGTGACACGGGCAGCACTCTGTCATATCTCCAGAATACGACGCTGAAACAGAGAATGCAACTTGTTCTTTTACAGCCAAGATCTGATTATCTAAAATAAAATGAGCAATTTGGCTGGTACCCGATCAACTTCCAGCTAAAATGAACACCGCCTGTTCTCAGCAACTCCAGAGAAGGAAAGACATTCTCCCTTCAACGCTTCGCACCACAGGTGCTGCTCTTACAAGAAGTATTCAGGTAGCAAGACAATTTTCTCTTTTTGTCCGAGGTTTTGATACCTGAAATCCTCAGGGTGGATGCTCCCAAACCTGAGAGCTCCCGGCAGGCGAGGTTCCCTCCTGCCGAAGCACTGTGCAGGTGACAAACGTGCTGGCTGGGGAAATAGAGACCCCAAAAAGAAAAGGCCCCGACTGCAGGAGCAAAACCACGGCACCCCCGTGAGGCTCCACGACGGCAGGAACCGGTCCCAGTTTCAGGGGATAAGGATGGGACCGGTTTAGACACAAGCAAAATTATTTCTCCCTCCACACATCCACAAAACCAACAAGGAACAGATTTTCAAGAGGACCAAGGCAGAATCAGCTATTCCTTTCTGTTTGGTACTTGAGATCTCGAGGCCAATACAAGCTTTTGTGGTTTTGGGGTATTTGGGAACTGTTCTTTTTCAATTCTTACCTGGGAGCCCTGGTCACACAAAGGACTGCTGAAAAAGGCAAGAATGACCTGGAAAATCCTCTGGTAGACATAGAGCTCACAGCAATGTTTGTCACGCAGCCCTTCCCCAAGAAATCTGAGGATCCACTCGTGCTGTTTTGTACTGGAAGCCATAAAGAAAAATACCACCGTCAGACATTCCGACATTTCCAAAGGATACCTGCTCCTAAGAGCACAAAACCCCGGTTCCCTCTGAGTGCCAGCTCAGGAATTACCACAGCTTGTTCTGGACTTCTCAATTTTCCATTCCTATCAAATTTAATCGCTAACATCCATTGGGAACAGTCAGTCTGCAGCCCAAACATGCAGTGGAAATGGAATTTTAGAAGTTGCTGTTTCTAAAATACTTCAGTTGAACTCCAAGTTACTAACCTAAACTCAAAGAGGAATTGTAGCTAGCCGGGGCAGAACATTCTTTTCTTGTGCTCACAGAGCATACACAGCACAACTCATTGTGCGTTAGTATTAAGAAGACAACAAAAACCTCACAGAAATAACATTTTGAATTCCTACATGAAACAAAAGAAAGACGCTTCTAATTAACTACCTGTGGGAGAATGAGGTTTCATTGTATTTTTGCGGCTGTTTCTAATACATTTCTGAAGAATTACTGGGTACCTAAAATGGGACTCTTACCTCAAAATCAAAACTGTAGAAAAGCTGGAGAAAACCTGGTACCTTTCTCAGGTCCAAATACCAGTGCGACAGAAGGAATCTCTTTACCCTTATGTACACGTGCTCCTCTGTAAAGAGAAAAAGCTGGCATGGTGGAGGAGGACAGCGCTCCCGATCCACAAGCACGGACGACAATTCGTGGAAGCTGCAGTCAGTGAGCGTGCAGCGCTCCGAGCTGGGAGAACAGCCCGGCAACTGCAGAAGGCCTTTGCTCTGAGGCGCGTTCCCATTGCTGCCCACCCTCCCCTTCTCTTGCCCAGGAGGAAAAGCTCAGGCAAGAGCGCACGAGCAGAGAGCAGGTGAGGGGATCGACACTCCCCAGGGCTCTGTTTTTCACCCCAGCAGTGACACACACAGCACGTTCCAGTACCTGGCTTCAGGATCTGCTGTGCCACACGAGCAGCGCAGAGGGTGAGGGAGAAGGTGAACCTGAGGCTTGGCTGCCTGATTCCGTTCTGCACGGCATCCAAGAGATACAGCAACGGCAAGGGCCCCGGGAGAGAAGCCTGAAGCACAGCCCAAATGAACACAGCAGGAGCACAAAGACATCGATCAGCTTCCGGGACATTTCACGGGTCACACAGGTAAGAGCCCCAGTTCAGCAAATCTGAGGGTTTGGTGACGTCAGGATCAAAACACCCGGAAACCTGTGAGAAAGAAACTGAACTGCACCCGGCTAAAAGCCGTCCCTGCCTCAAACTCCTTCAAACAACTTGTTCACGAGGAGGCAGGGATTGATTCAATACTCACCAGCCCATCTGGCCAAGGTCAGAGCTCTGTGCCCACCCAGGACACGGCAAACAGCAGGGACCCTTCTCCCGCTCTCCAGCACGGACCTGTGAAGCCAGGGAGAAGTTTACAGAACAGAAGCAGCCAGAAGATGCTCTCTACTTCCATATGCTCTCTGATCGATCATTCCCAAGGAAAGTCCCCACGGATCGGAAGCAACAACCTCTCATTTCTCCTCCGCAATCATCACTGCCTTGCCTTTCTCTGCAAGCGTTTCCTCCCGTGCCCGTCCCCAGAGCACATTAAGTCCATCTTTTGTTCCCAACCGCAGCTCTCCAGCACAAATGCCACTCCTCACACACACAAAGCAAACACTCATCTGCCTCAGCTTTTGGCCTAGAAAGTAAAAACCTCAACGCGTCCGCCTACGTGATTAAAACACAGAGACGCACGAGTGGACATAGATGGAAAGCTTTTCAGGAGAGAAAAGAGATGATTCGCTAGCACGCCTCCATACAGCTTCAGAAAAATCAGAATCCACAGCAACTCCTAAGACCCCCTGCTGAGGAACCCAGCCCTCCTGGGAACACCCAATGCAGCAGCCACGGGAAAAGGATGGGAGAAGCCAAGCTTGGGGTGAAAAAAAGATGACATCAATACAGCAGCCTGTAAAAAGCCTTCACACAGCAACAGTGGGAACCAGTCCCATTTGCTCCGTCCCTGCTTTTTGCGATGACACAAACAGGAAATGAAAACACGTGCAACACAAGGCACACCTATAGGGTGTACCAGGTGCTCCTTTTGGCAGCGTGGACGACAAAGGTCTCTCTGCGCACTTACAGGCAGCCCGGTTTCAATCCATCCTTAGCCCAAGCCTTCCTCGCCTCCCATTCGCCAGCGCTCTGCTCTGGCCTTTGGAGCGCTGGCCCCGTCCTCCCGCAGCAGCACGGCACCGGAACACAGCGAGGCAAAGCGTGCCGGAGCCGCCCGTGCTGTCAGCGTACCTGTCAGCTCCCGGCGGTGGGCAACTCCGGCCCTGCGGGCAAGGGGGAGACGGCTCGGGCACCTCCAGCGGCTGCTCTGCCCCGATGCTTTCGCGTTCTCCTGCATTTCCCTGCAGCGGAGGGGGTCCGGGACGGGGGCGGATCGTGTCAGAGTGGAGACGGCGGGGAAGCACGGGGAGGCGGCGGGAACGCGGCGGGACGAGACAGGGACGCGGCGGGACGGCGACGACTCGCTTGACCTTCCAAAGATGGCGGCAGGAGGGGCGGGGAAAGCCGGGGCCCCGCTCCGCCGCCCGCGCGCCGCCCCGGCGGCATTTTCCGGCACGCGGTCGCTTCCAGCGTCTAGAGAGGGACGCGCGCGGGGATCGGGAAAGGGGAGTGCAGCCCTGTTCCGACGCCGCTCGCCCCCCGCCCGCCGCCCCCGGCCCGTGAGCGCTGCGACCGCGCCTCCGCCGCCCGCCGAAAGCGGCCCCGCCGGGCCGCCCTCGCCGCTGCCGTTCTTCTCGGTCATCGGGTCCCTTTGCTCTCCCGAATCTCCTTCACCCCTCCCCTCTATTTACAGACACCGCCCCGCTTGCCGCTCGCTCCCGCGCCTCGCCCTTCCCAAGCTCGGCAGCCGTCCTTCCCCCCTCAGCCGGCACCCAGCGGCGAGGGGCAGGGCGCTGGCTGGGGGGGGGCTGCAGTACCGCTCTCTGTCCACAAGGCGGCAGCACCGCCGCCGGCCACAGCCGGGGGCTGCCGCTCGCCCGGAGGGAAGGGAGGCAGAAAAGAACGGGGGCGATCCCCTTGGAAAAATCCTGAAAAATAAACGGCCCAAAAAACACCCGCACACAAACTAAAACACACTGCCTCTAACCCAATACAACCCCTCCAAAATCCTTTTCTTTTAAACTCTCTCTAACTATCTTTCATATTTATACTTTTCACATTCCCATTTATCATGTATATTGATGCATGATGTTATTTCGATTCTATATTAAATATCTTCCTATGACTTCTATTTATTTCTATTTTATCTTTTTATAGATCTAGATATATATATGATACATTTCTATATTTATATTGCAAAAATAGTTCTGTTATTTAAAATAAAAGCCCTGCCTGTAACCAAATTCTAGCTCTATGGTATTAATATTAACGATCTCTTATTTAAAAGAAAAATGCTGCCTGAAACCCACCCGCCCGCGGCGCAAGTGTGGCAACAGCCCGTGTCCGTAGTACTGGCAAGGCCGCGGGAAAACCCGGCGGGGCGGCGCCTGCGTGGCGCGCGGGCAGTGCAGCACGCGGACCACGATTTTCCCGCGCTTTTTTTTTTTTTTTTTTTTTTTTTTTTTTTTTTTTTTTTCTCCTATCCGCCATATTGAGAAGGTCAAGAGTGTCCCGGCCGCCGCGACACTTTCAAGATGGCGGCCGCGTGAGGCCCTCGGAAGGGAGAGGCGTTTTTGCCGATGCCTGTCGGCGCCCGCTCACAACCTGACCGCCCGCGCAGCCGCTGAGCTCACAGTCCGTGGCCACGACACGGGAAAAAGCGAAAAAAATCCCGCGGGGCGGCGCCGGCGTCAGGGTGGCGTGCAGGCAGTGCAGTAAACAGACCGTGGTCCTCGTTTTTCCCGCCTTTTTTGCCGCCATATTGGGAAGGTCAAGCGAGTCCGCGACAACCCACTCCCAAGATGGCGGCCGCGGGAAGACCTCGGGCGACGGCTGCAGTACCGCACTCTGGCCACAAGGCGGCGGCACTGCCGCCCGCCCTGGGGCTGCAGGCGGGGAAGGCGCGCAAAGAAGAACAGGCGCGACCCCCTTCCAAACATCCTCTGCAATAAATGCCCCTAAACAGCCCGCACGAAACCAAAAAACACCGACAAAAAAAAAAAAAACAAAAAAAAAAACTGCCTCTAACCCAATAATAACCAAAATAAAAAATCTTTTCTTTTAAGCTATATTTCAATCTATATTATTTTTATATTTTTTATATTTATATTCACATTTTGATTTAAAATGTATACTGATGTATAATGATCATTTCATAATTTCTTACATTCATTCATATTACTTAAAGTTTATTTTATTTTATATTTTTATGCATGTCTTAATATATGGATTACATATTTCTATATTTAGATTGATATTTCTAAAAGGTTTATATTTTTAAAAATAAAATCCCTGCATCTATCCAAGTAAAAACCTAAAAAAAAAAACAAAACTCTTTTAAACTGTTTGTAAATTTATCTATATATTTTTCGCATTTATATTCAAATTTGCATTTTAAAGGTAGATTGATATATGTCGTTATTTATATTCTATCTCTTCCTATTACTTATTTTTACTTATATTTTATATTTTTATATCTATCTTTATACATTGATTATATATTTTTATATTTAGAAGTCTATCAAAATAAAATGTATATTCATATTTTTTTAAATAAAAACCCTGCCTCGAACCAAATAAACACCAAAAAAGCCCTTTCTTTAAACAATATTTAAATATTTATAGCATATTTTCATCATTATAATCACATTTGCATTTATACTTTCTATGGATGGATTATATTTATAAATGTATATAATATATATAATAAGATAACAAGATAGATAAAATATTATATATATTATATTTCATAAATACTGCTAATACTTCTATTTACTTACATTTTAATTTTTATATAGATTTTAATGTACGTATGATATACTTCTATACATAGATTTCTAATTTATTTCTATTTCTAATTTTTACAATAAAAACCCTGCCTACTAACAAATACAAAATTTTAAAAATCCTTTTATTTTAAACTATATTTGAATATTTCTATATTCATGCTTTTGATATTTACATTTATATGCTCTTGTATATTATATTACAGTATATTGACGTACTATATTTAGATATATATAATATATTACATGTAATGTGGTATAATAAGACATATACACTAGAATATCTATTAGGTATTGTATCGATTTCTGTGATTTTGTATTTTTTTCTATTTTCTATTTATATTTATATATACACGTATATTAATTATACATTACATCCTCACAGCGCATACCTGGGGCTGTTCTGGCTTTCTTTCCAAATGAATTTAGCAATACTTTCCTATTTTTACCAATACCTATAAAAACGAAACATTTGCCAGGATTTAGTAGTACTCTACACACCCCCCTCCCTGTGCATTTTGGGGGCAGCTTTGGGTCCCTCGGGGGGACGGCACCCGGCAGGACCCCCCCTCATTCACCACCCACCTGCTCCTCCGCCGCAGCGTGCGTCCCTCTCCTAGGGACCTTAGGGTGCCCCAAATGACACCAGAGCCCCGAGTCTTCACCCCTTTTTCCTGGCCCCCAAAGAAGGCACAGAAGGAGTCTAACTGCCCCGGACAGCAGCCCAGCACTTGCTTCCATCCCTTTCCACATGTACATCCCCCCCGAAAGGGACTCTGCCGCAACAAGAAAGGGGGGCAGCCGCCAGAAGGGTCGAAGCTCCTGCCCAGCCTCGCTGTCACGGGCGAGGGGCAGAGAGAGGGAGCGGCAGAGACGGCGGGGACGCGGCACGGACGGCACGGCACCGAGCGGGGGCCGCTCTCAGCGCGATGCCGGCAAAGCCGCAGGTCCGGCGGGGCCGGGCGGGGTTTGACCGGCACGGGGGGATCCGCCGAGAGCCTCCGGCCCCGTGCGGGGACTCCCGCAAGGGCCCGGGGCCGCCGGGCTCCGGCCCTCTGGGCTTTATGCTCCGGCGCCCCCGGCCCCGCGGCTGCGGGGAAAGAAGGAACGGGGCGACGGCAAGAGAGGAGGGCTAGCAGGGCGTGAGACAGCGTATGGAGGGAGGGAGGTCGGGCTGTGGAGGAAAGCGGGAGGGCAAGGGAAAGGCCGGGAGCGGGGAAGAGGGACGGTGCACAGAGGAGGGAGAGAAGAGGAATAGAACGGAGGAGCGGGATAGGGACAGGGCAGTGGGGGTCGGGTTTGCGAGGGAGAGGAGGGGAGGGTCCGCGGACAAAGAACAGGAATACGGGGAGGAGGAAGGAAGGGTAGAGGGGGGGACGGGAGGGGAGACCGAAAAGGGAGAGAAAGGGGTCGGCTTTGGGGAGAGAGGGAAGTAAGGGATAGAGAGAGAAAGAAGGGGAATACGGGAAGGAGGAAGAAAGGAAGAAGGATTGGTAGAGAGAGGGACAAGAGGGGGAGCCTCAGAGAGCGCCGATCCACCCCGAGCCCGCCCCGGCGGCCCGCCCTGCTCGGGATGCTGCGCTCGGCGGAGCTCGGCTCGGTTCGGCCCCACTCGGCTCCTCGCCTACACTCGGGCTGTTCTCCGCTAGACTCGGCTGGATTCGCCTCTTCGGCGCAGCTCGGCTCGCCTCAACTCGGAGCCGCTCGGCTCCGCTCGGCTCCGCTCGGCTCCCCGCGGGAGCGCGCCTCCCGCGCACGCGCACAGCTCGCCGCTCTCCTGCCGCCGAGCCCCGCGCCCGGCCCGGCCGGCGCACGGAAACCCCCGCGCCACATCAGACCCAGCAGTTTCTGCGCTAAAGCCTTTCTGTCCTAGAAGGAGATAAACTTCTCTACCTCCTTCGTCTCCTCAGTTTTCTTCTTTGATTTCAAAATCAGAGTTACAAAAACCTACTCAACTACAAGACTCAGTAAGTAGCCGATAAAGTAGTCCCGTCAATTTCAGAACCTAAAGAACACGTTATACTTAAGTTTCCACACTTAAAAAAAGAAAAATCACACACGAGTCCTACTCACTGTGTCAAGCCTTATTTAAAACACACAAAAAAAACCCCTAAAAGAAATAGTTCCACAACCAAAACAGAACAAACAAGTAACACTAACTAAAACCACGCATCCAAATACAATCCGAAAAATCTCTTTTCAACGTGTCTCGTTTGTATACCTCCTCACAACTAACCTTATCCTTTACAAACACTAAATTGCAAATCAAAAAACTTACACGTAACATAAACTCTTCAAATAACATTTATACACTCATACCCCAAATTACAGGTAAACCACCAAAAGTAAAATTACTCAAATCATTACAAACAAATACTTGTACAATATTTAGTTACAAAACAACCCCCAAACCACACAAAACCACAAAGAAGTTACCTCAAAACAGCAAACCTACAATTTAAAACAATTAATCCACTAAGACCAAACTTAACAATAATACATAAAAAAACCACCAAAAAAAACCAAACAAAAAAAAAAAAAAAACAACCAACAAAAAAAAGAACACCCACCCAAAAATACCCAATCGCTCCAACACAAATTTACTTCTCAGTATCAAAACAGTACGACCTTTTAATAACCTAATTCTATTATTTCTGCATCTCTTTTAACACCTAAAATAACTACAACTCACACTTGAACCACATTAAGTGAACTTACTTATTAACTAGCCAAATGAAACAATAACACATCTATAACATTAAATAAATTACTGCCAAATAGGAACATCTTTAAACATACTACCTTACAAAATAAAACAACTGTTCATTTTTTATTATTCACACACAATCATAAATATAAAACATTTAAAAAATATATAAATTGATGAAATCACAAGAAATCAATTTACAAAAACATTACAAAAATTTTAAATTAATCAATCACACATAAATAAAAAATAACGAAATAATATTTTCAAGAATTAAAACATCACTAAATAACTTAAATCATTATTAAAAACCAAAATACTCATCTTATTAATAATTACTGCTTTTTATCTCCCCTACCGATTTAAATTTTTACATAGAACTCTACAAAAATCCTTAACAAGTATATTTATAACTTAAATTTAAAACATTTATAGATAAACATACTTCATGAATAATCTACACACCAAACAACTAAACTAACAAGAAAAACCTAATAAAATACTAATATATTCATAACATCAAAACCCCAAATCATTAACATAAAAACCCATATAAACACATGAAAATACCTACAGCTAAAAAAGACCTACCTTAATGAACAATATTCATAGCTTAATAATTCATTACAAACTCTTACCAATTAATGATTAACATTAATTACTTGATACCAATAAAATACAAGAAAATGTTACTTTAGCCAATAACTATAATAAAATATCATAACTAATAACTTAAAATCACACTTTATTAAAAATATAAAACGGTGAAGCAACGTATCATAAAAAATCCCATTATTATCACTACACAGATATACGTATATACATATATCTATCTACAGATAGATAGATCATATATCCATCTCAACAGCAGCATCTGGGACCGATTCCTGTTTTCTCTCTTGTCTCCTAAATTTATTAGCCATAGAGGATGGAGTAAGGAAATAATTTTATCACCTTGTTCTCCAGAAACCTGAAAAACAAAATAAAACAGAACAAAAAGAAAAAAAAAGAAAACCACATTTGAAAGGCAGATCCTCACCAGCAGCTGGTCCATCTCCTACGGGGGACCATATTCTAGGGCACTTTTGGTGCACTTGCCTGAACCTGTCAGGGCACTCTGTGCCTGCAGAAGAGATTTTTTTTGTCAGGGAGAGGCAAGGGGAGGAGAAATAACGTTCTAGACAGCTCAAATCCATTACTGTGCCACTTCCTGTGCAGCAGGTCCTGTGACAGGATGGGAACTGAGGCTGCTTGAAATTTAAAAGCTAAAGACACCAGCACAAGGTGTCCTTTTGCTTTGTCAAGGAAGTGATTCCCAAATCACACAGCCCCCCCACCATCGTCCCTCCTACCACCACCTGAAAGCCTCTTGATTCTCTTCTCAAAAACACAAGGGACACCTCAGAGTTCAGCAAGTTCTGCCAGTGCAGCCCTCGGTGCCCCCGTCTCCAGGTCTGTCCCCCTTGCTTTCATCCTCAGCCACGTCATTCTTCAGCCGTGGACAGGAAATTGTCCCCATTTCACCCGTACTTCCCTGGTTACCTTTTCTCTAAGCCGTGCAGGACCCACGAGAGGAGGCTGTGATCCTCTATCAGCTCATGGGCAGCTCTAGAGGTGACACGGGCAGCACTCTGTCGTATCTCCAGAATACGACGCTGAAACAGAAAATGCAACTTGTTCTTTTACAGCCAAGATCTGATTATCTAAAATAAAAGGAGCAATTTGGCTGGTACCCCATCAACTTCCAGCTAAAACGAACACCGCCTGTTCTCAGCAACTCCAGAGAAGGAAAGACATTCTCCCTTCAACGCTTCGCACCACAGGTGCTGCTCTTACAAGAAGTATTCAGGTAGCAAGACAATTTTCTCTTTTTGTCCGAGGTTTTGATACCTGAAATCCTCAGGGTGGATGCTCCCAAACCTGAGAGCTCCCGGCAGGCGAGGTTCCCTCCTGCCGAAGCACTGTGCAGGTGACAAACGTGCTGGCTGGGGAAATAGAGACCCCAAAAAGAAAAGGCCCTGACTGCAGGAGCAAAACCACGGCACCCCCGTGAGGCTCCACGACGGCAGGAACCGGTCCCAGTTTCAGGGGATAAGGATGGGACTGGCTTAGACACAAGCAAAATTATTTCTCCCTCCACAAATCCACAAAACCAACAAGGAACAGATTTTCAAGAGAAAATCCAAGGCAGAATCAGCTATTCCTTTCTGTTTGGTACTTGAGATCTCGAGGCCAATACAAGCTTTTGTGGTTTGGGGTATTTGGGAACTGTTCTTTTTAAATTCTTACCTGGGAGCCCTGGTCACACAAAGGACTGCTGAAAAAGGCAAGAATGACCTGGAAAATCCTCTGGTAGACATAGAGCTCACAGCAATGTTTGTCACGCAGCCCTTCCCCAAGAAATCTGAGGATCCACTCGTGCTGTTTTGTACTGGAAGCCATAAAGAAAAATACCACCGTCAGACATTCCGACATTTCCAAAGGATACCTGCTCCTAAGAGCACAAAACCCCGGTTCCCTCTGAGTGCCAGCTCAGGAATTACCACAGCTTGTTCTGGACTTCTCAATTTTCCATTCCTATCAAATTTAATCGCTAACATCCATTGGGAACAGTCAGTCTGCAGCCCAAACATGCAGTGGAAATGGAATTTTAGAAGTTGCTGTTTCTAAAATACTTCAGTTGAACTCCAAGTTACTAACCTAAACTCAAAGAGGAATTGTAGCTAGCCGGGGCAGAACATTCTTTTCTCGTGCTCACAGAGCATACACAGCACAACTCATTGTGCGTTAGTATTAAGAAGACAACAAAAACCTCACAGAAATAACATTTTGAATTCCTATATGAAACAGAAGAAAGACGCTTCTAATTAACTACCTGTGGGAGAATGAGGTTTCATTGTATTTTTGCGGCTGTTTCTAATACATTTCTGAAGAATTACTGGGTACCTAAAATGGGACTCTTACCTCAAAATCAAAACTGTAGAAAAGCTGGAGAAAGCCCGGTACCTTCCTCAGGTCCAAATACCAGTGCGACAGAAGGAATCTCTTTACCCTTATGTACACGTGCTCCTCTGTAAAGAGAAAAAGCTGGCATGGTGGAGGAGGACAGCGCTCCCAATCCACAAGCACGGACGACAATTTGTGGAAGCTGCAGTCAGTGAGCGTGCAGCGCTCCGAGCTGGGAGAACAGCCCGGCAACTGCAGAAGGCCTTTGCTCTGAGGCGCGTTCCCATTGCTGCCCACCCTCCCCTTCTCTTGCCCAGGAGGAAAAGCTCAGGCAAGAGCGCACGAGCAGAGAGCAGGTGAGGGGATCGACACTCCCCAGGGCTCTGTTTTTCACCCCAGCAGTGACACACGCAGCACGTTCCAGTACCTGGCTTCAGGATCTGCTGTGCCACACGAGCAGCGCAGAGGGTGAGGGAGAAGGTGAACCTGAGGCTTGGCTGCCTGATTCCGTTCTGCATGGCATCCAAGAGATACAGCAACGGCAAGGGCCCCGGGAGAGAAGCCTGAAGCACAGCCCAAATGAACACAGCAGGAGCACAAAGACATCGATCAGCTTCCGGGACATTTCACGGGTCACACAGGTAAGAGCCCCAGTTCAGCAAATCTGAGGGTTTGGTGACGTCAGGATCAAAACACCCGGAAACCTGTGAGAAAGAAACTGAACTGCACCCGGCTAAAAGCCGTCCCTGCCGACAAGTCCTTCAAACAACTTGTTCACGAGGAGGCAGGGATTGATTCAATGCTCACCAGCCCATCTGGCCAAGGTCAGAGCTCTGTGCCCACCCAGGACACGGCAGCCAGCAGGGACCCTTCTCCCGCTCTCCAGCACGGACCTGTGAAGCCAGGGAGAAGTTTACAGAACAGAAGCAGCCAGAAGATGCTCTCTGCTTCCGTACGCTCTCTGATCCATCACTCCCAAGGAAAGTCCCCACGGATCGGAAGCAACCACCTCTCATTTCTCCTCCGCAATCATCACTGCCTTGCCTTTCTCTGCAAGCGTTTCCTCCCGTGCCCGTCCCCAGAGCACATTAAGTCCATCTTTTGTTCCCAACCGCAGCTCTCCAGCACAAATGCCACTCCTCACACAGACAAAGCAAACACTCATCTGCCTCAGCTTTTGGCCTAGAAAGTAAAAACCTCAACGCGTCTGCCTACGTGATTAAAACACAGAGACGCACGGGTGGACATAGATGGAAAGCTTTTCAGGAGAGAAAAGAGCTGATTCGCTAGCACGCCTCCATACAGCTTCAGAAAAATCAGAATCCACAGCAACTCCTAAGACCCCTGCTGAGGAACCCAGCCCTCCTGGGAACACCCAATGCAGCAGCCACGGGAAAAGGATGGGAGAAGCCAAGCTTGGGGTGAAAAAAAGATGACATCAATACAGCAGCCTGTAAAAAGCCTTCACACAGCAACAGTGGGAACCAGTCCCATTTGCTCCGTCCCTGCTTTTTGGGATGACACAAACAGGAAATGAAAACACGTGCAACACAAGGCACACCTATAGGGTGTACCAGGTGCTCCTTTTGGCAGCGTGGACGACAAAGGTCTCTCTGCGCACTTACAGGCAGCCCGGTTTCAATCCATCCTTAGCCCAAGCCTTCCTCGCCTCCCATTCGCCAGCGCTCTGCTCTGGCCTTTGGAGCGCTGGCCCCGTCCTCCCGCAGCAGCACGGCACCGGAACACAGCGAGGCAAAGCGTGCCGGAGCCGCCCGTGCTGTCAGCGTACCTGTCAGCTCCCGGCGGTGGGCAACTCCGGCCCTGCGGGCAAGGGGGAGACGGCTCGGGCACCTCCAGCGGCTGCTCTGCCCCGATGCTTTCGCGTTCTCCTGCATTTCCCTGCAGCGGAGGGGGTCCGGGACGGGGGCGGATCGTGTCAGAGTGGAGACGGCGGGGAAGCACGGGGAGGCGGCGGGAACGCGGCGGGACGAGACAGGGACGCGGCGGGACGGCGACGACTCGCTTGACCTTCCAAAGATGGCGGCAGGAGGGGCGGGGAAAGCCGGGGCCCCGCTCCGCCGCCCGCGCGCCGCCCCGGCGGCATTTTCCGGCACGCGGTCGCTTCCAGCGTCTAGAGAGGGACGCGCGCGGGGATCGGGAAAGGGGAGTGCAGCCCTGTTCCGACGCCGCTCGCCCCCCGCCCGCCGCCCCCGGCCCGTGAGCGCTGCGACCGCGCCTCCGCCGCCCGCCGAAAGCGGCCCCGCCGGGCCGCCCTCGCCGCTGCCGTTCTTCTCGGTCATCGGGTCCCTTTGCTCTCCCGAATCTCCTTCACCCCTCCCCTCTATTTACAGACACCGCCCCGCTTGCCGCTCGCTCCCGCGCCTCGCCCTTCCCACGCTCGGCAGCCGTCCTTCCCCCCCTCAGCCGGCACCCAGCGGCGAGGGGCAGGGCGCTGGCTGGGGGGGGCTGCAGTACCGCTCTCTGTCCACAAGGCGGCAGCACCGCCGCCGGCCACAGCCGGGGGCTGCCGCTCGCCCGGAGGGAAGGGAGGCAGAAAAGAACGGGGGCGATCCCCTTGGAAAAATCCTGAAAAATAAACGGCCCAAAAAACACCCGCACACAAACTAAAACACACTGCCTCTAACCCAATACAACCCCTCCAAAATCCTTTTCTTTTAAACTCTCTCTAACTATCTTTCATATTTATACTTTTCACATTCCCATTTATCATGTATATTGATGCATGATGTTATTTCGATTCTATATTAAATATCTTCCTATGACTTCTATTTATTTCTATTTTATCTTTTTATAGATCTAGATATATATATTATGCATTTCTATATTTATATTGCAAAAATAGTTCTGTTACTTAAAATAAAAGCCCTGCCTGTAACCAAATTCTAGCTCTATGATATTAATATTAACGATCTCTTATTTAAAAGAAAAATGCTGCCTGAAACCCACCCGCCCGCGGCGCAAGTGTGGCAACAGCCCGTGTCCGCAGTACTGGCAAGGCCGCGGGAAATCCCGGCGGGGCGGCGCCTGCGTGGCGCGCGGGCAGTGCAGCACGCGGACCACGATTTTCCCGCGCTTTTTTTTTTTTTTTTTTTTTTTTTTTTTTTTTTTTTTTTTCCTCCTATCCGCCATATTGAGAAGGTCAAGAGTGTCCCGGCCGCCGCGACACTTTCAAGATGGCGGCCGCGTGAGGCCCTCGGAAGGGAGAGGCGTTTTTGCCGATGCCTGTCGGCGCCCGCTCACAACCTGACCGCCCGCGCAGCCGCTGAGCTCACAGTCCGTGGCCACGACACGGGAAAAAGCGAAAAAAATCCCGCGGGGCGGCGCCGGCGTCAGGGTGGCGTGCAGGCAGTGCAGTAAACAGACCGTGGTCCTCGTTTTTCCCGCCTTTTTTTGCCGCCATATTGGGAAGGTCAAGCGAGTCCGCGACAACCCACTCCCAAGATGGCGGCCGCGGGAAGACCTCGGGCGAGGGCCGCAGTACCGCACTCTGGCCACAAGGCGGCGGCACTGCCGCCCGCCCTGGGGCTGCAGGCGGGGAAGGCGCGCAAAGAAGAACAGGCGCGACCCCCTTCCAAACATCCTCTGCAATAAATGCCCCTAAACAGCCCGCACGAAACCAAAAAACACCGACAAAAAAAAAAAAAAAAACAACACCTGCCTCTAACCCAATAATAACCAAAATAAAAAATCTTTTCTTTTAAGCTATATTTCAATCTATATTATTTTTATATTTTTTATATTTATATTCACATTTTGATTTAAAATGTATACTGATGTATAATGATCATTTCATAATTTCTTACATTCATTCATATTACTTAAAGTTTATTTTATTTTATATTTTTATGCATCTCTTAATATATTGATTACATATTTCTATATTTAGATTGAGATTTCTAAAAGGTTTATATTTTTAAAAATAAAATCCCTGCATCTATCCAAGTAAAAACCTAAAAAAAAAAACAAAACTCTTTTAAACTGTTTGTAAATTTATCTATATATTTTTCGCATTTATATTCAAATTTGCATTTTAAAGGTAGATTGATATATGTCGTTATTTATATTCTATCTCTTCCTATTACTTATTTTTACTTATATTTTATATTTTTATATCTATCTTTATACATTGATTATATATTTTTATATTTAGAAGTCTATCAAAATAAAATGTATATTCATATTTTTTTAAATAAAAACCCTGCCTCGAACCAAATAAACACCAAAAAAGCCCTTTCTTTAAACAATATTTAAATATTTATAGCATATTTTCATCATTATAATCACATTTGCATTTATACTTTCTATGGATGGATTATATTTATAAATGTATATAATATATATAATAAGATAACAAGATAGATAAAATATTATATATATTATATTTCATAAATACTGCTAATACTTCTATTTACTTACATTTTAATTTTTATATAGATTTTAATGTACGTATGATATACTTCTATACATAGATTTCTAATTTATTTCTATTTCTAATTTTTACAATAAAAACCCTGCCTACTAACAAATACAAAATTTTAAAAATCCTTTTATTTTAAACTATATTTGAATATTTCTATATTCATGCTTTTGATATTTACATTTATATGCTCTTGTATATTATATTACAGTATATTGACGTACTATATTTAGATATATATAATATATTACATGTAATGTGGTATAATAAGACATATACACTAGAATATCTATTAGGTATTGTATCGATTTCTGTGATTTTGTATTTTTTTCTATTTTCTATTTATATTTATATATACACGTATATTAATTATACATTACATCCTCACAGCGCATACCTGGGGCTGTTCTGGCTTTCTTTCCAAATGAATTTAGCAATACTTTCCTATTTTTACCAATACCTATAAAAACGAAACATTTGCCAGGATTTAGTAGTACTCTACACACCCCCCTCCCTGTGCATTTTGGGGCAGCTTTGGGTCCCTCGGGGGGACGGCACCCGGCAGGAACCCCCCCTCATTCGCCACCCACCTGCTCCTCCGCCGCAGCGTGCGTCCCTCTCCTAGGGACCTTAGGGTGCCCCAAATGACACCAGAGCCCCGAGTCTTCACCCCTTTTTCCTGGCCCCCAAAGAAGGCACAGAACGAGTCTTAACTGCCCTGGCTGGCCACTTTTCTTTCCAAGGGTAAAAGGAACGGTCTTTGTCTACAGGGGCCTGTGGCCCTGAAGTGGCCGGACACCTCCAAAAATCCAAACGATCGAAGATGTGTCGCTGACCCAAGCTGCCCCCAGCTCAAACCTGTGCTGCCCTGACAGTCCCAAGGGAACCCTACAAACTGACATCAGGAACCTGGGCTGGCCACTTTTCTTTCCCAGGGAAAAGGACCGGTCTGTGTCTCCTGGGACCTGTGGCCCTGAGTGGCCGGACACCTCCAAAAATCCAAACGATCGAAGATGTGTCGCAGACCCAAGCTGCCCCCACCTCAAACCTGTGCTGCCCTGACAGTCCCAAGGCAACCCTACAAACTGACATCAGGAACCTGGGCTGGCCACTTTTCTTTCCCAAGGAAAATAGCTGATCTTTGCCTCCAGGGGCCTGTGGCCCTGAGTGGCCGGACACCTCCAAAAATCCAAAGGATCGAAGATGTGTCGCAGACCCAAGCTGCCCGCACCTCAAACCTGTGCTGCCCTGACAGTCCCAAGGGAACCCTACAAACTGACATCAGGAACCTGGGCTGGCCACTTTTCTTTCCCAAGGATAAAGGACCAGCCTTTGTCTCCAGGAGCCTGTGGCCCTGAGTGGCCGGACACCTCCAAAAATCCAAACGATCGAAGATGTGTCGCAGACCCAAGCTGCCCCCACCTCAAACCTGTGCTGCCCTGACAGTCCCAAGGCAACCCTACAAACTGACATCAGGAACCTGGGCTGGCCACTTTTCTTTCCCAAGGATAAAGGACCAGCCTTTGTCTCCCGGAGCCTGTGGCCCTGAGTGGCCGGACACCTCCAAAAATCCAAACGATCGAAGATGTGTCGCAGACCCAAGGTGCCCCCACCTCAAACCTGTGCTGCCCTGACAGTCCCAAGGGAACCCTACAAACTGACATCAGGAACCTGGGCTGGCCACTTTTCTTTCCCAAGGAAAAAGACCGGTCTTTGTCTCCAGGGGCCTGTGGCATTGAGTGGCCGGACACCTCCAAAAATCCAAACGATCGAAGATGTGTCGCAGACCCAAGCTGCCCCCAGCTCAAACCTGTGCTGCCCTGACAGTCCCAAGGGAACTCTACAAACTGACATCAGGAACCTGGGCTGGCCACTTTTCTTTCTCAGGGAAAAGGACCGGTCTTTGTGGCCAGGGGCCTGTGGCCCTGAAGTGGCCGGACACTTCCAAAAATCCAAACGATCGAGGATGTATCGCAGACCCAAGCTGCCCCCACCTCAAACCGGTGCTGCCCTGACAGTCCCAAGGGAATCCTACAAGCTGACCCTAACCCTAACCCCTAACCCCAACCCCTAACCGCAACCCTAACCCAACCCTTACCGCAACCCTAACCTCTGCCCCCTAACCCTGAACGCAGCTCTACAAAATGGTGGCATCCGTGTGGTCATGTGACAGGGAGCAAGATGGTGGCGCCCATCGGGTCACGTGATGGGGAGCAAATGACGGTGTCTACATGGTGGGGGTGATGTGGGTAGTGGGTATTGTAATGTGCCAGGTGGAGCACTAATTAGGGGTTGTATAGGTATATATAAAAAAGAAGAAGAACTATATGTGCGGTGCAGCAGTAGAAAGTTTCAGGCTCCCGGGGAGTAAATTCTTTTTTTTTTTAATAATTATTTAAAGTTTGTTCTTTATTTTACTCCCAGGGAGCCTGAAAGTTTCTACTGCTGCTTTTTGAAAGCTAGAAAGGGAAACAAAGTTAGAAATGAAAAGATGGAAAGAAAAAGACAGAGTTAAGAGAGTTAAGAGACGACTTAAGAGACAACTTAAGAGACGACTTAAGAGACAACTTAGAGACAAGAGACGACTTAAGAGACGACTTAAGAGACGACTTGAGAGACGACTTAAGAGACAAGAGACAACTTAAGAGACAACTTAAGAGACAAGCGACGACTTAAGAGACAACTTAAGAGACAACTTAAGAGACAACTTAAGAGATGACTTAAGAGACGACTTAAGAGACAAGAGACAACTTAAGGGACAACTTAAGAGACGACTTAAGAGATGACTTAAGAGACAAGAGACGACTTGAGAGTCAACTTAAGAGACAACTTAAGAGACAAGAGACTACTTAAGAGACTACTTAAGATACTGTTGGGGAAGATGAAATAGCAAGGCCCTATAAATATGAGGGCCTGGCAAAAGAATTAGAGAATACAGATATCGAGATGAAAACGAGGTTTGAAATACCAAACCTTCATTACTGAGCATCCCGAAAACAATAATGCAATCCCCCCTTTCTGATAGATCCTAAGGTCAAATGGAATGTCCTGTCTCACCCCCCAATGTATGGTTCATCCCATACCTGTAACCCTCCCCTGAAGTATCCGATGTCTGTAACCCCATTGGCCCAAGTCCTGTCCCAGCCCACCTTGAAGCCCCCTGGTAAGGTGTGGCCGAGGGACGGGACTCTCTCTCTCTCAGACCTTCCTGCTGGGACACCCACCTGGCACCATCTCTCTCTCTCTCTCTCTCTCCCCCCGCTCTCCCCAGGCCTGCCACGAGTTGCGGCCAGCAACTCTAAGCAGCGCCCTTCATCCTTTATAATAAACCCTATGCTCTAAAGACTCGGCCTCAGAGATCCTGCGTTACCACCCACCCAAAGCGTCCTGGAGTCCAGCATTCCCCGCAAGAGACTACTTAATAGACAAGAGACAACTTAAGAGACAACTTAAGAGACAACTTAAGAGACAAGACATGACTTAAGAGACAACTTAAGAGACTACTTAAGAGACAAGAGACGTCTTAAGAGACAACTTAAGAGACTACTTAAGAGACAAGAGATGACTTAAGAGACAACTTAAGAGACTACTTAAGAGACAAGAGACGTCTGAAGAGACAACTTAAGAGACAACTTAAGAGACAAGAGACTTCTTAAGAGACAACTTAAGAGACTACTTAAGAGACAAGAGATGACTTAAGAGACTACTTAAGAGACAAGAGACGACTTAAGAGACAACTTAAGAGACTACTTAAGAGACAAGAGACGACTTAAGAGACAACTTAAGAGACTACTTAAGAGACAAGAGACGTCTTAAGAGACAACTTAAGAGACAACTTAAGAGACAAGAGACTTCTTAAGAGACAACTTAAGAGACTACTTAAGAGACAACTTAAGAGACAAGAGACTTCTTAAGAGACAACTTAAGAGACTACTTAAGAGACAACTTAAGAGACAAGAGACTTAAGAGAAACTTAAGAGACTACTTAAGAGACAAGAGACGTCTTAAGAGACAACTTAAGAGACTACTTAAGAGACAAGAGATGACTTAAGAGACAACTTAAGAGACTACTTAAGAGACAAGAGACGTCTGAAGAGACAACTTAAGAGACTACTTAAGAGACAAGAGATGACTTAAGAGACAACTTAAGAGACTACTTAAGAGACAAGAGACGACTTAAGAGACAACTTAAGAGACAAGAGATGACTTAAGAGACTACTTAAGAGACTACTTAAGAGACTACTTAAGAGACTACTTAAGAGACAAGAGATGACTTAAGAGACAAGAGAGGACTTAAGAGACTACTTAAGAGACAAGAGACTACTTAAGAGACAACTTAAGAGACAAGACACAACTTAAGAGAGCACTTAAGAGACAAGTTAAGAGACAAGAGACAACTTAAGAGACTACTTAAGAGACAACTTAAGAGGAGACGACTTAAGAGCCGACTTAAGAGACGAAAAGAAATAGGAAAAGAATGGCAAAGAGTAAAAAATGAGAAGGGTTACAGTGAAAAAGAAAGAGGGTGAGAGTGAAAAAGAGGACAAAAGAATAGAGAAAATAAAGAAGAGAAGCTGGAGAGAAAAAGAAATAAAGAGTAAAAGCATCAACTAGAGAGAAAAATAAATAGTTAGAAATAGTGAAACAGAGAAACAGAAGAAAAGACATACAGGGAAATAGAGAAGCAGAGAGAGAGAGTTAGAAACAGTGAGAAACAGAAACAAAGTTAGGGACGGACAGAAATGAAGTGACAGAAAGAAAACTAAGAGAAGAAGCAAAGGAAGAAATACAGTGGGTAAAAAAAAATGACTAAACCACACCAAAAAAACACAGGAGCCAAAGGGGGAGGGGGAGGGAGCGGAGGGCATCATTATTAGGGTTGATTCAACTTTATTGAATAATTTTTTTTATTTACACTCCAGCAAAACACATGGAAACGATGTATACAAATGGGAGCGTAGATACAATCCGTACGCTGACCGGTAGAAATCTGACTTGCGTACGGAGCCGTATGTGGAAATGCGGCGGCAAATAGAAACCGAGCGCATATTAACACAATATAACCTTTTTTCTATTTACATTACATTTTGTTTGATTGTTAAAGACCAAAACAAAAATAGCACACAGAAAACAACAGTCATCCACCATGACCACCTCCTTTACATTGCACGCAAACTCACTGTCGCTCTCGTTTCAAGCGCTCCGTTACGCCCCGGCAATCGTTGTTCCTCGGGAACGTGGTTCCCAGGAGCCTCCTAAAAAATCCTCCTGCCTGACGAAAACCCCGGTCCCGGGACGGTCCGCCTCCAAACTTTGGCGATGAACGTCACCTCGCGGACCGGCTGGGACCGAGGGAAAAAAAACCCAGCCGGGGGGGAAAAAAAAAAAAAACCCCGGCTGGGGATTTTTTATTCTAAATTTAAAAATGAGCTGAAAAACCTGAAAGGCAACGGCCACACGCACAAGGTTAGAACCGGTCAACACACACTCACACCTGCAGACACAAGCTCTCACAGACAGACACAGACAATCACGCTCTCTCACACGCTCTTCCGCTTACACGCTGACCGCGACCCTTACTTGAAACGCTACGCTGACGCTTCGACGCGTCTTCTGACCGCAGCTCTTCGATGTCCGGCGGTAGATTCCGGGATAACGTGTAGGGACCCGGGGACCTGCGAGATGACAGAGATGACGGGAGGCGGTCGATGAGTGACTATCTGACGGCTAGGAGCTATTCCCGCTCCGGGTCCATAAATTTTGTACCCAAAACCCCCATAGAAGACAGATGAACTGTAAAGTTTTATAACTGCTCTACCTAACCGTGACTACGCGCCTGGGCAGGGCAGCTCTGATTGTAAGTGGCACGACAGAGGCATGTACAACATAAGCCAAGGTAGGTACATACAATATATGCACAATATAAGCCAACGTAGGTACATACAGTGTAAGTACATACAATATATACCAACATAGGTACATACAACATAAGTACATACAATATAAGCACATACAGTATAAGCCAACATAGGTAGGTACAACCTAAGCACGTACAATATAAGCCGACATAGATACAATATAAGTGAGGACTTGACGTAACTCTCCGGAAGATTAATTGTTGAGCCCTATACTCTTTGAGAAGGCGCAAGCTACGGAACTACTGCGGTCAGGTGATGAGGGTCTAATATGCTCCCTCTAGAAGTCCAAGAGAATAGCACGGGAAGAGAAGGCGCTACCAAAGGTGAGAAGGAAGATGGATGAGAACGTCTCCTGTACTTCTTCCTGTCTCAAAAAGTAAAAATGTAACGATGCCGGAATAAGCGATATCCAGGAAGGTACACGAGTAAAATATGGCCGATACGGCAGAGAACAATGCCGATAAAGCCTCGAGATGTAACAAAGGCCTGTGACGCAGAAATCAATGGACACAGACGACATAACACGGACGACATAACACGGACGACATAACACGGACACAGACGACATAACACAGACACGGACGACATAACACAGACACGAGTGGAAACTGCCTGGCAGTTCCACCTTATGGACCCAAGATTGCTAGTCCAAGATGAATCATAGGCCGATGATGCCAAAGGAAAGAAAGCCCTAGGGCAATAGCATGTGATGATGAAATTTAACTCCTTTCAAGATGTTAGTGCCAAAGGACTTAAGAGGAAGCCTAAGAAGCTCAGTAGGCCTAGACAAGAAAGCGATGACTACGGCGTGACCGTGGCTAGAGCTCCGGACGTGAAGGCGGGCTCCTCGGGTGAAAAGATCCACGACGACATCGAGAGTCGAAGAAGGCCGCCGACGCAAACCTCGCGAGGACGCGAAGATGGATCGGAACTGCCCTGCCCGGCGAAGACTCTGGTGAGGCTGAGGAGAAACCCTCTCCCTCTGCTTCCAAGGGGCCCGTCCCACTATGGGCCTCTCCTCTAAGCTAACATCTAATTGTCTCCTGTGATAGTAAAGGTTTTTCCCCTTTTCCCACCTACTGGCCCGGACACTTAGCTTTTGCAAGACGACCGGACAAAATCCATCGTCAGCCGGATGCGGACGGCGACATGTTCTCTACATCCGCTTCGGTGCTGCCGTTTCCAAACTTCAGCTATGCGCCTCCTCACGGTACCTAAGACAAAACAGAAAATGCAACTAGCGCCCTGCAAAAGAGGAATCCCCGGAACTCTGATGCATCGCTGCCCCGGCTCACCTGAAATCTTGATGCGACTCAACAGGCTGCCAGGAGGATACCTACAAAAGGAAAAGGTACAGGCTTAGCGTGCTGCCGCATAACGGTCACCTATGAGTCACCCAGCCTAAATGCCGACTCACCCGCTTGACTCTGTTCCTTCACACGCCTAGGGCAGCAATGACACCTGCAAAGAAACAAAGCAAAAAAAACCACACTGAGATACCGAGAAAAGACCACCACTCTGACCCGACAAGTACGCCCACCTACACCTTAAGCTTGCACCCGCCTGGCCTCAGACATCTGGGATCAGAGACATCTCGCAAGAGGACTGCCTAAAATAAAAAAAAAAAAAGGGGGATGCTTAGACTTTCACCAGAAACTGAGACCTGTGCGAGAACAACTGCTTCTGTCCACTGCTCACCTGGCACACTTGGCCTTGGCCAAGTACTCCACTTGTGACTAAGTAGGGTGGAGAAGAATACTAATTATATGAACAGTCTGTCTCCTTGGGACTACTACTTAGGGCTATCTGCATTATAAATAAAAATAAGAAAAATAATAGCCTCCCGGGCAGCATAAAGATTAAGTACATGCCAAGCTTGCCCTGCTCTGAGATATTTAGTCCTAGGGTGCAGAAAGAAGTGCCCTGAAAGGTATTTTAAACCCTTAAAATGCTGAAAAAGACAGAGCCTCCTTCAAGTGAAGCCTTTAACAGGAGGAAATGGGGCAGTTACCTCCGCTGAAACTGATACAATGGCAAATGAATGTCTTCTGCCCTTTAATTCAATCCCCGAGAATATTGGGAAAAGAGGGGTTTTCCTCACTTTAAATCTCTCCAGTGATGAAGAAAGAGGGATTTTCCCCTCAATCCAAACCCTTAAGAAGGAGGGGCAGCTGGGCTTTCCCCTCAATTTAAGCCTTAGGACAACACAAAGGGTTACCCTTAATTCAAATGCAGTTACCCTTAATTCAAACCCATAAAAAACTTTATCAAGGTTTTCCCCTTCTATTTAATCTGGAAAATAGTGGAAAATGGGGATTCCCTGTCAATTAACACCCCTAACAGCATAGGAAAGGCAGGGATTCTTTCCACTGAGACCATTAAAATTGCAGGGGAAGTGGATTCCCTCACGATTTGAACACAAGAAATAATGGAAAAGGAAGCTTTTCCCCACAATTTAAACCCCTTTTCTCCTGATAAACCCTCTTTTTTCTGGGAGTGCTGTGGAAGGTCTGGGTGTTCTAGGGAGGGACTGACACAATAAAAGGGGAAAGTTGAAAGCTCTCCCCTGGAACCCCACATGCTGCCCGGCCTGCTGGGATGTTGCCCCTTGGAAAGAGGGCTCTTCCCTCGGCATTTTCTCGAAGGGATGCTCCGTGCCCAGCTGGACCCAGCTGCTCCCCAGTCCCTATGTTGGATGTTCCAACCATAGTTCCTGAAGGGACACTTGGAACAGCCCTGTTAGGCCCTCTGGACTAGCAGCTCCCTGTGCAGGTGTGCCCAGGTAACCCTCTGAAAGCAGCTTGTCACACGGGGGGCTGCAACACCTTGGAGTGGGGGATGAGGTGAAGAACGGTCCTGTGGGGTGTTCCCTCCCCTACACAGCCCTTTGTCTGCCCCTTAAACGATGGAGTGCCAGACTATCCTTTTCAAGGAAATTAACAGGAGATGAATTAAAGGAGAGTCTTTCCTCTCTGTGTGCCCCTGGCCAAACAGGAATTGCTTCCAAAATTGCAGACAGCGAACGATTTCTCCCAGACCGCAGTTGCCAACACCAAGAACTCTTGCTGCCCTTGGAGTGAAGCACACCACCAGTGAACAGACATCGACACACAGTGAGGGTGAGTTTGGTTTTACAGGGAAAAGGACCAGTGTTTGGGTCCAGAGGTCAGTGGCCCCGAATGACATTATGCAACCTCTAGTTCCAAATGGCGCAGGATTTAACCTGGAGCGAAACTGCCCCCACCAAGAACTCGGGCTGTCCTGGCAGTGACAAGCACCTCCTGCAAACCGGCATCAGGAACCTGGGGTGGCGAGTTATGTTTCACAGGGAAAAGGGCCGGTGTTGGAGTTCGGGAGCCTGTGGCCCTGAATGGGCGGTTGCCTCCTGAAATCTGAATGGCGCAGGTTGTGTCCCAGAGCCAACCTGCCACCACCTCGAACTTGCGCTGTCCCGACAGTCCCGAGCACACCCTGCAAATTGACATCGGGAATCTGGGGTGGTAGGTTTTGTTTCACAGGGAAAAGGGCCGGTGTTTCTGCTCAGGGGCCTGTGGCCCTGAGTGGGCGGCCGCCTCCTGAAATTCCGGACGGCGCAGGATACGTCCGAGACCCGACCTGCCACCACCTGGAACTTGTGCTGCCCTGACAGTCCCAAGCGCACCCTGCAAACTGACATTGGGACCCTGGGATGGCAAGTTCTGTTTCACAGGGAAAAGTGCTGGTGTTCGTGGTCAGGGGCCTGTGGCCCTGAGCGGGTCATTGCCTCCTGAAATTCTGAACGGCGAAGGATGTGTGCGGCTGGAGAACGTGGCTGTATCTTGATCGGAATCTGCGCTCAAAGACCCACCATGACAGCTCCAGCCCTCTCAATGGTGCTGCACGTCTAACTGGCATGTCAATGAAACCCCGTGTAAATTGTGAGAATTTGAAGAGTAACGCGAAAAACAATTTCTTGGTCATCCTGCTCTCTCATGGCTGTGGCTGCAGGGAGAGCAGCTCCAATATGTATAAACGCACACTGCACACAAACAAAACAAGAACCAAAAATCCCTGAGAACCACGACTACAGGACCAGAGATACAATCAGGACCCACAGCTGGAGTTCAGCAGAAACAGGGAGACATCGCCCGATCCAGGGCCGGTACCGCACTGTATTTAGAACTCTAGTGCGCAGTAGAACGCTCCTAATGACACAGATACGGCATTTTGTGACCTCCAGGAGCAGGGAGCAAGTGCCGCGGGAACGCGCCGGGGGTGCCCGGCACAGGCAGCTTCCTCTGCGACCGCTTCCTCCTCCCCGTTTTGAGCACGCCCTACTGCAGAGACCGCGGCCATTCAGAGGCGACACCGGAGTGCTGGCACCAGGCTGAGCCTGGCGGCTCCGGCAGCGAGCCCGGCGTGGACTACAAGTACCATGAGCTCCCGTGTGGATCCCGTGAACGCCCGCGCGGAGCCGCACTACAGGTCCCACAATACCTCACGCCACCCGGTGTCTCTGCTTCGGTCCCGATTTAAATCCAGGCAGTGAGGAAAATGGCGGTGCGAGGCTGAGTGTGGGGGAGATGGAGATGTAGCTGAGCTTTGGCTCATTTCCCAGGTGAGTGCGGTTCGGAGGGAGGGAGTGAGTAACGAGAGAGGGGAGTTCTAGTTCGCGTTTCCCTGCTTCTAGTGCTGGGGCGGGACTGGGATGGCGGAGGGAGCGCTGCCCCTTGCCGGGGAAGGGAGAAGCTTGGGGGTGGCCTTGAGGGACGGCTCTTTTCTGTCTTTCGCCCCCCCTCCGCAATATGAACGTGGCTCCCTGAGGGGAGGAGGAAGAGGATCGTAGACAGGTTGTGTGTGACGAGTATTTCCAGGGCTGGGGATGAGGAGATTCCCCGGGCAATGTGTGGCTGCCTTTACCTCTTTCTGGCTATTGTAACTTTACTGGTGACTGAGTTTTGAAGGAGCATTCCTGGGGCAGTGGCGACGAATTGATGCGTGGACTGAAGGCTTCCCGTGTCGCTGTGTGATGCATATCTAAGTGTGGTGATTTTGGGTGGAGGTTCTTCGTAGGATACCAAGAGACCTGAGGTCGCTGTGGCTTTAGAATCGTCTGACCCCCGGTTTCTCGGTCTGAGCAGAGGCAGGGTGTAGGTGGAATACCTCGGTTAGGATGGCCCTTTCTACCATTCATCTCGGTTTATCTGGTACCGAGGCGGTTCCAAAGACCTTGATATCCGCATTCTGCTGGTCATCGGGTAGCCTCGGTAAGTTTTAGAGCTGACTTCTCTTGTATCCTTCTTATCTCTGGTAATAAGAAAAGGGATGAAAAACACTGGAACTGAAAGGTTCATTTCCATGTCTCTTATCCATTTCTGCCTCGTAGCTGTAATGAAACTGTTACTGAGGGGTGGAGATGAGATTTCCTCCCACCCGCGCCTCGGGTCGCATGCCACTTTAGGTGTTACGGTTTCTGGGTTATAAATAGGGTGATTATGAGTTAGAATGTAGCGTGAGGTTGAGATAATGCCCATGATTCTCTCTCTTTGGTTCTAAAGTTGGTTCTGTTTGTGGTTCCTGCTCCTACTCTTAAGCACAGTCAAGTTTTCCTTTAAAAGTGAAGCTTCTCAATTTGTCAGTTCATATTCAGACTCATTTGAATCCCCAGTATCTTCTTCTTCTTTTAGATAGAAGTTAACAGAAAATAGTATGTTGGAGTCCATCTGAAATAACAAGACAAAACAAAAGGAAATCTGAATGTGTGAGAGGTGGCAATTTCTAGCATATGGTATCTGTAATACAGTTAAAATGGGTTCTTACAATAAGCTTAAAATTTTATCATCACTATTATAAAAATAAATATTTTCTCATGGAATATTTCCATCTTAAAATGTTCTGCTTCATCTGAAGCAAAGTTGTATGTTCTGAATATAAAATGTAGCTTCATAGAAACAAATAGTGTATGAGTGAAAACCAGAGGATAAAAGCTTGGGCTTAGAAGAAACACGCAAAATTGGGTGCTTTGTTGGGGGGGTAGGGCTTTTTGTTTTGTTTCAGTTTTGTTACTTTTGTTTTTTAAACAAGATTGTGCATTATAACGTGCAGTAATTACATTTACTGTTAACTGCTGTTACGACTGCTGTTCAACTGTTGTAAAGAATTTCCTTTAACTCTGGTACTACTGCTGTGTTGTGGTTTTTTTTTGTGTTCTTTTTGGGGGTTTTTTTGTGTTTTTTTTTTGTTTTTTTTTTTTTACCTAATACCAGTGGATTTGATGGATTCTCTGCTGACATGTGAAGATAGAGGCTGTGGGATACGGGAAGTCATAGACAAAATAAACCCAGCATTCAGCCTCACTTTAAGTACCTCTCCTGATTACAGTGTGTTGTTGCCAGTCTGATTTTATTTGGAATATGACTTGCGTGCCTTTTGGGCTCGCCTGTGGCTTTGTGTTTCTTTAACTGTTCCTTTGAGGCCCTTGTTCATCCTGGCTTTGGATTTATTAACTTGGAAGTTTTGTATTGCTTAGTTACCATTTTTGGTTTTTTTTGTTTTGTTTTGGTTTTGCATTAGTGATGTATACCCTAACATACAGCTGAGACAAAATGCAGATTAGGAAGAAGCAAATCTGTTTTACAATGGAACCTTATCTTTTGATCATGGTGGGTTTTTTTATTAATAATAGACAAGAAATCACAATCACAAAACCTTCATTATTAATATCTGTGGTACAGTTTCATAGAAAAAGGGGGGGTGCTTTTATTTTTCAAGAACTCTGGGAAAGAAAAGGTGTCCTGATTATATTTGCCTGCAAAATGAAACCGTTTGTAGCATGTGAAAAGGTATTGGATGCTACAGTGTGACACTACAGGCTGCTTCAGCTCCTGCATTTAAATAAGTCTCTTGAAAAGGTGATCTTAAACGACTATACCATACCGGATCTTCTGCATTTCATGTTCAAGCTTTTTTGAGTATTTAGAAATATCTTAAATATTCTTCTGTCTTGTTTTAATAATAAAAAAAATGGAGGAGAGTGGGAGGGGAGGAATTAATAAAGGGCAGGAATCCTTTATGCCAAGGATATCTGACCTGAATGCTGGGGCAGCCTGCCTTTGCAGTTTTTTCGTTTGTTTTCCCCCCTTTTGCCCCTGGCTAAATCTGTTGCTATTTCTAGATGTAGTGTATTAGGAAAGAGGCAACTGTGAAAGAATTTAACTGCTACTGATTTACATCTGCTATGGAATGTATTTCCACTCACTGTGATTTTTGTATGTTGCATTTAGTTGAGTGAAGGCACATCACGTTATTTTGTGCATCATATAAATGGGAGGTATATTTCAGATGGATCCTGTTACTTTAATAATACTTAATTGGTGACTTTTAAAATTTACAGTTATGAACAAACTGATTTTTGAAAAGTGAAACACAATTACCTTGCCTTCAATCTCTTGAAGGATATTTAGTCTTTTGTGTGCTGTTTGTCTAATAACAGAATGCCCTGTCTCACTGAAACATCCCAAAGTGATCGAACAGGTAATGTAACGGGGATTGGGTTGGGTGACTTTTGTTGCTGTATCTTTTAATTGAAGGGTTAAGTAAAAGACAGAATTAAACAATTTACTTGCGAAAAACTCCAGTGAAATACACGTTCTCTCCAGTATTTTGGGGAAATGATTGTTCAGAACAGTCAGTCGGGAGTTCTCTGTTCATCCTGTGTGGGTCCAAAGAACTAAATAAATCTAAATCAAAGGTAGCATTCCTCCGGTTTTGCTTTGTGCACTCAATTTGTAATTCTAACACTTTGCCGATTGCCCTATAGAGTATACGAACATTTTAACATTGCTGGGTTTTTTCATCACATTCTCTGGAGGCTAGTAAGGCACAGAAAAAGGTAAACTGGCTACTTGCTTTTTGCTGTTACGTGTGTCTGAGGGGGTAGCATTCCATGTGGATAAACTTTTTCTAGAACCTTTTAGACAGACATCTAAAAGGAGCATATGCGTCTGTGTGTGCGCGTGCACACGTAAAAAATCAGTATATGGAAATGCTACCTTGGTTTTTTTTGAGTCTTACGGAAGAACTAGTAAAGGTTCAAAAATTAATTTCTTGTATTAATAATGACAACTTTAAAATGGTTTTCTATTTTTGTCAGCTTACATCTTAAGGAAATTATTTCAAACAAATATTTGCAATATCTTTGCCAGTGATTTGGACAGGCTTTTCAGACATCTTCCCCTATAATGATTTTTCATTCCCCGTAAAGGCTAGGCTAGAGAGGTTAGGTGGAAATAGGGAATTATGACTTAGTTTGCAGTTCTTTTTGTGCTCAATCCATCTTTGCTACTGCAATGAACTTAAGCAGACATAGCAGCATCTTTTGTTATAGTATCCTCCTGGTTTTATCTTCTATGGCAGCCTTTTTGATGTTCAGAGTAGAGATTTCTGGCTCAATGGGCAGGACATCAGTCAGCACATTGCTTAACGTTCTTAGGTAGTAATTGAAAGAATCCCCTCCCAATCAGTATTTCAAGTATTTATCTAGTCATAGAGTCAAAGATAGCGCTAATGGCAACAAAAGCAAGTGTACTTTATCTGCGAACTGTTCACTTGATTAAAATAGAGCAAAGCAAACGTCTCCTGTTAACCTAGAATGTACATTTGATCCCCCCTTTAAAATTAGGAAGGCAGTTTGTCTAATCAGTGCACAGAAAACTGAAATAAGAAAACATCTTCCCTGGCTGAAGTAGCTTTCAAAGGATTTTGTATTACAACTGTAGGTTTTCTGTTGAACCTCCTAGTCTTTGCTGATGTATGTTTGAGGCTGATGAATAAGATTTGTAGAGGTGAGGTATAGAACTAGTGCTAGCAAACTTGCCAAACTTGTATTGGCTGTGTGAGAGACAATAAGCAGGTAACGGGGATGATAAGTGGGTTTCAGGAACAATGGAAAATGAGTGCAAATTCGACTAAGTTGAAGGAGAGACATTACTTGATCACTTGATAGGAACAGAATAGCTTGTGTTGTCATCCGCCGTAATTTCTGTTCAAGCTACAAGGTAGCTTTATCACCTGCTTTGTCTTCTCTTACCCCATCATCTATCTCTCTGTAGATGAACCTCAAGTGACCTCTATAAAGATTAATACACAGTATAATAATATTTCACAATGGCCAAGCAATGCTTTGGTATATGAGCAAATTTTTTTTTATTCTCCCTCATCTTAGGTCTGCTTTATAGCAATGCAACTTTTGCTTTAAACTAAAGAATCTGTCTAGGTGGAAGTGGAAGGTTGTTTGAGCAGTATATTTGAGACAGCTTTTTAAAAAGCTCTTTAAAAGCAGTGGAAATTTCCAGGCTTCACAAAAGAAAAGGAAAAAAAAAAACCACAAAAAAAACCAAACAAACAAAAAAAGCTTTTAGGGTCTGGTTTAGTATCTGCTTTGCGAGTTGCAAGAAGAGAGAAATATGAAAAGGAACCACAGACATTCTGGATGTCAGCCTGAGAAATTTTCCACTATTTCTTTTAATAACATGCAGGCATGCTTTTATCGCTGGAATTCCAGTTAGGAATCTTCTTCTGACTGGAACTTCAAGCTATTTGGTAAGCAAGTGCTTGCTAAAAATCAATTGTCAAAAAATAAATTCTCATATGTAAGACTGTGCATAAACCACCCTCATGCTAAGTATCAACTACTGCTTATATTACTTCAGTTCCTTGTTATACAGTATGTTAATTGTTCCTATTTCTACATGATCACTGCTAGGTGACAAAGCATCTTTTCTTGCTTCCGATGGTAATTCTGGACCAACCTTTCCAGTAAGGACTGTATGCTGCTAAGCTAAAAATCTTAATTATCCTATCTTTAATATACAAAGAAAGAAAGACATTAGGAAACATATCATTTGTAAAAGAGTTAAACTTAAAGACTATTTAATGGTTATTTTTAAAGTTATTGAAGTTTCAGATACAATGGTGAAAATCAAACTGAAGAGACCTACAGGTTCAACCTCGTTTGTCTACCTCAAAGCTCTTTTCTGTGTAAGTTGCTCTTATTTACTAAAAGCTACCTGACCTTTCTCCAAGATATGGAGGACTCTGTACTTGGAATGCATCTCGTCTTCCTGTCAACACGGATATATATTGTTGGCTTATACTGTTTTGGGGTAGGGCCTAAAGAATCCTTCATATATTGGGTTGAAGTTTTTGTTTTTTTAAATGCTGGCTTGGGAGCTAAGCTACTGTATTGTGTAAAAAGTAAGCAACCTCACAACAAACTCTTGTCTTAATAGTATTAATTGAAAATGCAAAACCAGAACCCTTTTGTTGCCGCAGGCCCCCAGCCGGGTAATAATTAGCATTGACTCCATGATTGCAGAAGGTTGATCGCTTGCTTTATTATATCGTTATATTATACTATACTTATTAAGAAACTCAGTAACCCTGTCCGATACAGCTTTGACCTAACTGGTCAATCGATCCAAACGCCATCCAGTGTCCAATTAAGAAATCACCCTTTCTTAAACAAATCTCCGTGACACATTCCACATATGCACAACAGCAGGTGCAACAAGTGGAGATAAGAATTGTTTCTCATTCTTTTCTCTGATCTTCTCACAGCCTTCCCCGGGAAAATGCCTGAGAAAGTCTGTGCCTGCTCTCTGTAGCCAGGGTGCTGCTGCCACACCCTTTACATGCACGTTAATGGAATTTTGTCTTTTTAAGATGGCATAGTACATTTCCACAGCTCTCGAGCCAAGTCAGGGCCATTGTGCTTCCTTTTCTGTTATCTCTCTGTGTTGGGCTGCTTTTTCTTTTTTTAAATAATTGTATAAAAATTTCAACATCTGACTTCCTGATTGCTCGTAATCCTTTCTCATGTATTTACTGCTAATGAGAATGCTAATGACTAAAGTTAAAAGTAGAACATGTTGAACTTGACATGAACCTTAATATCTTTTCCAGTTTATGTAAGGATTGTATTGTGAATTGTGTATTTTTTAATTGGTTGCTCGCTGATTAAAAGTACTGAAATCACTGCCATTGCTTTGTATACCTTTTGGATATCTTATATAAATTTGTTACTTTACAAATTTGATGCAAAATTAAGGCTTGAGATGGATTTCTAAGTCTTAGTTGAGACTTTTTCTCAAATGTAGATTTGGTAACTACAGGTAGTAATTCAACTTAAGAGAACTTTTCAGTGTGACTGAATATATCCCTGTCACTTGGTTTAGGAGCCTTCTCCTTACTCCAGTGACGCTTTGGTCTTTATTCCTAGTATTTTACCTAGGGAAGAAGAGGGTGTGCTATGGCCAATAGATCTTTGTTCAATTTTCCTCCACCCAGTAAAAAAAAAAAAAAAAAAAAAAAAAAAAAAAAAAAAAAAAAAAAAATTAAAAAAAATCTGAATTAATTCTTCTGTCAAAATGACAGACCAGTGCTAAGTAGTGTACCAAAAGTTGAGTGTTGTCAGTGAAGAAAAAGGTTAGAAAATTGAAAATACTACATTATTATACAGTCATGCTATATCTTCCTCTTGAATGTAAGTATTTCTGGTCTATGCAGTATCAACAAGTAAAATCGACTGTGTTTCTCTGTATTTTTAATGAGACACAGAATTTCCAGCATTTCTCTCTTTTTTTTTTTTTTTTGCCTCAGAATATGAGGCAGATCTATAGAAAACCACAAATGTAATGGAAAATCAACAGGAGGAAAGTGTTTTCTTCTTCACTCATTTCGGTTACTCTCCTTATTATCAGATGTCAGGGTTAAAAATAAAAAAGGATACTTTCAAATAGTGTAGAGTTTAACTACGGAACCAACTGCCACAGAATATCCAGCAGCTAGGAGACTTAGTTGTTTGGAACCAGGAAATTCCTGAATAGTAGATTTTAAAGTTTGAGAGTATGCTAAAACACATTCATATGCTGTTTCTTTCTAGGCATTCCTACTGGCTTCTGCTCTAGCGAATACTGTGCTCAGTAAGTTTTCTCTCACAACTACTTTGTTTTCTCTGCATCAATTCTCATAAACTATTGATATTTAAGGAGTTTAAAAAAGGAGAAAATAATTTCAATTCCCTTAGAAAAACAAAGGGTTTTTTTAAATGTTCTATGTTAATATGCTATATAGTTTGCTGTTTTCCACCTCACTTAAACTTGAGGAAATGCATGGTATGACCTGGCTTTGGTATGTGTCATGTTATCTAACACTGTTAGGCTTTTGGGGAATACTTGGACCATTAAAGGATGCTCCTCCTAAGATGTGGGATACCGTGTATCCTCGTGTGTATGTATCTCCCTTTGGTTTTTAATTCTCTATCACTAGTACTAGAGTTTTCTTCTTCCTGAAGTAACCGATAATTGTTCTGAGCAAAGTGTTCATGTTATTTTGGAAGACTGATGACGAAACAGGATTTCTTAGCTAAATCTGTTCTGGGCTCAGTGCAGATACAATGTGAATCACTGCTGGGTATTGTTTGTTTGAGGTTCGATCGTAGCTTCTTGGAGTAAGCAATTTAACCTTCAGTATTCGATTAGATTGATATGTCAGTTTCTGTGCTTATTGCTGGAGAGTAGTGAAACTGAAAACTTGTCTGGACATTCTATTCAGTGAGATTTTGGCCTCAAGAAAGGAAGTGCCTCCTTCAGAATAATATCTTGTTGTAAGTTCAACCTCTATGCTCTGCAGCTTAGCAGGTGCCCTGAAACAGGTGAGCTGGCTTGGTTAGAGTAAGGTTGGGGTTAAAGCAAAATGAAGGAAATGAAAGGAGACAGTTGAAGGCAAACCTTTGGAGAATGATCTCTTCAAAGGACAGAAGAATTTGTGGGTTTTTTCAGATAGCTGTGCTCATCAAAACATTATAGTTCCTAAGCCATGTTTTGCAGACAGATGACGCACCGAGGTAAATAGTTTGAGCTGGAGACAAGTGATAAATAACTTTTGGTCCTGGCTGGATGCAGGCACTTGTTTGAGCATATTGTCTATCATAAATCTACTTTCAGTGAAAAAAAGATCACATAAATTTTATTCTTTAAGAGCATTAATGATATCAGGCTTAAGTTTTGTATGCTCTTCCCTTGCGTTCCCTCCATGGTGTACTGTGATTATCCTGTTACTGTTTGTACACTGTTACTTATAGGCTTCATCTATATGACAATCTAACGAGTTTTCATACTGATGAAAGCTCAGGAATAAGGCTTTGTAGCTTTTTGAACTTTCAGTGGGCTGTTAGGTACACTAAAAACAACTTACTGGACTTTGGAAAGAGAAGCTATTCTATGCCCAGAGACAATTACTAGTAACCTTTCTCCTAATAATTTTGACGGTGCCCAAGAATATAAACTTCTGACTGCAGTGTACCTAAACATAACTTCCCATGCTGTGTGGGATGTACTGTAGCAGAGGGTCATTCACTGGATGAATGTAGAGTGGTATTTGCTGATAAGAGAACGCATTGCATCCATCACACTTCATAGCCGATCTGCAACTGCATGACATAAATGCATGACCATGTGCTTCTCAGTTAGTTACTATGTTTTGTTTGCTTATCAGATGCTAATATGACAACTTTTCAGTGCAGACATGGCTGAATACTAACTTTAAAGATCAAACAATGGCTCTCCAGCTCAGAGTTCTGCTGAATGTTAGATACAGTTCAGTCAGTCTGCTTGTTTGGGAACTAAAGAAAAAGTGCAAGGAAATGTAAGGAAAAAAGTAATAATAAAAAAAAAATTACAGCTCTGTCCTGGCATTTCCACCAGTGTACTATATAATAATACATAAAGTTTGCTTCCTGATGATGTGGAACTGCACAACTGCTTAGCCATTTATCTGTAAACAAGGAAGGAACTGGATCTGAAAACATTATAAATGCTTTTGGCACTTGAAGAGGAAGGATATAATCCCATCTGGTTTTGGTAGTTGCAGACCTCTTGTACTAACTTCTAGAATGGTTGCTAATCTTCCTAAAATTGCTTGGAATTTCTGTGTTAATGTTGATAGTGTCACTTTGGAGAGTTCTGTGGATAAACTTTAGTGTTTGAGAAGTGTCATTGGTATAAAACCTTTAATGAGTCAGACTGATTTTCTGTCTGCTTGAGGAATCCCTGGGAGCTTAATGTGAGATTTGTTGAAAAATGGGTTTTAATGAAAGTGAAGATACTGCTTCTTTAGTAGAACATTAGAAAAACTAGAAGCATAAGGTTTTTATGCAATGGAAATTCCTTGTAAAGAATAGAAAACTTTGGACCAGAAAAGAAAAATCCAGAGGGCACTGAGAGCCTTACTTAAAAGCATGCCATTCTTTCTCATAAATGGGAGGGGAAAAAGATCCTTGATGGTAGGAATGAATGTTGTGGTCAGGATTACACGCTCTGTGTCCAGTAAAGATGGGATTGTTGATGCGTGTATGCAAAATCTAAAGCATGCATGATATTAATAAAACGTACCTTTTAAATCAGAACCGAAAAGAATGTGGTAATATAGCTTAAAATTAAACAAAGTAGGATCAATTGTAATGTTACTTTCCTGTCTTAGAGGCCCATTGTTATAATGGTTTATCTCAGTACCTTATGTACTACATCCCAGTTTATCTCTGGGCTGTAGTACATAACTCCCTGAGGACAGTGTTTTGCTGAAACACGTTGTGTAATTATGCTAGCATCAATCCAAACACCATGAGCAAAGTTAGTGTTGGTCGGTCAAAGTTTTATTCAGTCAAGTATTAAAAAAATCTCTCACGATGGGGATCCCTTACGCTATCTGAAAGTGGTTGCAGTGTTCAATCACTATTTATAAACTGGAATGTAACTTGTTGCAGGTAGTAAAGCTTGCCTATTGCCCTTTTCTTGTAGGCCTTGAAGGAGACTCTGACTCTCCAATCTCTAATACCTCTCTGGGTGGTACTACTCTGTTTTATGTACCATTGAGCAAAGATACCAACCTTTGGGCTTTTTCCTTTTTATTACTCCACCTTGCTTAATTTTTAAATAATTGAGCCCGTAAATATAAAATTTTATTTGACCAGAGACATGCACAATACCGCTACAGATTTGTTTTGAGCAGTAAATTGTAGCAGATGCTCTGTGATAACCTGACTGTATTGTGGGAAGATTAATTAACCTGATTTGGGAGGGATTCTGTTCTGACCTTATTTTGCAATTTCACTGAAGGTACTGTATCTACTAAGCTCTGTTCACTATGAATGAAATACGGTATGGAATATGAAAAAGAAATATAGGGAAGGGGATCCTAATTAATGGAGTGCTCAAATTTGTTGGTATAACATAGGCAGACAACTGATTTTGCTTCAAATATTGAATGGTAAGCATTTTTGTTGAACTCAATACCTCTTGCAGCCAAATGAAGTGTGCCTGCATATACTCAATCAGATTTGAATTACAGCATTGAGCTTAAAACATTTCCGTATTTCAAGGACAAATCGGGTTTAGAAATGGCACCTTTGTATTAACTAGCTGTACTTATTCCTTTCAATTAAATTAATCGTATATAAGCACTGATGCTATGCATGGAAAATGTGAACTATTTTGATTTCTTCAGTAGCTTATTTTGGTTTTAGTACTTTCTGGTCTTGTACTCTCAAATCTGAGAGTCTAGTTTTGCCGAAAACTCATTAACTTCATTAACAGGCCTTTAATCATTATTAGATCAGCAAAGACCAAGATCTAATCTTAAAAACAAAGAGGATGTGTGTTTTTCAATAAATTTAAAAAAGAACCTATTTTAGTAGCACGACGGAAAAAGATACTAAGTAGGATTCTCAAAAGCTTTCTTAAGGCACCAGGCATTTAACTCCTCTTAATGCCAGTTTGTGTGAGTCTTGAGTAGACTTGCACAATATGAAACCCTGTAATGGATAGATGCCTTCCCCCCTACCCTCTCCCCACAGCGCTCAAACACTTTTTCAGAATATGAATCCGCATTTTTAAAAGTGTAATGTTTCTGGTGTAAAATAATATATTTGCTGACATTATTTCTGTAACTTAGTTCTTGCACAAACACATGAATTAATGTTCATAGGTACTGCATCTGCTGACTAGCAAAATATACCAAAGGCAAGGCGATGTGATTTATGGAGTATATTTCTTTCATGCTCATGGGCCCACCCTTATTGATGGGTGTAAATGTATTTGTTGTGATCTGTCATAATCAAGACGGTATGTATCAATGTTGTTTACTCTCCATTGGAAAAAGCATGTGTGTTCTGATTTGAATGTCACTGGAACTCTCTAAGTACCTGTGCTGGGCAAAGGCCAAGTTAACATACAGGTCGTGGACAGACTTCAGATGTTGATTTATGAGACAATTATCTATTATTGTGTGGTAAATTGGGAGTGATTGCTGTGTTACTGCTCATGAGACTTTTTGTGGGACTGGTCTCCATCAGTTCACAGAAAAGACTACTAATAGCCATATTTGTCTGTTGTATCATCCGTGCAGTGCGCTGTTTCAGGAATCTGCTTAAATTAAGAATGTGCAAGAAGGATTAAAGAAGTCCTGGGAGGTGGAGCTGACAATACTATTTGAAATTTTTTGAATGACCTCACATCCTTAGTATTTTCCGTTTAAGTTTCTGTATGTCTTTAAAAAGCTTATGGAAAAAATAGTATAATGTGCCATAAAGAAAGTTCTACTCTGTTTGCCAGCAAGGTAGTCGCTGAGCAGGGCGCCACCTTGGTTGCTAAACTGAGTGTGCCTTCTACATGGGTTACTTGCTGGAGGGGCAGGAAAGTGGGTTTTCAGCACTGTTGGCTGAGACCTCCAGCTACTGTTTCAAAAGAAATCTTGAATTAGGAGGGAGGTGAGGGTGGCCTTTGCTAAGCCCTTGATCCTGCTGCTGCCTCATGCTTTGTGGATGCTGTGTATGGGTGCGACAGTATAACCTAGAAAAATGTCCCTGTTTGCTAGCTACTGTGCTGCCAGGCACTTTAACTGCTTTGTAGCTGCGCAGGTTTATTGAGAAGTTGCTCTTGGTCTTGGTAATATAGTGATAAAGCATGTTCTGTTCTGTCAGCATGGAGAAGCTGTGCAGCAACAAAGCTAACTTGGTTAGATAAAATACTTGAGGATCTTGGCCAGTGGTTTAAAACAAAACTGAACCTGTTAGAGTACTTTAAGGCACTTACCAGCTATGCAGATATCTTCGTTGGAGCAGCAAGATAAAGTTCAGTTTGTTTAGACATTTGACCAGTTTCTCTTCCAAAGCTTTAATTTTTTGGACTGAATAAAAGGTTACACTTTGTTCAACAGAAGTCTCTGCTCATTTTTCAAATGTCTGAACCAAAAAGTAGTTCTGAGGCATATGTCAGAGACAGGCATTAAAGAATTAGAATAGGCTCCTGTGATGGAAAATGTTAGGTATCCTTAACCACAGATGTAGTTGTGCCTGCACAGGCACTGATACGCTGTAGTTTATTTTTCTATTTTAGGTAAAGATGCCCACCCAAAATTAGCGAGGTTCCTTTCTTTTTTATTGCACCAATATGTCAAATCTAACTTTCATTCAGTACATCATCCTATGTTCAGCCTGATATGAAACACCTGCTGCAATGCCGGGTGTATCAAGGCTGTTTTATTAAAGATGAAGTACATTAAGTTGAGGGTGAGTGTGTCTATGTCTTTGTGTCCCCAGATGTCCTTGTGGAAATGTCTGTTGATGTATGGTTTTAAATGTTTTTCAGCAATAGATTCC
Source organism: Vidua macroura (assembly GCF_024509145.1). NCBI lineage: Eukaryota > Metazoa > Chordata > Aves > Passeriformes > Viduidae > Vidua > Vidua macroura. Next base: position 15,368,543 of record NC_071587.1, on the reverse strand, counting down.
TTCCACCCTGCTGCCAATGTGATTCTCCAAATTGTAGAAAAAGCAAAAATAATACTATTTCTGTTTGGTAGGGTCTTATTTTCATGACCTGTTAGTTTTAATGGGGAAGGGCAAACTCCAGCTGAGTTGCCTTGTGCATAATGCAAATGTGGCACATTTTAAAAATAGCATATTTTAAAATATCTTTACAGGGCTTAAAACATTTTTATGCATTACAGGTGAACACAGTTTACTTCTAATTGTTTTGGTAAGCTAGGTACAGTCTTCAGAAACTGGAAAAATGCATGCTGTTGACTTCTGTAAAGAGCTTGCATGTTTTCCCAAAATGTGTTTTTCCTAAATGACTTCAGAATAGGACAATGTGGTATGGGTGGAGCTGCACAGTCTCAGTAGGACTGAGACATGACATGCTGTTAATTCAAGGGCAGTCTCTTACTAGCTTCATGAACTGCATGATAAAACATACACAGTAAAAAAAAAATAAAAAAAAAAAAAAAAAAAAAAAAAAAAAAATTTGAGGAAATTGCATAGAGTTTAATTCTGAGGACCCTGTACTAGTTATTTTTTGCAGGTTTGCCGGTGCATCATTGTGAATCTTCTTTGCCTGGAACAGTAAGTATACAGACTCAGACTTCAGTTATTAGGTTACTTATGTGGTGATGTAGTAAAAAATTCCAAATTTTACTCAGCTTTTGTATTTGTTTATTTTTGGAGACAGTGCTAGCAGTTGCCAGTATTGTCTTCCCATCCCCCAGCTTTTGAGTCTAGTTTGCTTGCAGCTGCAGTAGTAGGCATCCTTCTTTCAGGAAGTGACCTTGGCTTGTATTAATCAAATTCAGAAAACACAGAAAAGCTTCTTGGTAACATGCTGACTTGATACAAAATCTTATAGTATCCATTTTCTTGTAAAATGAGGCCATCTTACAGAAAGGGCATTAATTTATGATATCTCACTGTAAAATAATTTCTCTAAAATTACATGGTATTCGGAAAAGACAAAATAACAAAACCAAACTGCACTTTTTACTGAGAGAAATGTATTGAGAGCTTCTTATAAAAGTAACTAAGTCTTAAATTGGTACTGGCAAAACTGTGTCCTGATGTAACTAAGCTGTGAAAATACAGCATTATTTGATAGCATTTTCTGTGGTGTCTTGCCATTTTTGAGCTACGGTAAGAAAGTGTGGTAGTAGAGCATGAACTCAATCAGCCAAGATCTTATGATGTCTTCATCTTTCTGACTTTGTGTTTTAATCACTTCCTGTGTCTTTTGTTAGCATCTCTCAAGGCATTAAACTCAACCTCATAGTAGCTGGATTAAGCTACTGAATATTAAGCTAATGAATATTAAACCTATTTGCATAGATTAAGAAAGGAATCTACCTGTGTCAGTTCGAGAAATCACTGTTTGGCCTTGCCCACCAGCTGGAAATTGGTTTTCTTTGGCTGTTCTGGAGTGGTTGACTATACCTGACACAGGTTTTAAGAGGTTTTGCATGATTATCTTACTCCCTAAAACTATTTTGCGAATTGAATCGCAGAAGTATGATTTGCAAAAGCATGATTTACATAAGTTTGATTGGAAATGTTTTCAGCCGGCATAGCTGTTTTGTAAGAGTCTTTATCCATTTTTTGGACCTGTATAGAGGTCTGAGACCAGAGTATCTTTCACCATTACAAAGTGCACTGAAAGCCTTTAACATTCTGGGTAAGATAATTTACTGATTTTGAAACTGCATGTTGATGGAAAATTAGTAATAGCTGCCAACTGACTAGTGTTTTTTTCTGCCTTAGGTCGTCATTGTGCATTATCTTGAACAATCTACCTTGGCTTGAGGGTTTGGAAAACTGAATTGTATTTTCACAAGGATCCCTACCATAAACCTTTTCTGTATGTCAATGGCATATTTACTCATTTTACCTCTTCACAGTATATTCAGATTCTTGTCAACCTTTCTGCACTGTGTTGGAGATCAGACTATACCAAAATACATGCCTCCAAGTGTTTCCCAATTTGACTGCCTCCTGCTTTGGAATGGTTAGTTCCATGTGTTTTACTCTGCAAATGTATGCAACGACTTGCCATTCTACTTGGTATCAAATCAGAGCTGCTAAAATCTCTTAAGTAAGCCTACCCATTTCTGCTGTGTTGAATCACACTCTGACATTACAATGCTAAAGAATTTGCCTGAACTATGTGCTTTACATACTTCCCTTCATCCTATCTTGTATTGTAGTGTCTGTTGCTGCACTGAACATCTTCACAGAAGCTTTAGTCCTCTTTCCTTGCAATAAATGGGTGAGAAATCTGTTGCTCTCCTTGCTTAAGTGTAGCTGGACATTTTTTTTTTCAAGTTCAAATGCCAAAACACAATCATAGATCTTGTCATTCCGATTTGCTGTCATCGACATTTTCATCTATCTCCCAGAGAAAAACCTGGTGGCAGCACAGATTTTGGGGTACCCCTCCATGGACTGATTCACCTGGGCCTGTAGTTCCTGGGGTGAAAACTGCTTTGTTAGTGATGATACAGTAGAACAAGAAGCCTGTTCTGTTTGTGCTCTAGTTATGTAGTAACATTAGTGAAGATGCATCTATCTTTTTCAGTGCTAAATCAAGACAATCTATTACAAATCTCATGTCCAGAGCATTTTTTACTTTTTTTGTGATTTTCTTTTTGTTTTGCTTTGCTTTTGTTTATTTTCCTTTGCAAGATTTTGAAGATCTGAGGACTTTTGTAGCCAAGAGCCATGACTTCAATGTCAATCCTTCATGGAGTAGATGATGTCCTGTTTTGTAGTCAACATCTAGAAGCATGCTATTATTACTGGTAATAATAGGAGGACTGGGCAGCAGTACTTCTTGGGCTGCCCAGCCTTATGCCAGAGTACTGTGGATTCCTCGTTTCATGTGAAGCAAAGTAAATTACTGCAGCTCTGGACTGCGCATTCAGAATACTTTCTGACAGTTTGGTGTCGATGCTCTCTTTCACCTTTCTCAAGGTCGTTCCTGTTTGCCAGGACAAACAGGCGGCTCCTAGCTGTAACACCTTCAGAGTTAAGTGATGCTTTGATAATGCCTAGTATCAGTTCTAGCCCTTTGTTTACTGCCATGGTTTTCAGCTAAAGCGGGGAAAAGGGGCGCTACTTTTGCAGGTCTCAATTTCTGACTCGCTGTCATACTTCTTCCGACGACTCCTCTTTCCTTTTATTTCCATGCTGAAAGCAGTTCTCAGTCCGGAGGAGGCTGCTGGGCGTTCTGCTGCTCGTTCGAAGGGAGGGGAAAGGGAGGAGAGGCCCTTCTCCCTTACTGTCCGCTGCCTGGCGGGGGCGAGCCGGGCCGCAAGGAGTTAAGGGCCGCAGCCGCCCGCGGTTCTGTCTGGACCCGCCGCGCGCTCATTGGTTGCAAAAAGGTGAAATTGAAACCACGGTAAACTTTTGACCCTGTAGCAGTTCTTGTGGAACGCCTTCCCCTTGCCAAGAGCAGAGGGCTTCTTTCCCCCCCGCTCGCCCGCACCGCTCCCCTCCTTTTCCTGTATTTTTTTCTCTGTGATCATGCTGTGCTGCATGCAGCCTCCCCGAGGGGAGGGGGAGGACGAGAACAAGCGAGTAGCTTGTGTGCCGCTAACGGCGAAGCTGGAATTTGCCTTAAAGGCTAGTACCAGCTATCTTCTGAAAGTCCCATTGCTACACAAGTAGAAATCCTTTTTTTTTCTTTTCTTTTTTTTTTTTTTTTTTTTTTTTTTTCCCAGTTTCCAACATATTTCTGTATGGTTGAAGAAAAAACATCCCAACTAAAAGCAACCTGCAAATTGATGCTGGCGATCAGGGCTAATTAGAAAGTGGGGAAGGGAGGATGAGTCACCCAGTACGCTGGTTTCAGCGAGCTTAATAAACGTGTTGAGTTTTTTAAAAGATTGAAGTGGTGTCTCCGTACTGAAATCCTACGTTGGAATGTCTCGGTATTACAACTGAGTTCATACGTCTCTGAATTGAATACATATTTACCTGACTCGTTTCTATTCTGCATCTTCCTTAAACAAGAAAACCTCCAACACCTCAGGCTGAGAGATAAGTAGTGTCAGCTGAACTTCACTGCCAAATTGCAAAGTGTTAGAGGCCCAGAAGAGCCAATGTTAGGAATTTTTATTTAGGGTGCGACTCCAGCAAATTCTGGACCTAATCAACATGTGTGTCATTTTTATACTCTGCAGATTTTATCACAAACCCGAAATATCTGTGGCCGAGAAAATTCACCTTTCCCTTTGTAGCTTTGCCAAATCAGACAAATTATAGCAGCGTTACATTTTCGATGAAGTGTGAAAATGACATTTAGCTATTTCACTTTTCTTTCCCCTTAAATGTGTGTCTTTTCACTGACAAAAGAATCGCTGACTTGATTACTGCATCAGTTTCCATTTCCTCCCTCACTAGCTCATAGGCACAGGTCTTGGGCCGCCTGTTCTTGCTGGAACATTAAATTTACTGAATGTTAAGTGCCACTTAATCAAGGAGTCACTCAGCACCTTACCTAGAGATAACATTCAAAACTCTTTCTCAGCAAAGAAACCCGATGCCTGACTACTTCAGTCTGTTGTTTCCACATCTCTCCTGTCTTGTTCTTGCGAATAGTTTCATTGGATTTATAGAGCGTGTTCATTTCCCTAATTAGAGATTAGGCTGGGGAGGGACCCACAACTGCTGTGATTTGGACTCTTTAAAAATTCAGTTCTGTATGCAGTTTAGTGGTTAAGAAGTGTTTACAGCAGTGTTAATACAGTAGGACAGAATTGTGGTGGTTCTGTGTGGGCTGTTCTTGTAGTGCTGCTTTATTCTTGATGCAGCTTTTCCTGGGAATTGAGGGCGTCTCCAGAAGCATTGCTAGCAACATCGCGGGAATGATGAATATTAAATGATTAATAGCAGATCCTCTGCACCCTCATGTGTGCAATTCTCCTTGCAACTGCAAGAGAAACGTGCCCTGACAGTGATCGTTTGTGGCCTCCCCGTTTATTCCAGTTAGTGTACCTAAGCAGGAGCTATTATATAGTTTCTTCTTCCCCACTCCCTGTGATTGGTTGTTCTCTCCTTCCTGTGCCCGTGTACATCCTGTCTGCTTCTCATTGTCTGTTTCATGGCAGTTCTCCTGCCTTCACAGTGGAGCTGCAGTGAAGCTGCACATCATGTTGCCTATCACAGTAAAATGGAATAAATGCTCTTCTAAAGGAGAGTGAGTAACAACTGTCACAAATTAGAAATAAATTCTCAACTCTATTTCTGAAGCATAATTTAATGTATCTTAGACTTCTCTTAAACACTTGTGTGACTGCATTGTGACAACATTGTGTGTACATGCCTTTTAGTGGTAAAAATCCATGAACTCCAAAGTTGTTGCTGCAGATGCCAGCATAAGGGTGGGAAACTGGCAAAAAAAGTACCACTGATACTGAAGCTACAGAAGCACAAATTTTATTAGTCCTATAAATCCTATAACTTCAGAGAGCCCCACTGGGGGGAGTGTTTTTGAAGATCATTATTGAGAGCTAACTGCTGATAATGAAAAATCACTAGTGTAACCGTTTCCTGTAATGAATGTGGCTGAAAAGAAGGATATCATGGATACCGTGAAGACATTTTGTAACCAAAAAGCATTAAATGAATAGTCGCAACTGAAAATACGTGTTGGTGTTCTACACTGCTTTATTCTGCGTGTTTATTCGGAGTAGATCTTGATGTTGGTTTAATCTCCTCATATTCCAAAATGGGGTTTTGCCAGCTGCTTTGGAGCTGCCCTATTAGAATTTTCTCCCCCACCAAGGTTTCCACAAGGTGAATGAGAAATTTAAAAGAGAAGTTCCTGCCAGGGTATTTTCATCTACTTTTTCTCTATCTAGAGTAAGCAGCTTTCTGTCTAGAAAACAGTTTTCTGTCTGCTTTCTTCTAAGCAAAAAGATGGAAAGGTGATTTAGAGGAGATTCTAGAGCATAGCCTCTCAGTTTGGAAAACTATTATATGTTCCAAAGCTAATCAGAACTACTATTGCATGCTACAAACTTCTGCTGGTTTATTAAGGCTTGGCAGTTCCCCCTAGATCAGCTCCTCACTGTTATGCTGACATAAATGATGCTGGAAAAGAGTAGACACGTACTAGTTGGACCTCAGATTTTTGTTTGGTTTTAAAACATTACCATTTAATCTGTCTATTCTGCTTTTATATCCGTTTCAGTTGGTAGTGAAACTAACTACCTGCAGTGTGATGGCTTAATTGTGGGATGCAATAAGTGGCTTTTTCTTGGCTTCTTCCTCAATAGGTTTGTCTCAAAACTGTCCTGTCCACATCCTTGTTGCAGCTTTTCAGTGATGAATGAACACTTGGTCTTCTGCAGCAATAATGGCTTGGGTTTCTGGATTTTAAATGCTTTTTTGAAAAGCATGTTTATAGCAACAACTTACTGAAAGACATTAAAAAAATATCAATCTATTCATTTTTGTACCTCCTCTGCTAGTATAATTATTTTTCTGAGTTCTCTTGTGATACCATCAGGATGCAACATGAATAGACACAAAAAATGTTAAGCTGTAGACATGTGAATTCCTTTGAGGACACATGTACATACACACAGTCTTGTTTTTCCGGATCAGTATCTGAGAAATTTTTTTTCTCCTTTAATGTACAAACCAGTTTGTAGAAAGAAAAGTGTTCTGATAGAAAAGTGGTGTGATCTTGGTGAAGCAGACCTCCTGCTGCAAGTTATGTTTCACCTTCACTTCCTTGAAAAATGTAATAAAATTGAGGATTGGCTGCTATAGCTGAAAGGACTTTACGCATTTATAACTCTGTAGGTTGCATTATCTATGTAAATGTTTGTGGGCTAGGGTGGGTTGATCAGGTTATTCCTAGCTTCTGTTACAGGCTCAGGCTTTTTAATCTCTCAGGCCACAGGGACAGTAGACAGTAGCTTTGCTTACTGATTTCTGCCGAAGTAGCAGACCAGGATATTTACTCTGCTGTCTTTTTAGAAGAGTATGCTTTGTTTCCAGTACAGTTTTAAACTACTTTCCTTCTGAAGTTTCTTGAGTGTATATATATATGTGTGTGTTTGTGTGTGTGTGTGTTAATGTATATATATATATATATATATATATATATATATATATATATATATATATATATAGTGCTTGTGATAATCAATATAACCTATCAGGTAATTTATCAAAGCATTAAATGAACTATAAATAGTACAAAGACAATATTCCTGAACAGATACAAGGAAACAAAAAAGAATTGGCTGAAGTGGTCCATAACTGTTGCATTTGTTCGTTTATGGTATGTAGTTGTCCTTACAATAGTCTGCTGAAGACTTAGACAAGAGGAGGAGTCAACTTTACAGTTTGTGGTATCAAAAACTCCTCATGATAAATCATGGCAGAATGCTCATTTTTCGCCCTCTCCAATCAGATGAAAATCATCTGGAAAGGCATGGTTTTCTTCAAGATAAGTAAATGAAAAGCACGGTCCAATGGTGCTTGCAATACCAATGCTCTGGTCCTTGAAGTAGGTACCTTTTGTTCTCAAGGTACAAATAGAGAATGCCCAGAGAAATCAAATATAAATAAATTCAAATATAAATAAATGCAGAGCAAAAATTATATGCTAGCAAAACCAGTATGTGTTCTGTCTTGTTGGCTCCACATGCTGTAGTAGTCTTTTGGTGATGATGCTGTGAAAATACAGGACAAGTATTTTTCATTTTGGATATTACTACTAAAATATATTTCCATTTCTAGCACTATACCAGACAACTGCAGACATTCTTTAATAAACCTCAGAGCTGTGACGTGATAGAGAATTGGAAAGTAGGTGATGCTTATCTAATTTTTTTTCTAGTGCTAATTTTCTCTGTCCTAGAGGGGAAGAAGGCTCTGCATACTGAGCATTGACAATTGCAAAAACTTTATTTTATCTGAGGAAAGAATTTCTAATGCCTTATGGGGAAAAAATGATATTGCTTTTTATTCATTGTGTATTCAATCATAAATAGAGGGAGCAAAACAGTTATCCTGGCTAATCCTGCTGAATGGAGGAGGAAAGGGAATTGCAAGCTCAGTGGTCACAGCCTACTGTTTAATTGTCCTCAGTGTTGTTCTTAAGAAACTGTCATTTCTGACTGCAGGAATTTTGAATTAATACATTTAAATAGTGTATATTCAATATACTGATAACTTTAATTATGTTTCTTTTTATATTTTTCAGCTTCTTGTATAGAATATTCATTAGGTGATTTGTTATTTCAAAAGCTGTCATTCCCCCTTTTCGCCCCACTCTTCTGTTAAAGTACCAAATGCAGTTCTGTCTCTTTGTTTTTCACACTGATTCTCTATCATGTATGTAACGCTGTACTCCAGGGTCCTGTGTCCTGTTGCTTGCAGAGGACATTGATATGAACTGAGGATTTAAATCAGAGGAGTCTTATTTTGATATAGCATAAAGTTGAAAATGAAAAGAAAAAAAACTAGGTCAATATGAAGCTTGGTATAAGAGGCAGAGAGACTGTTTGCAGTGAGAATAAATGCTTGAGATTTTCAGAAGCTGAATAACAGAGCATGACACACAGGAACAGACTGGAGTCTTGTGGTTTTAAGAGGGGGGTGCAGTGGGGGCTTCCTGTTAAGGAAAAGCAAAACCCATTTAAAACTGATGAAAAAAAATTCACTTACATGTTTGGCATGCGCATGGTATCAGACAACTTATTAGAATACTAAAATGCATTTTGTATTTTTTTAAGTGGAGAATACTTAGAGTTTATATATTTATAAGTGGTATTTACTTGTTTCCTACTGATTTCTAGAATTTTGAGATTCAACCCCTTTTCAATACTGAGTAAAATGGGGCTCTGATGCAACAGGGAATGGTGATTTCTATTGTTTTGTAGCAAACCAGTAATTATAATTAACACATTAGTGCAGTTTGTTTAAATAATGTTTATTTGAAGGAAATACCCCTTCTCTTTTGCTTTCTTGTTGTTTTATGGGTACATAATAGAAATGTAAATTCTGTCTCTTCAGGTATACATATCTCCACATTTCTGATCTTTCTAGAAGCAAGGCATTCTAAGTTGTATTTTCCTTTGTTGCTTGCTATTACGGTATGTCACAGCAAGATTAATACTGTTTAATGGCCCTGTTTTAGGTAGTGTACTACTCATGGTGTCTTCACAGTGTTCTTCAGTTACTGGTTTCATGGTGTTTGAGTAGCTTTTGAGACACTTGGAAGGCTGCTGGTCATTCATTGGCTCAGAAAGTTAGGAAATGTTACCTTGCTTGGCTGTAAAAGCAAAATTAGTCTTTGTTTTGTGGAAATCTAATGCAGTGTGTTGTTGAAGTGCAGTCATTAAAAAACCCAGTCTTTCTTAAAGGTGCTTTCATTCTTTATTTTATCCTATACACTAGTGGACCTAAGGCAGTTTTTTAGTTTTGTCTTAGGATTGCTGCTGAGAAATGGAAGAACTTCTGCCCTGCTTGTACTGTGTGTTTTTGATTGATCAGTCCTTAACCATTGCAGTTTGCAGAATGATACTTTAACACACCAGTTTCATTTTGCTTAAAATGCTTTGCTGTGATGTGTCATATCTCTGTAGCTAATAGTGAGCAATTTGTCATTGAGTAGAAGGTCGTGCAGTTGCAGCAGGGCTTACTTGGGTAACCCTTTCAAGTGCGCAAAGATAGTAAGAAATCCCCACTTATCATTCCTAGTTCTGCAAAGATCCTTGAATTTTAAAAAACATGTAGAACTAGGAAAAATACATAAAACAATAAAAATAACTGGAGTTTAGTGCAGAAGTGATAGATTTGTGACTCTTTTGTAATCCAAGGCACTGTTACTATTCCTAGGTAGTGGCATTTAACTGTACCATGACTGATGAAGTTTACTTCTCTTCCAGACTAAACTTCACTTCGGTTTTAAATGCAACAGATTTTGCTTTAGAATTAATGAAGGCATCTAGCAGTCTTCCTAAAAGTTGTGAGAATAAAAGGAAACTTAAAATCTCAAGGAAAAATCTACGAATTTCTCTATGAAGGATGTCTCCTGTAATGCTTTAAAACTTAGGACTAGCTTGAATGACCCCTTTTCCGTTTTACTGGATAACTTCCCTGGTCAGTAGTGGGTATACTGGGGTCCTTAATTTAACATTTTTTCTCATTCTTACTACCCCTCTTTCCATTTTATATGATTGTCACACTAATACGGGAAATACTGACTAACCTGTTTCTTTGAGACACCTGTTTTGAAAGGTAAGTACGAGGATTATAGCATTAAGAAGTATATCATGTTAGATATATATTTTGAAACAAAACATAAAAATATTACTCTTCAGACATATACCTCTTCTTGGTGGCATTAATAGGCAACTTTTTATACATCACATACAGCTTTTCCATTGCATTTTCTGCCTTGGTTGTTCAGCTCTAATTTTGCATCACCAATTTTGGCTTAAGAGCAGATGTATTGAATATTGTAAATGGAATGTGCAGGGCTTTAAAAAGAGGGCTTTTTCATACTTTCTCATGCCGTAAAAGGTCAGCTGAGTTGTAATCACTTTCGCAGTTAGAGGATGTTATTTTGAAGTTTACATTGCTGCAAAGAAAGCAGTCTTTGTAGTAAGTCTAGCAGTTAAGTTACTACTACTTTCAGCAATTACTGTTTTATTTGTTGCAACACTGGTGTTCAATGTGGTTGATAAAAAAATAATATAGATTAATTATCATAATTGTAAATAGGTAGTAGTATGGGAAAAAATGTGTCCTTTTTAAAATTAAAAAATGTGAACATTTGTAGGTTATTACAGAAAACATCAGGTAGACTGGAATAATGGTTTTAATTTGTAATTGCTTGAATTCAGACACCGCATTGAACATGGACCGTAGAAACAGAACATTCTTGAAAGTTGTCTGTGAGCAGACAGGTATTTTATCTGGTTTTGCTGGCTCTGTGCCCAGTGCACACCTATGTTTCTAAGCAACTTCGGAAATACTTCTAAATAAAATTTAGATATTCAGATAGGAAAAAACACATTTACTGTCTCTTTCTACTTGAGGTTAATTCAAATTTGGGTAAAAGGTTTTGTTTTTGCTGCTGAGGGTAAGATTTTGAAAGAAATACTGCTTTCAGGCTTAGTATTTCCACTGGAACTGGAGATAGAATTCTCACTGAATTATCAGAAACAGTCTTTAACCAATGCTAAGTGCTTTTGACAATTTCAGCAGAGCTATATTAACTTTCAGTTTATCAATGTACTTATTTCTTAAACACAGAGAGGGAGAGTCGTTGACATCACATGCATATTGCATCATTTTTCAACATTTTACCCTGTTCAGGAAAGCTAGTCAATGCTTCTAATAAAAATTCACAAAATACTATCATAATACTTCGTGGAAGAAAAGGTCTTCTTGTTAAAATGGTAATCACAATGACATTTTTAAAGTACACTTCCCTTTTTTGCTTGGTAACAGTAGCATAGTAATAATTTTTCACTTACACAATTGTAAAGGATATGTTCTATCAAATGGAAGAGCTGGGGAATGAACAGTTCTGAAGTGGGCTATGCTGTAGGTAGAGTTGATTGTTGTATTTATATCATGTTATTAAAAAATAAGGTCTCTTAATGAAAAGTACTGCCATTCTGATCCTTCCCTGCTCTTTTATTGTACAGCTAGCGTTCCAAGACTTTGCTTGGTTTCTTGGTCTAATTCTGTGAGAAACAATTAGAATTTTATAAGAAGTAATTACTACAGCAGAAAATGTTCAAGTAAAATTGGACTGGAAAAGTACAGAATTAAAAGTGGATGTAAGAACAACATTTTTTTCTTTCAGGTTGCATTTGACTTGGTTTCAAGTTGATTGTGTCCATTCTGGTAGAAAGTGTACATTAGAGGATTATATGAAGGATTTTTAGAAATGCTTCCATTAATTTCAGTATCATGATGTTTGTGTAACAATATCCTACTTTGGAAGTTAAAATTTGGAAACAGTAAACTTTTTACCTTGGGTAGATTCTGCCTTGTATAATGCATTATATTCAGCCAGTGAAGTAAAAATTGCATTTTACTGGGCTCTAGTTTGTGGAAAACAGTGTGTGTATTGGTTGGCAATGCCTGACAGCTGTTATTAATTAAGGCTAATATGAAGTTTACTCATTCTTACATTTTTAAGCAGCTTTCAAAGCTCTGCAGGTATACAAATGTTCATGTGAACTTTACTCAGTCTTGCATTTTTAAGCAGCTTTCAGAGCTTAACATGTGTACACATGTTCTCCATGTGTTGTAGCTTTGAACAGTTTGTTCTAGAGGTGTTAACTCTTACTAAGATGAGAATACACCCATAATGATTTTCATTTATCAAATTTAGTCACAATATAAGCATTTTATAAACTAACACTATAATGTAAAAACGTAAGAGTAATGTTTAAAGATCAAAAATACTTTTTAACTATTAAATGTTTTAGTGGACTTCAGACCAGACTTTCAGTACATGGGATTATACTAAATGTACGTTATACTCTCAGAAGCATACATTTTCTAGAAATCATAAAATTAAATATAATCAAACTGCGGTTCCTGAATAGAATAAATGCTAAAGCTTTTCTTTAGGTAAATGGAAACGCATGTCAGAGAGAAGATACATTTCCTTTCCAGGGATGACCAATTTTTCTGGGAGCCATTTTAGTATTGTGGTTAAACAGTACATGTTCATTGGCTGAATAATAAAACAACTTGTCCTCCGTGCTTTAGATGTCATAAAGAATTATGTGATTGTTTTGGAATGTTAAAAATGCTGAATGTAATTATTCTTGTCTAATAGTCTGCTTGAAGAGAAAAATGTCTGGAAGAAGTTATTATTTTCACGTTTTTCAGATTTTCTGTCAGTCCACATAGCTTGCTGGTCTGGTTTTAGACTTACAGTTTCCTGTTACTTCAGTAACTCGCTGTTGAGGTGAACAGATCACAAATGTTGGCTGCAAAGTAACTCAAGACTGAAGGGGGCTTAAAACTAGAATGGATGAATATGATTGTGATCATCATAATTTTAACTACTGATCAATGGTGAAAGATACATCTTTTTCCTCCTTACTAATATGCTTAATGAAAATGTCATGCTAACATTTACTAGAATTCACACTAAACCTTTCAACCTTGAAGACGCTTCATATGACTTAAGAAATAATTTTCTTTTTCCTTTATTTATATTAGGAAATAATTTTCTTTCTTCTTTAAATAATATCCAAATTGCCAAAGATGAAAGATAAATTAGTGTCTGAAGCCAGTCTGGAATTCAGAGTTTGCTGGACCGCTTTGTTAAAAATTCAAGGTTAAAGATGGGATTTCTTTGCTCCCGTTAGGAACCAGCAGGGTTTTAAACCTTAGTTAATCTCAAACACTCCTAAGAGGCAGCATGGATTCAGTGCATTTTCTATGTTGTTTTGGATTGACAAAGATGAAGGCCAACATGAAGAAATTTTCAGAGCTACAGCTTTATTCTCTCTGAGTGCCCAGTTTATGCCTTTGTCCACTGTCTGCCTCGCTGGCTTCCTGTTTCTGATGTGCTACTTAAGCATCTTTGTATAATCAGCTGTAGTTCAGTGCAAGGTGCAGTCTTCTCTTTTTTTAGCCCTGTACTTCCTGTTTCAATTAATTTTCAGTTCTTCCCATGTAAACAAGCTTTCCACTTCTTAAATGCTAACCTTTTCCCTGTGGCATCCCCTTTAACTTTCTCATAGAGCCGTGTAGGTATTTTTTGACTTTTTTGTTCTCTGCTCCAAAAGCTATGTAGGTGTAACAGCTATTATCCAGGATTCACTTGAGAGGCAGCATCATTTCTCTCTGTCTCTCTCTCTGTCTCTCTGTCCCTCTGTCTCTCTGTTGTTATTACGATACAGTCATAAGAGGGCCAGTGTAATCACTTTTCTGTCTTGAGGGCTGGGGATGTGTGGTGATGTCCTCACATATGTCTAGAGATGTGTAGATTAATATTCCACACTGCTTCTAGTTGTTTTGTTAAACACAACTAACCTCATAGGACATTTTACCATATTTCACAATTTCTTTGATTTGTGTGCACAAGTAGTAACTGATTAATTTGCTGCCTTCCTTTTCCTTTTTCTTTCCCTGTTAAAACTGTTTGATGAGATACCTAGTTTTAATAGTTTGAACTGGAGCTACAAATTGTGTGATGTAATGAAGAAATAAACACAACGTTGTAATGTGCTAGAAGTGTTAGAATATATGTCTCATGCAGTGTATGTCTGTTTAATGAGGGAAAGTCTATTCATGTTTTCTTTTCCTGTTTCTGTGTCCGAGTTTGTTTCAGGACTGGTGCCTGATTCATCTAAAAATTGAATTCAGCAGAGAGATCCAACAAGAAACAAACTAATTTAGTTATGCCACATGAGGCTTCCTAACTGCATTTTACAAAATCATTCACATCTTCGTGTTACAAACAAAAATGGCTCGTGAGCCTTCCTCCCCCACACCCTCCAGTATAGCGGTATAAGGCTTCTATTGTCTCTGTTCATATTGAGATGTCACAGATGTGTACACTTTTCTGGGTTCTTTTGTCACATGAAACTCTAATGACCATTCCTCCTTTGATTCCTTCCTCAGGCAAATTGGCATAGGCTATACAAAATGAAATTTAGGTCACAAATTATTTTTAAATTATTCTACTTGAGTGAATGGAAGATTTAGCTGCCGGTATTTGTATATACTGGAAATCTCTGGCAAAATATGGCAGAAGATGGTTGTCTTAAAAATATCACCAAGGGAGTGTGCAGTTTTAGTGTGAAATGTAAGTGTGCAGTTGAGTTTTAAAGCTGTATTTATGCTGTCCTGAAGATTAAAGGCAGGTGTGTTCACCTGTGCTGCTAAAACAACTAGGAGTATTAGGAATAACTAATTTTAAATAAATACTTTTAATTTTATGTATTTTAATTTCAATTTCACCAGGGCCCTGCTTTTCTCTGTCATATATTTTGTTTGCTGTTAACATGGTCTATTATCTGTTGCTCTGACTGGCAAATCGGGATGCATAGGAAACAAATTAACAAGTAATGACATTCCAAAAATAGATCACATGCATTATTTATCAGAGGAACAGGAGATGAACTCCAAGCATCTTCCTCTGACCATCTCTTAACTAAAAGTGTCCTGTCATATTAATACATGCAAAGTGAAAAAGGTTCAACTTAATTGTCATGTCTGAGAAATAGCCCAGGAGTGCATGGTGTGTACTAAACATAAGCACTGCAGGGGAACTGGTAAATGAAACCTGTCAAGGTCTGAAAAATCAGTCTCCCTAAGATAGAATGCATAATATAAAATGAATGTGCGTGAAATTAAGAATATTTAATATGTTGCAACAAGGTGTGTTTCACTGGCATTATAGATGGTGCTTTTTTTTTTTATTTTTTAACTGAAAGTTCTGATCACTGGATCAGAACTTTTACCTAGTAAAAGGAACTTTTACCTAGTAAATCAGCTTTTTGTCTGTGGGAGGGATGTGGGAGGGAGAAAGAGTAGAGAATGATCAAATGCCTGTGTTTTGGAATAGTATTTTATTAGTTACTGTACTGATGGGGGAAGTGCTGGATAAGCACAGTGGTGTATCAATACAACTAATATAATTTCCCGTTTGCTTTGTAATATAAATATAAGTGCTTTCATCTTTAATGGTAATGAAAGACTTCTTAGTATAAACTAGTTACACGAAAACCTCTTTATTTACTCAGTGTACAGAAGTGTCTGTTTCAGTGGTTTGTTACATTGCACTTTCAGATTCACAAAGCTGTAGTAAAGGTTCAGTGGTATTTTTTATCTGCTGCATTTGCTCCTTCCTCAGAGGTTTAAAAGTATGTTGGTCTTGTGCACTCTAATTTAAAGTGTATTGTATTTGGGTTCTTTTTTTAAAAAGGCACAGTAATTATCTCTGAAACATTTAAGGAAGATTGCAAGTGCTGCCTTTTTTATGTCTTATTTTAAAAAGTAACCATTGTTTTTACCATATCTGGCACATTATATATCGGTATATTTTTAACCTGAACACAGTCTAGTGTGTTCTGTCTTTAGGTGTCTGTCATATTGTTGTTGTCTGTGCTGCTGGTAACAATATGACTAGTCACTTAGCCATCTCATCCGGACTGTAATGTAATGATCTTTCTCTATGTGTTTTAAAAATTTGATCCAAAAACCTACCATGTGGAAACTTAGATTTGGTAGCCAGGCTGTGTTGGATGCTAAGTTTCTGCATGTTGTGAATTGGTTATTTTAGTAGCTCATCCTGAGAGTGAGTAAATCAGTCAAAGGTCAGTATGTTGAGCTTATTGAGATCAAAACATGCTGAATGATGTTTTTGTTTGAGCACTCTTGGGTTTTGGTTGAGCAGGCTTTAGACCGGAAATTGTGTGCTCACATGTTGAAAGTTGTACTGATGTGAGATCTGATGGGGAAGCTGACTGCATGGCCCCAAATGCCAAGCATTTAGTGCACGGCTGTGCTTTGATATAAGCACCCTAATAACATAAACTAATTCATGTGAAGTGGAACAGACCACAGTGTTAAAATAAAATATTTTTAAAATTTAAGATGTTAAGCAGTTTGCTAATATTTAGAAGAGCATGTGGGTTTAGTGTAGGGACAACAGAGTTGAATGGTCAGCTGTTCAACATATCGCAGAGCTGACAGTTACTTGAAGTTACATATTATATATTATTTTTGTTTTCCAGGATATGACTTAAAATGAATTCAGATTCTGAAGGTCCTCTGAAAAATATTCAGTGCTTGAATGTTTACTAAGGACTAGTAAGTGACTGATCTCATATTTGGACTATATGTACCTGAACATTTTTAAAGCTACAGTTTAGTATATGAGAAGCATGTACTTAAAAAAAAGAAAAGGATGGGAGGGAAGAAAGAAGAAAAAAACCCAACTCAAACCAAAAACCTTACTACACCACTGCCAGAAAATGAAATTGCTGCTTATATTCTTGTGGATTCCTGTCTATGTAAGTGGAAACATCAGTTATTTCTGTGGTCAGTCTTAGAGCAAAAGAATCTCTGCATAGTATCAAGAATATTTTGAATCGGAAGTTTCAATACTTTTGATACATTTTCATGTGTATTTGAGGGAGATCCAATGTTGAAATAACAAATTTCCACTAAGTATACGGAGTTGCAGAATGGAATGTCCTGTAGTTTTATTTATTATCAAAATTTAAATATTGCAATCTGCATCCTGCAAAAATATGTGACTTATATCTTGTTTTTTAGGAGGGAGGATTCTATTTAATATTCTAACATATAAAATTCCAGGTCATGCTCATGATTCATTGAAATGAACTTGTTTGGTTTAATTCTTTGTAACTGGCTTATTTTGAGTAATGCTAATTTCTGCTTAGTCAATTTCTCAAACAAGAAATCAGCTCAGACAGAAGAGCTTCCAAGGATGCAAAAGTACACAGGTACACAAGTACACATACTTAATATAGGAAAAACTTGGCGGTTTCATGGGACCAACAAAGTATTTAAAATGTTTTCATGCAAAAAACATGATTTATGAAAATATTTTGGATATGTTTCAAATTAGTATTGTATAGTTGTGCGTTTTGGATGGTATTCAACTGTTTCAGTGAATCTGAAGCATGTAATTGTTTGTATTTTTGGGCCCCTGCTAGGACAAAACCTTCTCACTCGCCATGTCCTGTTTGCTGAGTAGGTCTTTCATCTACCAGCTACTGAGAGCAGGGGCACAAGGGAATGAATCACACTTGAGCTGGACAAGGAAATGAGTACATTGAAAGACAAGGTGGCAGAGAGCAATCTAAGGGTATTAAGTTAGTAGTTTTCCAGATTCTGTGGGGATGAGTTGAGTAAGATGAGAGAAGAAATAGTTGTATCAAACTGAAAACTTTCTGCTTACTGTGCTTAGTAATTTCAACGTCATTTTGTCTTGAATGCTCTGTAGGAAATGGCCTAAGGAACTTTCCTCATTGCAAACATACTGTATTGTTGGCATGTGCATAATTTTCTTGTTACTCCAGGGCGGAATTTTAGAAGACAATGGATTTTACCCTGTCAAAATACTGAAACCATGGCAGGCTGGACACTGCTACTCATAAACGCTCATGATTTCTTTAAAATATATGGGTTTGTTTGGAAGGCCATACGTATGCTGTTGCAACAGATGGATTAGTAGTTGCTGAAACTTATTTTATCTGCCATGTGCAAAACCCAGTACCTTTTTAACAACTCATTTATGCTTTTCACTGAGAAGTGAATAGACCTGACATACGAAAAGTGTACGGTACATTGCAAAGGGTGTAGGCAGGAGCACCTTAATAATGAGGACTGGTGTTTTTTCACCAGAGTTGCTGCTGATCAAGAAGATCTTTGTTATTTTCTGTTTTCTTGAATTGAGAAGAATGTTGGGAGATTTAAGATTATACGTGCAAAGACGTTGCAAATAATCATGAAACTTTGGAACTTTTTCTCCACATATTGCTGCTTTCGGATCCACTCCACTGGTGGGATTAGGAGCATCACGATATAGTGGTTTATTATTGCTACAATCAATGAAATTAAACAGTACCTTGCTTTGAAGACTTCGTTTTGGGTAATTTATACTGATCTAAAATTTAATAGAATTTCTTGCATTTGCCCAGCTTTATGTTGTAACTGAGCTATTCAGTCAATTTAAGCTAGCTTTTAGATTTATTTTAATCATGCAAATAACAGAAGGAATTTGACTCTAAATATTTTCTTTAAAAAATGCTTCATTTAGGTAGATAATATTGTGTGGTATCACTAGCAGAGAAGCCTTTCTAGCCAGCCAGCATTAGTGGTTCATAAGCCAGAAATAAGGTTCATAAGCCAGAAATAATGTTGTTGCCTCTTAGCTCAGAAAGTAAGTTTACAAAGATGCCTGTGTTAATTTTTTTTTTCTTTTAGTAGTAAAAATGCATAAAAGTTTCAACTTTTGAAACCTGTGTTTCAGAGCTGTCTCTTGAAATAATTAACTTCAGGAAAACTCTCCAAACCCCCAAAATAGCCTTCCTTTTGGAAAAACTTTTTGTCCCATTAGAAATAGCAGGTTCATCTTCAATGAAGAAATATAACACCTGGTACTTTTAAAACTGGTGATTTCTTTCATTATTAACTCACTGTGGAGTTAATAATGAAAGAAACTGCTTCTTTTGCAAATACTTCCTGTAGCTGGGAAATTAGTTTGACTGTTAACAATTTGTACTCTAAATCCATCGGTATTGGGAAGCAGCTTCTGTAATTTCCTTAGCTAAACAGTTACAGAGTTGTTCTAGGCATGACCTGCCTGCGCAGCTTGTAATGGTATTCTCAGCGAAAGGAAAATGCATGTGCAGCAACTCTGCAGCTTCAGGCCTGAATAAACTACCACCAGCTACTTGGGTGTAAGAGTAGGGAAACAGCCTGTGCAAATTACTGATTTTTCCTTCCTTGTCCAAGCTCCAATATTTATCATGTTTCTGAGACAAAATGTAGTATTTTTTGGTTTTCTATTTAATTACATTGTGAGTTATCTCTCAGTACAAGTAGATGTTAAACCAGAAATGACTAGAATAATTTAAAACAATCATGTAACCTTCAAAATTATCTTATAGTGAAATGTCTATCCTAGCTCAAATTTTCAGCTGCTTAATGTGTTTCAAATGCTTTCTTCTCTTAAACAGAATTTACTCCTGGCTTCAGACATGCTTGCTTTGTCCACATCGTTCTTGAGTTAGCCTTAAGACTTACATTTTAAGCTCTTCCTTCCTCTTTCCAAGTTAGCTCTTAAACCTTCAGCTCTGACTATACTCAGCCTGTAAATGTAGTTACAGCGAGGGAAGCAGCAGTCCTGGAAGTGTGCGCAGGGTGTCACCTACAGCATGACTGAAGATGCAGCCTCAGCTGTGAGGTCTGTAGACATAAGACCTTGAGTCATATGTAAAGCTGAGTATCAGCTTCATATAATCAACTGCTTTTTGCGTTATCATAAGCTGTTTCTATAATCTCTTTTTTCCAGCTGCTTACTTTTTTCAGATGATTAGTTTGTCATTCAGCTGAATGACGCTAATTGAAGGAAATAGGATCTCTGCAGTTGTCCAGATCCGTACTGGCATCTAGTGGCCTAACAGTGTATTTTTCTTGAACTTTATGTAAAGTAGGCTGCTATGGATGTATTTGGCATTTTTTTTGTCCTGGAGGAATATATGAATGGATAAAGGTCAAATATTTATATGTAAGACCAAGTTCTTATCTGTACAGTTCCTCCCCATAGTACAGAGTTAGGCATCTTTTGTAATTGTTTATTTCAAATGGAAGATTATGTTTGATTGTTGGGTTTGATTCTGTTGTCATTTTAAAAACATGTTATCCTTCCTTTTGTAATGTATATAGATTGGCATGAGGATTGGTTATGATAGGATTTTATGTTAAGCATTGTAACATTTTATTAGCTGCAAAGAGAAGTTGTACTTTAAAAAGGTGCCATTTTATTTCTGGGCTTTTTACACATGCTAGAGTATTCCAGTCCTTTGTCCTGTCTAGCTTTCCAAATTTTGTACTGCTGTAGGAAGAATGTTCTTTTAAATTCTCCCTGTGTAGAATTAAAAATCTCCATGCATGTTCTTGTGTGTCCTTTCAGTTTAGAGTTTAGAAAAAACTACAGCAGATTCCCACCCCTCCCAAGAAGCCAATAAACAAAAATTCAGTCAGTCAAGGTTAGTAACCTCACAAGTAATACACACACCTTTTTTTTTTTTTTTTTTTCCTCCTTATATATCTTGTCCTGGAAGCAGTTAGTTGATTGGGTTCCCTTTCTGAAGGGTTGGCTGTCTTTGCTGCAAGTATACACTGCTGATTTGTGTTTAAATTCTTGTTCAACAGGATGCTCATATTCTGTTCTGTAGAGCTTCTTGAGCCAGTTGGTCCCAGCCTCTGATACCTTAACATAAACTTCATTTAGTTCTCTAAGGTGCTCTCTAACTGACAAGTCTAATTCTATTAACTAAATATTTAGCATCATTTATTGCCACTGCTGTACAGGGTAAAGAATGGCAGTCGGAACTAGAATGCAGTAAATGAAATTTACACTTAATTTGGAAATTTCTGTAAAAAGGATAAAATAGTGCTAAATTTCTAACTGCCTAGATCTGTTTTGTCTCACTGTAGTAAAAAAGACCAAACCCAATTTTTTAGATGGTTTTGTAGTTCTAGTTGTGTTCTAAAATACTCCAACTAGATATATAGCATAGATCCATTAAATTTTTTTCCTCCCTCAGCATATTGTTGATCCTGGCATAGCAGGACCTGACCCGGCTTTCTTCTCCTGTCTGTGTCTGTGCTCCTTTTTTCTCTTGGGAGTGAGGGGAGATGAGTGTCATATATATCTAATCTGCCAGGTTCGTTTAATGTAACTAGACTTCAACAAAATCACCTGATATTTTATTGGGTTATAGCCCAGTCTTCGCTGCGGAAGCAATAGAAATGAAAGACGGTTGAAGTCTTTGCTTGCCTTGGCCTCAAAGTCTTAGGAAACTGTATGGATTTTAGAAGATTTAGCAAGAGATGTGAAAACTATAGTAACCTGTAAAGATGGTAATAGTAATCTGTTAGCTTTATGCAGAGATGAGTATGAAACTCCTGTAAGCCTCCTGATATACTGCTAAGGATGAAAATTATTTGTTTCTGCAACTGTGTTTTGTATAACATTAATTTATTGCTTTCTTTGCAGGTTCTCTAAATATATGTTTAAATACTGAGAATGTTTTTTTTTTAGACAAGTTGGAGCTATACAGTGGTCCCAGTTCAATGATGCAAATTTTAAATATCCCTGAAAAAAATTAAATGCATTTTTAACCTTTACCTTTGCTTAGAGTGATAGAAAGCTTTAATAACCTGTGTTTTGGCTAAGTGCAGGATAGATTTTAAAGGAAGGTAAACAAACATTTTTTAGTAGCAAAAAGGTTTATGGATTTGCATTAAGAAAATTCACTTGTAAATCTGATAAAAATGAATTACTTATCTGAATAAGTTTTCTGTATTTTGAATTAGTATTTTGAGCATTTTATTCACAATTATTATATCTTTGCTTTTAGCTGCTGATGCAAGGTCAAGATGAGCGGATTAGGAGAAAACTCCTTAGATAGTTTGACTAATGAGTCAAGGAAGCGCAAGCCATTGCCCTGTGATACACCAGGTGCAAGGTACGTTTATATAGAACTTTACTGGTTTTTAATGAGTTTTTAAAAATACTTTTCAAATTTGCATTGCAATTTAGAGTAAATTCTAACTAAGGAATTTGTTTAGTTGAAAAACTCTCTAGGCCAGCTTCTGTTGTGAAGATAGGTAACTTTACTATTAGGTGTAGTCGATGAACTGTACTTTATAATTAGACTCCTGTGGAAATTTTATTACAGTGGACATATCATAGAATGGATTGAGTTGGAATGGACCTTAAAGATCATCTAGTTCCAGTTCCCCTGTCATGGGCAGGGATACCTTCCATTAGATAAGGAATCCCTTTCGAAGTTGTGATTGCAAGGCAAAAGAAGAAAAACCTGTTGCTTCACAGGAATTTTAAAGGCATCATCTCATATCTGGTAATTGATTTGACAGGCGGTTACATTTATCAAAGAATACTGCAAGAGGCTGAGCTTTTTGCTGGTTTGTTTGTACTTCTGTTTCTTTCAAGTTCATCTTAAATTTTGGCAATCTATGTTATCTTCCTGCCCCTCACCCAACTCTATCAGATACTGTTGTCTGAGGGACTCCGTTTTCTGTTCCCCGCAAGCTTCATTGCTCTCTACCATGTGAATTCTCTTTTATCCTTTCATGTTTCTTCTTCCCATAGAGTATTTTATTAAATTCGTTGTCAGGCATTGTGTGTACTAATATTTGTCCCTTTTATATCCTCAGTGCCCCATACCAATTGCCTTTGTCATTATAACAGATCATGTATGAGAGCCTTAAATGCTTGCACTGAATGCCAGTGTCTTTTTATGAGTATCCTCCATTCCATTTTCTCTTTCCCTTTCTACAGTGTCTCTCATACAGGAGTTCTTTTTCAGATTGTTACCCTTCATTAGCTTTCTTTATCTTTCAAGCTCCTGCTTTGTGATGTGTTTCTTTTCTCCAGTGTTGGTCCATGCATGCTTTCCTAACTCCTTCACTTGGTTTCTTCTCAAAGAATGATTATTCTCTTTCAATTACGTTGATGTGTCCATTCTTACTCCTGCCCCGAGTCCTTCTTTTCCTATTCTTGCCATACTGTGTATGATATTTCTCCCTGTTGATTTAGGTTGTAGACAGTCTCTTTACTCAGCACATTAACCTGGGTAGGAAAAGGAATTTGAGAGAGACATTTTATCCAGCAACATTAGATTGTCCAGGATTCTGCTTTTCTTGCATGTTGAGATGGCATTTAGGTTTTGATGCTTAGACATTTATGAGGTATCACCTTCTATAATCATCTCTGTACAATCAAACTGAAGGGAATTAATAGCACGCTAAAATTCAGTTTTGTTTGTCTAGTGAATTTTAAGCAACTGTAAAGCAACCTCTAAGATTAAAATATACTTTCTGTATGAGTGCTACAATTTTACAACAAAAGCAGCTGTTCTTTTCATTAAATCTGACAGTAGAGTAATAGAGTAAAAGCAGGAGGATTTTTTTTTATTAATAGCTTTCTTCTATTCTCTTGATATCAATTTGTACTTAAAATTCTTAAAAAAGATGCAAACCAAACACAAACCCAAACCCCAAACCAAATAGCAGCGTAACAAAACACACACATTTGCCCTTCAGATTCATGTTTGCTGGAAGAATAACTACTGCGTAGGTATAATGGGTGGGTGTTAAGTGAAGTACATTATTGTTCACAGAGTGAGCACAGGTTTTGTACAGGATGGCATATAAGTATGCAAAACAATGTTTTTGATTCCTAGTCTGGTCTGCGGTGGTGAGAAGCGTCGACGTGAGCAGGAAAGCAAATACATTGAAGAACTGGCTGAGCTGATATCTGCTAATCTCAGTGACATTGACAATTTCAATGTCAAACCAGACAAATGTGCTATTTTAAAAGAAACTGTGAGACAGATTCGACAAATAAAAGACCAAGGTACAGTTCCCTGCTAAGTCAAAATTAATAGTTTAATTTCATTGTGATTCTTTTGTTGTAGCAGTAGTTACTTGGGAAATTGAGTAGTGGTTTTCACGATAGCATGTAACTGAGCAGGTCTTTGGAGTTTGACTTGATTAAAAACTTAAATATGCCTGAAGTAATTTTCTATTTAAAAGTTAACAAGTATTTATCATCACTTTTTATTGGGAATCAGGATTTTAAAACCTTGTATGGCCTTTCTTACCAGTTTTGTACCACAGACAAGTTAAAAAAAAGGAGATGGTACTCTACCATCTGCTTGTATACTATACCAAATACTCACCAGTATGAAGAATACATGCCGTTGCCTTTCACTTCAAGGAAACATAGCCTTTTCTTATGGGCAAGTCTCCAATCAGAGATAGTGATTCTTATGGATTTTTTAAAATTGCTTTTTTAGTATGATTGAATGTACTCAGAATATAGCCAACTCAACAAAGGAGAAAGAAGCAATGCATCATATCTTGGTAAATTCTGCCAGCTAGGATAAACCTAAGTGATATAATACTTTTTTTTAACCGACAAGTGTATGCAAAACCTGTGTTTTGAAATATAGAGTGAGTGGTATATATAATTAATTTTTTTAAACTCACTCCACCCCCATCTCCACCTCCCAATGACTAGCCTCCCAAGCTTACTTGTGTCATTTGGGCAGTAAAGCGTTAGAAAAACGGAACATGCTGTGGTGTATATCTTACCTGTTGCAGTAAATTGCCACATGTTATGCTAAAATGATTTTTAAAAATCATCTTCTGTTTTGACCGTTTTTGGTAGTGTCGTGGAGTGTATTCTAACATTTCATTATAGAGTTGAGATGCTGTACTTTTTTGGTCTGCTTAACCAGCCAGCAAGTACCACAAAATAAAGTTCACAATATTTTTTCTGTAATTCTGCTGCATGGCGTGGATTCCCATTCCACCATCCACTGCAATAAATTAACTTAAGATACTTTGATTCGTAAAATACGATTTTATTATACACATGCACACACATACACACACACGTATATACACATACAGACACACAGCTGTTAACATGAATCAAAGCCTTTTTGTAGAACAGTGGTGATGACATCTGAAGACTGTGACCAATGGTAATGAGCTGATCAAAATAAAAACATAAGAAAGAGATATATATGAGTGTGTTTAATGGCTGTTGAAAGACGCAGCAGGTATTCATCAGACAGTGTCTGAAAAACAACAAGAAATGTTCACAAAGCAAGTTCATTATGTCAGCTTCAACTGCCAAGTCAATTTATGTGAGCAAAGAGTTTGGCATTATGTGGCCATGCCATTTTTTCTATTCTTAGCAGTCAACAATATATGAGCCCTCCTCTCTCATTTGTGCTTCTTTTTGTTATTTCACACTCTCCCTAGGATCTGGCTTGTAATATTAAAATGTGGCTATCACATGAAAAGTCACTTTATGGAAATGTATCTTTTGGCTTTCAGGAAAAGCAGTTTCTAATGATGATGATGTACAGAAAGCTGATGTATCATCCACGGGTCAAGGAGTTATTGACAAGGATTCATTGGGACCTCTTTTATTACAGGCAAGTACAAATTAGGCCCCAGTAAACCCCTATGGAACCAAATACTTATGGCAGGTGAAAATATTACAATAAAGTATGCAATCCTGTAGTAATAAAATAGTATGCAAGCACCATGCAGAAGTATGTTTGCAAGGTTGAGGAATAAAATCTATCGTGTTTTCTTAATTTTGCTGAAGTTGTCTGTAGAAGGAAATAGAATAGCCTTTGACTTTTTCTAATATTCCTATGCCTTATTTATTCCAGCAGTGATTAGCAAATTACTACTGAATCAGTGCTTATTTGTACAAGGAATATTTTATTTCTTTTAGAGGCTAGACATTGAATGGAGGAGTTTTTGCAAGGAGAGGTTTGTTATGTGTGTCTGCATTTGTGTTACTAAATTATGAAGCATTTTAAATGAATGTTGCCATCAAGTGAAATAACCCAAGAATAATAGTAAACAAAGGTACGTAGCAGATAGCCTTTCTTTATGCCTAGAAAACCAATCTGATATTTACAGGTTCATCAAAGCGTTTTTGAAGCTTAGTTTTTTAACATAGATACTGAATTTCTCTTTCCATTAAGAACATACAGTATTTGTCTAGATCCTCCTATCTCATCACTTGATATTGGAAATGCCTTCCTATTCATTACTTACTGCTTGTTTCTACTGAACCTCTTGTTTCAATTTGCTAACTATTGAAATAATGGTACAAATTCATAATCTACTGTTCATATGAATCAAGAATGAAACAAGAAGGCTGGTTATCAATGTGAAAGCTGAATGGAATATCACATGGACGTACTAATTATTATTATTTACATAATTCCCTACCAGACACACTTTTCCTCAAAGAACATTTAAAACTTCATCTCTATCCTTGAAAATAAGTGAATATATTATAAATTGACATTTATCACCCACACAACTTTAAAATTAAATTATGTTGTGAATTAGTCAATATGTCTTACATGATATGTTGTCATGTTAATATTTAGGCATTGGATGGCTTCCTCTTTGTTGTAAATCGAGATGGGAACATAGTATTTGTATCAGAAAATGTCACACAGTATCTGCTGTATAAACAAGAAGATTTGGTTAATACAAGTGTGTATGGTATCTTGCATGAAGAGGACCGGAAGGACTTTCTTAAAAACATACCTAAATCTTCAGGTAGTAAAAGCTTATTTACTACACTTACTAGACTATTTGAAAACAATCAGAGAAGACAAAAATACCTCGTAAAGGATAACCTTTCAAAACAGATTACTTATATAAAGAATATTTTACTACAAAAATATCTTGATAAATATTACTGTGTTTTTACAATAGCATGCCATCAGAAATAAATGTTCTGTAAATTCACACTTTACTTTAGCCTTTGCAATTTGTTTACCTATAACTTTAAAAGACTGACACTAAGGGAATACCTTCCCTAATACCACAAGGGTGGCTGGAGGAACTGCTCGTTTTTAAAATAGGTGAATGACTTCCCAGCACTTTTTCAAGTGACTGAAAGTGTCATGCAAAAGAAAGAATGTTTTTTACTTGGTTCTCAATACTCCTGTTTTTATGCCAAGCTATATTGATGGTATATTGAGAAGGCATCTTAAAATAGTCTTCAATATCTGTAATCTAGGAACAGGGTATCTAAATTATGAAGAATCAGTTATGAATTGATTTTATCTGAAAATCTGTATGAATTCTTACTGTGTTCTTTTAAGTTAATGGAGTTTCTTGGACGAATGAAACACCTAGACAGAAGAGCCATACATTCAACTGCCGGATGATGGTGAAAAGCTCTCATGACCTTGTTGAAGATGTAGGTGGCTACCAGGATATACGTCAAAGATATGAAACTATGCAGTGCTTTGCTTTATCACAGCCAAGAGCTATGATGGAAGAGGGGGAAGGTAGGAATTTTTGTGGAATTGTGGTGCATAGAAATTTCTGTGAAAAGCTCTTTGGTGTTTAGCAAACCATTTTCAAGAGCACGGTAGCTTTAATCCTTACTGTCTGTACTTCCATTGTAACAACAAAAGATGCTTGAGCTATTTTATTAGATTCTTCAACACAGTAAAACAGGAGATGATGAAAGAAGAAACATTCTTTTTTAACTACAGATTTGCAGTCCTGCATGATTTGTGTGGCGCGTCGTATCACAACTACAGAAAGGGTATTTCCAGCAAATCCAGAGAGCTTTATTACAAGACATGATCTTTCAGGTAGGAAGTATTCCCGGGAGGGAGGGTATGAAGGAGTCTTCTTTGTCCATGTGCTCGTTTTAAATAAATGGAGTGTGTATTGCGTATATGCAGTGACTAACAGAATTCATACTGAGAAGTCCCAACTGCTTTTTACAGTATATCATTGTTGGTAGTGAGGTGTAATAAAACCTGTGGGAGGTAATTTCTTCTCTATGTTACTGTTTGGTAGGTTGGTAAAAAGCATTACTTGTGTTTTAACTAGCATTTCAAGTGGTTGTTGTTCTGCTTTCCTTAACACGAAAGAAGTATTTTAGGTCATAACTGGAAGTCCTTTAGAGTGCTTATATTTTTATACAATACATGAGCTAATGTTTAAAGTGGTGTATGCTGTTTAAATCAAAAGAGTTGTATAATGTAAATAGGGCTTTGTGTTTATGATGTTTGTTTGATGTAGTTGGTCACTATTTTTAAAAATTTTACTCTGTGTGCATCCCTTAGGTGCCTGTAACCAGAGGCTAAAGTTAGTTTTCTAAAGCTCTGACACTGGCCTGCGGGTGATTAACTTCCTCTTACTTGGTTACATAAATCCCTTTGAATAGTGATGCTTTAACAAGCAGCATCATATTCTCATATGGCAGATAATTCATAAATGTAACTTCTGCATGCTCAGAATTTGGTGATTAAAAGGGTTATATTGGAGCCTTGGGAAATGTACCATATTTATGCAAAAATAATTGTCATAGTCATGAAGAGTTTAACTTGTGTATTTTCTTTCCTGTTAAGGCAAACTTGTCAACATTGATACAAACTCATTACGATCTTCCATGAGACCTGGCTTCGAAGACATAATTCGTCGTTGTATTCAGAGATTCTTATGCCACAATGACGGGCAGTCATGGTCAAATAAACGCCACTATCATGAAGGTAAAAATCAGTTTACAATATTTGGGTCACATTGCTTCTCCTAGGGGCTGCATTTTTTCTGAAAAAGAAAAATCCTAAATTCAGCCTGTGTTCCCTTTTTTTTCCATGGTTTTTGTTAATTACTGTGATTCATTTACAAGCTGAAGGAGGATGACCTCCTGAGAAAGAGGAAGTTGTTTGTTTTTTTCAACGTGTTTGTTTTGGAAATTAACATGGAAAATAACAGATACATGATCTGGGGTCCTCAAGGAAGCTGTTTTTCCACAGATCGATACAGCAATGACAGAGACAGTTATATTTATATGATGATGTGTCATCTTTAATTATCATTATCTTGTTACTTTTGGTTACTTTGACGTTATTTTATTTCACTCTTTCCTTTGTTAAAGATCCACTCTCTGAAAGTGGTAACAGTTGTGTTGATGCCTTTTTCTTATTCTCAAGACACAGGGCTCAAAATATTTTCAGCGTTCCACATTGGCATATTTTCAGCGTTTCACACTGGCATATTTTCAGCCACATATTTTGTAATAATAATTTGATAACCTTGATAGATAAGTGAAGTACAGCCACAGTCTTCAGTAAGAAAGATAATGTTTTCTAATTATTCCAAACTCTAGTCTTTTTGAAGGATTTACAAAATAAGTCAAGCACAGGAAATGTTAAATAAAGAGAAACTCATGCTGTCAGGAAACAGATTTTCCATTCCATTGGAAGTTCTTCAACATAACTGATCAAACGAATCCTAAATTAACAAGAGATACGAAGCTCAAATTAAAACCAATAGTTTTCACAATTTTTTGATTGAAGCAAACTTAAAAATTCTTCCCCAAGCAGGAGCCATGGACTCTATAATCTAGCCTTGGAAGTCTGTTAACAAATGCAGAACTTTGCCAGTTATGTCTGGTGAGCACAAAATATTACAGCATCCAAATAATCTTGTTTGCTTTTATCGTCCCTCTATTGATAGAGGAGAAATAGTAGAATACTTCCTTTTTCTCTAGATATGTTTTAGATAGGTCTTATTTATTCATTTATTTATTAATTTATTTATTTTTAACATTTTTTGGGTTTTGGGGGGTAATCTTCAGTAAATGAAGGGTATTGTGTCAAAAATATCTTATAATTCATATTAATAATTCTTGGCATTTTAAATATTAACAATATTTGTGTATTCCCTTTACAGCTTATACGCAAGGTCATGCTGAAACCCCATTGTATCAATTTTCTTTAGCGGATGGTACAATAGTGACAGCACAAACGAAGAGTAAACTGTTTCGAAATCCTGTAACTAATGACCGCCATGGATTTGTCTCTACCCACTTCCTTCAAAGGTGAACTTAGTAGTATCTGTTTATAATTTAAGTGTCACAGTTTTAAAAAGTACATCTGACCTTGAAGACAACCTGAGAAAAATAGCATACTAAAACATTTTACCTGATTAAAACTCAGATGGGGAATAATTTGGGAAACAGCTGCATAGCATACAAATAAATGTGTAAACCTCACAGAGTCCCATTTTAACTATGTGGCACAAAGACAGTCACAGTCAAAAGAGAATTTTTTTCCTCAATACCTGCTTAAAGCCTGTGCTATGCTTATATTAGTCTTTTGTGGTAGCATTGATGGAACACTGAAAATAGAAATGCTCAGTCACGTGCTTTTGTAGACCAGTTAAAAAGACAGCAAATCAGATGTTGTCTGATGCATAATCCATAACAGAAATGTACCTTAGGTAGTATTTCCTATGACCTGTTCTTGTTCTTTGCAAGAATAATTGAAATGTCACTGTGGAGGGAATCTGTCTCCTTCTGGCATTAGAGTGTCTCCAGATGCTGAAAAATTTGTGTATGAACTTGTTCAGGGTCACACACTGTTAATGTGCACAGTAGAATGGTGTCAGACATCGACTCAGGAAGGGGATGAAAGAATGAAGATCTTTGAATGAATAAATCTGATTAATAATCTCATCGTTGATTAAAGCTTTTTGAGGCAGTGATACTGTATGAGCTTATAACTTGAAGGATCAAGCATTTCTGTAGTGAATAAATAAATGTCATGGCTTAAATGGAAGCTTTTGTGGAAACTTGAATTCTCACTGCTCGTTTTTGGAAAAAATATTTGGGCAATTAATTAATAATGTCTTTGTAGCACATGATTCCAAATAAGGTTTTAATTTGTTTTCTTTGGGTTTCTGGGACTGATGTTGAATTTACAGAGAGCAAAATGGATATCGGCCAAATCCTAATTCTGTTGGACAAAACATCAGAACACCTGTGACTGGAAACACAAATTCTGTTAATGGTCTTACGAACATGTCACCTGGTCAAGCCGTGCCAATGCAGAACAGAAACTATGGGATGGGAGATCCCAATGCAGTGGGTCAGCTCACCAGCGCTCGATATGGAAGCCCTGGGAATATGGGGCCAGTGAACTCTGGACCCGGCATGCAGTCCTCTGCTTATCAGAGTAACAGTTTTGGGTTGAATATAAGTAGCCCACCACATGGCAGTCCTGGCTTAACTTCCAGCCAACAGAATCTAATGGTATCTCCTAGGAATCGAGGCAGTCCAAAAATGAGTTCACACCAGTATTCTCCAGTTACAGGTATTTTATTTTTGCTATAAGCTCTTTTTTTTTCCAAGCTGTCTTTTTTTCTCACTTTTATCTGAATTCCATCTTTCATCCATTTTAACTGTTCTATGTGACCCTATATGTGTTACTTAAATGTAGTATACCTGACTTCATGTATTAACACAATGTGGCAGTCATACATAATCCAAAGGAAGAGTAGATACGGGCAGTACTGTAATCTAATAAGTTCGATCTCTGTCACGTGATACAGGTACGCACTCGCCAATGGGATCTGCCAGCAACACTAGCAACAGCACTTTTTCTAGCAGTTCTCTTAGTGCTCTGCAAGCCATTAGTGAGGGTGTTGGAAATTCCCTTTTATCAACACTTTCTTCACCGGGTCCAAAACTGGATAATTCCCCAAACATTAGCATAACTCCGCAAATTAAGGACTCCAAAAGCCCTTCTGGTTTGTATTGTGAACAAAACCAAGTGGAAAGTTCCATCTGCCAGTCAAACAGCAGAGATCTCCTTAGTGAAAAAGATAGTAAAGAGGGAAATCTGGAGGCATCTGAAAGTCAGAGAGGACCATCTGAGAGCAAAGGGCATAAAAAACTCCTTCAGCTACTTACGTGCTCCTCAGATGAAAGAGGACATTCTACAGCATCAAACTCACCTTTAGACTCAAATTGTAAAGAATCTTCTACGAGTGCTACTAGTCCTTCAGGAGTTTCCTCATCAACATCTGGAGGGGTATCTTCCTCCTCAAACGTGCATGGGTCACTCCTGCAAGAGAAACACAGGATTTTACATAAATTGTTGCAGAATGGTAATTCTCCAGCAGAGGTGGCCAAGATCACAGCTGAAGCTACTGGTAAAGACACATATCATGATGCTAGTAACACAACCTCCTGTGGAGAAGGCACTGTCAAACAGGAACAACTAAGCCCAAAGAAGAAAGAAAACAATGCTTTACTAAGATATCTACTAGATAAAGATGATATTAAGGAGCCGCTTTCCAAAGAGTTGAAGCCTAAAGTAGAAGGTGTGGATAATAAGATGGGACAATGCGCAAGTTCTACAATTCCTACTTCAAGTCAAGAAAAAGAGATGAAAATAAAAATGGAGCCAGCAGAGGAGGTACAATATAATGTAAAATGATGTCACGAGCTAACCAATATTTTATTACTAAGGGAATGACTAAATATAGAACACTCTACAGTGTGCATGTGTAAACATTTCTAAAAAGGTTCTGTGCAAATGATGAAAACAATAAACTCAGGTTTAATTGTGAATGAAAAAGCACAAACAAAAAGAACTACAGGACATATATATATAAAACCAAATCTGATGTCTTGAAGTCCTGGACTAATGTTATTAAGTTATGGTACGATTAAGGTAATATTTACAAATTATTCCTTAAAATTAGATCTTAGCACATGTTTGGTTTTACGGCTTAGTAGGAAATGGGCCCATAACTGCTTCTGTACTTAGTTGGCAATACAAGAGTAAAAGGTAAAACATGATTTCATTTTGAAAATATAAACAATACACAAAAATGTGTAATAATTGAAATAGTCATGATTTAGTTTAGTTCATTCATTGGTTTTAGCACTCTCTTTCTTTAAATGAGGTAATATGTTTTTCCAAATGTAGCTATATATATATATATACACGTATTCAGCATTCAAATAAATACATTCGAAAATGTATAAAGGTGTATATAATTTGTATAAATAAATACAAATAAATAAATTCTAGAGCTGGAATTCAGAGAAATGTCATGATACAGAAAACTAGCACCATGGAACAACAATTCTGAAACCAGCAGTACACTTGTTAGGAACAGATGTTCTTAAAATTATAATCTGTATATAATGTTTTTGTATTTAAGTCCTAAGATTTGGAACTTTGAAGTAAACAGTACTGGTCAGTATAGCAGAATTTACTGAAGATGTATCGATTTCTTAGACCTTGAATTTCCCAAATCAATAATAACTGGGTAAATTAAAAAAAAAAAAAACCCAAACAAAAAAAACCCAACACTTTTTTTTTTTATTAGCTACTGGCTGACTATAAATAAAACACCTTATAACATTGTTTGAATACCACTTATGGAAATGTCACTATCAACTCTGTAATAGTACACAACATGTACTTTCAGTACTTGCTCCTGAGATGTAATTAAGGTATTCAGAGAAGCTTCTTTCATGAAGATATCAATCCACTATATATGAATTATTTTTCTATTGAAGCTCTATCTGATTTAAAGACAAATTTTTAAAGAAAGTTAGGGCTCCAGCTGACCAGAAAACCTGTGCTTAATTTTCATGTCTTGTAGTGTTCACTATTAGCTTTTTGTGTATGATAGATACATTATTTATCACTGAATGGTACACATTCTTGTTCACTATCGTTAGGGTTGTTATCTTTTTAACTTGTGATGTTTGAAATGTTTATATTCAGAAGTGCTTCATTTTCTGCTAATTCTCAAAATTACCCAAAGAAAATACTCAAAAAAAAGGTATCTAAATGATATCTAAATTTCTTTGGAAGGGAAAAGATAGCTCCAGATAGTGTCAGTGAATTAAAACATTTGTCTCCCAGTCATATATTTTAAGATTAGTGAGGATCTAAGTAAAAATTGAAATATAGCCATATGAGAGTAAATAACCTTGGTATTTTACTGCGTCATTTTCAGATGAATGGAGACTTGGATAATTTGGATGCAATTCTAGGTGATCTTAGTAGTTCCGAGTTTTACAATAATGCTATGTCTGCAAATGGAAATAACCCTGGAACAAAGCAAGCATTATTTCAAGGAAATGCCCTGTTGGGTAAGGAATTAAATCTACCACCTGGGTTTTAAAGTCAGGGTTTTCTTCTTACCTGATGTAAACATAATGCATCCTCATACCCTTAGAGAGTACCTTCTTCATCTCATATATCTTCAAGGACAAATGTAACACAAAATAGCTAATTATAATAGCTATTATTAGCTATTATAATAGCTAATAGGCTATTATGGACACTATTAGCTCTAGCCTACTATATACAAAATGAATAACATACAGTTCCTTGTTTTATGGTTTATTCTGGCTTTGTCTAATGTAGATTTCTCAGAGACAAGTCATCAGGAAAGATGAGTTGTGAATTAAAATTGAGAATTTTTATCCCTCACTGATGACTAGGGGTATAATGTGGGATTGGTGACAAGTTTTTAATTTCTTTCTTATTCTATGTGAAAACATCTTGTGGCCAGTAAATTGTAATCATTACTCCCCCTTGACATCAAAAGGAATGCCCTTCCTTAGTAGGAAGCTGAGTAGGAGGGGAGGATAACCTAGCTGATAGACCAGCATCATGGCAGTTGCTTTCTTTCATGACACTGGTCATCTCTTGATTATATAGGGCAATGGATTGCTGAGATAACCAAAGGAGGTGAAACATGGATAATGAAAAATATAAAACCAGGTACAAGAACACGTAAGGCCACTGACACTATTGGCTGTGAAGCACGGTGATTTGTAGGTTAATTGTCCATAGAGGACACTGTGCTCAGGAACGCACCATGTCATTACAGAACGTAAATTAAAATGAAGCTCTTTTTCTTGTGTAGGGCCACAGGGAACTGCCTTTGACTTTTTCTGCAAAAGGTCCTAACTATGTGGTCAAAATGGGAATTTCTGTTGGGAAAACATAAGCAACATAACTGTTCCTGGCTTGCTTAAGATCAAGTGTATGAGTTCATAAAGAGATGAGACTAATTTAAGTCATTAATAGCATTATATTTTTTAAATGTACAGTTGCATGCATCTTTTAATTCTTTAACAGGTGTGAAGAGTCCTCAATCTGTGCAGACTACTCGCCCACCTTTTAACAGAGCCTTGTCTTTAGACAGCCCTATGGGCTCAGGTGCTTCAGTGAGGAATGTGAATGCATTCTCCATGTTACAAAAGCAAAACTTGATGGGTGGAAGTCCAAGAATGATTGAAAACCAAGAAAATTTTGGAGCAAATCTGGGTTTGTTGGTTGTATACAAACAGCTCTCATTGTAAAGGAAATAGCTTTAATGCAAAAAAGTTGCAAGACTAAAATAGAAATTTCAGTTAGAAGAAACTTTAACATTAAAGAATTTTAATTTTACCATCATTAATACTTCTAAATTATTATCTTAGCTAAAATTATAAGAACAGGTTACTGTTTACCTGTATCATTACCAGTACTTTACTGTAAGTAGTTAAATTATTTTTTACTATTTCGAGTTTTTAGTTTAACATGTGCTTTTGATATATAGAAGTAAGAACAGTTCAGTGGCAGCCAGTCATTATGAATTTTACATATATTTAGACTCATAGTTTTTGTATAATTTAGAACTTGGCATGGTGAGCTCTAGATGCTTTTGTAGGACTCCAGTCAATTGCTCTGACATTAGCAGGTGCACTTTTATGAAAAAGCAAAATAATTCGAGAACCAAAATACATAATGTACTCCTGATAATAAATATTTGTGTTTTCTCTCTTCATTATAGCAAGTGCTCCCCACAGAAATGTGGCAATGAATCAGCATCAGCCAGGAGACTGGGGTTTGCCAAACTCCAAAGTGAACAGATTGGAATCTGCAAGTTCTGCTTCAGTATTGAGACCAGGACCTGAATTTAGTACAACCCTTCCGAGGCCCCCAGAGGGGGGCTCTGTGTCTGGGCTGCCTGTTCGCTCTAACAGCATACCTGGTTCTAGGCCCGTGCTGCAACAGCAAATGATTCACATGAGTAAGTTCTTAACTTCTTATTGTCGTACATAGCACTATTTCCCTGGTTTCTTGGTCAGCATTCATCATAAGAATCTTTGCACTGTTGGTAGAATGCTAGATTTTCATTGAAAGGCTTTTTGAAGTAGAGACTGTTATTATTCCCTGACTGTGACCTTTTAAGATTTTTTGGTGATGTTCTTGTTTTCTTCTGGTGCTGTGTGTCTCATACACAGATAATTTGTTTTGGGTCCCAATATTGGTGGGGGGGGAAGGATAATTTCTATGTGTTTCTTTAGTGCACTACTTCTCTGCTAAATTCCAGGAACTAAATGGCATCTATGATTCCATATGTGAAGGTACTAGCATTGTGGTTAATTTAATTTATCCTATTTGATATGGATGCCTTTTTTTTTTTTTCTGTTGACTTCTTGGTAATCAATGTCTTTTTAAAGCTTTTCTCTCAAGTATTTCAATGATCTTTTCACATGGAGTAGCCAAATTTCATATAAAGCCACATTGCAAATACCATTTTTCTTCAAAGTATTCTTATGTGCGTGAGAGAAAATAAGCTGTATGTCTAAAATATGAACAGTCTTAAAGCCTGTGGGTTTTTTCTATTCTATATGTCTAACAAAGGTTTAGTCTAGAGCTGAAATTCTCCAGTGTACTATGCCAATACCAGTATGCCCCCAAACCAGCTTTAATAGACAGCATTCCTTTCTTATAATGGAAAGCTACCAGGGCTGTCACCAGTTCCCTTAAACAGACTTACTATTTCAATGCAACAAATGGATATAAGATTAAATAAAGACGAAATTTGTGCAGTCCTGACTAAGTCAGAATTTTCCAGCTTAGCTTCCTAGAAATCATTGATGCTAGGTGATTCATACAGATGCTGGGAAATAATGGGATGACATAAACTCTCATATGTAGTGCTGTATGTCCCAGGATAGGTAGAGGAGAAAAAAGTACTCCCAAAGAGCAAAATGTTATGTGCTTTGTGTTTCTTTTGATTTCCACTCTGTATTGGAATTAAAAATGCCAGATTTTGATGTCACTATGACAGTGTGTATTTGCTGGTACCCAGATGTCATTGTCCAGAATTTTTGTTGGGGCTTTTTTTTATGTAAGGTACTGTGTCTTTCATGCTCCTATTTAGAGACTAAAGGATTAGAAATAGCAATTCTGCTCTAACAGGGTAACAGGTCTAGATCACTGGTGTATTTAAATCTGTGTTCTGTTATAAATGTGAAATTATCTTGACTGTGAGTTCATGTGTGTATACACTGTAAAACATTATAATGGAAAACTCATGAAGCTGCTTGACAATTTGTGTGATCATCCTAATGTGAACACTAGGAGAGCAAGATGAGACATTCAGTTTTTAAAAAATACACAAATGTTTTACCTTGCAGGGCCAAATGAGATAAACATTGACATGGGAGGTAATCCCTATGGACAGCCTGGACCTTCTAACCAGCCTGGATTGTGGCCTGACAATATGATGCCAATGGAGCAAGCGTCACGGGGTTCACAAAACAGGTAGAATTGGGGAATGTTTTAAGGTAATTCTAAATACAACTGTTCACTGTCTGTCAGAAGAATTTAAGACTTGGAAATAAAATTGTGTAACATACACAGTGGCAATAACAGATTGGAGGCAGAATTCCATTTCTAGAATGTTCCAGAAATGTTTACATTTCTGCTGGTGATCTGACACTGGATATTTTTTAAACCAGCTCCACAAAAGTAATTGTTAACAAAATCTATCAATCCTTGAATTGAGAGGCACAGAAAAAAGTGAGGGGAGACTCTGAAATCATATCTCTGTGGCACATGGCAAAACCAGGAGAAAACAGAATTTATGTGTGTTTAAGGATGCATGGAAAGTGACTGGGCAGTTTAGGACATAAATTTTGGACTTAAGTTGTTAAGTCTTACTTCAGTCGTCTGGGTGACTATAATACTTAATCATACCCAGGTCAATATATTATATAAAAACTGTAGTTTTCCTTGTAATGGTTGTAATGAATTTCTTCACTGAAAGAGTGGTCAGGCATTGGAATGGGTTGCCCGGGGAGGTGGTGGAGACACCATTCCTAATGTGTTCAAGAAACAACTGGATGTTGCACTTAGTGCTCTAAGTGTGGTTGGCAAGGTAGTATTCCCTCAAAGGTTGGTCTCCATGATCTTGGAGGTCTTTTCCAACCATATTGATTTTTGTTGTTTTTTTTTGGTTTTTTTGTTTTGTTTTGTTTTGTTTTGTTTTTTAATTTATAGACAATTAGTTAGAAGCTCTTTGGATGATCTCTTGTGTTCGGCACCAAATATGGAAGGCCAGAATGATGAAAGGGCACTTCTGGATCAGCTGCACACACTATTGAGTAATACAGATATCACAAGTCTGGAAGAAATTGACAGAGCATTAGGAATTCCTGATCTTGTAAACCAAGTAAGTAAACAGATATTTTGGCCATTTATTTTCCATAGACCAATATTATTTTATTACTTGAAAAGAAAGTCAAGAGGGCCTCCTCATTTACTTGGTCTCTTCACATCCTCATCTTCACATTTATACCTTTCCTTTTGGAAACCTTTACATTGACTAGTGATTTTCAATGGAGGAGCTCAGTATGG
Organism: Vidua macroura; assembly: GCF_024509145.1. Classification (NCBI taxonomy): domain Eukaryota; kingdom Metazoa; phylum Chordata; class Aves; order Passeriformes; family Viduidae; genus Vidua; species Vidua macroura. The sequence continues at coordinate 15,329,694 of NC_071587.1, read as the reverse complement.
ATTAAATTTCTTGTGCATGACAAGAAATACAAAGTGGCATATTCTTACAGAAGTTTATTGTATAATGCCTTGGTATATATAGATGGAGTTTGGGGTGCAATTCATTATAATTCTATAAGCTGAGAATTCTGTTGGGTTTCCTTCGTAGCCTGCTGTCAGCTGGCCTTAGGTTGTGAATTATTTGACTGTCAGTGATGTGGATGCTTTCCTCTCCTTCAGTTCCAGGTTGAATTTGTATGGCTAGCAAATAGGAAAAAGAAATTCTGTGACTACTTTGGAAGTTGCTAAGACCCACATGACACCATCATTTGTACAAATAGCATCAAAAATGCAGAAAGGCTTGAGTGGTGACACTGGTCTGCCTGTGTATGCAGTATGCGGCAAAATTGATTTAAAAAATAATTATTATTATAAATCATTTTGCTATTTCATTAGTTTGGAGACAGAACTAACAGCAGCTGTCCATGCTATGTTCTACCCAAGAAACTGCTGGCTGGTGTATTATGCTGTGTTAGCTTTATTGCTACTTTAGGAATTCTGTATATACTGCTAGTGAGAGCACTTCTGTATCTGTTGAAGGGACAAGCTTTGGAACCCAAACAAGACTCATTTCAAGGTCAGGAATCTTCAGTTATGATTGACCAGAAGCCTTTGTTGTATGGTCAACCCTATCAAGGGCAAGGGACAGCAATGCCAGGAGGTTTTAGTAGCATCCAGGGACAACAGCCGTCTTTTAATTCAGTGATGAATCAGATGAGCCAACCGAGCAATTTTCCTCTGCAAAGTATGCATCCCCGAGCAAACGTGATGAGACCTCGGACCAACACACCAAAGCAGCTACGCATGCAACTCCAGCAGAGGCTCCAGGGACAGCAGGTAATTTTTTGCTCCTACATTTACACTTCCTTCATGTTTCAGAATGGAGTTACTTGCACATGGAATTGTGTTGCTTTACATATATAACAATGGATATTACAACAGATGATTGAGAGGGTGGATCTTTTATTTTGACAGTGCTTCTCATTGAATTGCCTGATGGCTGTAGGAGTAGAAGAACATTTATTAGGACAAGTGTTTCTCCTTCATCAGCCTCCCTAGCTACAGATTTGATTGGTTCCTGCAGCACACAAAACGATTGCTAGCTAAAACAGTGCTCTTGTACAATGTAACTCTGCATGATCTCTTTATCCATGTTTACTATTTTTTCGGAACCTCACAGATAGCATTAAATTGGAGCTGTATTTCTACTGTAAATCAGGTTTTACTTCTTTCTCACTGTGTTTTCTAGCTAATCAAAAGCAAACTCGATATAGGAGTTTGCTTTCCATTTAGTGATTTGATGTCATTTTAGGTATTTTCTTCAGATGAAAGGTGAGAGAATAGATACAGCCACATAGATCTTAACACTAGATTGAAAACACTGCTTAAGAAATTGATGCATGATTTCAGCATTGAATTCCCCATGTGAAAATGCAGGCTTGATATTAAATACAGTGTACAAATAAAACTAGGAAAACTGAACTACTGCTGTGTGGCGTGGTGTGTGAACAGAATACATGCAGGTAACACCAAAGCAACAACAACACACAGCTGACATACAAAGAGTAGGTTTATTCCATCATCCTGGATTCCAAAAAACAGAGACACATACACCACTAAGCTCATTTTAGAAAGGGCAAAAAGCACTCAGGCCTGTATTCCATATCAAAAGGGCCTGGAGCATGCACGGTCCTTCACCAGGCTGTACTTTCACATCTCTAAACGCTCTTATCTCCCTTCCCCCACCTTTACAAAGAGGCCCAAGTCTATGGGAAAGGCTTTTAGAAGTCTTTAACAACATCCTGCTATCTTTTATGAGAAAATTCCATTTCTTCTCTGTAGACAGACAACATCCCAGAGCAAACATAAATATGTGAATTTTCTCAGCCAGACTATTTTCTAACATCTCCCTGGTGCCTGGTTGGTCCTTGAGAGAAAGTATTTCTCTGAGGTTCTTTTTCTCTCCCCTTGCAAATCTTCCATTTTTCAACCCTTTCCTCTCCACATATGGAATGGCAATTTTAGGAAATACTGTGTTCTCTCTTGGTTTTCTATGACACTTATTGTTTAAAACAAATAGATAATCTGCTCTTTATTCTTAAAGAGAGATAATTTAAGGAAAATAAAAAAAAAAAAAAAAAAGCAAAGCCAGTTAATGCTGAACTGTTTGAAGGGTTTTTCTTTTTGTGTGTTTGAGCTGTTTAAACAAATAGTTTGTTTAAAGACAAGGCAAAAATTAGCCATTGCTCGTTATGGATTCAAGAGGTCCGTAAAGAAAGGGGTTTTGCAGGAGTTGCCATTACTTTGTTCAGATACCGTTATTTTCAGGCTAATAGTGCTAAAATGTCTTTTTCCAAGTTCATGAATCAGACCCGTCAAACTCTTGAAATAAAAATGGAAAATCCAGTCAGTGGTACTAACTCAGTGATGAGACCAGTTATGCAGCCACAGGTGGGATCCCAGGTAAGTAATTACTACAGTAGCTATCTGTTTAGAATTTCAACCTTCTTTCATGGCTTTACAGCATTCCTCTTTGGTTTTGTTCCTCTGCATAATTTTTAAAAAAGGGGTTTTTTACCTCCCTTATTCCTGAGATTGCTGGGGGATTTGTTCATTAGGACATGCTGTCAATTCAGTGTGCCAAGTTTTTCTGTGTAAAACATCATCATTTGTTTAGCACTAGTGACAATTTAATGAAAACTTTTGTCATAATATTTTGATGATTTTGTTTTTTACTGTCTGTGGGTTTTCCTTGACTTGCCGGGTCTTAGGAATGAGTTTGATTGACTCTGACTTGATTTTATTTGTAAAAACATCTTCTAATATGATTTTTCTTCTCTTTGGGGGATAGCAGCAAGGTTTTCTTAATGCTCAAATGGTGGCTCAGCGTAACAGGGAACTAATAAGTCACCATTTTAGACAACAGAGGATGGCAATGATGATGCAGCAGCAACAGCAACCTCAGGCCTTCAGTCCACCACCAAATGTGACAGCCTCAGGAAGCATGGATAGTGCTTTGACAGGCCCTCCAATGGCTCAAGTTCCTTCACAGCAATTCCCCTATCCACCTAATTATGGTACTGGTACTAACATGTTTGGCTTTTTTTCCATTTGTCTGGTTTTCTTTTCCCTTTTTTTATTAATCCAAACTACCTAAATGCCAATCATTCTGAAAAATGGACTATACTGCTACAAAAAAGGATGACTTTTCTCCTTCCAATCAGTGCAGGAAGATGAACTAGAAGTATTAAGTGATGATAAGTGTATTGCATCTGTCTCCTTTGTTTTAATTTAAGGAATAAGCCAACAACCTGATCCTGCATTTAGTAGAGTATCAAGCCCTCCCAATCCAATGGTATCATCAAGAACTGGACCCTCCCAGAACCCGATGCTGCAGCATCCTCAGTCAGCAACAATGTACCAGTCCTCAGAGATGAAGGGCTGGCCCTCAGGAAGCATCCCCAGAAACAGGTGAACTTCAGGATAACAATCTGTTTCCCAAAAAGTCTTTCATTTTGCTGGAAGTAGAAACTATGTTACATAGCATGTAGCAGGAAAAGCATTTACAAGAGGAAAAAGTAACTTTCTGGTGTTTGTATTGTCCTTCATCCTGCTCTGGTTTAGGAAATAAAATTATTATTTTATGCTTAGCTCCACTGATCTATATTGGACCTCTACAATCTTTGTAACCAGAAGCAACATTCAGTCTTTAAATATTAACTTAATATTTAAAGAAAAAATAACTTGGGGTAGGGACTGGAGAAATACAAAATATCAAATAGTATTATGATGGATGATACAGCTGTAATAGTAGCCTCCAAAAAGGTTACATTAGGCATACACATACAGCTATGCATTTCTAAAAACTCAAATTCCTTTTGGGAGGGAAGTTTCCATGTTAAACAGATACTAGGTAAAAATAGGTAAATGTGAAAACAGTTTTATCTTTCATGTGTTGACAGCTGGTGCAGGGAAGGCAATACATCAGTGTGTGAACTTCTTGGAAGGTAATTTTATTTGTCCTTTTGTACTTCAGTTCTTTTCCCCAGCAGCAGTTCAGCCATCAAGGTAGCCCAGCAGCATACAGTATGATGCACATGAATGGCAGCAGTGGCCACATTGGACAGATGAGTATTAATACCATGCCTATGTCAGGACTGCCTATGGGTCCAGACCAGGTAAGTCGTACATCAAGACTGATGAAAAGATTTGCTGACTCTTCTTCCATTGAGTACAGTCTGCTTACATCCATTCCTCCCACACAATCCTGCTCTCAGTTACCCTGTTTGTATTTGCATCTGCGGGCCTATTAATTTTATATCCTAAGAGATACTTTCTTTTTGATGATACATTAGCAAATTCACAATGACCCAAGCTGTATGCTGGGATTAGCTGTTGACTTTGAAGTATCATGGAAAGGACCAAGCCTTAAACTGCACAAAGGATGATGAAATACTTCTGAACCTGGAAAAACCCCAGAAAAAACCCATGGACTTTGTGAAATGCATCCACAGCAGATCTTGAAAATTACATGTAATAGCTCTTATGAGTCAGGCTAAGAATCCTGCTAATGCAGTATCCTTCTGGCAGACACTGATAATGATACTTGCCCTTACAAAACCTTAGAATAACTTGTGTATGCATAGCCAGAAATGACGGAAAATTTAGACCTCTCATTTAAGGTGAAAATGTGCTAATAACAGGCACTGAAAAGAAAACTGAAATACAAAATACACTTTTGCTACAATCTTTCCACAAAATACCTAGGATGAGCAACATAATACTGTCATAAGCTAAATCTATTCTAGTAAAAAGTACCACATGAAATTTTGCCCAGCGTACCTGAGAAAGCTGTCAGAATACTGAGGACTTCTGGGGGTAAGTAAAGTTTTGGAGGACTTTGATACAACAAATGCCTTTTATAAAGAGGATAATATAAAGGTGAAATGTCAGATTTTCCAAATCTACGTGACATAAAGATACCAAAATAGTGTGTTCAGGAAATTCTAGGACAGCATTTATTTTCTAGAAATTTATTTTTAAAGTGGAGCACTAAAAAGCTATTCTTCTTCTTCTAGGCATTGATTGGCAGTAGTTCTTTCTTCCAAATGCAGTACACAAACCATTTCTTTCAGCAAAGCTGTGTTCTCTGATGAAAGTATCTTTTCTTTAACAGAAATACTGCTGACATCTACAACCACATCTTCAAACAAGAATGGCTGAATGCGCTAGTGTTAGAAGGGAAAGTGACACATTCTTCCTGGCAAGTCATACTGGGCTTAACAGAAACCAGTGATAAATTTCCTCATGCAGAGTAAAACAAATGAAAAAAAAACCCTACCCAACAAAAATATGTTTTAGTAGAAGCAGCCTATGCATTACTGTATAATGTGGGGTACAAAAAAAGGTCATTAGTATTTTTGGCACGCTTCCTCTAAGAATGTGAATTTGGTAATGCCATTTTAACAGATTTGATGGGTAGACTCCTGGAATACCTGATTTGTTTACTGTAGCTATCCAAAGCCCTTTAGCCCAGGCAGACTAAAGTGCCTGGAGAAGTCACAGTGGTAAGAATTTCCTGATTTCCTCTAATAACAATATCTGACAGAGAATGTAGTTCTTAGCCTTGACTCTTTTATATAAATCCCTGAATAGAAATGCTGCTTTTAGTCTCTTATCCCAAGAGTCAGGGATTTCCCAAGCAAAGTAGCAGTGCTAAAGTAATTGGCACATGCTAGTCCAAAATCCCGTCTGTTGAAGCCAAGGGTTGAAAAGAGAAGATAAGCAATTTAAATTATTTAAACACAATTGTGACTAATATTTACATATTGCTGTGCAGCTGAGTGCACTTTATAGAGGTCTATATAATGGATTAATGCAATGTCTTTGATAAGGACTTAATATGAAGGTAGAGCATACTCATATTCCTTCACAAACACAGTCTCTTAATTATTTGAAAAGACTGCATAATGTAATGTTTTCTGTGTATGGAAATTAGAGCAATAATCTTTCGTCTTTTTTTTGAAAAAAGCTTCAGAAAACTCAAGGCAAGACATTGCAGCCAGCATCAGAATTTTGCAGTCTTTTTTGTGAATAAATTTTGTAAATATGATCTTTAAAATAATGTATTATATATATGACTTTTGTAGGTCACTAACTCATTTTTGCAGAGTTTGTGAAGCTAAATGTTTAACAAAATTGATTTCTGGAAACTTGAGTGTAGCTGAGGTCCAATTTTTTTTTTTTTTTTTTTTTAATTACATTTGAGGACTTTGAAGCTGGGTGACTTTGGCCCACATATTTCTCTTTGGTCTTCAACACTTCATTTATTTTTACATGTTTAACATAGAGCTTTTTATAAAATACAGACCAGTTGTTCAATACTCTCTCCACCTGTGAGCACTTTTGTTACATTTCTTTTTACCTAAGGTAGTTTGACATGAAGGCTCTGCATTGTAAGAGCTCAAAATTTGTCAGGACAGACATGTCTGTCTGTAATAAGTTGCCTTTTCAGTTGACGAATCTGGATTGTGTCTTTTTAGTCAATTTTAATGAATTCTAAATGTTCTTCGAAAATGTTTGTCTGTTGCAAAATACTTGCTGTTATGTAACATCCATAAATCTTTAAGGATATTAAGCCACATTTTAACCAAATGTCTACACCTCATTGGATTATTCTAATAGTAACGAATGTATTTTCTAAGCAGATTTCTGTCACAGAAGTATTTAAGTGTGGCTACATATTATTTGCTGATAGCATGGGGTTTTCTTCCCCCTCCATTTTGGGCGCTTGAAATGAAGATCCTTTTGCACTTCTTGCAGTTACAAGGAATTAAACCTCTAAACCTTCCTAAGGGATGACCCAGAAATGTTTGTGTAGTGCTTCTGTTCTGTTGCTCATTGTGTAATGGAAAACTGATTTCTCCCAAGTGAGTAAAAGAAACCACAAATCCCCTGATCTGTGTTTTTTGCTTATTCTTTGTACTGTTAGCAAGATGGGGTTTTATTGTTCAGAATTTTTGGTGATCTTCCATTTTAACAGAAATAAGTTTTAATAGAAATATTCTCATAAATTCATCCTTAGTGCCTAGCCAGCTGTGTTTCAATGGGAATGTAGATTCAGTCGATCTACTTCATGTAACCCTGTCTCTTCCCTTAGTACTGAGTATATAGATTACCACAGCACTTACTTGGAATTTTCAGTCCAATTAATGTCTGTTTATAATGCAAAGCTTTTAAAAGCCTAAGGAACTTTTATCTTTTCATTTCTTGGATCATACCTATTTGCTGAGTAAGTGCTGCTTACTGAGGTGAAAGGCAACAATCCCTTGCATTTTATAGCAAATCAGAATAGAACAATATTTATATTTTGTACTTGTTCATTATGCTGATGGAAATTACAAACACCGGTTGCTTTCATTAGGTGAGCTCTTAGACAATATACTGCTATATACATCTTGCAGTACAATTTTTTTTTTTTTATTTAGTAATTCTATTTATACATCTATGTATAACTACCTGACTGACATTATAAAAGCTCATCCTTTTCTCATATGTTTAGCATGCTGGAGCTTTTCCACTACCTACTTTTTTTCCTGAATTAAAAGATTTTTAGTTTAAATGCATTGACAGCATATTTCATGGCAGCACTAAATAGTACATTAGTACATCTGGTTTGAAATCTGTTGACATTTAGTTACCACCATCAATTTTGCTTTGGTCCTATAGCAGTGGATTTCTGTGAATGTTTTTTTAAATAAAACCCACATAACATTATTCAGCAGTAGGAGTTGAATTAGCTAGTACAGCAACCTCTGATCACTGCTGCATAAATGAGCGTTGTTTCGCCATGTCTCTGTTACTTTTTTGATCACGTGTTTATTAAAGTTGTATGTAGTGCACTTTTTTCCTTGGCCTAAAATACTGCTTCTGAAGTGAGAAATTCAGACCATGTTTCTGTCACAAGACAAAACTTACTTGAATGTTGCACCAGTTAGCACACCTTTTATTATAGAATTTATGTGCAGACCACCAGATGACAGAATGATACAAGAAGCGTGAAACCATGTAATTCTGAGAGCAATATTTTCAAAAATTCTCAGGAGAAGGCATATGGTATTGAGAATTGCATCTAAGCATAGTTTACATTACATGTATTGCTTGAAATATCTGTATCTTTATTTTGCAAAACAGAGGAATCATGGGGACTGATTTATAAAAGGATTGGTTGTAAGGTGTTACTGCCCTTCTGGTTTTTGTGTTTGGATGTTAATAATAATGTAAATAAAGGTTTCTATTTAAAATCAGAACTTGGTGACACTTCATGAGGTAATACTTTAAGGGTGATTATCCAGTACAGGCCAGAGAAAATTCCCCGCTATCACTGATGAAAACTGTGTATAAAGAATGATTTACATTTTATCCTAGTTGGCTGTAAAAGCTGAGGGAGTAACACTGAGACCTTTCACTTATGAGACACACATTTAGCATGGACACCAACTAGAATTTATGTCTTTGACAACTTAAACAGCAAGCTCTAGAAGAGCTGAAAGGAGAAGAGGTAGTATCTTTCCCCAAACTTGGCAACAACATACCTTTCATTAAATACCAGCTGCTTCTTGTGTCACGTACAAGTCTAACAGCTCACTATTTTCTGTAAAGGGACAAGACAACTTTTCAGCCTTCTGACTGACAAGTAAGTTACAGGTGCACTGGCCCTGCAAGATTTTAACAGTCACAATCTCACCATGCCAGACTATGAGGTAAACACAAAAGGGCGTGCAAATTTTTAAAAAATCTAACCTCATATTCTTTCTGCGTGCACACTGGGAATGGCAGATAGTGAAAACTTTTCTCTGGAAAGCAGCAAAAATGTGGGGGTTTTGGGGAACTTAAGGTTTTCTCTAATTACTTGTATGGATCCAGGATCTCATCACCTAGTAGATTTTTCTAATAATCCATGAAATTTTAAACAAGTTTAATGAAAATACATGGCTAGATTAAGACAGACATTCAGATTTTACTTGCATAATTAAAGAAAGCTTTTGGGTAGTGGATTTAACTTACCACATGTTATACAAATACTCAAGACCAATCTTACTTAGCACATATAAAGACTCCACTTCTGCATTTTGAGCAGGGATTTTTTCCTCATTCCTAAATTCAAGTATATTTTTTGAGTATGGGGTTGTGGAACCAGGGATCTACATGCCTGGATATAATTCCACTTAATTTTCCGAACTGCAAAACCAGGAAGGGTTTCAAAATTTCCATGCTGTGTTTTTACACTGCATTTCTACAAGGGCAAGTTAAGTTTGCATTTTGAAAAAATTACCTCTTTGTTAGGAGCGAAGGCCACAGTTGGTTGAGTCTGTCCCATGAGTGCCCTCAGGCATTTGCCCTTAAACACAGGTAGCAAAGTAACACGAAACAAATGATAAATACAAATCTCACCACTAGTGCCTGTACTACAACTTATGTAATAATGTTCTTATGAAACTACTCAAATAATTCTGTACACTGTGCTTTCTTAGTAAAATTACAGGTTTTTTTCCCCTCTGACAACCTTTGAACAGTAACTGTCATTCACAACATTTACTTTTCTGCAGACTAAAGTAGAACTAGATTATTGACTACAAGTACTGAACTCTCAGAGCTGCCTTTTTTAAAAATAAATTTAAAAGTTACACTGCTAAGCAAATGCTACTTTCTCAAAGGAACTGTTCTGGTTTTGAATGTACAGTATAATATTACCACATTAAAAAACCTTCATACAAATTCTGATTTTGTTAAAATTTAGGATGTACATTTACTGAAATTTTTCAGTGCCTTTAAAAATGAATAAATTCTGACTTAGCATTTTGAGAAATGGCGTGTGGGCGTTACACTCTTTTTTTATTAACAAATTTCTTCACAACCTGAAGGAATTTATTTTCAAAGAGTACGCTGATCAATATTTACACAGTCCCTCCAAAAGTCTGCAATCCTGTGAGTCAGGATTTTCTCTAATCTTCATAGAGGTGACAATACAATGAACAAGTAAATGTGGAACTAAAATGTATCCTCAGAGGAAATTGAATAAATTCCATGGTGTTGAGAACACTTGGTGCTGCTGACTTCAGTTCCTGAATATTTTCAAAGTTCTCTTGAACCATTACCTTTACTCCAGTGATAAGCAAAAGCACCTTTGTTTTCTAAATCTTGCTTTAGAGTTGTACTTGGCATTGTAAGTTTTTCTCACGACAACTAAAGATACAGGTGAACTGGAAATTGTTTTAAGGTCCTGTCAACTGTCTGTGTAAACACTGCCACTGTAGGGGCAGTCCTCTTTGGGATGTGGCTGAGTTTCCTCCTCAATTCCTGAATTGGCGTTAGTTGTGTCTTCTTGAAGTAGAATGCTTTGTGAAGTAGGTGAGGTATAATCCAAAGCAAAAAAGCAGGTACAACAGTGGATTTCAGAGACCTGTATTTCTGACAGCGTTTCCCATAATTTCACTGCTTCTATTCAACTCACTCAACCAGTGCAAACATTCTATCTATTTCAGCCTCAAAGTTTATCCAGTCCTTCAGGTGAATGTTACAGTTCATTTAGTCTGTACATGGATTCAAGTCCTGCCCCGTTTGTATCCTCATGGAGGTGCAGCAGCTGGGGGAGATTAGCCCTCCCAGCCTTCCCACAGTTGTCCTCTTTAAAATAAAACAGATGCAGTTTAGTGTATAACATTCTAGTAGAAAGTAGTAAGAAAGGTATTTTTAATGGTTCCATGCAATAAAGAACATTGGAAACACTGTGAACCACCAATAAAAGCATAGCAGGTATGACAGAAACAATTCAACAGTGTTTGAAACTTCGACCTGTACTAAGCTTGTTAATTCAACCTTCATTTTGGTTCTAAAGCCAGTCTTGGATCTCTTCAATTAGAAATAAAACCACAGCATTACATGAGCAACTCCTCTCAGGCAAGAAGACCAGACTGTGCCTAGGAAGGGACTTGCAGCTGTGTTTTCCACTGCACAGTTTGAGAGCTCTTAATGATTTTTAATGAATTGAAGTATCTGCCATCTTTTTAAGGGGAAATTCAGAGACAGTAACAGGCAACGGTAACTTTTTAATAAACTTAAATTTGTACCTCACCTTTGAGCTCTAGCAATTTGAGAATTGCCAGATCATCACCACATTTTAAAAGGCAGCTCAGTAAGTAAAAAAACAGTTTTAGACACAAATCTGTCTTGTAGTCTACTTTCTGTTTTGAATTCCTTTTTCTGCTCACAGCACAAAGGCTGTAGTTGGATAAAGAGCAAAAAAATACATTATGCTGCCTCACTACTTGTGAGAAATTACAGTCAGTTTTGTTCTTTCTGGATGGTGTGTAAGACCACTAGGTAGTTGCTACTAGTTCAAGTTTAGACAAAACCAGTGTCCTGGTCTTTAATTTTGATTGGCAATTGACCATAACTGGTTTCTTAACTGAGCATCTACCTTTACTTGTTTGAAATTGCTTTGACTTTAATGCCCCAAGATTCCCAAAAAACATGTACCAAGAGGTTTTGTGCAGCAGTAGTTGTCAGTAATGATGGCAGTATCATATTTCTTGCATAATTTAGAGGATTTTCCTCCTAAGCATTCCGTGAGAATAGATGATGATGTTAAAAGGGTGATGCATGCAAAAAGAGAAGGGAAAAGTTAAGTAAAAGCTAATGCTTTTGGTGAATTGCTCCCAACTCACAGTGACTTGGCAGATGATGGTCTCTTCACATCTGGCCATTTTCGACGTTGAAACTGCCTATTTTTCAAGCAGCAAAAGGAGAAAAAAAGTTAACCATTACCAAGAAAACAACCAGTACCACAATCTGAAAGACGAGGAAGAAGAATTCAGCCAGAATTTTGACTACTAAGATCAGAATACAGTGTAACACTGAAACAAATAGCTCCAATGTTTCAAAGCAAGTGGGGTGGAAAGGTCTTTCAGATGCCCTTTAAAGCCAGGCCTTTCCATGTGGTTCCCAATCCCACACTTGCTCTTTCAACATGAAGGTAGTACTTAAGAATAATAATGTAACTTTTTTTTTTTAATGTACCTGTACTGCTCGTAGCTTCCATCTTTAAGTCCTAGGTGAAGAAAAATTAACAATGTTACTAACAATTGCCTGTATGAGAAAAAATAAAGACTCAAGAATTTAACAAATTTCCTGATGTCTTGAGTAACCTAGTATGCCCTCACATCTGATCCTGCACTGAGCAGAAGTTTGGAGCAGAACTCCAGAAGTCCCTTCCAACTTGAACTGACCTGTGTTCAGGTCTGTGAACTTCATAGTGGCTGTTACGGTATTCTCTCCCTTTTTGCAAGTATTGTTCCTTCCTTGTCTTCTGCATCTCAGCAATATTTATCACTATGCTAAGGGTCATTCTTCATCTTAAAAACATGACATAACACAAACTGAACACGTACAAAAATCTGAGAATGCAGCTATCCCCTCAGCAGGATATTACTAGTGTAAGTAAATCCTAAAATCCTTTTGACTGATTCAAGTTTTATAACCTTAAGAGTATTTTGGGGTTCTTTGGGGCATTTGTGAGTGCAATAGAAGAGGCACTTACCAAGATCCATGTTCCTGGTTCTTGGATTGCATTGCTTATACCCTCTGCAACTTCTGAGTTCCATGAGCTGGACATGCAGTTGATTAAGAACATCTCTGTCAAGTGTATTCACTGCATTAATTAGCTGCAAGAAACGGGAGGTTCTTCTTAGTAACTATTGCTCTGTAATTTGGTAACTTTTGGAATACAGCTTGTTTAACTGAAAGAAGAGCCACATTATACTAGTTTATATTATACAGGCCTTAACTTCATCCTGCAGCAATCTGTGTGATTTCAATTTATTGTTGACAAGTAACTATGATGTATTTCTTGAGCTGTGAGCACAAGGTCTATGATCAGATACCTGATATGGATCGGTATTGAGATCAAAATACTCCAAAAATCCAGTAGCAAATTCACAGAACAGGAAGTTGTGGGTCTCGTTGATTGTCCTCAAACACCAGTACGTGTTGTTGTTGGCACTGGTACAGGCACAGAAAGGGCCCACTGCAAATTGAAGAGTTATAAAGACATAAGCTACAGCCTTCTGTCTTTAGCACTGCTAATTACTTTCTGTTTATAGTATTACTTTATTCATAGACAGTTACTCTCATTCTCACTCCTGAGCTCTAAAGCAGAGAATGCCTTCCAGCATCAGCTTCTTGTTCTGTGCATACCTAATCCATATGACATGACTAATTATGGCAACATCTTGTCTAGTCCTTTCTCTGACTGTGAAACATTCCAGATGGTGAGATACCTTGCTGATCAGTGTACAGTATTCAGTATCTGTAGCTTATTTGCAGTTGGTTTTACCTCCTTGCCATTCACACAAGAATAATTACAACACTGAAAGCAGAGATTATTTACTATAGAGAAGACTGTATGGCTTTGGTTACAGAGCTAATAAAACCAATAACTACTAGCAACCCAACATCCCAGCCCAGTCTAGCCAAAATTTGCCAACCTATTACTTAGTTTACAGTACTCTTACGTGTCCACAGGGGAGCAGTTTGCCAGTGCTGGTTGTCATGGGTGAAGCAGGTCAGACCAGGCATGCTGCACGTGTCATTATTTTTAATTCTCTTAAGCAATTTGCGCAGTTTCTTCTTCCGTCTCTGCTCTCGCAGCAGCCACAGCCTGTCTTTCTCCTGTAGGGCTTTCCTGCACGCATGAAATGTTAGGGTCATGCAAACTCTGTTAGACTTGAACATAGCTAAAACACCCCATAGTAGCTAATAAAATAAGCCGCTCAGAGGGAAAGAATCCACATTTTTAATTAAATGGTGTTTCATACAAAAGGAGATGACTCTGCAACTCAATAGCACTGGGGAAAAAAAGCCACCAAAGGGGCTTGTAGGCCTGAGGTTTGCAATGTGCTTTTTTCAAAAGTGGAGACTTTATCTTAGAATTTACAAACATTTTGATATGGGCTTAGTTCCTTGCCCAGATGTCTCTGTTTATGCTTTTTAATACAGGATAAATTGAATACTACTATCGCCTAGTGTGTAACTGGTGTGTACCAGTTAATATAATATTAATATTACATTTTGCACATCCTCTCTCAAAGGAACAGGCCTTCACTTACTTGAAAGGATGAAGACTGGATCCTTTGAGTCTCAGTTTGCTCTTGTGTTTTGAATGGTAACTGGAAAATAAAAAGCATTGCTGGTGAACAATAGCAAGACAGCTGCCCCTGTTCTTATCACATTATCAGACTGGATTTGAAGATTTAATCCAGTGTCACCTCTCCCTTCAATTTATTAGTGTATGTGATGAATAAAGGCAACCTCGCTCGACTGGATCAGGCACTTCCCAGCCTCACTGCGTCTCTGTTTCCTCAGATCCTTTGTCCACAGTGACACTTGGTGTGCTAACAATGTGCATTGCAATGTATATCCACGTCAAGCTACAGTTTACTATTAGTTTATTTTTAACTGGTTGTTTCCCTACATAAGGCACATAGAATAGATTTGTAATTAAATTACATTTCTGCAATGGAGTATTCCCTAACTTTTTCTGATAATGACAAGTTTATACTACTCTCCTGTCATTTTCCTTCTGCATTCAAAAATTTCAATACAGGCTGTACTTTGTAGGGCTGGGAGGGGGTGTGGGGGTGTCCTCCATTATTACTAGCTGGAAGTTCCAGGAAAACTTAACAAGATAGATTGAACTGTCCCAGCAAAGCAGTGTCTAAAATACTCAGAGATATGCCGAGTATAAGCAGACATACAGATTCACACTAAGTTGCTACTGCTTTGTCTCTCCAGAAACTCTTACTGTATTTTGCAGAAATTTCCTTTCTGTGGAATTACCAAAGTTAAAAAAAAAGAACAGCCTCAATCATGGCAATATTTTCTTATTTATAAAGTTACTACATACACAAATCAGCAAACACAAATTTAGTTTAATAAATGTTGTTTTCTAAACAGTACATCTGAATTCAATTAGTTGCCAGATTAAAATCTCCTTCAAAACAAATATTTTAAATCCTTAAAACTTTTGGGAGCTTTCGTAAGTTTAATCAGTATAACAAGTTAACAAAGTAAGGTTATTTAAGATCTTCAGTAAATTTTTTAATCTTAAACTAATTCTGAATGCTAAATCAAAGCAATTGCAATGCAAACAATTTACCATATGTAACTCAGATGATTAATTTCTTTGATTTCAGTGGGATTAGTCATCTCAATAATACTATGCACAAATAGAAGTGTACCCTATATCACTCTGAAAAGAAACATTTTTTTACATTTTCTATAAATCATTCACCAAAAATAACTTCATCTTTACAGTACATATTAAGTAAACTCAGTTTATGTAAACTCAGTTAATCAGTTTTGAAAGCAGTGGATTATAAACCAATATAAACTTTTGTTTGTTTACCATCTAGAATGATACATCTTAAGCAGTTTTTGACATGGGCTCCCATAACCCAACAAATTTATGATCTCCATATTTTAGTGGATCTGCTGCTATGTTGAAGGATCCACACAGGCCACATCCACAGTCCACAACAATTATAAACATCGTATCCGTAGAGTATGTTGCACCTCTGAGGTTTTAAGCATTACCTTGGAAAAGGCATTCTGTGACAACAGTAAGATAGGGAAGTTTTATCCACACCCTCTCACAGAGTCTACTTGGTAACAGGTGCTTAAGTCGCAGCTTAAGCACAGCTGCATTGCAGTTTTGACTCCATTCAGACACAGTTTTCATTTTTTTGGTGATACTCATATATTCTGCCACTGTGGCTGCAGTATTCTCAGTGATACCTGGCTCTCAACAGCCTCAGAGCTGGCTCTGTCATCACCATGAGCAGGGGAAGGTGCTCCTGGGTCTCTTTCTGAACAACTTTTCTCAGAGGCAAATTCTGTTTGGGTTACCTTTTGATTTTGGAAGATTTTCTGTTGTGCTTATTTGAAGAGCAAGAGCTCAATTGTCCGATTAAACTCCTGTCTGGCAGACAGTGGGCCTTGTACTTGTGCAGCAGCCTAACTTCCCCTGAATGTGTACACAGGAGTACAGTCAGCAAGCAACCACTAAACAAACCAGATCCTGATCTCTCCTGTGAGGACATAAATCAGTTACAGTTGCACACTACAAATAATTATTTGGAAGTACACAAAAAAAATACCTTAGCTTGTTACAGTCACACTCTTCAGGTCGCTTCTTCTTTAGATGACCTCTCACCTCCCTCAGGTTTTTTATTTTATTTTGCAAAGTTTCAATCTAAAAAGGCACAAAGACAGGATGAAAAAAAAAAAAAAAACCAGCATGATTTAGTGCTACTCTAACCTTCTCAAACTCATTCTACTGTCACCAAAACCTTCCTCTACAGTACCTTCTGTGGCTCTCACCACTAACAAGCATTTTCAAATTATCTAGCTTTCCGGAAGGAAACTATAGTAGGAAGAAGCTGGTTCCATTTGCCTGCTCTGATTCCTGACTCTGAAAGCAGAATGCAGTGCTGCAGGGGGGACACACAGTTGCAGGTAGACAGACACTCCTGCATCCACTGTGATTTCGCCTCTTGTCCTCTACAGCACATTTGCAAGGGGAGGAAAGCTGCTCAAAGGAAAACAAAGTCATTACATTTCAGCGTGTTCTGACACTGGGAAGGGGATGGGACAGGAGTGATCTGAAATCCCCTCTTCAGAGGTTTTGAAAAAGCAAAGCAGCAAGGTTCTGTCATTTTGCATAGCAGGCTTTAGCAGTGTCTGGACACATGGGAGAGCAATCAGCAGTTAATTGTGCCACCCATGAGGTTTATTTTTAACTGCCGTTTTTTTCTCACTAAATGAAACTCCTGCTTTTGCTCAGTCTGGCTTACATACAGCATGGCCCATTTCCACTCGGATATTGCAGGCCTCTACATGGCAGAAAAATTAATCTAACGTGAACAACAGTCTCTGCAGAACTACCATTAACCATCAGTGACCGTAGGCGTGGTAGAAGCTCAGGACTGTTGAAGCAGAGACAGGACAGAGTGTTCAAGGAAAACGGACAAAGAACCCAGCCCTGTGACCCTAAATCAGGAACACAACTGGACAGAAATGTGTTCTCATTTCCTTTGACACTCCATATTGGCTACATTTTCTGAAGAAAAAACAATTAGAGGACCGTGGTAATATTAAAATTGCCCTTTTTTAATCTTAGCAGACTAGTAAGTTTTCAAGTATCTGCCCTGTGTGTCAATCTTTACAATAAAAGGGGACCAGGAAGTTATTACATAGAACTTCACTGTGAATTTATGTAATTTGGTAAGAGATTACACGACATCCATTCTTTATGCTTCTCTTTGGTATTTGTTCCATCCTTACTGGTCCTTAGACCCTCTTTCATACACAATACACATGAAGGGTTTTTGAGCTAATATTATTGAATATTAGTGGCAAAAATGTCCGATAGTTTTACTGGCAAATTTCATAGAGCAAATTACCTCCAGGTTCTTCATATACACAATCCTATGAAAAAATTCAATTCCAAAGTGCAAGGTCAAGAAAAGCAGTAGCAAGTGAAGGAAATTCTAGAAGCACCAAAACTAATGAAGCTCACTTTTCCTTGGGCCTTTATATTTGATACTGAAGAACTGTGTTTTGAGAGGTTCTCCACTGGGGAACAGGACTACTAAGATGTTAAAAAGATCCAGATTAATTTTCTTCCCAGGATGGGGACAACTTTAAGTCTTGTCTCATAAGGCATATGACATTTCTTAGCTGTGCCTTCAGTTGCAGTTCTCTCCTCCACTCAGCATCTTGTCTTCACAAACTTGTAATAATTTAATTATTTCTGAAATGTCTATTCTGAAATCAGCCAGCAAATTCAGAAGGTTTCATGGAGGGACAAAGACACCCAGACGCAGACACAGATAGTCAGCATGATCTTATCAGCCCCACAACGCTAAAAACACACACTGAAAACATCACTGACCTCATGGTCAATATGAAGTTTATGGTCCTTCCAAGCTTGCAGTGACCTGTACAAATCTGTGTCACACTGAACAGTATCGTTCTCCAGGATATAGCACCTTGGCATGGAAAAGTAAGCAGTGTTTATTACAGTGGATATACACACACACACACACGGAGCAATGCAAACAGCTGCTCTTAATAACACAGCTCCAGAACAAATGAGACCATGGATTGAAAATGACATGCAGAATTCAGAAAACAATGTTCATCCAAGAAAATACAATTGTGCTCTGAACCAGAAAGGAAGTCTGGGTTTGAGTTGGCATGGAAATTTTTAAGTGGAAAAATTCAATGAGAGTATTTCTATCAAGCAGAACCTGTTGACTCTTTCATTTCTCTATGTAAATCATGCTACAGATAATTCTTGCGTATTCATTAGACTTTCTGCATAAATAATCATTACTAAGTAGCAAGCATTGAAAGCATTACTCAGAAGCAATTTCCTGATGCATAATTAAGTGATGCAGGGGTAGGAGCAAGGATAAAATACTTCCTTATAAGATGTGTTACCACACCATAAAGAAAAGAGAAGAAACAAAAAAACAAACCAGAAGCAAGGAGGTTTTACTATTTTCTACAAAAGTGATAAAATCTTTCAAGGAAATCTCCTTCACTTTGAAAGCAAAACACCCTCTGACAATATAAAATATTTATGTTTCACTAACTTCTAGTGAAATCCAGTTTTTAAAATTATTAAATAAAAAAGAAAGCAAAAATCACCACTTGAAAGATTTACCTGGAGAGTTTATTAGGGGTTGAATACCATGCAGCCATTTCTGAACGCTTGCTTAAATTAAAGCTGAATATTTGCAGTGCTCCTTTATTTTCTTTAAACCACCTCATGTATGTTGTGCCACGGCTTCTTTTCAGCTAGGGAAGGCTCATGAATAATGTACAATCTTCCTGACAGTACCTTGTACAAATCTGGGATTCACCCACTAAGGCAGCAAAAGTAAATTCAATTTCTTCCAGAAGAAAAAAAAAACCAAACAGTGATTTAAGGGTCCTGAACATTCAGGGTAAGCTGGGGTAAGAGAGCACAATTCTCTGATGCCTACATTTCCTCATATTGGTGAGTTTCTAATTCACTTCTGTGAACAGAAGTCAAATGGAAAACACAGATATCAACAGCAGCTACCTGGCTCCTGCATGCTTACATGAACTAGTCATTAAACAATATAAAGCATGTAATCAATAATGATTGGTGGATTTTCTGATAACTCACAAATGGAAATGGTGACTAAATGAATTAAAGTACAGCTGAAGAGACATAATCAGTCCCTAGATTCACCACCAAGGAAATTATTTTTAGCTGTTAGAGTGGTCAGATAATTGCCTTCCCTCTCTCTCAGTATGTTCCATTTCCCAATGCTCCTGGTCCATCCAACTTCATTCATGATACAGATTTTCCTCTCCTAGCACTGATTACAGAAAACTCTGTACAAAGCAACCACTGACACAAGACCAGCTCATGCTCCAGTCAGGGCCTTCAGTCTCCAGCCAGGCCAGGTTACCCCACTGCACACTAATTTCCAGGAGTAAGGCCTCTCCTGGTTTCATGCAGGTTTAACACCCCTGTTGCCAACAGTTTTGCTTGTTCTCACTGGAAACACATGCACTGATGAGTGGCTACTGTCTCCACCCAATGCAGAAGACAAAAGAATTGCTGCAGCTCTTCAGGAGCTTCATGCACCTCTGCACTGACAAAAATAAAACAAAACTGAAGACTATTGTACACATGGGAGTAAGAATTTTAGTGAAGCTAGACTGGGTATCCAAAAGGTACACAACATGCTTAGCACACTTCAATCCATGCATTTATGAAAAACGCAGTCACTTAAGGAGCAAAAGCTTTTTAAAAACCTACCATGTGCACTTACCTGTGGGTCACTTTGATCAGATTAGGGGCTGTGTACTCTGCAATGCTACCAGTGCCACTATATTCCCCCATGTCTCTATCTTCCTCCTCGTGGAAAACAGCCCTCTGCACCTTGTGCCGCTTGGTGATGTTCCTTGGTAAGATGGGCTGGTATCCATCTGCTAAAGCCAGGTGATAGGCAGCTCCATCCAGCTCAACAGATACAGAGCGGATAGAGCGATTCCGGACATAGCTTGGTTTGAATTCTGCATGGAAAAAGTGGAAGAGCGGCAGAAACAGCATGTTACAATTTGTTCATCTTTGTGGCTCTTGGAAGGAAAAACCCTAGCCCATACTATGCTGTTTGGAATTAACTGGGTGACAGTGTTTGTTGCAGTTGTCCTCTGAGCTGCTGCTTCCTTTACTTTGGCATGGATGGAAGTACAGGTGGGTGGACGGATACCTCAGAGCATGAGAGGGCAGGTACAAGGCAAACACAAAAGAATGGTAAAGGGGAAAAAAACCAGTCTAGTCCAGCACCAGTGAGAACAAATAGCTCGTTCAAATGGGTGTTTGCTCTTCCCCCACAGTCACCAGATGGCAGTCATACCTTAAGCACTAACTGTGATAGTCATGACAGCCAGGTCACCAGTCACCCTCAGGGACCAGTTCTCTGTGCTTTTCTGCTGTCCACCATACAATTCTTCCCTGCTAGGATTCCTGCAACACATTCTTGAAGTTGTCCCAGTATTCCCAGTGCTCAGCATGAGCCTTTTCCCAGTTCTATTCTTCAAGGCTAGGGCTAGATCCTTGATTTTTTTTTTGGAAGGGTTAGGATTAGGAAGGGATTTTAACCCATTTTGGAAGGAATTAATATTTGAATCTTTATTTTTATCCAAATGCAGTTCTTTTCTTTGCAATTCTTTCCCTGATGTGCAGCCCAGACAGTCAGTTTGTCCGTGAAGCACCACCCTCCAGTGCTATGTACTCCCTCAAACTTTGCTTCTGCATTTGCAGCTAAAAAGCAAAATGAAACATTTGTTATGAATTGCCACTGTGCAGTATGAGCTTCTCATTGATCTATTCCCTATTACTATTTTCCAAAGTTCTCAGTTCCAGCCCAAATCCCCAGAACTCCTCTTCTGTTTGGTCTGGAATGACAAAAAGAGAATATAGTAATGAAATCTAAATCTATCTTTAAGCTTCCCTCCTGTATGATGGGGTCCATCTCTGACTGTATTTCCTGCTCATCACCAGTGACTGCTGAGAGTCACTTATTAGGCACAACCATCTCATTCCTTGAGAAAAAAAGTACAACCTAGGTACCACAGACTCTCTTGTGCTCCCTGCCCTAGGGAAGCCTGAGGCTTTACTCTGTATATGAGGCTTGGAGTTACCACAGACATTACTAGAAACAACTGAGTCCCTTGGATTCTTTGGTCACTTCTCATTTAAAGAGACTGAAACACACAGCACCTCATGAGATGGGACTTCCCTCTGCAATTTGATAAAGGCAAAATTCAACCAATGTGCCAAATGAGAAGACTGATCCTTCTTGCAATCCCAAGCTCCACAAAGGCCAGCTTCTTCAATGGGATAATCTCTCCAGCAAAATAAGCAGGGGGAAAAGAAAATATGGAACTGGAGGTTGAACAACCAAAATTGACAAAAAAGTACCTTAACTGTCACGCTCTGGCATTAATGCAGAATGACTTTTTTCAATAAGCCTTACATACATTTCAGATAGACTGCACATTCTCAAAAGTCATTTTGCAGTCTGTGGGAAGCAGAATAAACATCTCCACATCTCCTCCCACCTGAAACTGGGCCAAGCATGATATGTCAGCGCCACACACAGAAAGCAGAACACCAGCTGGATTGTCTGACTTGGCACATTTTCCATGTGTAGTTCAAAGTTTACTGCTGATATTAAGCCAGGTGAGTCACAGCTGAAGGGATAAAAAAAGCCACAAAAGACTAGCCCTATTTCAGGCACCCATTCAGGAAATGTTTGAATAAACGAGACAGAAACTCCCATCTTTTCCAAGGTAGGAAGAAGTTCTAAAAAGCTACACCCTACTAATGAGATTTCAAGTATAAACTCCCATTTCTTTATTCATTCCTTCATTTTATCTTGTTCAGCTCAGCCAACTAACAATTCATCTTCCTTCCAAGTCTAACACACCAATCCAGAAGGCTGAACCTCAGTAGATAGCTCCAGGGAACCATCAACTACATGTCCCTGAACAGCTAGGAGCCAGGTTACTCCTCCCCTTGCAGTCAAACTAACACAGCCTTAGCACTAATTGGTGTGAAGTACCTCATAAAGGACTGCTTCTGTTGCTTTATCCTAACATGCTACCCACAGTGCTGACTCAGTGCTGTGATTAATATCAAATTTTGAAGTGGTTAAAATATTTGATAAGATCAATACTCATTTGTACTGTGCGCACCCATCTGCTAAGTGGACAGCAGGCATAAATACTAATGTTTAATTACTTATTAGTCAATCCTCCCCCAGGTTTTACTTTCCAATCTATTTACCTCTGTACACAGCCTACAAACAGTCAATCCAGGGCTGTTAAATATTTGGCCAAAAATGTCTATGCTCCCTTCTTCAGGTTACTGAAGTCTGGCATTGGTAAGCTCTCTGAATCTTGATGCCTCTCTTCCTCAGCTACTACAGAAACCAGCTATCTTAGAGATGGTATTGCTAAGAAGTTGCAACCTCAAAATTGAGTTGCAAAATGGAGTCCAGAGGATTTTAAGTCAAGAAAGCCAACTGCTTTTAGAGCCCCAGTCATTCAGACGGTGTTGCACCACCTGACCCGCATGTTTGTCTTCGCTGGAACTTGAAAGGAACAACATTTTCCACCAATGTCTATGTATTTTGCATTTTGTAGACGAAAGAGCTTTTTTTTTTTTTTACATAACATAAAGTAAAACTGGGTGCTGTAAAGACATTTTAAAAAATATATCTCTAGTGTTTAGAAATAAGGATTAAGTTTAGAGGTACTTTCTTACATCCCATTCTCACAACTGCCATTAAAAATCATACTTCAAATGCATTATCTGTAAAGTAATGGACTTTTTAGTAAAAAATAATGTTATTAAAAATATCATTTTGATCCAGCATTGATACCACCTCAAATGTAAAATGAATGCCAGGGACATTTGAATAAAAATGCACTAGCCTCTTTGTAGACACTTCAGTTTCTTTACTATTCAGTGTGGCCTATAATAATTTTCCTACATGCAGCTTAAGAATTCCTTCAATCACATACACTCACTCATCACAGGAAGAAGAGATCAAATCCACAGCAAGAAAAACATATTAGGCCACAACACAGCCAAAGATTTTGAGAGCTCTTTATTTACTTAACCTTTCCACCTACTGCAAAGCTCTATTTGATCTTTCTTATAAAAATAAGAGCATGCTAAAGAAATAAAGAAGACAAAAATGCAAACATTCCAGACACCTAAACCCAGACATACCAAATATTCATGTTTATGGGTTTCTGCCACTTAAGTGCTTTGCAGTCAAGTAATGTATTTTTACATTGTCCAAATGGCACATATATGACATGGCCCTGCTGTGAAACTGATTTTACTCAATTTAGAAAACAACATTGCCTGCTAAATGCACTGGTGCACCTGAAAATGCAGTCTAAACCATGTCTACACTAGAAAGTAATTATTTTATCAAAATGTCTGGAGCTCGAGCCTCTGTACCAGCAATTTAGTCTGGTCTTTTAACCATCTGTTCTCACTATATGTAACTGGTTTCAAGCTTTCTGAAAGACCAATCCTTACACCCTATTAGGGTTTACAACATGCTTGATGAACCCTAGATGCAGGGCATCCATTCTGCTTTTCTGCAAATGACTGTAGATTGGAATCCAATAAAATGACCTTTTGCAAATCTATCTCTGTTGTGCACAACAGAAATGAGTGATCAGGGTATTTCCTTCAAAACTTTGCTAGTGCTTGAAACCACTGCATTAATGTGGACATGACCCTTAGTCCAGTTAGAAACTTCTATTATCTGTTTGGCAGTTGTTCAAACTAATGAATAGCATTTACTGGCATTCAAGCAGGGCTGCAATGTAATCTCATGCATTCATTAAATTTGGAGTAGCAGACCCCAAAGGTGCCCTAACAATTATACAACCCAGCACAGATCACACTTTATCCCAAGTCTCACAGAACAGGTCATAAAAACCCAAATACTCATCATGAGTATCCAGGTCACTCTCTTAACTAACCATAGTCCAGTGAGACAGGCTTTCCACAGAAGCTGTTTCGAAAAACCTTGGCATGTCACCTTGACTTGTACTGCTTTGGTCTCACTTGCATTTGGTGTGAGATTTATTAGATAAGTGCATGTAGAAGAATAGCCAACACCAATGAAAAGGTCTCTGTCAATACGTCCAAGCTAACCTCTTCCCTGTATAGCACACCCCAGATGTGGGAAGATGGGTGGAGCATCTGTGGAGGCAAATACTTTAGACACAAGCAAGGCAATGTGGTTGTCAAGATCCTGTTTTATGTTGCTGAAGTTTATACCTTAAGGTTCAATGAGGCTAATGAGCTGAAGGGTGTAGTATAAACTCTGTCTCATCTCACCAGAACACAGGGGGAAAAAGCACCATTCTGATCCCGCTGTGAGAGGGAGCAAGTTTCACTTTTTTCTACCTCAACTTCCTACCTACATAAACTGAAGGTAATTATACACTTAACCACCTCCTTTGGGTGTTGTGAAAATTAGTTAATGTGTAGAAAGCAACAATGAGAAGCACTTAAGTAAGTGTTAAGTATTATCAGAGAGCATTATGTTGCCCTCACTTTAATTGTTTTCCTGTCCTCATTAAGTGCCTTCCATCTACTGCTGTTGACTCCCCATGACTTAACTGCCTTCTGTGACTTAAAAAAAAGTAGTTAAATAAGTACAAATTCTAGTGTTCTTTACAGATTGTCGGCTGTAGCACATATTTAAATATCAAGTATAGTTGATGGAACCAGTAATTTTTTTTTTAACTAAGAATTTGCTTAGTAACTACTAATCAGCTTGCAAGGCAAATATAATGGGAGAAAATAAATTTAAACTCTGTGTTTCAAGTTTGTGCCATTATATAAAAAGACTAATCTGTTAAATAATTAAGGTTCTGTATTTGTAGAGTGAGATGAAAGAAACATTACAAGTAACTAATAATTCCATGTTGCCATTTACCTCTAATCTATAATTAAACTACATACCTCAAATATACGTGTTAGTCTGACTAAGGTTTAACAGAGTCAGTAAAATGGGCTTTCTGAAAAAGCACTAATCTGTGCCAAGGAAACCAGTAATAGTCACCGCCTTTGGCTGTTATGTCTGATTAAAAGTCAGCCTTGTCTCTGCTGACTGAGCAGAAGAAAAGGATGTTAGAATCAAGCAGCTTCAATAACAAAGTACACACATCCTTATTGAAATAAATTACTGAAGTAACAGCTCCAAGTATTGCAGGAGCTACTGAAAATTGAAGTATTTGCTGTATAACACTTTTCATATTCCACAGACCATGTAACTGTGTGCAATTTGCCTTTTCAGCATAGGCACTGCATTCTCCAGAATGAAACATTCTTCCTACAGCCAGATATTCTCAACTCTGATTGTCCAATATGAGACATGCTGTTCCATAGTTGAGATACACAGGAAATATGCTAACATAATTCAATGCCTATGATTGTCAAGACAATTATGTGAGTTAGCAAACAACACCTTTCTAAGGCAGAGACAGAAGATCCAGTGGGTTTGCTTACTTTTCTTGGAGAAAAGTTTCTTTCTCTGTCTGATGTGGCTCAGCTTATATTCATTATCTTCACAATTGCAGTCTTTGCTATTCCTGTTGTAATACTTGGGCAAAATACTGGAGGTGCCTTTGCCGTTGCTTGCAGCTGCCAAGTCTGCCATTCCCTTGCACTTGTGCAGCTTGAGTTTTCCACTGGCATCTTCCACACACTGCCATTTCTGGAAGAAAAATTTGGTTATTAAAAATCTGTCCCAACTGTGGTCTGTCTCATGGCCAGCTCCAGCAACTTATCAGATATTCCTTGTAGTAAAATGGGGCTCACCTATCACCAAACCAGATTTTTGCAATCTTCCATTTTCAGACAAAACAACAACTCTTCAGAGCACCGTTGCATTTGTTTCTGAGCTTGCCTCTTGGAGGTAGAACAATTGAAATTTCTTTGAAAAATCAATACTACAGCTAAAAACATGAAGGTGGTAAGTGACAACTTTCAGAAGCATAACGGTGGCATAAACCAAGGACATTCAACATGTATCCTAATCCTGACAGTCTTATTATAACTCTCAGTGTAGTAGGACCAAAACCTTCCAGCTTTATGGAAGCTCTCCAGATAGAATCATACACTGGCTTGGGTTGGAAGGGACTTTAAAGACCATCTCGCTCCACTCCCCTGCCATATGCTAGGTTATGCATATGCCATATGCATAACCTTTCACTATATCAGGTTGTCCAGAGCTCCATCCAACCTGTCCTTGAACTCCTCCACGGATGAAGTGTTTTCCAGGATTGCTCTACAAAAGTGCCTGTTTTTCTTCAATGACCTTTTAAAGGGTCAGATCAGCTGTAGAAGTCCTCAGCTCAGAAGTCCTCATAAGTTTATCTCCATCTCGAGTGGTTTTCTTAACAGCTTTTTCCCTTCAACACACTTGGGCTTGACTTGTAAGGGTGAGCTGCACTGGATGTCTGAAGTGAGAAACCCCTCCCTCTTGCATTCAAACTAGAGAAAATACTGTTCCCTATCTCCAATTCACTCTGATACTCAAAATCTGAAGTAACTTGCTCACAGTTCCTTCATGCTGCTGTCAGAGCTGTACCAAGGTCAAGGGAGTTTAGCTGCCTTCAACCTGGCACAGAAATTCTACTCACTTCTCAGGTACATCACAAAATTATTTCACTGACTCCTTAATTTATCAACACTTTGCTAGCTACAGAGAATTAGAGACACATAAAAAACCCCCTTACAGTAGCAGTGGTTACTGCTTTAAAAAAGGTTTCTCAGAAACACTCAGCTTCTTGTTGAGTCTTGAGAAACATTCCTCTTCTTCCCTATTACAAAATCCTGTAAGCCAGTTCTTCCAGGACTCACTGGAATGTTGAGAATTTTCCAAATAAAAGAACAGAAGTAAAAACAGCAGCATCTTCCAGGCAAGATGATATTTTACAGCAGCCTGCAGTTCTATGAGGGAGACTCAGCCACTTCAGTTTGCACAGCAAGGTGTGTAAAGGCTGGGACAACAAAGCGTATATTTTCTATTGACATTCACTCCATTGTTTGCAGGACAGCAAAGTAAGAAAACAAGATCACTGTGCTTTATTATCACTGTGCTATTATTAGACTTTAATAGGAGTCAAAAGTGAAATGGCCAGTTACAGCACATTTACCTATCACTGTGGCAGAACCTCTAATTTAAAATGATCCATTTTATGGTGTGCCCACTGATTTCCTCAGACACCTGGATGCCAAATCTCCTGAGCTGTATCTGTGTTCAGCCTCCTGAAAGCCCAGCCTTGCTCTGATGCAGATAAATCCAGCTTAACTTACAGCACAACGAATCAGGAAATCAAGGAGAGATACTGTCAATAAGATCTTTGCATGACTATCTTAATCTGTAAAGCAGTACATATTTACCTAGATTCAGTAACAAATTAATATCTGAAGAATAAATTCCTCTCCTATAAATGCCTAACACTGATTGATATACATACAGACTGAGGTTTCAACTGGAAGTTATTTTACTAGAATAAGCAATGCTTCCTTTCACAACTAAAAGAGATGTAAAAATGTTTGTTGCTGTTTCCCATTTCATCTGGACATTATTTTTGAAAATATACAAACAAACTGCATTTTCTGCTCAGTAGAGCTCTATGCTCTAGGTACATTTTAATACATGAAAAATGAAGTTTCAACAGAGGGAAAGTTCAATGCCATGATGAGAATTACTGCAAGTACTCTGATGTGTCACCAAAAAATATTTTTTCTCTATTTCTTTCATGTCTTGTCAAGAGATTGATGCTCATTTTCCCCCTCCAGGTGAACTGGAAAAAATCCTTTAGTTTTTGGTGCAGCTGTATGCTACAGTGAAAACATCTCAAAGACTTCACTGAAGGGCACATTGCATGCATTAACAGGCCCCACTGCTGAATGACTGCAGTGCAGATCTACCTAAATTACATTAGAAGCAAAGATTGAATACATGGTGGGGGGAGCGGCATGGGGGCAGGAGAGCAGGGGAAGGAAAGTCTCAAGCCTTTGCTTTTTTCCCCAGAACAGATATGGGTATCTGTGTGAATATGTTTGGAATTCAACAGCTTATCCTTGGTCTGCTTGTAGGTCCAAAAGCAAATTCTCTGGGTTGATATCATGGCTCTATCAGCTGCAGTCATTTCCACAGGATGCTTTCATATTTAGGGGAAGAGGGCAGGAATTGCAAGAGAAATGTGAAAACCTCTCTTAACCGTTAGGAAGCTTTAAACACTGTTAATTCTGGCATTTGAAATTGCTTTCTAGTGCACAGCAGACCATCTGCTCTGTGGAGAAGGACATGGGGAGTCCTGGTGGACAATAAGTTGTCCATGAGTCAGCACTGTTTCCTGGGGGCCAAGAGTGCCAACGGTGTCCTGGAGTGTGTTGTCAGTTCCCTGAGCTGATCCTGCCTCTCTACTCAGCCCTAGTGAGGCACATCTGGAGTGCTGTGTCCAGTTCTGGGCTCCTCAGAGCAAGAGAAATATGTAGCTCCTGGAGCAGGTCCAGCAGAGGCTGAGGAGATGAAGGGACTGGAGCACCTCCCTGCTGAGGAAAGGCTGAGGGAGCTGGGTCTGTTCAGCTGAGAGGAGACGTCACCCACGTCTGTCAGTGGAGGCGGGGGGGGGAGGTCAGAGTGCTCTGTGCAGTGCTGCCAGCAGGACAAGGGGTAATGGGCAGAAACTGATGCACAGGAAGTTCCACTCGAATATGAGGAAGAACTTCTTTACTGTGCAGATGACTCAACACTGGAACATACTGGCCAGAGAGGGTGTAGAGAATAGCCCTGGAGAGATTCCAGAAATATCTGGACACAGTCCTGTGCTGTGTGCTCTAGAATGACCCTGCCTGAGCAGGGCAGTTGGAAGAGATGATCCATGTGGTCCTTTCCAACCATTATGCAATTATGTGATCATGCATATACCTGTGGAAAACTCTGGAAGTAACTAAAATATTTTTTAAGAGATAATCACTTAATTAATTAAATCTCTATATGAATAACTTCAGAGTGCCCCAGAGGTACTTTGGCTCACAGGCAGACATGACAACTATCAACCAGCAAAACATAATTATTTATAAATAATGGATTAACGCAACTGACAAGAAAACTAAAAGCCTGCCCCAAAGTTTTCAGATATTTTCTTTATTAGGGCAAATTATATGTTCTTAAATCAAGACCTCTAGCTTGTAACACCTCAAAAACAGAAAGTCCTGAAAGAGAGGGGAGTTTAACACCAACCAAAACTCAGTGGAAAACCCAGACTGCTCCACAATCTTCATCCCAGCTCCTATCAAAATTCCAAGTGAAGAACCAGTCTTTCCTCCTGCAAAGCATGGCAGAACAGCTACTCAAACCATCACATAAATGGCTTTTGCAATATATCCTGAAGTCTATCAAGCTCACATTGTGCAAAACTTTCCAGTTACCTCCTTTTAACATCAAAGCTGTTCCAGCTGGAGACTTCCCACCATCCTCAGGCCAAGTTAGTTGCTGTGCTCATGCTTTCTGTCACCAGCTCTGCTATGCTTGTTCTGATGCTTCTGTTTCATCCCCTATCCACAATTCCCATTGCACAGCTCATGCTACCCAGCTATTTGCTTGCAAAGCAAAAAGTCTGGGCTTTATTAGTTTAATAGACAAGTTGCTGGCAGTGAACAGAAATCTTGTTCAAATGCACACTGCAAAGGAAGAAAAAAATCAAACCACACTTTGAAACATGTTCTCTCCAGCCTAAACTATCTGCTATACACATCCAAGACTAAATTAGGACTGCAATATCTATGAAACATGAATCTTAATGGCAAAAGTTGTAGACTGAACAGATGCCTTGTTCCCTTTCAGTAACACTATTTACCTTGAACATGCAAATGACTCATTACCAGAAAAAGACATACTGTATTTTTCTCTGTGTTAAAAACCTAATATTTCTTATTATTCTTTAAATAATGAATAAACAATTCACTCATTTCCTTCAGTGAATGTCTCTCAATTGACACTTCTTTCTTTGAGGGAAAATAGCCAATCATGTAAGTCTTGCTAGGAAATATTCCATTGAAACACATATCTTTCAGAGCTGAGCCCTAGTTCATCATTCTGTGTCTCTCAGCATCTGGTTTTTGTTGGTTTTGTGGTTTTTTGTTTGGGTTTTTTTGGGTGGGTTTTTTTTTTGTTTTGTTTTTGTTGTTTTTTTTTTTTTTGTTGTTTTTTTGGGGTGTTTTTTTTGTTGTTTTTGGGTTTTTTTGTTATGCCAAAGAGATTCCATCTTATTTTACAGAAAAGTCAAAAGTGAAACAGTTTGATCACTGAGCTGCCAGCAAGTCTCCCTAACAGCTCTAGGAATCCAAGTTTCTATAGGACAATAAATTCTTCTGTGTTTGCCAACAACCTGAGAAAAACACATCAGTAATATCGGTCTTTAATTTAAGCAGATGCTTTCTGAACCCAGTGTTGCTGCCACATTAAATGGTGAGCTACAGACAAACTGCTTTAATGGCTAAAATAACTTCCAGTCTAATTGATTCATGAGTAGTCAGGATACACTTTTTTTCCTTTTATGAAACAGTAGAGTTACAGTTTAGTTACCTCTTCTCTGCTGTGGTTTGCTCCTTGTCTTACTTTCCATAGGGCTAATGAGGACAAAATAACAAAATCCAGAGAGACACACACAAGACCTTACTCTACAACAAGTTCTGTTGTTTTTGCTGGCAGCTTGTCCTACCGCTCAGATAGTACTAGGTTCAGGGAACAGACAACTTGAATTTGTCTCACACATTACTACTTTGTTCTAGTTGACTTAAAAGAATCAGTTAATGTCTTCTTCACATCTCTCCGATTCATGCAGTCAGACCCCTCTCTTCTCAGCTATTTTTTTTTGATTGATTATGCCCAGTTCCTTAGTTCTTCCCAAGAGGTATTACTTCCTTAACATTTTAACGTTTTTGCTGGGTTTACCCCTTTCCCTTGGTACCTTATTGCTATTCATTCACTGGCAAAGGATTGTTTGGTTTCCTCTACTTCGTGTTATCAGTATATAAATGAAGAGCACTGCCTGGTTTTCATTCCAACGCAACATAATGTCATTACACTGACTCATGATTTTTGGAGATTTGGACCGCTGAACTCTCAGCTCAGTTTCAGTTGTCATACACTACATACCACTCAAACTTTCAAATTATTAGACAGATGAACAATTTATTGATAGAATATTTTGAGGGCTTTTTATTGCCACAAACTGTAGCTGACATATCAGGTATTCAGCTAATTTTAAGATTACAATTATATAATTAATTTATTATTAATATAATAATTGGGTTGTGGTATCAAATGGTCCCAGCTGCTGCATTAGGCATTGCACAAGCTAAGAAGTCAGTGCAGCCTTAGCAGAAATTACATTAGTTGTGAAGGAAAAAAACAGCAGCACCAAAAGGGGAATTAATTTGTTTGAGGTTCCAAACTGAGCCTGTGAGACTGAAGCCAGTTTCCTGACCTCCAGTAGTCTTTTAACTAAAGTACACCAGTACCCATATCAGGATCTTTGTAAAAGCTGGGGTTTTTATTAAATTTTAGTGTCAATTTCAGCAAGCTACATACAAAATCCAATACTGTAATGACAAGAAGTTTAAAAACCTCTTATCTAGAAATGCAAATTTTTTGAGTTTGTGAAGCAACAAGCAAAAAAATCCAGTAAGTAAAATAGCCTCTGAAAATCATTACAGGCTATTTCTAGTTCAAGGAGGAAAACAGTTTTGTTAATTACAGTTTTTTTGTAAGGAATTTAATCCTCAGATAACAGCCTTAATAAATCATCATTATTTTAATTTTTGTTGTTTGTTGCCTCCTAATTTTATTGGTTCCAGGGCTGATAAATTTTTTAATGTATGAAGTTATCAGCAAGTCATTTCTTGCTATAATCACTATTATCACACTGCAACAAATCACAGATTAAGAATTTGATCCTGAAAGTTGATCATGTGCAACTTGTTCTGAAATTCAGGAACTCCAAAGTTCTGCCGAAAGTGCTATTGAAATTATCTGGACTTTAGCTGGCTTGATATATGTCACTTACCAAGAGAACTTAAATTCTTTCATAACCTCAGTATATCTCTGCGAGCAACAAAAGTACCAATAAACCACAAAAGATGGGAAGAATGGTTTGGATCTGCCTAATTTTTAAAAAGATTCCTTCCAAAACCTGACACTGTTTCCTAGGTCTGGTTGATACAACCTCAAGCTACAGTAGCCTCAGAAAAAGGAGAAAATATAAGCCATTTTTTTTTCTATTGCTCCTCCCTTGGCACTAAGCAAAGACTAATAATGATTGTGTTTCTGTGAAAACTGTCATATAAAATGATACTTCTAATGCTATTTAAAGGCAATTTCTACTTGTATCAGATTTGTATGCAAGTAAGCTTTGAAAATAAAATGTATTTGAAATGGAAATCATGTGAAATCAGGCAACTATTTCTCTTCAGGAGGTAGCAGTATTATTGTACTATGCCAGATCCTGCTAAAAAAAAAAAATTACTATCTTTTAATTTTGGGAGTTCTTACACGTACAGCATAGATTCCCTATAGCAATCAGCACTGCTGCAGGTATTGCATGTTTATCAAATGTGCACAAAATTGGCAGCTTACTTAAAGGGAGATTTTGTGCAGCTGTTGTTATGATACTGTGGTGTTACTGGGAATACTCTACAGAGCAATGCTGGTATCATAATTGGCTTCCACAAAAGCACGTTAATGCAGGCTACTAGATAAAAGTGGGTCAGCTTCCACTCACCAGCCAGCTTCAGATGAAAGGCCAAACTACACTAAAAAGAAAAAAATTGTGTGGAAGCCATTAGATACTACGATAATTTTTTTTCTTTTCTATTTCATGTGGGAAGAGCTCATCTCTTTTAAATCCTTGAATATAAATGCTGAGCTGCTCTTTCATCTGATTCTACAGTCACCCTTTGTTGGATGCAAATAACTAACACACACCAAACCCTAATAACTAAAAAACAAAACATGGCAACACACAGATTCCTGTTGCTCTCAGAAGAATTTACATATATTAGCGATGCCAAAAAAATTCCACATAGTGACCTGTGAAACAAGGTTTTAGACACTATGAATAACTTCTTCTCCATGATCTTGGTACTCTCTTACCAAAACAAATACAGGTTAAGGAAGGTGAAAAATTTGCAAAAATCACTTTGTGGCAATAGACCTGTATTCACAAACTTGCATGCTCACATAGCAGAATTTCAAATTCTCCACCTCATATTCAAAGTTTTATTTACCTCTCCTTTAAACTCTGCCCTTGTCTCTTGTCCTTCACTCCCCTCCTGGGTCTTTGCTCTCCATTTGTGCTTCTTGTCTCCTGCTCACACTTCAGATACCCTGGGACTGTTCAGATTTCTCTGTGCATGGAATAGCAGGTCCCCAAAACTTGTTTAAGTCAAAAGAAACAGTCCTAATGACTTCAGCAAGCTTTCAAATAATTCTGACCCAGACGGGTATTTAACATTGCATCAGGATATGAAAATTCACTTTTCATACTGAAGACTCCAAGTACTGTTAAATAGAGTGTCCTGCAGGATCAGAAGACATCTGCTAAATAACCATTGCATCTGCATAACATCAACTCCCCAAGGCAGTGGTATGTTATTAGCTTGGGCTCATTCTACTTACTGTGCAGAGCTATGAACAGCATCAGCAAACAGACAACACCCATTTGTCATTTGAGAAGTTAGTCTTCCTTCACTCTGAAGAGATTTTGGGTGCACCCATATTTAGACACAATTTATCCTCAAATAAGCACATTCATCTCCCAGTATTCCTATTGTTTAGACAGACTACTAGGACATATTCTCTAGAGTAGGGGTTAGAAGGATTGAGATTCCCTTGAGAGCCCTTCACAGATTTTAATTGACTTGATTGTTTGGCAATTTTTCCTGATGTCCAACATAAATTTCTTTTTTTGCTAAATTTCATCCTATCACTTCCTATTATGCCTGACCGAACTGCTCAAAACAATTCTTCTCCTGTCTCCTGACAATGAGGATACAGCACAAGTATCTCTTATTAGCACATCTATACTGCAGAATTTATTTGTAGTTTTAACTATGGAGTTGACATTTTATACTTCTCTTGAAGAGAAAATAGTGATAGGGAAAGAAAAAAGCTATGTTTCTCCATCCTACTTACTGGATAATGTTGTAGTAGGAAAAAAAAAAAACACCTTTTCTTCCAGTTCCTCAAATAACATTGCAAATTCATAAAACAATGACTTGCTCCCATTCAGCTCAAATTTCAGCTCAAGACTTCTGATGACAATAAACTATTGCATATAGTATTCCTTTAAGTTTAGTATTTTTACAAAGAACAGAACATTATAATTGCTCTGTGTACTAAATCGGACATAGAAGCCATAGGAGGAAAAGAACATCTGGAAAATTCTTATACATATAAATTGGATCCAAACACCTAAGGAACAATGGACTCATTTCACAGGTGCACTGAACTACATGATCAGTAGAGCCAAAAGTATGGAGTCTGGCCTTTGACAGTAAAAAAATTAACTACTGCAGCCTAAGT
The DNA here is from genome assembly GCF_024509145.1 of Vidua macroura. NCBI lineage: Eukaryota > Metazoa > Chordata > Aves > Passeriformes > Viduidae > Vidua > Vidua macroura. Next base: position 15,294,850 of record NC_071587.1, on the reverse strand, counting down.
AGCCCATTACTGACTATAGCTTGGTAAGTCATTCATATCATGTCTGCAAGAACAGTTATATTCCACAGACTAACTTATCCTGACAGCTGTCTGGGCTGCCGGAATATGAGGCAATGCCAGTGTGATAATAGACACATTAGCATGTGGACCCATTTACCTTCACCCCTTTGTCCACAGAATGTGTTACAGTCCTTGGAAAGGGGTTCTCCGACCCACACCTGCATGAGAGAGCTATGACACAGAGTCAGTTTTGCCAAGAGTGGTGAATTCTCTGGAGATAGCCATGCTTTGCTTTTGCACTGCCCTGATAAATTCACAAAATCCTCTCCTGTGTATGTCAAGACCATGTATTGATACTACCCTATTTTTTCCCATTAATTTCTTCTATGTAACTTGTATGTAAAGTGAACATACTGTCATATCTGCCCAAAACAGTTATGCAACAAGGGAAATGACACACAGTCAATGAACTTTATGCCCATATACACACAGCATGCCTCTAGTCATAACTGCATGTGTGTTTTCCCAGTGTGTTTTTGTTAAGAGGAGAGATATACTGAGTTAACAGAATTTTAGCTTCCCATTACTATATGTAATTAGTAGTAACTAATTACAAGTAACAACAACAAAATGAATTAAAGAGAGAATTTGAAGCAAAGCATACATTTAAATACATGTATGTATTTAAAAAGGCCAATCAGTTATGTACATTGTAGCTTCTCATCACTAATGAATCCCAAACCACATTCTCTTTGGGAAATAAAACAGGCAGTTTTCTTAGTGGTAGTCAGGAATCAATACAGAACACTTGAATCAGCAATTTCCTGACTGACAGTCAATCTCAAAAATGCTGTAGTAAAGATTTGAGCAAAGGTTACAGAACGAGACATTTGATTTATATGCTGGCATTGATGATGAGGTGAAGGACATTGACACAGTAAAGGTGTTGAGCTTAGCCCAATTACACCTGCTTACTTGCAGTCAGGGGTAACAATACCCTACCTGGCCAAGCTGTTCACAAGCTGTTTGATACTCAGCTCGCTGACAGAGGTCTTTCACACGCTGGTATTTGGGTAGGAAGTTTTCTTCTTGGGCATCTACCTTCTCGTTCTCCCTTTTATGCAGCAGTTTACTGGGAAAAAAAAAAAAATTCTTACGTTAATATTAACTCCAACACACAAATACCGTTAGCTGAAAAGACTCAGAAGAATAGTTATTTTCCGAGTCCATAGCACCTCTGGTAGCCAAAACTTAACAGTCCAGTAGAAACTAGCATTTAGCCTGTCCAATAACACACAAGTTATTAATGTCCTGCTCTGAGGGAGCATACAAAAACATATAAAATCAAGACACTGTGTTACAAGCCTGAGTGACAGGCAGTGACAACTGTCAGTATAGAGCGACCACATCACATTCTACAGGGCTCATGCCCCCATTTATGTACTAAGGCAGATGTGCAGAGGGAATGGCCAGCAGTTGAAGATGCAGAGAGGAAGGGTTGCTCATAATCCTGTGATACAAGCAGGAGGGTAGGGGACAGTAGCTGAGAGCAAATTGGGATGTCTTCCCATCTCTCAGTCCAAGTAAACTTCCCTTCCCCCACCACAAGAGCACATTTATGCAAGCTGTAGGCAGAGACCATCCATTCCCTCCAATCACACAATCACTGCCATTAGGCATACTGCAGCAGTGTCCCTGCTGGCACAGCTAAATGGCTTTAGCCTGCAGCAGAGTGCTGCTTTGGCTTTAGCTATTCAATATCCTTCAATTTAAAAAGACTAGGCTTTGTGATTAACGCTTTCCTTACCCTCTTTCCACGAGGAACGAGTCTCTCCATACCTTCATCTTTTTCTTTAAATGAAACCTACGAGACGAGGAGGAGAGTAAGACACAATTCCCACAAAACCAGTAGCCAAGTTATGCCCCAGTTTGCTCTCCCACCCCTAATCCCAACAAGAAACAAGCCACGTAACTGCACAAGAGCTCTATGAAGCTCCACTGAAAACCACAGGACATATTTCTCTCACAGGAACTAAATCCACAACAAGTTTACCCAGGACAATTTCTTCAACATAAGTGTGTTGAAGGCACAAGAATTTTCCTTGTTCACAAAGGATCACAAATTAAATCAGGATTTCCTGACTCAGATTTGGGCTCTTACTCTGCATCTATCCAAAAACTATCCTATTCTAAAGCAGCTGCTCCATTCCCCCTTTCCCTCTACCCAGCTACATGTAAAGCAAATAGTTCTCCTTCCCTTTTTCTGCTGATTTTCTCTTGCAAGCATTCTCCAGCAAGTCTAATTCTCTTCCTCAGTCTTTTTCCAATGAAAGTACTGATGGAAAGTCTTAAATAGAAACTGCAGTTTTTAGTGCTAGCCTGTCTTTATATATAGTCTGATACACAACCATCGCCTTCAATTATTTTACTATTTTTTCAATATGAAATGCTTTGCTACAAATGGTGCCATGAAGACATTTAAATCTATAACCTACATGACTAAAGACATTCACGTGTAGCCCTCTCACTTCTACATAGACTACATTTAGTATATACAGATGCCATGCATGCCATACATCTAGAATATGAACATGCCAAAATTAAAATAAATAACCGAAGGGAGTTGTATATGCCAAATAGTCTTCAGACTTTCCAGTGAATGATGTATTCAGCTAGATGGTGATTTTATTATATTTTCCTTTAAGTTTTCTGCATGCTGCTGAACACTTGTTCAGTCTATTGTACAAACACATGCATGTTTCCATGCAACATTTTCATTTCTTACCTATTTACCGGTCTCTCAGAATCCAGCAGCTTTAGAATGGATTTACCATCCATATCAGACGGAATATCCAATCCAGCAATATCTAGAATTGTAGGTGCAAGATCAATATTCAACACAATGTGAGGATTCCTGAAAAAAACATAGGACAAAAGAGTTTAAGGTCTATACAGTTATACCAAGCAACTCCAGTTTCCACAGAGTCCAAGGACCTGAAAAGGCTTATTTTGTGACACCTGGAAATAAAAGAGGACACAATCTGATTCTTTTCCATGAAGGTAATTAACATATAATATATAGATAAGTTGCATAACCTCAAGGAGACTAATACAAATATTTAAAACTTTATTACAGAGCATTTTTGAGAAAGCAAAGTAGTTCATAAGGTAAAGTTAGTTAATTTTTGCACAAAACAGTTTAAAAACTGTTGGAAAAACTGTTTGGGTGTCTTACAGAATCAAAATGCCTGCCAAATATGCTGACAGCTTTCTTAAAAAGTAGATTTGGCAGGTTTCAAAATCTAGTATAGAAATGAGTACTTCAGTTCCTATCACAGTAGGTATGTTCTGAAGAGAGCATGAGAAATATATTGCTAGGCACTAGTAACAACTAAAAGTGACTGTTAATTTACAGTGTGAGACAGAAAAAGGAAAGGGATGATGAAAAAAGCAGCACAAGAGGAACAGTTATGAAGAAAAAAAAGTGAGAAAATAACAGCTTGAACTACATGCTAACACTACATGCTACAGCACTAAGCATGTAGAATCACTGTGTTATGATGTGCAGGCACAAAGAAAGGATGGGACCAGATGGGCTGAAATATATATTAGTGCAGAATTCCAGCTCAAAATACAGGACAGAAGAAAGCTGTTAAAGTCACACTATTTAATGAGATACTATTTTAAAATTACTACATCTTTGAGAGAGTAAGCAAACAGGCACTGACAAGAGCATAGGTGATGAATTACATTTATGCACCTGATTTGATTTTAATTACTAATAATTATTATGTAGCATATTTGGTAACTGAAATGAGAGGTTAGTAATGCCTTGCTATGGTGATTGCTATTAAAATTTCCCTAGTACCAAAAGGGAATCATAATAATTATTCTGCAGGAAAAACATAAGGTTCACAAAAAACATGGATGACTGAAGTTCTACCATTTAAAGAAAATCAGGTTGAGAGGGAAGATCAATTTATTATCTGATATATTCCCTCTCCAAGGTGTTTTATCCTGTTCTTCCTGTTTGCTCTACTGTGACAGGCTGTGTTCTGTTAAGACCCTGTCAGGCTGATTCTTTCAATTCTAACAGAAACATGTTTTGATCTTCAGAAGTCTTTGAAAAATAAAATTCAGCAGGAAGGTTTCAGAGCTTTTATGGATATCTGGGTGTAAAGATCCTAGAACTACAGTAGACACAAGTGGCTGGTCTCTAGCCTTATACACTAGCTCAGTCACTTGGGCCATGTTAGCATTGACTCTCTAGGAAGGCCAAAAACTGCAGTCAAAGTGAAAGAGAGCAGGTTTTTAGAGGCCTATTCCAGCTCATTTGAAATTCTGGGCTGCTGCAGACAAAAGTCTTTCAGTGCTGAGGTAATATGTTTAGTCCCAAGTGAGGAATCCCTCCCTGCTCTTTAGAGAATATTGTTTTTTTCACATGCAAAACTGCTGAAAATAAATCAGAAACACAGTGCAAAATCTACAGAATTTAACATTTTTCTGCTTTCAGATAATGTGAATCAATGAATTTAACCAGCATTTGGAATGAGAGGTTTTTAATAACTATTTGCTATCATATTACATACTAGGATCCATTCCTCTGTGGTGAAGAAAAAATTGCATGAGGAAGATTGTGTGTGTTAATTATGCTAAGTCATGCACACTGATATAAATATTAGGCAGCAATTTATGGCACTCTGTCCAAAATCATTACCTAAGTGCAAATATTTGCTATCTGAAATAATTGCTTAGAAAGTGTATTTACTTAATTTTTTAGCTGATTAAAGCTACCATTTTAATTAATGGTTATACTCTGCATGCTTGTGTGCATCCAAATAACAGCCCTAACCATGTAGTGTCAGAGAATGAGCCAAAACCAACATTTTGTGGATGCTAATATATGAGCTGGTCTCTATAAACTGAAACAAGTGGCTCCAACGTTCAGCAATAATTATCTACATTATACAGTATATTTTTAAGCTTTAAAGTGACAGTTATGTGTATAATTTGCACTCCTCAAAAGAATGCAAGTGTTTCCTAGATTGGACAAAATTCAAAGTGATTTTTCAACAATATCCACAAAAGTGCAGCGGCTTGTGCTGCACACCTATGCAAGCATTTTTCTGCCAAAAATAAGCAGGATGGGCAGAACTTTGTGCCTTCATTTGGCTGCCAGGTCAATACAACTAGAGATGCGAACATGAAGTTTTCAGATCACAACACACACAAAAGCAAAGAACTTACAAGGATCCAGCCTCCACATTTGGTCCTCGGACATAGAAAGGGACTCTGATATCAAACTCATATGGCATGGACTTCCCTTTCACCAGCCCAAACTGCCCAATATGATAACCATGGTCTGCTGTATATATTAGATAAGTATTTTCCAGTTCTCCTGTTTCAGCCAACATATTGTAAATCTGAAAAAAAGAAAAAAAAAAAAAAAATTTATTCCACTGAGTACCTCTACACGAGGAATGCTGCATATCACTTTCTGCTATGTGTGACATACAAATAACAACAGCTAAGGAAGGATAGCACTGAGTTATCATAATAAGCCACTCTGAATAATACATAATCACATCTTAATTTTACTAACTGAATATTGTGGCTATTACAAGACAAAATTCTGTTTTAAGGTAAAACACATTAGCATGCCATTTCAAAAATGTTTGGGTTCAGTATTTTGCATGAGAGCTGTCAAGACAGTACTAAATACATACAGTAACAGAGATAAAAGTTTCAAGGTGTCACTTCAAAATTTTCACTTTTATCTTCTTGCAGCAAGTAGTTTTAATAAAATGACAGCCCTTTGAATCTCACACATATTCAGGCAGCACTCAACAACCTTGCCTTCAAACAAATGACTCCCCATTATGCAGAATACTTGCAAAATATCTTCCAGATAAAAATCACTCATAGTCTCTTCAGTATGGAGAACTACAAGGAGATTTAAATGTGAATACTTCTACAGATTTACATAAGATACTATATGAAATGTACCAACTTGAGCATCTAAAATCAATTTTTATGTGACATTTTTGCTTGAGAAAGGTGACAAGGTGGTGGGATACCAACAAAGTGGAGCCTCACACAAGTGCAAAACACCAGCACAGGAGAAAAACTGTTGTTGTGTTGGTTGGGGAGTTCATTTTTGTTTTTTTTCAGGTTGTTTTGTTTGCTGGTTTGGCTTTTTGTTTTTGTTTTGAGGGTTTTTTGTTTGGTTTTTTGGGGTTCTTTTTGTTTTGGTTTTTTTGGGTTTTTTTTTTTTTTGAGTGTGATATTGTTTTGGTTTTTTCTCTTTAATTTTGAAAAACTAGTAACACACATAATTCAGTAGAAAAAGATCAGATAATTAGAACTCAAAACCAACCTAACTGATTTTGCCTGCCATGAATCACCCAGAGTGAAACTCTTTTACTAAACAGGAAATAAAAATTGTGTGGTAAAATCACCAATTTCCTCTAATGCTGGTATCTGATCCACCTAAACAGCTTCATTAACATGAAGCAGAGATCATATTTGCCTGAATTGGTAATTATAAGACATTAGTAACAAACTTATGCAATGCCATCTACATAAATCTCATTTTTGCCTTAGAGGACTCCTCTAATTTTATGTTCTACCTTTTTTGAATAAGAATGCCAAGAGATAAGCAGAAAATTGCAACACCTTTAAATTTGCAAAACCATTCTTCAGCATAGCTTTTAGTGAATCCAGACATTTTGCTGAAGACACATAGTTTGCATAAAGAAATCTCATTGTTACACGATGCAGACAATTCTAAAAGTACTAATCTACATATTTATTTACTTCCAGTATTTAACCTCCTCCAGGATCATTCCAGTTAGGACTCCTGTATCATCACTTTTTGCTGCTGCTGCTTTCTTCTCTCAGAAGCTCAGTGTTACAGAATCAAAATAGACACACATTTAGGTAGTTATTTCCAACAGGTTGTAGGATGACTTTATCAGAGGATACATTCGTGTGGTTTTTCAGGCAATCCCTTTCTCTTTCCCTTTATCAGTACTGGTTCTGTGGCAAAAAATCAGCTTGTTCACACCACCCAACTCAGGGTAGCTGTCTTTAGGAGATGAGGGCCCTTACACATTGAATAAAGAGACAAAATGATCAGAGGTGAGACGATTACGCATTATCAAAAAACTGAGAGTTTTTTAAACAGTCCTCCTCCTTCTTTCTCCTTTATCTTCATACGAAGGACAAAGTGGAGCTTAACTCAAGAAACAAGCACATGTTTAGCCAAAAAACAAAAGTGTCTATTAAACTTACCATCTCCATAGAGTCATCCACAGACATGAGTGTTTGAAGGCGCTTTCTCTGTAGCATGTTCGTGAACTCCATGTGTATAGGCTTCATGGGACCGGTGTACCTCATTATCCAGTGCTTGTCTGGGTTTGGAGCATAATTATAACTGGGAGTACTACGGAACAGAGAGAAAAATCACAATATTTTAGCCAAGTAGAAAAAAGCCATAGTAATGAATATTAATTTCCATTTGATCAACACTGTAGGATGTACTATCTGGGGTGCACGAGAAAATATTATTTTTGAAATGTCTTCTACTTTTGTGTTATGAAACATGGGAAAATGAAAACCACTTGGGGGGAATAAAATCTATGAAAACATTAAACACACCTTATCTTTCCAAAGAATTTGAGCTAACAAGTACACATTTCAAGGCCAAGAGACTTAGCCTCAGAAGACTTAACTCCACAAGTATGATCAGGATGAAGCATGTATTACAGAGCTCCTACTCAAGCAATTGCTTTGTTTTCACTCTGCCCACATTAGCACCAAATAGTACGTCTTGTGCAAGCTGTTTAAAAATAACTATAGAACTTGCTGTAAAGGTTCTACTATGTTATTTAACAGCTTTTACAGTTCAGTACGACTGGTTACTTGAATATTGTCACACATGCACCAGAGGAGCACAGGCACTCTGCCTACTGGTATCCAATTGCATGTGAGCAGCAGAGGTGGACAAATAGCTGGACTTTAAAGACCTGTGAAGAAAAGTGGGATAAGGAAATAGGGCTGTATTTTGAAGACTTATTCCAGCCACCAACTCCTTTGCTTGAAGTCCCAGCAAAATCACAAGAACCTAGCTCAATGTCTCCCTGGAATCTCCTTGTCCCTCCAAGTTCTCATGGTCCTGGGACATCATTAAAGTGTTGAGGAAAAATATTGTCCATAGTTTCACATGGTTGGAAGTTCCAGCAATCACATTTCTATGCAGAATTATATAACTTTAGTTTAGCTGAACCTAAATAAAAGATTTATTTTACCACCATGATGTCAACTCTCTGCAAAACCAACTCATTAAAAGCTATTGTTATAGCTTACATTTGCAAGAAATACTATTCTTATGTACTATATTTATTCCTTATTACTTCAGGTTGAAGATTACGTTTTACAATTTCTTCACATCATGGCTCAAACACATCATGCACGGAGTCAATCATTAAAAATTACTTTCCCTACGTAATTTGGTTAGGCTTCCTTTTTTGATTCAAAGCACTAAACTTGGTCTATGCAAATGTAAATACTCATTTACTTTCCTCTTAGCATCACAATTTCCTAATAAATTCCTATTTGAGAAATTTCTACTTTTGGTTTTGTATAGGCAACAGAGCAGCATGGTTTTTAAAAGTTATTAAGCTAAAAAATAATATAAGTTGAATCTACTTATCAAAATACTGCATATGTAATGTATCTTTGAATATTACAGTCTTATGAGATTTAATATAAATGTTAAACTAATAATCTGACAGTGACATTTTTTATGCTGAAAGTCTCTATTAGATGCTATCTGAAATATGTGAATATTTGGCTAGGGGAGGCTTCTTCATACAGGGAGGAAAGGGCTGGTGGCTATTCTCTCTGTATTGTTAATAGTCTCTTGAATTTCAGAATGTTATTGTGGTTGAAATAATGACATTGTCTCTTTGAAAATGCTGACAGTTATGGAAACTGTTGCTATGTGATGCCCAGAATGAATAAAAAAATGCTTCACAAACTCCTTTTCCACTTACTTTGTGACTTCCTGTCTGATTTGAAACCTCTCACTATTTAATCCAACCAAAACTCACAATTTTCTTTGATTGCTACAAATGTAACCTTTTAATCCTTAACGGGTTTGTCTGTCTTATGGGAAAAATACAAAAAATTAACATTCCTAGAAGCTAGCTGAGACAACTTCTTCCAAAGTACCTAGAAGGGAAGCCCCAGACAGATTGCATTTGACCTTGAAAAAAGATGGATGGTAACATGTACCCTCTATTGAAGTACCATTTCTGATCACTGCTAAACTGCCCAGCTGCCACATTCTCTACAGCTCAAAATATAGGCAGCAATAAAGGAAAACCATGTAGCTGAGGGATTTGCTCTGTGAATAATTTTGAAACAAGACAAGACTGCAGATGCACATGGAGGGGAGCTCTACAGAATGAGATGGAGAGAGTCTGCAGTATAGGGCAGAATGGTCATATCAGCCAGAACATGGTATAGAATCAAGAGAACAGCAGCATAAATTAGCCACAGAAGTACATACCAGAGCTCAGAAGCAAAGCAGCACACTGACTAAAATCCATACCACTAGCTTTTAGCTATTACTAGCAATGCCACATGATGCAGTATGTACATCAGACTTCTTCAGCACTGCCACAGGAAAAGGTGGAGGATCATACCACCTGGTATACTGCCTTTTGCTTTGGGGACTAGGCAAAGACTTTGTTCAGGGTATTGCTTACTGCTTTAGGTCAATTTGTAACTGTTCCGCCTGCATTCTGATCCCTCCTTACAATATCCACATGACAATGAAACAGTAAGAACTGCCTGAAACCCTTTATCACTGGGGACAGATCTATCTGTCACTGAGATTCCCTGGAATTTGGGAACAAGGGGAAAAATGGAAAGCAGAGAACTAATTTACATCATTCCCTCACTGTATGTACATGTTCTGCATTTTTACATTTACTCTTAAACCCAGGCCAATGAAAACTCTGGCAGATTACTATCATTATTATCATCATTATTATTGTTATTGTCATTACGCAGTGCTGGAAAATTTGTTTAGAAGACAGCTGTCAATTTCTTTGTGTGAGATGTAAAAAAATCCTATTTTACGTTCATATCCACAAGAAAAACACTGTTCTTTAATCTACCAGGATAATTTCTTTTTTTTACAAACAAAATTTCTTTTCAAAAAGTGGTACTTCCTGTGCAATTGTTAGCACTGTAAGAAAAGTCACCTAAAATAATACCCAACAAAAGTGTAACTACTTTATAATTAGGAAGATAAACCTAATTTGCATGAACAATCAAATTTAAAGTACTAGCAAAAGAAAAATAGACATATATAGTCTTTATTTTTCATTGCTTCAATCCTTCTACTCTTTTTCATTCAGCTAGAAAGTAAATTGCTACAGAATGTTGCATGATAATCACCTCCAAGATCCAAATGCCTTCCAAAGGAACCTAATAAAACTAAGGTCAATACTGGATATAAGCAATGAGAAGTTGTTCATTGGGCATTTCTGCAATTTTCATTTCAAAGAAAATGAAAGCGTAAGACGGCAAACAAACAAGAAACACTTAATTGCTGATGATCTGTGCCACAGATTCTCTTGGACACAGCAGAAGATAATGAAATATAAAATTCTAAGTTACGCAGTAACCAGACAATAACACAAAAGAAACTTCTCTCAGACTCTATTTTAAATAAAACAAAAAAGCTAAAATGGCTTTCACTGGACTTTGGGCTAGCCTGAGAAGCTTTGGCCATCAACTGACAATTATTTCCACCAGTTCCCTGCTCCTCTACAAACCCAAAGTAAAACAGAATTCCCCTCAAAAAGGGAGGGGGAGGGGCAACACATAGGAAGAAAGTTACATATGTTGAACATCAAGGAAAGCATGAAGCCAGTACTTAGAAAACTGTAGGAATGCTTTCGGTTGCATCAAGAGGTGATTTGGGAGAAGCATTCATTTTGCCTCCATGTGAGGAGATATCTGTAGTGCAGCATTAAGAGCTGTACATGCAAAATGTCTCTGTGCTATAAACAGGAAACATCTCAACATGGAGCTTATAAAGATGCTCCTTCAGGAAGCAGGTGATACTGCTTTTGGGATCTGTTCAAGACATTGTATTGGGTCATATGCAGACCTACCAGCTCATTCAGAAATAGCCTGTGTAATTTGGGGCTGCAGGTCTGTATTTCTGTTCGTTCCATAAAAGAAACAGAAGTAATATGTATTGCATACTATAGTTTATAAGTAAGGTCAGGGAGATAGAGTTTCTTCCCCTGAAGAGATTATAGCCCAAGAATGAAATTTTGATCACCCTGCTCAGAATAAAAAGTGCTTTACTTCCCAAATAGGCTGTAACAATGTCCGATGAATTCAGTACAAATCTTCCCATTTATCTCAATGAGCTACAATTCTGAGTTCTAGATGCAGCAGCCATTCTCAACACACTTGTACCGGTCTGAGGAGGTACCAAAAAAAAAAAAAAATCTGGAAACTCTTCTTATATATTTGTGACAAAGTTATGCCAAGAGTACTATAAAGAAAACATTGTTCCCCTGAGGTACCCAGAACTTCCATATTCCAGAACCTGAAAATCAATCAAAGTTTTTGTTTTTTCCTTACATGTGTTCTGAGGCATTAGGAAAGAGTTGTGAGTACTGAGGGGCTGAATCTTCAGGACCATGAGGAGCAGCATGGCTTATAACCATCAGTACAGGCCTGTGAGGATACATCTTCTTTGATATTCTAAAGAAGGTAATACTGTCATTTGTAATCAGATCAGTCAGATAATCCTGCAAGTAGAAGCAAAAGTATAATGAGACACTTGAAAAGGAATTTCAGACTGGGGGGCAATAGGAAGGAGAGGTCTCAGGTATCATAAGAAATACGAAAAAAGAAGCTACTTCACTTAGAATGGTACGAGGAAGAAGTAAGTCACAGATACTAAAAACTCAAAAAATCAGAATCAAATAATTCTTTCTTCACTGCCTAGAAATACAAAAACCAACAGCTTCTAGCTTTTTCCCAGAACTGAATGGCACTAAAGGAGATCAAACAGTACCCTTTTTTCCTAAAGTGGGTAACTACATGATGAAAAACACAATACTAAATACAATGACCAGGTATGAACTAAAAAAAATTTTCAGTGTCAGTATCTTCAAGGTGTATAGTCCAACCTTACATCATAAAAATACTTTGAAAATGCGAATGGCTTGATGTTCTTTTTTTTTTTTAATCCTCTTCTAAACCAGAAATCACTAAATGAGAAGATGATGGGCTAACTGAACCAAATACTTTATTCAGTATTACAGTGACAATCTGACTGGGCTATAGCTCTATCATGCATATTGTTTAGAATTTAGAAAACTTCCTGTAGAAGAGCTGTACTATCTCTGTATTTTCTAAGAAGTATCATTATATCACTCTTAAGATATCTGCAAGAGCTATAGGGATTGAAGACAGGTTTTTTAATGACAAGCCATGCTCTCCCTTAGGTGCTTCCCTGGAAACACTACAAACATAAATACCCCCCAAACATTAACCCCCCCCCCCCCCCCCGACTGCCCAACCCCTTAAAAAAAAAAACCAAAATAATTGTCCTGTCACAGCAGAATGTAAAATCAGACATAACATCCACCTCTGGTCAAGCCAACAGGTACAAGGTGTGGTACAGACTGGATTGCATCTCCTTTTGAGTACAGCTTTCTGTCCACGGTTAAGACACTTGCTCCTCTTCACCTCTGTCAATGTCCTTGGTTTGAGAAGTCAGCTTGTCATTCAAAGAAAGCCTTTTCTATGGACTATATTTACTTTCCCCAGGTTATTTCTTGTCTATCCCAGAAGAAGGCTGGCAAAGTCTCCATTTAAAATTTTACACACTTGTACAACATAAGGCACGACTGTTATGAAACTGCCGTGATTATGACTGTTACTGGGATGGCATTTTCACTCTAAATAGGCATTAAATGAAGGACTTCCACTCATAAAATACGCAGGAGATGGGAAAATGCACCAAAGCAAAGCTGACTTCTGAACATGCTTTCAATGCCTGAGACAATATTCATAGTCGAGAGAGAATACTTAAGTGCTCTCAAAAATGCACTGCCATTAATCTTCATAATGCTGCTTCTTTAAGCTGGTCAATCACTTGAAGCACACAACTCATCTTTGATTTAGCCATTACAAGAGTCTAGTTTTCCAATTTCATTTTAAAGATACAGATTTCCACATGGTCAAAGCGAAAATCACTGCAAACTCAGCAATTACCAGGCCAAAAGACCAAACAGAAACATTTCACTGAACTGATTTCTAAAGGGGTTTTTTTTAAAGGTCCATACTGTAGAGGTTGTAGTTGTACAAAGTTAAAGTTAATGTAAAAAATGTTGACCGAAACTGAAAAAGAAAAATCAAAATAAAATATATCCTGTAAGAAAATCTGAAAGAATTTAATTTTCAGAAGAGTTTAGCAGTTACTTTAGAGGACAGAATAATCAGTGATTTTTTTTTTTTCAAGTTTTCCACTGGCACATAATTAACATTAACCATGTTAAACAGATAGGACTAAAAAAATTCATCTGATTATATTGGTCATTGCTGGAAAATCACATTTCCAGCAACAGAAATGGCAGGAAACAAAGAGAAAAGAGTCTTCTATTTCAGCCTCTGTCTGCTCATTTGAACTCCATTGTTAACATCAACCAATGCTGTTGCTCTGCACACTGTTTTTTACTATAGCTGCTTTTTATGCAAGAATATGAAGATTATAAAAAGTTTGTATATCCACCATCCTTATTTTTTATTTATTACCAAACTCCATAAGAAAAAACTAAAACAAGTGAAACGTAAACATTTTCAAGTCTTGCACATACAAAACAGAGCTGAAGGGATTGGAATGTAAAGCTCCCTGTTGGCTCCTTGGTACAATGGAGATGGAGAACAGTGCCTATGAAATCACTTGGCTAACACTGTTCCACACAAGATGTATTTCCATCATAACATTTCAGTACACAGCTGTAAAGATCAGCTCTGTCGTTCTTCACAGATCTGAAGGAAAATAGAAGACAAATAATTCTGTACACTAGTTTACCCCTTCCCCTTAGCAGCTGGTGATGGAGAATGTAACCCTAGAAGACTGTGAAGTTTTCTCTCTCAGCACAAAGTACATTCAATTATAAAAGGCAAATAGGGCAAAGAAAAGTGGAAATCCCAGACATCAACCTTTTAAAAGAGAAACTGGCTGTGAACACTATACTAATGAAACACAAATAGGAAAGCAGGATTTGCGATCAATAAGAGAAAGCAAACAAAACACGTGTTAAACAAATATACATTACAAATCACTCCAGAGTGAGTCCACTTCCTTAGTTATACACTAAAACTAGAGCAATTTATGGATAGATTTAGTCATTTCTGCCTACTTTAGGACTTCAGTAAAGCTGGTTCCTTTGGAAAGGAACACTTTTAGCTGAAATAAATATATTCCTTACTGCAAGCAGGTATTGAACTGTAACATGTTAGATGAGGGAAAAACAAAACTGCATTTGACAATGACTATAAAGCATTTTGTAAGTTTGGTCAGGATATAACATCCTTGAAAAGATATTAAAAATCATATACATCTGTATGCACAGAAATACAAACATAATAGTTAAATTCTCCACTGATTCAGAACTATCATAAATTGTACCAAGATTCTGTGAATACTCCCTAGTATTGCAGCTGTGAAAGAAGTTCCTTAAACTAAAAGGATGGGTCTAACTGGAGGGAAATGGGTTCTTATCTCATGAATATTTGTGTAACTCCACTGCCACAATAATTATCATACAAAGCACAGATATAGTTAACCTGAAACATTTAAGTCTACTTTCACATGTTCAGCTTGTAATATTTAACACAGCCTCGGAACATTTTATTTGTTTACACTGTTAGTAACAATGTTTTTGGTAATATGACCCTCCCAGAATGGAAGGTAACCATGTTCCAACACTACTGGTACTGGTTGTAGATAATGTTACACATAGCAGCTTTCAAGGGCAAAAAAAAAGAGACTGAAACGAAAAAGTGCAGCTTTCTTGCGATCGTGCCCAAATGTTAATAGAAATAAATCAACAGAACCTACCCTGGAGTAGTCATATCCATGCTTCTCCTTCACTCCATTTCTACAGAGTGTGTAGTTGTAAAATCGAGAATTTTTAAGTAATCCAACCCATTCTTTCCAACCAGGAGGCACGTAGGAGCCATTGTATTCATTAAGGTACTTTCCAAAAAAAGCTAGTGGTAGAGAAAGTAGAAGCATAATAAGACGGCATAACAGAAATATCATCGTTAAATTGATTAATTCCTTTCTGTTTTTTCTTAAAGTAACTTTATTCTCTCCATTACAAGATATCTAAGATAAGTTCCAAGTCTTAATCTTGCCTCTGTTTTTTTGTTACTTATATCTCCATAATGCAGATATTTTGATTGAGAAACTGGACCACAATTACCATTATACTTTCTTTTTCAGTACCTGATATATTTGGAGTCAGACCACACATTCCTCCTCCCAGATTCTTCTCTTCATATCTTTCATGATGCTGAGCTGCATCTATCCACCTATTAGTGCCCCATGAAACTGCACTTACCACCAAGAGTGTGAAATTAGAACTCATGTTTTAAGATATTAACACTCTACATTTCAACATGAATGCTGTGCATTAGGTATTTCGAAAATGTGTTTAGAACACTGCTGTACTGGCCTATTTCAAGAGACAATTTTCCAGATACTCACTTGGGTTCTGAGCATGAGTCTTAATTACACATAAAGATTTGTTTACCTCTCTAAAATCTTTTACTTCTGTATCTGATACCAGTTTTCCCCAGCCCAAAATTGAACATTTGCCCAATTGTTAGTATAGTGATGAAGTGGGGGGAGAGAGAGAGAACACTTCTGTCCTTTTTTCAGACGTATATCTAGCAAAAATTACTTTAAATACTTTTTGTCCCCTGAGAGACAATCAGAGGGAAACAGATGAGAAAGTACTCTCAGCATTGCATGGAACAACCGGTTAGCCCAAAGGTCAGCTATGTTTTGCATTCACATCATGGCCAATATACTCTTAGACTGACAATGTACAGTGGAATAAACCTAGCGAAATTAATGAATTTACTGCAGAAATGGGGGTTCTGAGATAAAAATCCTGTCATTAAGTATTAAATTTTGTTCCATGGGTAAGATTTTTTCATGAGATATCAGATCTTTTTAGGTATCAAAGTAACCAAAGTACTGAAGCCATCTTCAAAATGGTCAAGTCTTGCACACAAAATGGTGCAAGTCAACAAAATGGTCCCAAGTCAGCACCTTTTGTGACAACCGAAAATATGACACTACGGTAAGGATAAGAAGATGTGGCGTTAGTATAATTACCTTAGTAACTGCAAGAAATCTAACGGCTTGCATAAAACATACAGTGAGTCTTCTGCATCTTAAGGGTACTTTCAAGGAGGGGCTTAAGACTACATTTTGTTATCAATCCCTTTAATTCCTTCATTGAGGTACTTCACCAGGTAGGTTAAGGGCAGAAATACAGGTGTGTATACCCACACCCATTTTAGTCTATTGCACACTGATGGCCAATTTTTCTCTACCTTCCGGCACACTGACAGCATAGTGTGCTATCATATGCTCCATCCCCCATTATCACAGGGACATACATAGAGTAGTTCTAAAGGCAAGAGCCTTTACACACACAGCTCTTCTCTGTAACTGGAATAAAAAATACCAATTAATCAATGAAACATAATGGTTGTAAAAACCATGTACCAATGACTTGTAACCACTGCAGTTAGAAGAATCTATAGGTTGTTATGCCAGGGAACTAGTCTGATATCTAGCAGGACAAAGGCAAAGCACAGTAATCTTTGTGACACCTTTGCTGTTCTTCCTGAATTTGCATTGCACGTTCCTCAGTTGTGGCCAAGGATCAGTGCCAAGATCTATTTACAGAATCAGGGGAATTGGCTGGAGGGGAGCAGATGAAGCCAAATCAAACAAAAATACCCAAACCAAATACCTTGAAATGGTCAACAAGACCAAAGAATGCTGATAGGGGACCAAGTCTTGCTTGTCCTTCTCAGATAAGCAAATTCCCAATGGAACTGGGACCAAAGTCCCCTTTCACTAATACTTATGACAGCTTACCAAAGTTTAAACACAACTAGAACTGTAAGGCATAAGTATCTTTCTGACTATCCCTCTCAGGCACCTTTTGAAAGTTAAAAGGAAAAAAAAAAGTAGAACTTCTTGTTAAGGTTATGGAGACTTCTCCACAGGAGGAAAGAAAACAGTTCTCTTGTGGCTCTCAATTTCATCACAAATAGCAGCCGCCCAGGGAACCCTGCCATCCTGAAGTCCTTCCCATTTCCACAAGTCTTCCCACAGCTTGTCAATGGGCCATGTCGATTTACGGGGCATTGTTTTAAAGATGAGCTGTTCAAAGGCAAAAGTTCTCATCATCTATTTCTAAAATAATTTTCAACCCTGGGAACAGAAATCTTCTTCTACTCCTGGAAGCACAGGACTACTCTTCTCTCTTTCTCTGTTCAAACTTCTCATGGGATGACAGCTATTTCAACATCTGCTTATCTTAGCATGGGGACCTTTGCTCGATATCAATTTGAACACTTTCATCTCTTTCATGCATTATAGGAAAAAAGAGTCTTTTCTCCATAGCTTACAAGAGGATTTCAGCCTCATTCCCTCCCATCTGGGACTTAACTTCTTCCTCACTGACCTCGATGTCTTCATGTTGTTCCTTTACATGCTTCCATCTTGTTCTTTTCTCTCATATGAGGGAGGATTGAAGCACTGAAAGGGTTAACATCACACCTGGGGCCTACCTGACCCGCCAGTAATTACTGGCGGGGGCTACGGCTGGGCTGTGTCAGGATCAGCCTCGTGGTTGGTTTTTGGTTTTCTTTGTGTTCAATTCCAGCCGCAGGGCCACTCCGCACGGGCTGCAGGGGTCTCTGGTCTCAGCCGCGCTGGGGGGAGGAGACCTGGCGGCAAGATCTTCACAGCCGCGGCCAGCGCCGCTCCGGCCAGCGCCGCTCCGGCCAGGGCTCCGCAGCCTCCCCCGCCTTCCCGCCCGGCAGCTGCTGGGGCCCGGCCAGACCGGAGCCGATGGGGGAGCCGGCGGACGGCCCGGGGAGGGGAGAAGGGGCCCGGCCCGCAGCGGGACCGCCCGGACCGGCCTGGCTGAGACGGGGGGCCGGGGCCCGCCACCTCCTCACCGACCGAGAGTTCCCGGTTTTTTCGTCTTTAAGTCTTTAACGTGTGTATTTCACAGAGGCATGTCCAGCTTCGCAGTGGTTCAACAGACTCAGTTACACAGAAAGCTTTGCATCACTTCCCCAAATTTTCCTCCCATTCCAAACCACAACACTGATACTCAAACTAACTAATGGATGACAGTGCCTGCTAAGACAGTATTTCTATATAGAGAGCAGATCTATGGAAACTAACTTACCTTCTAGACAAAAATTCAGAAACCTGATATCCAGTTTTGTAAGTCTCTGAGATGTCCTGGAGGTATCACAACACTTCAGTTCCTAGTTGAGCAAATCACTTCTAAAAATTAAGTCTGACTTATACATCACTTGGTTATTATTTTTAACAATGGCCTGCAGTCCTCCTTCAACTGCAAAAGCTATCTGTTCTGCAAACAGGATGTTATTCTGATTTGGATAATCTGTTTTCTTTATATGCAGATAATATGACAGAGAAGTGGAATATGGCATAGTGGTCAGGGCACTGGAGGGTAGATCTTTATTCCAATTAAGTATTTTATAATGGCAGAGATGGACCTCCCACAACCACTCTTCTCCAGGTTCAAAATACACGATTGGTGAGAAAGGACATTTTATTAAGTCTTTGAATAATTCAAGTATGGGCCGAGCAGCACAAAGAGATATTGACACATTACCATACAAGCAGCAGCTTTTCCCTTTGTTAATATGTTCATTTAACTGACTAGGGTTAACTGTGCTATAGGGTACTGCTCAACAGGAACAAGGAGGGGATGTTAGTCAAAATGTGTACTGCATTTGCTGCATACTGAGCCACATTCAGCCCTAACATAAATTAAGGGAACTCTCTCAGAAGAATCACTGAAGCAAAAGTGTCCTTCTGCCAGGCTGCAATTGACCCACCATCCCTAGTTCTTTTGAATTTCTTAAGATAAACATGTCTTTTTATTTCCTGATTGCAGAGAAGGGTGACAAAACACTCTACAATCAGTCATCAATTTAAGACTTCATAATTTAGCCAGCTGGACAAACAGAAAAGAGAAGCTTTCCTCATTAAGTACCATCAAAAGAAACTTCAAATATGTATTCCAATATAACATCTTGGTATTTGTTGCTGCAGGACCAAAACATGCAACAATGCATTGTGCATTCTAAAACCCATCTCACAGAAAAATGCATATGTTCATAGAAAACAGATCCTTATAAATGTTTACACAGGAATGCTTGGCAGAGAACTGCCTTTGAAATGTTTGTCACAGGATCTGTTTCCTTTCCATTCTAATCATGTCTTGCTCTATGCTGAAGTACCAGCATCCACTATTTTAAGTTAGTCATGATTCAGATGTAGCTTTCAGTGACTTTTCTAAAGATTAATTCATCAGTTGCATTGGTTTACTTACATAAACTGTCCTTCTTGCCCAATTTCCCACATTATGCTATAGGAGAATATATTGAGATTGGGAACTCGAGTTGTGGGAAAGTGTAGTGGCTACATAACAAGAACACATGTTGCTGTTCAGGATACTGGCAGTTTTTAATTTGTGAGGCCAGTTAATCCAGAACACAAAATACTTGTAACGCAAATTGCCTCAATGGCTTCCCTTGTAAAAAGAAAACCCACCCTCTGTATTCCCGTGATATTTAATTGATTAACAAAGTGACAGCAAGCCTGTGCATGACAGTCAAAATCCTGTATGTTAATGGCCAAAGACTGAATTTCCCTCGAGCTTGGCCTCTCTATTCTTCCAAGTATAGCACCTAACAAAGTTGGTCAAGTTTTTTAAAGTGCCAAAGTTAAAAAACTGACAATCAAGGCTGCTGACATCCTTCACTGTGGATAACTGCAGACAACTGGAGAACCGAAATGAATGCCAGCCTCCAATTATGGCAATTTCCATTTAAATTTGTATAACAACACGTTACATTTAACTACATGAACGAGGATCTCATTTTCACCTTATGATCACTTTGTACTTGTAAAAACCCTATTTCTATGAGTTCCAGTAAATTTAGTTTCCAAATTAAGAGAGCTAGACTGAAAACATAATATAGGTTCACTAAGATCTTGGGCCTAAATTTAAACATTAGGTTAATGTAAAACATGTAAGACATATGAACACCAGGACACTTGCAATAGCTATACAAGTTAGTAAAAATTGCATGACCTTGAAATACAGCCACTAAATACAAAAAGTATTACAACAGACAAAGCTCAGTAAACACAAACCAAATAATCTGTGAAGAATAAAACATTAACCTTGGTTTGGTACGCATATGCTCATCAGTATTGGTGCCAGGAACGATAAATGGAGGGAAACAGCAAGCAATTAATAAGGTATGTGCACTTCCCCTAGTTTATTTCCTTCCAGATTAATTCAGGTCTTCATTTTAGAAAAACAAAACAAGGAAATCACTTATTTAAGACCAAGGCTTTTAAGTAATAACAAACAAAACTCAAGTGAATAGTTAGAGAGAAAATAATGATCTTGTTACAATTACTGTTCAAATCTTATACTACTTTCTAGGAACATGGAGTAACTATGAATTCAAGGGAAAAAATGCATACTATTAATAACAAATATAATACAATACTGCAGTACATATACACTATAAATAACACAAAAAGAACCAGGTTTATGACCATTTCTCATCATGACAAAAGGCATTAGTAAGAAATGTAACAAAAACACTGTCACAGGCAAGGACCTAAATCTGATACTGGGGGGAAGCAAGATGGAATTAAGTGTGAAACATATGCTACATGTTTTCTGAAATCCTTTCTACATGATATTTGTTCCCGAGAAGCACGCATGCTTCTCAGGAGTACATTTCATCTTGCCAATTATTCCTAAACACCTTTCTGGGAATTGATTGTCTAGAGAAATCATACCAGCTGACTGCCCCAAAGCACAAAAGGAGCAGTCCCGTCTCTCTCATTCTTAATTTGCTTCATATATCAGTTTTATGAAAAAAGTCAAAACACTGATTCTTTTTCATAGCACCTTTCTTGGTTGTTCTGCACACTTCAGGTAATTGTAGGCCATATTCTAGGTTTGCTAGGTCTTCAGCTCAAGCATACGCAGTATTTTATTCCACCTTCTGAAAAACAGAAATCTTGGGATTTTTGTTGGCTGTTTGTTTGTAAACAAAAAAATTCCTTAAGTAAAAATACAAGGAAGCTAAACCAACACCAAAACTTAAGCTCTGGCATTATGCACTGCTGCAGTCAAGAAGAAATTAGAATTAAAATATATACATTAGCCTCTGTACTAAGTCTAAGGTAAGACTAAAGAAGCTTTCAGATGGACCCATCCTTGATCTTACCTGTCCTATACCCTGTATTGTTGAGGTACACTGCAAAGGTGCGTATTTCATGCTGAGCCTGCCAGGATGGAGAAGAACAGTTCTCATTGTTAGTGTAAGTGTTGTGGTTGTGGACGTACTTCCCTGTCAGGATAGAGGAGCGAGATGGGCAGCACATGGGTGTTGTCACAAAGGCATTGATGAAATGAGCACCTCCGTGTTCCATGATACGTCTTGTTTTATTCATCACTTGCATAGAACCTGAAAGAGGGAAAACATTTCAGAAATATTTTCTTGTTTCAGTCACAAGAGCTCAGATGTCTCATTAGAGACCAGAAGGAAGCACAAGTAGTAAGGATACTGTTACCTCTGAGTAAACCCAAATCCAGAGAGATTACTGATCCTGCCTCAGTGATGCTCTCCCATCGTTTCAGTAAGGACTAAATACTGGAGTCCTAAGTAAAGATTTGACTCAAGCATGTTGACATAGATCATAATGCTTCTTTCATTTCTCTCTCTCTAGAGAGATTTACAACCGTAACTATCTGCAGCATCTCTATATCCTTTCTGGAGCTGCTAGTACTGTTCCAGCAGCTGAGGATGAAAAGCACTTCATGCAGCAACCCTGACCAAAGCATACATACTCCATAAGTGTTATTTAATCTTTGGTTTCACAAGAAACCTGATATGCTACCTTTTGTGCCAGCCTCATGGAAAAGGCTGAGGGTTGTAATCACAGAATCATTTCATTTGGAAGACTATTTAGTCCAAACTACTTCTCAAGAAAGGTCTGCTGGAGTTGTGTAGTTAAATCATTCTATTCCCTAATATGAGGTATTAGGAGGTATTGATTTCTCTAATTGTCACTGAACCAAAGACACCAAAAAGCTCTCATAATAATTTCCATAACAAGTTCACTGAGTTCTAGCTATGTGCTTCATCCATTGTGCTAACAGTCTTACTATCTATGTTTTCTTAAGCTTGATTCTGCAGCATCAGTTTTTTAGATGACTACTTGGGGCAGGTAACACTACCTTTTATATAACCAAACAAATAAGCAAGGGACTTGGATAAATTGGGGTAACATAAATAAAAGTCTTTTTGACCACAATTACTGAATGCTACAGCGCTGCCAAATGTTTTTTCTGTTTATTTAAGACAAGGTTTTGGTCCAAAACTGGATCTTTACCATAGACATCCACCTAGCTATATCTGGATCCATATCAGCACTCTTCCTAAACCCAGAAACACCAAGGATCAGAGAACTAAGAAATTTAGTTTCCCTCCTCTATCAGTGCCTAATAGTTAAAACTGAGCAAGTTAGGGAAAATTTTCATGATCTAGGAAGAATTTCAATTTTCTAAAGAATTTGTCATGGTATATATCAACAACATGACCTTGCAAAGGAGATAAAACCTGTTCATCACCAACCCTCCCTTTTTGCTATGAGCAGAGAAAGCCAATTGACAACATGGAGAGGAAGGTATGGGCTCATGCTAGAATAGGGTTGGGGTTAACTTGCCCAAGGCTGAGTTGGATTAACAGCTCAGCTTTAATCAAAGCTGATGGTTGCATCCTACAACCATCTGGCACAAACTATGTTGTTTATGTCAGTAATGGATTTAGGTTTCTTCTAAGCTCTTTATGCAGGGATTTCATCATGACATTGCAACAGTAAGTTGGTTGATACAGAGCACATTGATATAACCAGGAGTCAAAACCTAGAGGGAAAACGGTCCTAAGCCACATACAAAATCTGACTCTCTGGCACCACAAAGGAAAGTTAATTGATATGGTAGGTCATTTCACCTAAGAACTGCCATGGCATTAGTCTGAGACCATTTGGTTGGAATGGGTATTAAAAAAAATTAAAAAAAAAAATCTCTTTGTGCATTTCTCAGGTCAGAGCACATGTCACTTCACTCTGTGACAAGAACCAAGGCAGGTTTTTGCACTGCCCCCTTAGAACTTGCTAAACGTCACATATCAAAAAGGAGTTTCTGAAAAAAGCAAGATTTTACTTTTTTGTTTCTGTAATAGCTGTGGGTTAAGTGTTAGTGCTTAAAGGTACTAACAATACAGTTAACAAATATGATTATACATTATATGAGCTTGAAAACTGTGGATGTTTCCTCTGTGTTGTCTTATGAGCTAGCCCAAGCATAAACAGGCAGTCTGAAAAAATGTTTTGCCATCCCGATATTGAAATAAAATTTAACAACCCCTTTAAATGACAGAGACATTTATGCATAAATAACAGTACATGTTAAGACTCCCCTTGGGGACAGTAAGCTTCTTTAATAAAAGAAGCTGTACTGCTGTAATGACAACGCCCTATATATCAACAGCCTTCAACACAAAAACATATGATCTAATCTGCTTCTCTAGCTTGAGAACTAATACAGAGTGACAGGGTAGTGCAAGGTAAAAATCCAGCATACTCTTCTGTATAATCTTAAATAGGCCAGCTCTAAATATTTTAAACAGCATTAAACCAGCCAACTAAAACTTATTGTCTTCAGTTTGCCTCCAATACACAGACATCCATTCTCCGGCAGATAACTTATGTGTTAATCAGCAATTGGGACCTCACCACATCACCTTCTGAGCTAGAAAACCTTCTGAGGTTTCACCAGTGGATATACGACAGGAAGTCATGCTTTCAAAGTGTCAATATTTAATTCAGAAAATGTTGCTACCCATCTAAAACCAATGATAATAAACAAAAATCTAGCAGTTGAAAGTGAAATTTCTATGCCATTTTAAGAAAATATTCATTGGACTACTATGAAAATATGGAAGTTCAATCAATTTCAAGTGTTGAAGTTACTCAGTGAACAAAGCTAAGCAAACTTTATGTTGAAATATCACTTGAAATGTGTGCTTTCCATAACTTTGCTTCGCTTATCTTCGCAGTTCACCTCAGGGAGAAAGCTGCTATTTTGACTATAATATTAATGGAGAAAATATACAAATTATTTATGAAAAAATACTGACTTCCTATTTGTTGTGTTTTGTTGAAGGAGGGAATAATTTACGTTTTACAGAGCTCCAACTGTTGAAGAACTTGTATTAAATATCAAGTGATTTGTCTATTCTGAAGCACAACTTCAGAAGTGTTTTCCAATAAACTGAACCCCAGAATTTTAAGTAACTGTCTCCTAAAGACTTCTCTTTTTATTGTATTTGAAACTCATTAGACACCCTTTTCACATCTTCATTTCCCTTCATTTTCCTTCCCAAGACACCCTCACATTTAACAAAGCTCTAAAACCCCATCTCCACATATGATAACTAACAAAAAAATTGTCTTCCATGCTACTTTTGTAGCTTTTCAGAGGAAGGTCTCAAAACATACAAATCACCTCTCACTCAGATTTCTTTAATGTGGTTGAAATAGCTGCAAAATAATCAGATCTTTCTCCAACTAGACTATGAAATGAGCTGGTTTGTTAAAGCCATAGCAGTATGGTAGGCAAACCTAACTCGACTGGAGATACTGAGTCCACCACACAGGGGACATCAGCATTATATCAACTTGGATGTACATGGCTCTAGTAGTGAAAAAAAGTCTTTGTTCCTAATTAATCCTTGTCACTATATTCCTCTTCTTTATACTATGCTTGTCAATACAAGTCTTTTGATTAGACAGTCTATCAAATATGTCTATGTCCGTAGTTCTTGGTGTTCTCATTTGTCTTCTCCCATTTGTATCCATTACAATCTACACTCATTCTCCTTTGATGTCCTTCAGAGATTCTCTGGCATTTGATCTACCAGCCCTTCATTAGTATTCTCCTTCTTTCATTACAAGGCTGAGGTTTGGTTTCCAGTAAAACTCATGATTAACAGTAATGCAAATTAAAAAAACAAAAACAAAACAAAACAATACCAAAAAAAAAAAAAAAAAAAAAAAAAAACAACAAAAAAAAAACCACAAAAAAATCAAAACAAAAAAAACCCACAACAATATCCTTTCAGGAAAGGACAACGTTGTCTTTCTGGTAAGCTCCACCTGCTACTGGCACATTGCTAAATCTATCTTTAAATAAATAAAGGAAAGGCTGTTAAAGGCACTTGAGATTGCATTCTATTCCCTTTCACCTCCAAAATAGCTACAAGAGAACAATGAAAGCTAAAACACTCATCAGTTACAGAATATTCTTAGAAACAGATGAAATCTTACCCACAGCTTTCTCTGCTATGCTTTCACAGCTTCCAATTTTTCCTTAGCTTTTATTTGTAATTCACATCTTGTTTTAATCTTGCTTAAATGCACTAACTACCATCACCACAATTTTGATTAACTTGGACAGCTCAACAGACAAGAATAAAAATTAATTCAAACAAATATTGCATCTCCCAAAGCCATTAGTGGCAAATGACGAATATCTAATCTCAGCTTCATCAAACGGATTTTCCTTAGTTAGATCCTAAAGTGCGTGGACACATGCCCATTATCCTTGAAATTGGAAAGCATCAAGTTAGCAGAGAAGTGAAATATACTGCTCAAAGGACTTACACAATTGCATCAGAAACACAAAGGCTAGCATAAAATAGATGATGATACATTTTTTAGGAACACCTTCCAAGCCCGCAAGAAAACGTACTTAGGATCTTTGGGATATACATTCTTGAGATTGCTTCATTTCTGATCCAAATAACCATTAAAAAAAGGTGACAATATTATCTGATCCTGATAATTTGAATGGCATTTAATTTGATGAGATTACTTCCATAGCAGGCTTTCTTACCACCTTGAAGAAGAATGTGACATCTATGATACTGCAGACATACAGTAATATTGATACAAAGGAAGCATCCGTACAAAGACTGCAACATTGCTGTGATCAACTTCTCAACAAGATGAGTAAGTGTATGAGAAGTACAAGTTGATTAATTTTATGTTCTATTTCTTCTGTGAGGTCTGTTTTCCAAGTTTTCCTATCCATACTAGAAATCAGATGCAGAAAAATTTGGTGGCAAAACTCCCCCACCGGACGACACATACAAGAGGTCTCATTTTTCAGATGACTGAGGCTTCATACACATATGAGGGTATAATTCTAATGCAAAATTATTAATGTTAACTGGTTTATGTTAATCACTTCTCATAACTAAAGACATCATTTGGTAAATACAAGCTTGTTCAGGTAGCACAACAAAAGCCAAACTGTCAGTTAATTCATTATTCCAAATCATTAGGCAAAGCATGTCTTTAATCTTCATCTCCTTTCTTCAACAATTAACTTAGCGTTGATAACAGAGTAGATCTTTTCATTCTGTGTCATTTTGGTCAGTAATCAACTACACATCTAAATGGACAATTACAAGAATAGCATGACTGTGTTAGGTAACATTTAAGTAAATAAAATGAAAATTGTATATGTAATGAATGCCTGCAATTACACAAAAGAATTTGGATAATTACATGGTGCAATTATCAGTTATGAATTTAAACTTACTGTTTTGGCATGCAGCTTCCCAAGTTATACTTGCAATTGCCAGAAGCAAAGTTTAGGTGTTTAGATGAAGATAGACAGGCATGAACTGTGTATTTCCACAGGAACAGGAACTTTAACCTTTTGGGACTAACTTTTGCTGTCCCTGCATTGCAGGCAGATGGAAAGGATGTTCTGTATAAAGGCAGGTTTTAACCTTGTTCTTCTCATCATTTTTCACACTGAAAAATATTTCTTATTTTGAATGCAAGAATCTAGCTTCAAGAAAGAGCAATGTCATACTCATTGGCCAAAATTCTCTTTATACTGAGCTCTTACCAAGTTCTACATCCTGATCATCAGTAAGAACAAGGATGATGTTTGGGCGGATGTTTCTACGGTCTCTTTGAAATCTTCCCTTCAGACGTTGATTTAACAGGAAAGTTGAACTTCCATCCAACAGTGATAAAACAGTCATCATGAATAATCCAAGGACAATACTATGGTGTGCCATGTTGTGTTGATTTAATGTTCTCTCTGAACAAGGTAGCTTAACGGCTTCTATTTCTTTTTCTTTGCAGGTCTCCTATAAGGGAGAGGGAAACAAGTATTTATCTATATTTTCACCCCTCTCCACCCATCAAGGAACAGCCAGGTTCTCTCCAGAGAAGTAAAAAGCAATGTATTTTAAATAATCTTAACTCCTAAGAAAAAAAAACTAACCAAACTCCCAATGCACTTATTTTTCTAGTGAGAGCTAGAAGCAGAAACTTGAAAAATTAAATCCATAAGCTGTTATTAACATAGGCAACGAAATTTCACTCAAAGCTCAGATCTGGCAGCAATCTTGAGGATTTAGCAGGGTTTCAAATTCTTTTGCTTTCATACGTATAAATAGCAATCATCTTCCTTAGTGATCTGTTTACAGATGACATTTTTTGTTTACATCAAAAATGCATATGTTGAAGAGAAAAAAACCCCATACCTATCATAATTTTTAAACAAGACTGTAGTAAAATTTACTGAGCTAACAACATATTTGCAAAGTCAGAGAACACTCAGACAGAAGATTTATTATATACTGATTTATCTTACAAATTCCATTAAAGAGCGAAGCTGCCCTGATCTTGGAACTATGTTATGATATTGTTTGAAGTCTACTACAGCTTTGATGTTCGTGCAAGATCCCTTTAGCATTTCTGTTGGCTTCCAAGATTATACATTTTTTAAAAATACCATTATAAATAATGAACACATTTGAAGGCCCATTACTGCTAATGTTCGGGAATGGATGTACCAAAGTGACTTGCACTACCTGTGACTTGATTGCAAAACAGAGCACATCTAACTTGTACTACTCCTATTAATGAGGCAGTGAAAAATTCTTAGCAATTCCTACAAGGAGATTACAAGAAAAGAATTAGCATGCTGAAAAATCTTTGAAATCGCAGCTTTGCTCAGTCATCTTCTGAAATATAAGGGATCTTCTCTTGCTTTCAGAAGTCAAAATAACAACATGAAAATGTACTGAAAATATCAAGTACTAATTATTTCATCAGATCCAGCAATCAATGAGTCAGTTTATTATGAATTCCCTACTTGCTCCCTGTCTTTTTCTGGATTGGTCCCAATGATCTTTTGTACAAGAAGGAAAAATCAATTAAAAATGACGCAAGAGAGATTCTCTGATTTTTCTAAAGCCCAAAATTGTCAGAGTAGAAAGAACACAGCACAATGTGTTTTACCCTAAGAAACATGTTGGCTATTTCCCTACAGAAAACAATTTTTACTCCAGCAGATTCTTT
This sequence comes from Vidua macroura, assembly GCF_024509145.1. NCBI lineage: Eukaryota > Metazoa > Chordata > Aves > Passeriformes > Viduidae > Vidua > Vidua macroura. The sequence continues at coordinate 15,265,965 of NC_071587.1, read as the reverse complement.
CATAGCCACATTATTACTTCCTATCTGTCAGCAATTGCTCTTTGAGATAAACTTTCTTAATCAAAGTTTTCACACAACAGCAAAACCACTGGTCTGAAAAATTATAATCAGTTTCTATGCTCACATAAGAAATGTATATTGGATTTTCACATAAGTCAACAGATACATTGCTATACTAATATGGTATATTTATTAAGGGTACTTTCCAAATTTGTACACTGATAGGGTTTTGAGGAAATGAAAAAACCTCCTTCCTTACTAGTCTGTCCAGTGAGTTTCACAGTTAGGTGAAGTTACCTTTTTTTCCTATAAACTAAAAATTTATTTCGATATCCCAGCACTTGTTCCAATGGGCAGGAGAAGAGCTTTCAAATTTTACAGATGCAGCTTCAGTATCTGCTGCTGCTAAGAAATATGCCAGGCTATAGCAAAAGAAACACTGGTAAGTCCAATCAATTTTCATTCCTTGTACTAAGAATTCCATCTGCAGCAGTATAACTGGGAAGAATCATGTCAGAGTCAATGTGTTGCTACTGTCTGGAGTAGACAAAAGCAGCTTGTGAAAGAAACCTGTATCTGTTTCAACAGGGGAGGATAGAAAGAAAGTTTGCTTAGCAGGCACATATTCTCAGACACAAGCTTTTTGAGGGAGAAGACAGAGAAATGCCTTCTACTCTTCAGAAAGTATTACAGATGTACTTTTGTTTAAAAAAATAAATTGACGCTATAGATGTTTTCATTACATAAAAACATGTTTCTGAAGGTCTGGAAGTTCAAGTGGGTTTTCTTCAGTCCATACTAGCCAACAGCTTCTCAAAATAAAAGCATTTGCTAACTTTTCTTGCAGCATTTGGAAGGGTGTCCATTCTTGCTATATCTGGTCAGAATTACCTTCACTACACTGTTGTGCATTTAACAGTCTTTCTTACATTTTTCTCATCTTTAAAACAAATACATGGAAGTAACTTCACTACCTCATTGCCTCTCTCCCCTTAGCCAGTCATTTCCTCACACTTTGTCCCCAGCTCAGAGAGCTGCTTAGCTCTCTATGAAATACTTAAGACATTTGGGGACACTCATAAACTGCTCTTCCACAGCTATTTTATCCACGCTTGTATATTTGTGGTTAAAAGAATTAGTGATCTCTGAAAAGATACTGCGAGTGGAAGAGAGAATTTCATGTCAGGTACAACAGGCATCTTCCACCAAACCTGTTATCTCACTCCCCCACAATGAATATTTTTCACTATTGTGATGTGTTATGTTCCCATTGTTATCAGGGTAAGTACTCCCGGGAATCAACTCAAAGTATGTAATTATGTGCAAAAGTCATACCAATAAGTAAGTAAGAAAATCAAAGCAATTTTAGAAAATAACCTATTTCTTAAAAGTATGGTTTCACAAGACATACATGCCTAACAGCATATATGCAGTACAATCCAAAAGCTAGCTTTCACCAGTTATCAGAATAGCAACACATTAGCAACACAATAGCAAGAGTGTCCCTCATGGATTGCCAGTGGCCAAATACAGATTGGTTTTTTTAACCCCTAGTCTTCGGTGAACTTCCAGGAAGAAACACGACGAAGTTTCTATTAACAGTTCTTTTCCCATTTCTGTCAACAAGGTTAATCTGCAACTTACAGATAAAGCCAGAACAGTTCCACAGCAGTGCCCCAATCTTTTAATATAGCACTTTTAATATAGCACCCTCTCCAAAATGCAATTTTGCTCTGAGTGGTACAGATGGTCCACTGCTCTCTGAGCCTCTGCAGGCCATCCTCCAGTATTAAAGATGCTTAATCTGTAGTGGTTCTCGTGAGAATTAGGCATGCCTCTTATTTTCTTCCAGATTACACATATGAACTTGAAAAATCTAGTCACTCATATTTTATATTTAGGAAAGTGCTATCAGAAATTTATGAAATCTTCTTCAAATGAGGCATCTAGCTAAGCTTTCTTAAGGCTATCAAACTTCTTAGAAGGCCATTTTTGAGGAAGTCTGGTCCTCTTACTTTCTCCTTTGTGGCAACACAAAATGTTACACTAACTCACATTATAAATGTTGAAGAGATAAAGCTGGACATCCACACTCCATTTATAAAAGAAGTCAGCAAAGGGCTGTTTCCAGGTAGCATTTACACCAAGGAAAGCCTTCTTTATAACACTGCCCTCAGTAATTAATGTCAGTTCTACAGCAGCAGAACGCACAGAGATGACTGATGTCAGTTCTACCCCAGATGGTATTTTTAACATGCTATTGATTAGTATTGCTTGGCACAGATGTAAGAGGCCCCATGTGTGCAAAATTAGTAACAGCTTGCATAGACTGGTGCTCCCAACCTCACTAATGCAAGTCTCAGCACAACTGTCCCCCACATAAGCTCTGTGCAACTTCACTGAACTCAGGTAATTCAGTTATTACAACATAACCAAGAATAACATCTGACTCTTCCTGTAACTCTGTATCAAATATATAAGTATGCTTCAAGTCTACTTCTAGAAATGACTGCTTCTAGTAACGTTTGCATTACTGGTTTTGGATTTTATTTGTTTTAGCTTGTCTTCCTTTTATCCACAAAAGTATACTACAAAACACTAAATACAGAATTGGTATGACAAGTTCAACTTGCCCAGCAGCCACCACAGAACAGGGTAACTGCATGTGAGCCACACAGTGGAACTGCACATTAAAGGGAAAACTGGCTAGAGAGAAGCAACACACACCTGCTCTCAATGACTGGAGCCAATACCAGGTGGATTATTTAAGCAAACCTAGGTGTGTCATTCATCCAGCGTTTAAATTCCTTGAAATACATGGTGCTGGAGACATTCCCTAGCAACCAACCCAATCAAATCCACTCTGCCAGTTAAATGGATTCAGCTCTGCTGCTGTTCTTTTAACTGAAGTCACTCCTTTGCATTGAGCTTTGGTTATGCTAGGTCTTTTCTCACTAAAGCTGTCAGCCATCACTTCAAACTATTATATTGTGTTTGCAGGAGATAAACACATTTTCATATGTGGATTGGGAAGAATCTTGTTTGCAATCTAACAAGATTCCCAGGAGAAGACAAGTATCAACATTACTGCTGTAATCTAACAACATGCTGCATTTGCTTACAGTTTTCTACTTTCTGATTTTTTTCCCCCCCAGGCAGTCAAAAATTTATGAGAAAGTACAAAAATCAAATCCCCAGTGCTAAATGTGACTCTTGAAGATTACAGCTGTGCTGATTTGCAGTCACTGAATTACTATTCAGACAGATTCTTCTGACTTGCTTGCCTTATGCTGGTGAACACTAGACAAAAACAAAATATTTATCACAGAGAAGCTTGGTCAAATTACAAAATCTCATTCATCTTTTGTAACTTTATTTTAAATAAAACAAAATTGTAAATTAGTTATAAATATCCCTAGTACCTTGTATATTAAGAAATGTTCTAAGCACCTCAACCTACTTTCTTTCTGTCCACTGCTTGAATATTACTGTTAGAGTTTCCCAGTGACACCCAGAGAATTAATCAGTCCTCTGATAGATTAAATTGCTATTTGGATCCCCCAAATACAGAATAATAAACACATTTTTCTGCACCATATGCAACACCCAACAATATCTTGAAAAAAACCAAATAATTATTTTGCTATTTTACCTATTATCGTCACATATTTATATGTAATAGATGCAGTCTTTGACTTTAATGATAACTATATTAACTTGTATTAAGTACAGTAAAAACCACAGACTTACACTTCTGAAAATACTGTAAAGGAATGAGCAAATTCTTCAAGACAGAAAAAGTAAGCAAAACCAGATACCATTACACAAACACATCCTACCAAATAAACACTTTTCTTGTAGCTGTATACAAGGGGAAAAAAAAAATGTCCCCATATTTATACAGCTGCAAACACACAGAGGCGTTCAGATACACACACTGCCCGGATCGGTCCGGTGATGTGCCAAACGTGAAGCTAAGCGCTATGGTATCCAATTGTCTTTTGGGAACTGTTTTCCGTACAGCCCCGGCGCGGCTCGGCTCCCTCAGCCCGCACCCTCGGAACCCCCCTGCGGCCACCCGGGCTCTCTCCCATTCGCGAGGGGGCGGCACGACGCCCCCGGCGGCAGCCAGCGAACGCCGACTCGCCGGGCCGGGCCGGCAGGGCCGCAGCAGGGCGGGGGAGCTCCGCGGAGCTTCCAGCACGGCTGGCCGACGCCGATGGGACCACAGCCTCCAGTCCCCGCCCGCCCCCTGGGCCCGCTCGCTCAGCTTCCAGCCCCACCCGGTCCCTATACAACTGCCTTAGACCCACCGCCCAGCTTCCCCGCGATAGCAGCCTGGCTCTCTGGCCAGCAGCCGCACAAGCGGCACCGCCGCCCCGCCATGCCTAGCTCGCGAGGCGGGGCGGGGGCTCCGGACCTCCCCTCTAGAAGTCCCCACTTACCCGCGGAGCCGGCGCTCAGCCGTGCCAGGCCAGGGCCGGTGCACCCACCGCCCGCCAGCGGAGCCCGGGGCCCGGCGGCGCGGGGAAGGGCATCCTCCGGCCGCGGTGCCGGGCAGCAGCCAAATCCCGTTTCCCGAAGAGGCGTTTAGAGGAAGCGCTCGGGCGGGTGCTGCCCCCGCCTCTTCTTCCTCCTCTCCCTTCTTCTCCTCTTCCCGTTTAAAAAGTTCATTTACCTCGAGGATCCTCCTCCCGAGTTTGCGCAATGCCCAGCGGCGCGCAGGGAGGAAACCTGTCCCACCATCCCCGGGCTTGTTCAAAGTCCAGCGGCAGCACCGCGGCGAAGACGATGGCGTAGCCCCGCACTCCGGCGCGCACGGGAAAACCGGGAAGGTCCCAGAGCCAGCCCCACTCCAAAGAGAAGGGGCGAACGCTGAGCTCCCGGCTGGTGCACGGAGCCTTTATAAGCAAAGGGGATAGTCCATGGCGGGCAGAAGAAGGGCAATTTAATTGTCCCTCATAGTCTGTGCTCTTCTTGTCCCCTATCGCCAGCGCTTGCCGAGCGCTGCCAGCCCCACGCAGCAACTACCCCCCACCCCCAGCGCTGTGGGGCGGAGGACAGAAGTGGCAGACTCCAAAGGGGCTGAAGGCCTGCGTCTGCCCTGGACCCTGCCCCGACACACCTGCGAGGGTGAGCCTAAAGACTTCTAAAAGGTCATGCTAACACATGACGCCGTTCCACGGGTGCAGTTGAAATTAAAGGGCCCAGTATTCATTAGTAATTAAGAAAAGCTTAACAAAGCTCTTCGAGGAAGGGACCGTGTTCACAGAAGGTGCTGTCTACACTCTTGCAACCAGTTACATTTTACTCCTGGATCTTGTTTGGCTATCTATCTAAATCGATAACTTCACTGGACATTTTAAAGACCTCGTTAAAAAAGTATCTTCAAAAAAATAGTTCTTTTAAAAGTACTTTTTAAAGTATCTTTCAAAGATACTAGCAGATTAACATGTTAAAAAAAAATCCAAACAACATAAGAATGAAACATTTTCTTCTGGCATTCCCATGCTGATAGTGTCAGTCATGCAGCACATTTCCTGACACTTCTTATTACATCTAATATTCTGTTCAATCTATGATTTATTAGGACTTTTGGTTTAAAACAAGCATTGTCCCAGTGACCTTATCTGGACTTTGCTGGAGAAGGCTAACAGTCTTTTCTCTGTTGGCTGTGTTCTTGGCTGTGCATAGACAGATCCTAAATAAACATCTTGGGGTGTTTAAATGTCTTGCTGTATGATACTGTACTGTGAAATGGCACACACTTCCTCCAAACACAAAGATGTCACTGCTAAGGTACCAAGTATGCTCCTGTATGGACGGGAATGAGCAATAGAGAAACACTGTATTTCAGTACTACAGCGTTCACACTAGGGGCTGCAACAGCACAACTGTATTGGAATAAATAAACCACTCCCTAACAGGGAGTTATGCTAATCACAGACCCACATGATGTGCATAAAACAGGACCTACATCTCACTAATACTGTGATAAAATTCTTTTACTGCTTTCTGAGATAACATTTGACATTTTGCTAGCAACTGTCAACAATGAAACAATTCACAGATAATTTTACAAAAACACCTGTGAGCCAGGATATTCTGATTCTGCACATTTTAGACATAAATTAGTATCTAAAGGCAGCTGAGTCACCCAGAGTCAAACAGCCTTTCAGGCCAGGAACAGAACAAGGAAGCCAGCATCCCTCTGCCCTAACCACAGGCCAACAGTTTGCTACCTGCAACCTCTATAAACTACCTCTAAAGGGACTGCAAGCAATAACAACAAACCCAAAGAAAATACTAAGTTTGCTATACAGTGGTTCACATTGAAGAAGAAAATTTACTATCTCCCTGTATTTCTAGAGGACTGTAAATGGGATTTTCCATTTTAAGAAACACATGACCTAACATAAAGCTACAATTTCATTAATATAAACTACAAGCATCAAAAGATACTAAAACTAGTGTTAGTGACATTAGTATAGGAATCTAAATTTGATTTAATGTCACTGGAAAATCTGTCACAATAGATCGGTCATTTCAACAAAAGAGTACATTCACCTCACAGGGAGAGCATGTAATTTCCATTAATGTTAATGGGAGTTATGCAAGTGCATTAGGAGGATAATGCAACCCCTGGTCTGAGACAACCCTACAAAGCGGAAGGTGCTTCCTCTTCAAGAGAATGGCATTTTCATCTCATGTATTTCAAAAGAACTTGTTCTGGCATGGTTACAAAACAGGATGGGTAACAACTGTTATGCATCCAAACGTAAAGTGGTTTAGTGATTTCAGCTAGTTTTCCTATTGCCAGAAACTCATGGGATACAGATGTATTTAAAATACTGTGGTTCATTTGAAGTCTAAGGCAATAACATCACGTGAAATTACTGGTAAAACAAGAAGGTCTGAAAACTGACTGAAGGATGAAGATTGTTAACTCAATGAACTATTGTTGGTCACATAGCCCATAAAAGGAAGAAGAACAGTAGCCTCCTTTTACCCCATTTAAAAGTGATTCTTAAAATAGCTGCCTGTAAGTCAGTAATAATTTAGTAACTTATTTTAATAAAGAATTTTCATTTTTATAAATAATATTTTTATTTTGTGCATCCTGATCTTATTTTCCCTTGTTGGCTTTCAACAGGTGGTACTACAGTGCTCAGGCTGCCTCTTGTTCCAACACCTGGATGTTTTATGGATATGGAGCAACAGGCCAATCATCAACTGCATACATTGTTTAATTGACAATTAGCTGCACTCTCAGCACAATTTGGTATGTGATGCAAAATGTGAAAGACTAAATTTTTTACTAAAAATTCTCCTAGGGAAAACAACAGACACTCCCTTATCTAAATAACATTTCCTAAGAAAACAGTAAAGTATGTAATGATAAAATACTCCATGTCTATCTAAAAACAACTATACTCTGATTTGTAAGTATTAAAGCAGAAAAACGTAACATCAACTGATAAAAAGGATGGCTAGAACAGCAGGCCTCAGCATGACAACCTGCAGTGTTTCCTGTGGTCCCCTGGGCATTCACCGTTAGCCAAGGGTCTCCTGGCATGACCGCACCGGCTCCATTTATCTCCAGCAGCCCAGTCCTACCACCCTGAACAGTCACGTCCATGTCCTGCCTCTGCACATTTCACGCACTGGCACAGGTATACAATCTATGTTATGCACTTTTTGCCACAGAAAGGTTTTGTTTGCAGGCTTTAGGTTCAAGTGAACTTGATGCACATACAGCAGAAGTACTTTTACTTACAAAGACCTATCCTGTAGGCACAAAGTCCAACGGGATGCACCCGGACTTTACCTCTATTAGGAAAGCTAAGTTTACTTACTCTGCTTTTCATTGTCTTCTAACTACCACTGTTCAGCAGTTCTCCCCCTCTACCTCAAATACTTTAAATAGTAATATATATGTATCTGGATCTGACTGAATATTTATATATTCTAAGCTGGGCTTCAAATGGACAATAGCAAGAAATATTAAGAGAGAAAATTACACAACTGTCTACATTTCACACACAGAAAGTAATTTTCTTGTTCTCTTGCCTCAATAGCACAAGCAAGGCAAAGCTTATGGTGGGCTGTGATACCTGTTATTAGATCAACTGCTACAGATGGGAATGAACATACACAGCCTCAGGCATATCAAGCACTTCTTCAGATCTGAAACAGAAACAGCTATCTTCAAAGTTAAGCTGCTCTAAATTTAACTAATGTGTTAAACAAGCCATGTAGTAGAAAAGTAGAAAAGTAGTTCAGATCTCTGATACAGGAAAGCTTGCTAACAAAGAAAAAGGAGACCTATTGTTAAAATAAAGTAGTAACTCATCTGCTGAAAAACACAGACTTGTTACTGAGGCAGGAAAAATGAGAAGAGAGGTTAAGAAAATTACAATACACCTTTAAAACCTATGTCTAATACGTCCATAATTTTTACCTTTTATCAGAGTAATGAATTTTAATATTAAGGCTTATCTTTTGAAGGTGTTTTGTGGATTTCCCGTGAGGGTCAGGATTAATTCATCAGAGATAGTTACTTTATGAGAAATATTCACCTACCAGTCATTGGCACCTCTCTTATTGATCATCTGCAAGGACCTTGAGGATTTCTTGATTCCCTTTGTGTGAGGTCATTTGGTGCATTTGGATATGCAGGTTACTTTCTCTAGAGACCACAGAGATGTATCAGCAAGTACATATGCAGTTTTGATAGTCTTATGGTAGCTTCATTACTGGTAACGTGCAGTCTTTTGAAAGATATAATGCATACCTTGTGCATTCTTAAAATATAAACTACTATAATTTTGAAAAAGTTGGTTTTTAATGACAAATCACTTTCATTTTTTTCTACCAGGTATCAAGGGTAGAGATTATTTATATAATGTTTGAGGGACACTAAAGCCATCCAAATTCTTTCTACTTTGTTCAAAACAAAAAAAGAGACTGAAACAGAAGCATGTGCTGCCCCTAGCTAAAGAACACTTTACTTTCATTTCTAAAATGTTAAAAATAAAGTTGAACCTACATATGAGCTTTAGCATCAGTCCCCTACCTTTAGAGTTTACAATCTTCCATAAGGTAGTGGCAAGATTCCTGTATATGAAAAAGCCTAGATCATAATTACAATACTATACCATCAATGGCCATTGACCCAGTGATGTCTCAAATCATAGAATTGTTTAGGTTGGAAGGGACTTAAGGAACATTCCTTCCTATCTCCTGCCATGGGCAGGGACACTTTCCACTGTCCCAGTTTGCTCCAAGCCCCATCCAACCTGGCCTCAAAACTTTCAGGGATAGGGCAGCCACAGCTTCTCTGGGCAACCTGTGCCAGTCTCTCAGGTGCCACCCTCAGACAGAAAAATTAAACATCATGGTTGCCCTTCTGGCTTAGAATATGTATTATTTCTGATTTCCATAATTATGTCTGATCCTGAATTCAGAGACAAATGTATTAATAACTAGAAGCACAGTTTATTTTTCTATCATTGCAAAGCTCTGGCATTATCAGTAAACAACAAATTACAGGTAAGGTATCTTACTTATAGTAAGTCTCATTTACACCCCTAAAACAGAGAGGACTGATTTTTCAGAAGTAGTAAGCAGCCACACAAAACAGTTCTGAAAATTTATGTAGCTTCTTTTAAGTCCTGAAACTGTAGTTGAACACTCTTGATGTCTGGCAACGCAACCTCTTTATTTGTACTTCAGTTCACTTTGTGTCATTACTATGCTCATCATTCTCACGACTGACTCCAGTGGTAATTCTTGAGAATTCTTTGAGAGTCCCAAAGTACATTCACTACTTCCCATGACAAACAGGAGTGTCTGACATAACATCTGAGTATATTTCCACAGAGATTATTTTTCACAGACAGGTTGAGCCTCACAGACTAGAGCTGCAGCTCTCAGGACACTTGAGAAAAATTCCATATGCCCAACTTAGAAGTCTATATCTAAGTGCCCAGAGCCTTCTGACTTAGCTGCATGCTTTGTCATCTTCTGTGTTGCTGCAGTGAGGCACAGAGATAATGTACCAAATGGAAAGGCAAACAAGAGTTCTCTAGTCCCTTTTCACCTGAGAAAAAAAAGTGGAAGCTTATACAAGAAGACAATACTCACTAAAATGAAAAAAAAGTTAAAAGACAAAATGATTGAGAAGAGTTCAGCAGGCAATATATTCCATTGCTGGAGGCAGACAATTTGACAGCTTGAGCTGCAGCCTAGGTCACAGTCCCAAAATCTTACATCGAGAGTATCACTACTGTTAGTTCACTGACTGAGATAAAGGCCAACCCATGAATGTGTCTGCCAGAGTATATTTTTTCTGGCTACATCCCAAACTGGCAGAAATACAGGAATAATTTAGATGGATCAGATGAATATAAACTGTCTGTATAGACAGTAAATAACAATAAATCCCTGTGTATAGATTCCTTCCCTTTAAACAGCTCCAAAAGGCAATAAAAGCCAGGAGAAAAGAGAGAAGCAGGCCCAGAATGAAAGCCAACAAGAAACAATGGACTGCATGTAATAAAATTTAGTACAGTGCAGTTCCTATTCAAATGGGCCTCAGAGTTTAATGATGCAACCCGACTGATCATATCAAACATAATGAACTGCCCAGGAACATGAATACCACCCTACTATTCAGCATAACTGGCAACTAAATCAATCACAGCCTCTGTTTGTGCCATCTTCCTTCTCTTTATTTGTAGAAACCTCTTTTTGAAAGTGCTTTTGCTCTTTCAGAAAGTTTTTTTATTTCTTGCACTATAGTTCAGCCAAGAATGTTAAAGAAAAAAGGGTGGATTAATTACTTGAAATAATTGGAAAACACCTCAGGATACCGTTTCTGCTCTTCCAGGGGAAAAGGGTTAAAATTAAAATAGCTGATTTTAATGCAATTGAAAGATCAGTATTAGACCCCATGGCAAACTAACAGTATGTGTAATAAACAAAAAGAGGTTGCTGCAAGAATGCTGAGATGTCACTGAGCAATGGATCTAGGGGTCTAAGATGGCTGCAGCTTCCTGACCTCACTGTGAAAGTGAATGAAATATCAGAATCACTAGATGAAAGTTTCACAAAGAAGGCACAAATCCACCAGAATGTATTTGTGTAAGATAAGGGGACTCCATCTATCTAGGAAAGACATACATATGTATAAGTATATCCAAGGGGATAAGGAGAACACAAGGTAAGACTAGATCAGAGTAGGTAGAAGAGGTAATGGGTTATGTGAAATGTAAGGCACAATGAGATTTTTTTAAAAATCCTTTTAACTTTGAGAAGGGAAGAAGTGAGGAAGCACACAAGAGACATGATGGTGAGAATAAAACCCAGAACAGTGATGACACATCCATTAAAAGGCACTGGATGAATTTAGGCATCTAGAATGTAACCGTGCAACAAGTTGGTACTGAAAACTAAGATAATTATGAGCTCTTGAACTCAGAATAGTTGAAGTTACCCAAGACTTCTCATGCTGAAGACCGAACCATTTGTAACACCAAGCTTTAGTTTATTCAAAGATAGAAAGAAAAAAACCTAAGACTTCACCACTGCTCTATTTTTCTTACTGAATGAAGAGCCTCTGCAATCCTTTGGTTTGCCAAAAAAAGTTTCATAACAGAAAGAGGAAGTCGTACCCCTCATCTATGGAGATGTTGCTCTCTGCTGTACCACACAGTCCTTCAGGACTCCCTGCTATTTTATCTGCCCCAGGAAGAGATTTCTATGCTTCTCTAAGCTTGCTCCCACCCACGCACCTTCAGAAAGGCAGACATATTTTGCTGTGCAGAAACAGCTTTGCGATACCTTAGATATTACTCTTTTCCAGGATGCAAATTCAGAACTCTTCAAATATAGAATTTCAACTGAAATCCATAGCACTGCTTCCTACAGAAGTTGGACTGGCTTGGAAGGTTTTCTTCTCTGACACGGATAACTTAACTCTTAGCTACAAACAGCTAACAAATCTTTTCCAGTTATGTAATACTGACTCCTCTCCATTTCTGTATATGGAAACAGGTCCTGTCTCTACCAGTCCTCTGCTGTCAATAACCAAACACTAGGCATTGCTGAGCTTGTATCATTAACTTTTTTTCCATTATCCCATAAGAGCTTTAGCTTTTATGTCCTTGGCATGTTTCTCTTTTCACTCCTTTAGCAACATTCATTTATCCCCTCCTTTAGTAAGTGTAATTACCACCTCACAAAACCACATGAACACTTGTATCTTTGTACACATATTCATAGTAATCAACAATACTGGCTATTTTTTTTCCTTTGCCAACAGTCTGGACAACTTTAAACTGTACAAGAAGCAAACAATTTTAACTACAAAGTTTACATACCTATTTCTTTATGCAGCATGTATTTTATACTCAGAATAACTGGGCCACAAGAGACAATTATGAAGAGGCAAGGTTTTTTCACTGCATTTTAAAATGGCTGCAGCAGATGCCTTTTTTTAGTCCTTGAAAGATTGATAATTCCATTATTTGTAGTATTTAGTAATAAATCTCTGAGATTAGGCTAAAGTGAGTACTTTTCCCTACTTTGCATCTTCCATTACACTGTTATTAATCATGCTTAATCATTCTTTTACCTCTCACTGCTACTGCATTTTGGGAGGACTGGCACATTATTGATTTTTAACTTTTACCCTTTAGAAACTGGGTAAAGGGCTTTGCAGTTGCTTAATCAAAAGTGACATGATGAGGGCAGGGGAGCTGCAGACCTCAGGGAAACAGCAACTAAACAACATGCCAAGTTATGATAAAATGAAATTAAGAGTCAACAAAGAAAGCAAAATGTAATAAACAAAAATTATAGCAGATAACCTCATGAGACCACAGGCTGCAAAGCACTCCTTTGCCTTGCAAAACACATTGCTAGGAAAGAGGAGACCAAGATTAAGAAGGAAGTTAAACTACAAATTCCCACAAAAAGAAAAATGCAAAGCCATGCTCTGTTACAGAAGTGTCAGTTAATGTGATTTGGCTCAAGTAGATTCTCAGTTGTTTATCAAGCTATTTTCTCAGAGGAAGCATCACTTCAGCACTCCCCTAGCAACTGCAACAAGAATAACACACAATGTAATATTTTGATAGTTGGCTTCTTCTCTGCTTACTAAAAAAATGGTATATTTAAGAAAGTTAAAGAATTCCACTTGTATCTTAAAAAAGAGTGCATATAAACCCTTAATTTCATGTACAGTATCTAGGAAATTATGCAATAAACAATAGATACAAGTACATTATCAACTCTGTAAGAACAGCAGTAATGTTGGCTTCATCTTTTAGAAGAAAGGCCCAATGAAAAAAAAAACCAGCATAAGAGATGGTTAAAATTGTCAGGTTCTTGTACAACCCAGTTAGAGACAAGCAACTAGAAGTGGGAGAATTTGTGGACTTACAAATAAAAGAGCTCAAGTTCCTATTGCTCTTTCCCAAAATTCTCAGCTTTGTTTTTTTCTGACCCTTGACATCATGTTTTGGTCTGCTTGTCCTAAATTATGCCACCCCAATTCCACTAACCTCAGTGTAGAATATGAGAACCAGAGGAAATCAAATTAATTTATCAAGTAATATGTTTCATTAATGTGCTTATTTTTTCTATGTATCACATTATTAAAATGTGTAACACCCTGGTGAAAGATATTCTCAAGACCAAGCTACATGGACCAGTATAACTCTCATCAGAAGTTTGTCATACACCCTGCATCTACAGCACTTAATTGTCAGTAACTGTTTACACTACAGCTACTATGCAGTAGTATTTCATGTCACATGGCAGTGACCTCTCTAGGATCTCTGCTGCTGATTAAAATCATGTATTTTGTCAAAGGCCACTGCAAACGTTCCAGTATGACTTATTTTGTAAGTTAAATGGGAATATGCAAGGTGTGTCATCCACAGCATGACTTTAATCTGGCACAAAGAATGCAGGTAAAGTAGTTCTGATGTGAAAGGTGGCACTACTGCAGGGGAGGTGCTGTTCCCTGGCTACATTAACTGGATGAAGATTATTAATAAACTGTTTATGAACGTGAAGCTGACCTCTTAGAATGTGATAAATGACATAAGAAGCTCAAGAAAGGAAAATCAAAAATGATGCATCTTTAAATATAGTACACATAAGCCTACACATGTGCAAACAGCATGGCGTAACTCCCCTGGCCAAATTTTCATCTGTCTGGCAAAATATACTGTCAAGAAGAAAGAGTCCTTTGGAAGAAATTTGAAATCAAGTATTTCAAGACTATACCATATACACAAATTACTAGTAAATTTTCAAAGCCTTGTCGTGTCATACCTACAAGTTCTCTGAATTCCAGTTTTTCACAATCTGCTACATTTTCATGTAACTATAACACAAGAAAATAAAATTGCAATGCTCTTACTCCAACAGTATCATTAGCAAGCTCTTGTATCAAAAAGGAAAGCAAAAATATAAAGTGAAAAGGAGAACATTAAAATTTAGGAAATGCTATTGTTCATACACTGTAATTCATGTATAGCCCACTCACTTTAATTGTACAATTAAAATATCTTCATAAATGCTTCAGCATAGAGAATGCAATAACAAAATACAAGGACTGTATTTCTGGGGGGGTCCAGTGTCTTGGCAGATCAGAAGAAATATTGGTAGAAAGGCCTTCTGAACTCTGCTTTGCTGAGTTCACTCTTAAGGACAGCATATGCAAAAACTAACTGGTCAAAAAGCAAAAAGAGAAAATGAAGTTACAAAAAAAAAAAAAAAAAAAAAAAAAAAAAAAAAAGGCTGTTCTGTCGGGTTGTTTTTTCCCTCCCCAGAAAGCTGCTAGGCATGCAAACAAAACCATAGATCATATAACCAACACTGTTTTTAGCTTTTGTGCTTGAGTAAGATTGTTAAATCAGAAAGAACAGTCCCACAACATCCTCAGCCAAGCTGAGTCCCTGTTCCACATGAGAACAGTTCTTAACACACACAGAAGAAAATTATTTTTTTCTTCCTAAAGGCTTTTTTCCTTTTCCTATGAAACAACTTTATAGTCTTTTCTCAAAATTCAACAATGTCAAACTGTCAGAAAAAGCTCAAGGAGACACACATTCCAAAGTTCTTACAAAATAAGAGATAGCAGGCAATGCAATTACAGGAGGTAATACCTGTCTCTTCTGTAACAAAATTGTGTGCTCTATATCCTGTGGTCTGTTGTCAAGAGAACTGTAAGATGGTACCCCATAATTGTTATCATTGAATTGTGGTTTCAAATAACATGAAATTAAACCTATCTTTTATAGTACAAAGATCTTTGCTGGTATCTCTTTCTTCCTTAGTATTAACATTATTTACAGCAATTCTGAGCATTAGGGTCTCCTACTTAGACAGAAACATGGTGTGCTTAATATCTGCAAGACTCAACTCTTCTGACAGGCATCACGAAAGCTTAGCATCAAACTTTCAGCCTTACTTACCTTTCACCTTTCAATCCAGCCATTTCATGAGATCTTTTAGTTTGTCTGGATACTCAGACTGACTCATAGTTGCTGCAACCAACTCCAGTGCAGGAGTTTTGACGAAATGGTGGGGAAGTAACTGGCTTCCCAGCTGTAAGCAACCTGATGAAAAAGTTACTGCTCACCAAATACTGACTGAAGACAAATTTATCTATAATTTTTCCTTATTCTGCCCCCACCCCAGTTAAAAAAGAATATCAATAATACAAATGTTTCTCACTAATCACTACAGCACATTTGTAACCTTTATATATTTTTAAAATAGAAGTGTCTTCATCCAAATAATCCTACCAATTCGTGTTCTGCACAATTTTCAGTTCCCCACTAACAAAAAAAAAAAAAAGCCCCAGAAGGAGACAACAACTACTTTTCTGATACTATGTGGCAAAATAGTGCCAAAGTCAGATGCTGTGGAATATAACTACACTGTAAAAACAATGCAATTATCTCCCTGTTATATTTCATAATTTGAGTAAATTAAAGCAAAATGCTCAGGGCTCACACCAATCAGCAGCAGTAAACTCCAGTAAAACCAGTTTAATTTGGACTACTATTTTGTATAAAATGTTAGTGTTTAAGTAATGAGGCATTTGGTTGCTTGGGTTTCATGCAGTTGATTTTATTTTACGTTGCACTGCAGGAAATCCGAGCCAAAGGAGCAGGGTAGAACATAGCTGAGTTTGTGGGCACATATTTCCTTTTTTTGACATCAGTGTTTGAAAATACGAGCCAAACTTATTTGCCTATATGACTTGAAATTAATATTCACCATTCCAGCTCCAGGCAATGAGTTGGTCACACAGCCTAACAGTCTGAAACAAGCAGCAGCAAAATTAATGGAAGACAGAAATGGAATAATGGAAGTTTGTTAGTTACTTAGACTCCAGAGATCTTGAATTCCACAATTTCTGTTTGGCATCATGCACTGAATCACGGAAACATCCCAAGAGAACAAAACCAATAAAAAAAGCACACTGCAGCATAAGATACCCACTCTGACTACCAAACAGTTAAATCAAACCAATGCAGTTTTGAGGATGTAACAGCGAAGTATATAAAGCTAAAATAATAAGTGCTGGATATAATAAAGCCATTTCAGAGTGACAGTGCTGAATCATTAAACTTGGAACAAGCAAACTTTTCCTACACTGAACACAGACGTAAAGCCAGCCTTGCTCTTGCTGTCTCTAAGGTTACAGATAGATTTTAACCCTTGCTCAATGGCTAAACAGAAAAGAGTCATAGCATACCTACTTCTTGGTATCCAGAAGGATACTAACTGGTCAAAAATATTCACTCAGGCAAAAAGGTACCTGTCTAATACAGGCAAACAAGGAGCCCCCTTTAACTTGCTAGCAGAGCAAGTACTGCATGGGTGGCTTAGAGAAGATGCAGCTGTACACTTGTATTCCTCTTTCAGTGGCTATACATACATGCTCTTCCTAAGTCCAGTTGCATGCTGATGCAGACTCCGGCACAGAAATTGGAAATAGAAAAAAAGAAAGCTCATTTTGGCAACAGGAGGCCTTCCTGAAAGCATAGTAACTGAACTCTGACACTACTCAGATTCTCTGAATCAACAGAGGCCATTCAATTCGACATCTGTTCAGCAAAGCTAATCACATTCAGTGTTTAAACTTTAGAGTAGACAGTGAGACAAATTAGAAATCTGAATTCTTAGCAAGTAGAAGAGGAAACTATTGGCAAGCTTTTAAAAGCCAAAAATTCCCAAGGTTCCCTTAGATGAGGAAAATTTGAGATGTTTGCTTTGGAGTTTTAACTCTCCACTCAGCAGACATACATTGTCCCACTAATTGTCAAAACAAGTAAACTACTGTCCTAACACCTCCAGTATTTGAAGCCTACTTTGCTTTGCAAATCAATTATTAAAACTGTTCTCTCATGAAAAACAGATCCTTTCCCCATTTTTTCCCCTCATTTATAGCACTGTAAGTCAACTATTTTACAAAACAAGCATTATTCCAATAAAGCAAATTAGCTGAGGTAGGTAAATCACAAACTAATTGACAATAAGTTTTATGAAAAATTAAGTAGCTGACATACAGCAACATTACCATGATCCTCTTACTCACACTGCTGTATTTCTCAGCATGACACAGGCAAGACTTTGTTTCTGAGGTATAAAGAGACTCCTAATTAAATTTTCATTCTTCAGTGTACCAGGATTTATTCTTCTTTATATAAGCTCAGATTATTATATTGAATTCCACGTAATTGCCTGTGTCTTAATGGCCTTAGGCTTTGAATACAACCACTGGTCTTTGCACATTGCCTATCACTTTTAGTGCTTGAGTATTGACATTGTATCTCTTTTCGGTTCTTTTCAGCCCTTTAATGACTATGCCAATTAATAATACATCATTCTCTCTCCTCTAGGTAATTTTAATTGCTGTAATTTATGTCCCTAGACAATTCTTGCACTACAGATGGAATCTATACTACTGTAGTGAGTTAGAAGATCCCACCTTCAAGGTCCTTAGCAGATAAACAACACAATTTCAAGTTTATAGACATCATCTATAATTGACATCAATTACTGCTCAAGGAAACATAATGATATTACAGGTAATAAACAGATAATTTTTATGTTCTGGAGCAGTGTGGACTTCACTTACATTAGACAAATATTGGGCAGAAACCCAGTTTGAAGTGTGTGAAGAGGAGCAGTATTGGACTGACAGTGTTCTCTGCACAGTAACTCAAATAGGACATGTCAGGTTTCAGAGGCTTCATCACTTTTTGTGCTTCCCAGAAAGCATTTTTCCTATCCCCTCATATTGCATCATACTGACTTTGTGTCCTATTGACTTCAAAGTCAGTCATATCAAAATCAAAGCAAGACCTTCTGGATGGGGATGGGAGGAGGGCAAGAGTTGTTGAGTATGAAGGGGTGAGGTGCCAAATATGCCATCTAACACACACTTGATGTGGCAAATGTTTAACATGGGAAAGCAGTTTCTGTCCAGTTCTGCCATTCTGCCACATACCAGGTACGTGGTTTGCATCCTCCCCCTCTGCTGCATTGCTGCTAACTACACAAGGATAGCCCTTACCAACTTTCTGGGTTTGGGGTCAGGTGTTCTGTCACCAAGAATCTTCTCAAAAAAAAAGGATGCTGGAGGCTCATATAACAATTAGATAAAAGCATTACACATGAAAAATTGGTGTAAGTTTTCACAAACTGCTTGACTCATTTTATTTTCTTTTCCTGTTGCATATAAAATGATGTTGCAAAATCAAATTTTATTTTCCAAATAATGATAAAGCAGGTATTAATAAGATTCTTTAACAGCTATTTCCACACATAGCCATAGCCGTAAATAGAATTTACATTGTTAGAATGACATGTTTTGGTTCTCACTCTCCCAACATTCTCTAAGTTGTCATGGATAGTACAATAATAAAACAAAACATCTAACAAAAAACAATACTCACTTCAAAGTCATTATATACTATTTCCTTAACAAAAAGCAGCAGTTCCTAAAAATATTCTAAAGCTCAAAGAAGCTGTTATTACAACAAGATTTACATGGTATAAATTGTCTACAGTTTCATCCCTAGAGTGTGACACTTGTGACTGAGGAAAGATTTTCCCAGAAATTAAATATGAATGCAGTGCTATTATAAGTGATTTGCAATTTTGGTCTCAGCCAAATACCTACATATTTGCAAGATGCTATAATTATTCATGCGAAGCAATTAATAATCTGCAGCACCTAAAGCCTTTTTACATTTACACTGAACATGCAGCTTTTTCCTCTGCATCCATGTTCTCATACCTTAGGCAAGGCAAGGTCTTATCTGAAGTAAGCACTGGAGAAGTTCCCTAATGCTACAAGTCTAAAAATGTTTCTCATTTCACATTTTAATAAAATTCTGGAAACCTCTTTGAGTTCATCTTGTAGTCAATGTGAAAAAAAGATGTGGAATAAAGAAGGAGGAGTAAGAGTTCAATATGCAAGTGATTGACCAACATTTGCATCTAAATTGTTTATAGGCTTTGTGCATGCATTTAAAGACACTTCACAAAATACTCAAAGTAATGAATTCCAAATTTCCGTAACATGTATCACATTGAAACACATGCATGCATCCTTTGGGTTCATGCTAGAGCAGCACTGAAAGACTGACAAAGCTACTTGCTCCTCTAGGCAAGCCACAGTTCAATGCCAAGCACACAGGAATACATTCACTTGTGGCTCTGTAAATCATCCCCACTGTGACCACACAGCTAAATGCTAAGGGTTCCCAGACATCGCCTTTAAAGTACATCAGACTTGCCTTTCCTATGCTGTTCAGAAAATTCACCAGCTGCATCTGATACGCAGCATCTCAGAGCAAAGGAAGCCATGTGCCTGTGCAGCAGGGCAGCATTGCACCTCCATCTACCCAGAAGCTTTCAGAGGCCACACAATTCACAAGCAGAGATCTCTCTATCTCCTACAGAGCCCATGCGCCTGGATGTGTAGCACAGTCCACTTAGCAGATGATTCAAGATTCATAACCAGATTTTTTTTTAAAAGTTGCCTTTCCCTTCATTATCAGTCTTGAGTTTTAAAAAATGTGAACAAAGTTTCAAAAGACCTCCACAAATACATATAGGAAGACGCTTACTTGTGGAACAAACAATGACTAACAAATACAATAGAGTAGATCTGCCTAAACTTTGCCAATTTCTTTTCCTGAACGGAAAACAAGACATCTTCAAAGAGAAATAGTCTAAAGAGGCAAGAGTAAGTGCCTTTTCTCTTCCTATTGAATTATCCCAGTGCAACTCTACTGAAGTCATTTGACTCCAAATTAATGCCATAGTCTATTCTTGTCCTGGCATAAGTAGATTCAATTTGGTATTAAACTCATGGGTTTAAGAGCCACCTCTCTTCTTATCTTCCAAATCAAGAATATTTTTCCATACAGAAAACTTTCCAACTGCAGAGTTTTACTCAGTTGGGTGTTACAGAAGAGTGACATTTGCAGGCATCAAGACAGTTGGATGATTAAAAAAAAGTCTAAATTACTCTACATATATTCAAGGGCTGAAACAACAAAAACTAGTTCAATAAAATTCAACGCAGCCACGCTTTTTCTTTCTATAAACATTCTCAAAAAGACTTTAGCATTGCATTTGGTTTAGGAAAGCACTGTGGTATAAGGGAAGTTTCTTTTATCAGTCTTAAGCATCTGCAGTACCTCGGGAGATCACAAAATCTTGTTAAATTCTTCCTGGAAGAAAAGTAGATTGGCAGAAGTAACTTGAATTCTGCACTCTGTGTTGAAAACTACTTGGCAGATGAATTGTCCTTCTCACAACAATTAGGGAGGACAAAGAGGAGAAAAGAGAAAAAGAAGCAGATAATTAAAACTTGGTACTTTCTTTCAGAGTTTTTATGTATATTGTTTAAAAAGAAAATCATAACTGGATAGATTTCAATACATTAAATATGTACTCAAATCTTGGGTATAGTAATGGAATCAGTACCCATAAACAACCAGCACTAACTTCCTGTAGTCCTTACCCCTAAAGCTGTATGGCAATTTACATTTTAACTTTTGAGAGGAAGGTTTTTGAAATTATATCCATTAGGCTAAACAACTAGATTCATGAATGTCATTAACAGACAACTTACAGTCATGTTTAAAAGATCAAAACTCAATACTTTTTTTTTTTTACATATTTGCCTTTTAAATACAAATCTAGTCTCAAAATAACACTGTTTTTTCCATTAATGTTTACACTTCAAACAGAACTATTTTCAAGCACAAATATAGGAGATGAGCTTCTTCATACCATTCTTATATTACAGAATATTTATGCAAAGTATTTTCAGTCTGTTGAAACAAACAGTGGTTAGTATCTAAAGTGTCCTCAAGTGCTCACAATGTAGGCAGTGGCAATTAACCTTCCTGCAAGTGTCAAAGTGCACTGAAGAAAGAAATCAAACAAAAGCGGAATCTCTGACAAGTTCAGTTAAGTAACTGAAATTAAGAACCATTACGGAGGTAATTTCTTTTCTATAAACAGAAGCATTTCTGAGACATTATTTATTATGATATTCATCAAGTAGTATATGAAATCTTTGATGATAATTCAAAACATTTTAAAAAACTCTTTTCCCTTTTTGCAAATGCACATGCAATGAGATATTCAGTGAAGAGAATTTCTGAAGTTTCTTTCTGAAACAGTGTTTCAGAAATGTTTTAATATTTTCCTTTTTTTGTTGTTCTCATGCTTCCCTACCTTCGCCTTAAAAAGTTAATCACAGTTCATTGCATTGTGAGGTACTCAGAAATTACTTGTGATAAATGAATGCATGATATCAGATTGCCCCATCAACAAGAGGGCAAAATTCTTTTTACTCACATCACAAAACTTAACCTGAACACATAACACAAGAGGACATTAACCAGAACACAGTATATTTTTCTTACCTGGTCTTGAAGGAATTAAGGTTCAGCCTTTGATCTGAAAAAGTTCTTCTTAGCTTAATAGCAGCAACCCCACATTTGTACAAATTAATAGAAACATCAGATGTATCTATACAGGAATAACTTCCCTTTGATTTCTTTTTAATCACAAGAAATATCACCAAGCTTAGGATTTGAAATATATGAAAAGCATACTCCCAAACTCTTTAAAAAGTTTGCAATCTGGTTCTTTTCAACCACTAACCAAGAGAAGCAATTCCCTTATAAATTTATGAATAAGGGAATTACACTGTGTGTAACTCCAATCTTCTCAGTCACAGTTGTTTTTTTCCTCTAGCAGTAGGAATACTTGGAGTTGAAATAGGAAAAGGACCCATGGAGACCACCACCAAGTCTGAAATCCTGTTAAACAGTTAACAATACCAAAACTAATAGACCATGACAGAATAAGCCCATAAAAAGAAAAGACCAGGGACTAAACTGTGGAGCACTTTAACTGCCTTTATACCTAGATGACTGACAGAAAAAGTTCTCATTTTCAAGATGCTCTAGTCACTAAAGAGAGAGGGATTTAATATCTCACAACTTAAAATTCCTTTTGTTTCAACTTAATTTTCAAGAAAGCCAAAACAAGACAGAGGCTGATATTCTACGTTTTCTGCTGCCATAAGAAAAAGAAACAAAAACAAAACAAAATAAAAATACAGGACACATTTTCATCATTTAAGTTTAGGCACAAAGCCACATTGGAACAACATAACAAACCACAACTTCAGTATTATTTCTACAGATTCACTCTTCTTTTTTCACCTTTACGAAAAGGAGAAGGGTTGCATTGCATAGTAGCATTCAAAGTGGTAGATTTTTTACATACATGCTCTTAAAATAGAGGAAAAATATCAGTTTAACCACCAGGTAGAATATATGCAAAGTCCCATCTGGATGACAGTGGTTTCACAGCAAGCAACACTGCTTGTACAGTCCTGTCTCAGGAATGTTTTTATTACGTTCAATGTGTTTTACAGGTAACAAGGAAATGAGGACAGATAAAAGGGTATGCCAGTTCTTCCCAGTTGGTGCAGGTATATGATCTCAAGCAAAATTGCAGAACATACCCATGGCATACACCAAGCAAAGACACTGCTTATTTGGTATGGTGCTCTAAGCCAACTGACTGAACAGAGCAAGTTCCCAAGAATCTGTTAATGGAAATTTCTCCTGTCCCTCTAGATATTGCATATTTGTAACATATGATCATCGAGAAGTGATTCTTATGTCACAAAAAGTCCCAAAATAAAGCAAGTGTCTGAATAAGTGTCCTGTAACAGCCCAAACTTCCACATTCCCCATCTCTCTACATGGACAACAAAGAACTTAGGATTGCTGTAGAAGTGTTTCCATCTGCTTTTTGCAGAGCATTCAAGAAGTTGTTTCTAGCTGTTCTGGTTGCTGCCACAGGCAAAACAAAAAATAAGTAAGGATTTTATCTCCAAAGGAAATCTGTGGTAAAAACTTCGAGGAACAGATAGTGCAGAAAGGATTGGCTCTAGAACAGCTGTTTCTCAAGGTCTCACCCTGTAAGCACTCAATGTTCTAATTGCCAGAAAATGCTCAGGTTGTTTTGGATTATGCATTACTTAACAGATCTGTGACACAGACAGTATGAACTCCTACTAAGAATGGGTGTGAATAACCATTCAGCATTTTTTAGCTGATTGTTGTATAACTTCACTTCCTTAAAAAGAACATATACTTCATGGAAGAGCCCACCCAGGTGCCAGAGAATCCCATTTGCATCAGAAAAGTGGTACTCAGATCTGCCCTTAGACAAGATCTTCATTATTATTTTATGGTTATATTCAGATTTATTTGCATAACACATCCATTAAACAATAGAATTACATCAGTTGCAAACTTCCCTACCAACATCTGTACTGGTTCTAGCTTAATTTAAAGCATGAAAAAGAGGGGAGTTCCTGGGAAGCTGCCAGCAGTAATGTCCTCCTGCACTTTAAGCAAATAGTTTGTTTCCTCCACAGGAGACAGATCAATACTCAAGAAACAAAAACAAAATCAAGAAAAGCTAAAAGCTTAGTCATGTAAATCAGGGGGGAAGAAAATTGAAAGAAAGCTCCTCATTGGCATTCTACAGCTTCTGCAGACCCCTATGGCCCATTAGCTAATTTCTGTTAAAACACAGAGCTCTGGAATGATAAATGCCAGTGGCACATTTCTAAAGGTTTGTGGTTACTGAAATAAACATGTCCCTGTTCCCAGGACACCCAGAGACAGAAAATTAACCAGAGGTTAACTGGGTCATTAGCTAGAGCACAATACAGGTCACTGCAGATTTAATTTAGTTTGTATTCGGCTAAAGAATCAAATACAGCAACCAGTTCTCACAGCAGGAAAGCACGTAACTTATCAGCATGCTGACGTATCTTAGATACCAGGGCACCATGTCTGTCATGATTCACACCACTTTTAACTGATGTCATATTATTTTGATGAATCAAACTACAGCATCTACACACACATGCATACAACTTAAATGGTTCTGAATCTAAGTATTCAAATACATGCACAAATACTGTATATTTAACATCTAAGTTTTTCCTCCAAAACAGGGTTGGCAAGAAAGTAGTCAATACACAAGCCTTAAAAAAAAAGTCATGTGGGTTAAGAAAAAGCCAAAACATCAGGTTTTAATGAGTTTCATCAGCACCTAAATAACATATATAAGTATTTTGTCCCAATACAGTCTCTTATGAACAACATACCTCAGCAGCTCTAACATGAGAAGCCCAATAGCCCAAATGCTGCAAGAATTGGCAATACTAAATAAACATTTAGAACCTGTTTGTTCCCTACAGATATGCATCAGTCTGCACTAAAGAAGAGGGTTTTGAAAGACTGCATGAATTATCAAGAATCCTGTATAATGTATTTCAAACCAGTGGGGTCAATTTACTTTTTTAAAGTAGATTGATCTTAAGACCTTGAAACAGGATTAGATAGAATAAAACAATAAACAGAATTAAGCAAGGACTTCAAGACCTTTAATTCTCTGCAGTAAAATTTTTATTACAAGTGTGTGGCTTCCTAGAATTCAGAGACATCTAGCACATGCATTAGTAACTTCTAAACCTAATACTTTTCTTCACTTCATGCAGAGCTTCAGAAACGTGGCTCATGAGTTCTCCTGCCAAAACTTGCATCAAGATCAGAACTGAAGGAAAAAAAAAAAAAAAAAAATCAGCATTTAACTAAACTCCATTCCATAGCACTATTCAGTCTAGCTTCATAGTCACATGAACATACAATTTCTGCAGCACAGGGTTTCTAGAGCAGATGACACAAAACATAATACCATTTAGATATCAGAAGACCCACCAAGCAAATCATCCCCTGTGGAATCCTTTGAACCCCTCACAGAAATCCCCAGGGCCTTGGCCTGGAAGAATATACCATAGAGTCTCGACCTAGGCTTAAAGAAAAGACTTCCCCATGGAACCTGGGAACACTGTGATCCACCCCAGTTTACGTTCCCCATATGTTCCTAATTCCTGTGGTTTCTCCTTTCCCTGTTTCCTCATTGGTTGCGATATCCCTGGTGGCTGGCCCTGTCTTCCCTGTAGGCCAATGCCCTTTGCCCTGCCCTTTGTGCCGCCCCCGTGCCCTCAGACCATTGGCCGCTGACCCCTACTTAACCTTGTGCACAACACACGGCCAGGTCTTTCGTCCCCGATTCCCCTTCGGCGTGCTGGAATAAACCTTTGCTGGAACTTATCATACAAAAGGCCTTTCTTGCCTCTCTTTGCTGAGCTAGCTGTGGTGAGTGTGGCGTGTGTGGACTTGACTGCTTTGCCTGAATGCCCACCCAAACGGCTTTTCACAGGAGATGCTTATTTGGAAACAGGTAGCAGCTTCCACCATCTAAAGCCCCGCACTGCTACAACCCCCCCAGTACAATATGGTTTCCACACCATGTGCTTTAGTGTCATTGTTTGGAATTTGTTTTCCCCCATCCTCCAACAGATGATGTGGAATGTTCAATAACATCTAAAATTTATAGTCAGCTAAATGTTACTATACTCCTGAGACATCTTTTTACAATATAGTAGTAAACCAACCCATAAAAGGCTTCCTGGGAAATTAGTTTAGTAAGTGCCTACTAAGAGTCAAAGAAATCCTTACCATATTCCAACTTAACACAATAACCTTCACAATATGCCAAACACATTCAGAGGTCATCAGATAAGCAATTCTAAATGCTGCTCCTTCTGAATACAAAGTTTACATGGGACTTAGAATATAGTTTTAAATTAACAAGTCTTACTGTTTTTTAAAAACTAAGTCACAGAGAATCATTAGGTGTTTTCTTTCATTGGAAATGCTATCTTTCAACATGCCATTTTTCTACCAATTTCCTCTTTTTCAGCTGTCTTTTTTTCTGAAACAATCTTATTCTAGTCATACTTATGCACATATCTTCAAGTTAGTTCCCTTCTCTTCATATCACCTTACTGATCCATACTCAAAGAGCTCAAAACTGCAAACTACCACCCAGAAGAATGCTTCAAGAATCTTTGTGAAAAGTGCAATCCAAACATAAATTGTCAAGAATTGTTAAAACAGTAATACGGGTTCAATTTAGTGAAAACATGCATTTATAGGCAAAGAAATTCCATCAAGGGTTACTAATTGTGACAATTGTAAACCCAGGACAACTTGTAGAACTTGCTGAGTGATGGGGACTTCTCAGTATCATACCTCTTTATATCTGTATTCTTGTTACATGCTAAAGTGCCTATTATCAGCTGCAACAAGAGATAAACCACTGAGCTTGACAGGTCACTGTAACTGCCTTGATATGAGAATAAGAATATTGGATAAGGCCAGGGCATTACTCATCTGCAGTGGCCCAGTACTATCTTTACTTTTGAGATTCTTAAACAGGCATTTTTTAAGTAGACCAATGAAATACACGCCAAGTTATTTTCCAATTTCTGCTGATACAAACTGAGGTACTCCATTGCTCAAAATAGGTTTTCACCACCTTCAGTACATGCATGATAATATTGCTTATAAACACAGCCCAAAATAAGGTCTTGAAACAGATATACAACATCCTTGGCCTATTTAGTAAGATAGAAATGGATAATAATATGCCCCTCAACTATGTAAACATGAACATAGCTAGGAAAGTGGCTACTGCGGCATGCTCTCTCATCTTTTCTGTCATTTAAAGAGACTAACTACTTCAAATATGTCACAGAAGTTTTTCTAAAGAAGGAAAGAAAAATCAAGGTACTCAAGTACTTGATCTGTCTTGAGACAGATCACAAGAATATGCAGTGAACTGCATTGCACTTGAAGTGATTGTTAGCTCAGCCTTGCATTTTCTGCAACTTACACACCATGAATATGATTCCTGTAAGATCATGATTAAATCCTACTTTAGAAATAAAACAAGAAGTTCCTATCTGCAGTAAATAATTTCACCTTGAAACTCCATTTAAGGCTCCCACCACAAATAGCTGACATCTTCTGCAGAGGTTTCCACTTGAAGTACAGTAACTTCTCTGTTAGTGGTTTCTACAGAATGCATGCTAACAAAGGAAAGAAGATAACACAGAACAAATGTAACAGTTTTTTCTTTAGTGACAATATAATAGAAAAAGTAAACCTGAACTATTTCCTTCAGAACACAGTGCAACACTGGAAACACATTTACCAAGAGGAATCAGACACTCTTCCTAAGGCTACTGTAAAACAGGAACAGAATCTGTAATCAAAGGTTCGAAGGAAGCTACTTCTGCAGCTGATGATCTTCCCTTCTGTGTCAGCAAAGTACAGAAGGTGAATACAACAAACAATTTGAATATTGTTTTGCAGTATCAGGGTCTATTCTAGGTTATAAACTTTCTAGAGGTAGCAGAAGTTCACTCAAAGGTAAATTAATTTATAGACATTATTTTTGCCTTTTTTCCCCCCCTCATCTCCCCGCAGATGATGATTCATTTCTTCTGATTGATTCCTCTACTGAAAACATTTCTTCAGCTTGTCAGAATAGTGAAGCACAGGATTGAAAAATACAATTTTCTGGGAAGCTCAAACATTCATTTTAATTGACTTGAACTTAATAAGCTTAGTTTGTGTTGTGCAAAATAAATCAAAACTAGACAGTTAATTTTCTCACAGCATATAAGAAAGGGATAGGAAATAGCAGAAATCAAGAATATAAAAACTGGCATGTTGTGGTTCAGTGTTTTAAAATCCTGATCTTCTAATTGTGAGACTTTTCTCACCAGAAAATAAAAATTAAGACTATGATCAAGAGCTAAATTAACTGAGTCACTGAGATAAATCCAGAGCAGATTTTTTTAAACACAGAGACCAGAGATTTGAAAGACATTTAATTGTCCTTATTCTATGATGCTTTCAGATTTTATTTCAGGTTTGATTTGGTTTTTTTTTTTTTAATTCAAAAGCACAATTGAAAAATTTGTTGAATACTACACCACATAGCTACACTGTATTCATTAGAATTAGTGACATATGTGCTACACACCAGTGCCAATGAGATATTTCAATTTATGCTGCTATGCGCACATGTCTACAAGGATAATCAGCACACTGGAAAAATCTGACCTTGGTTTAGGTTTGTTTTAAATCAAAACCACTTTGCAACAGTGGTTTCCAATGGATGTTAGGTGCTCAGCGCCACCTATCTTGCTCTAAGAGGCTGCCTAAAGTGTGTTTATTTAGTAATGCAAAATAGCACCTAACTACACACTAGAAAAGGAGGAAGCTGCTTAGCATACACTAACATGTAAATCAAGAGCTCAAATTTAGTGTTCTCTGCTTCTGATATAAAACTTCCTTACTACATAGTTCCCATTAAACATCTTCACACGTGTAATTAAAGCAAGGGACTAACTCAGCTTTGTCCACCACAGTAGTCACAGAATATTTTTGATAGTTAAAAGTTATAACTTCCAGTAATACTTAATCTTTTTAAAATTTAATATAACTGTTCTTTTAATTGCTTTAATTGTAACATCTTCATTCTTACAAGAACTGGCAAAAAATCATCAAGGTATCTGAAAGTTATTTTTGTAATTTTGAAAACTACTTACTATTAAGGCTGTCCAGTTCTTTGCAAACTACAGCCATATTACAAGATAACAGCAGGATGAACTCACAGTTTAGTTTTATTGTTTGATAGCACAGTAACTTCAGCTGTACCTTTAATGAGATAAATGGCACTGGCTGAAATACAGTACTCAGTCACACTTCAGAACAGTGGTGCAGAAGCTATAAAATATACTTATAAATTATACTAGGTAATAAGCTACTCTAAATGCATCACATTGTTGAAGCTTTTATGATCTGTAGCTAGCGATGTTAGTACTCCCAATGTGAAACTACGAATCCTTACTCTACTTGAGACAGGAAGAGTAAAAATCACAATGATTATCTGAAACTAGATTCAGCCTTTCCCTAAAGGCCTTCCCTAAAGCCATGGTTAATGCAGTCACCAATTTAACATGTAAGTTAGTATTACAGTTGGCCATCTGATGGAAAAGGACTTAATAAGTGAACTAAAACTGTTAACAACTAAAAGACAGTCTCAAAATTTTCAAGAAGATTACAAGAGGAGCAAATTGAAACTACACCACTTTTCTAGAGTGAAGTGCTGGACTACTTGCCTAGGAGGACAAATTCCAATTCAACAGCAGTGCCTGAAAGAAAGGAAAACACCAACACCGGTATTAAGTATGTAGAACAGTCTCCAGCTTTTTTTATGGAGGTGAAAATGAATCCTCTTTTGCTTAGAGAGGAATATTTTTGTCTTGCCATAGAACAACTTCCAAAAGAATACTTACATTTTTCTACAACCTGTAATTTCCTCATTTACCATTTGTCAGGGCCCAAAGATCTTTTACTGCACATAGGATGTTTGCACATGTTTAACGATCGTTTCACCAAACAAATGCCACCATTTGAATTTTAAAAATCAATTAATATTGCTGATATGACTAATTTAACACCATTAATATCATACTGTGAACAGCTACAGAATCTACAGGGTCTTGTACTGTATCTAAAGTCCGCTGGTTGCAAGTCTGCTCTCCAGCAGACAGTACCAAGAAGATAACCCAAGCAAATATCACAGGCAAGGTAATTTAATAGAATTTTTAATGATTCCTTTGATCTTAGACTATCAAACAAGTGTGACTAAAGACAGAACATTAGCTAGAGATTTAGATGTACTAGTTAGAACTCATTTATCTACTCTTACAAATGCCTCCACTTTCATCAGTGTGCTAGGATCTGGAACAGCTGGAAGACCCAACTGGACCACAGACACCACTGAATCATGATACTGCTAGATATCCAACAAGAGATGAAGATTTACCCAGTGAATTAGAAGGAAGAAGACACACTGCAGTGTTGACTTTGATAGCAACCGTACTGTCTCACACTTCCGTATGCATAACTAAGTTACATTTTGTAAAATAATTTGTCTCTGCACATATTACCTATGAAAAAAAGCTTTTGAAGAGCAAAAACATATAATTTTTCTCTAAACCACTCAAGTCTTCCACACTGACTACTTCTCCCTCCGATAAAGAATGGATGACATAAAGGAGTCCAGTTTTTTAGGAAATCCTTCAAATGGTGCTGTACTGTAATACATGGGAAAATAAAAAATTAAGTACTAGTCTTCTTATCATGCACCTACCAATTAACTGTTGTTGGAAAAATATTGAAAATTTAGTTCTTAGGATTTTGGTACCTTAACTTTCCTTAGAAGCAAGCTGCAATTTCCCAGACAACATATTTCAGTCACAGAAGTAAAATGTGTTTGGGATCCTTATATTAAAATTATAAAAGCAGAGCAAAACCCCACCCCAAAACACACTCTTGTCCTTTTTGACTTGTGTTCTTTCTGCCCACTGAAAGGCAGAAACTCTAGGGTAACATGCAGGTAATTGCAAAAGAAGATGCATAAAGAACTTCACATTGTTAATACTTCAACCACAAAAACAAAATCCAGAAGAAAAATATTTTATCTATAAGCAGATCTAAGAAAATCTATATAAAAGGTCAATTGATCAGGACTTCCAGATACCAAAAACCCATAAGGTATTTTCCTTATTCAGTTTCCAGACTGAAAATAACATCAGCTTCTGACACAACTCAGCATCTTTTAGATGCACAATCTTCCTTTCCCAAATACTACTCAAAATCACAAGTTCTTATATACAGCGATTTAATCTATTAAGTTGGAGAGTCATAGTCAATGACTCAATTACGGAGATTATCAGAACTGTCAGATCATAGTAGAACTACATTCTTTAGAGGGCTTCCTACCTCAGGGATCAGGAATTTCAGTGCTTCACAATGACTGCTGCCTAAAATCTTCAAATAAGACAGGCAATTCAATTGATTTCCTTTCAGGAACTTGAAAGAAGTTGCTGGCCATTTCTAAATGGAATAAGTCTTCCTTAACTACTTCTAAAAACAATCTTGAAGGGAAGGTAAAATAAAAATTTGCACCAAGTTGTAGAGTTTCTTGCGATTAGATATTAAATCCATCATCTCAAAAATGCATATTTCTATTACACAGCAAAAGTGTTTGCTTTATTCTATCACCTTCTCTCTCACAACACAGAAGGCTCTTACGCATTTATATATCAGTTATAAATCAGTTATATTTACAAATTTGATATCACCAAGTCTGTTGGAATTAATGAATTAAGCAACCATAACTCTTCCAACCTGAGATCCTTATAACAGAAATGCTCAAGAGGAAGTCACAATAGTGAAATACATAGACTTTCTTAAAAAAAAAAAAAAAACATAGCCAGAGCAAAACATCATCCATTACAACTTAACATTTTTTTTAATGAAATAATATAAGCTGCTTAGGTAAAAAACAACTACAAACATTTTCCTATCCATTTAGAAGAAATGATGGAGAAGCTGGTATTGAAAGGGGAAACTAATCAAATGAGTTTATGCAGTATGGACAAACGCTTTCAGCTAGAAATTCCACTAAATAAGACTCCTAGCAAGGAATCTATTGAAGGAAAAAAAAAAAAAAAGAAAACAAATACAAAGCACCAAAAAAGCCCATCAAATAATATATAGCCAAAACACAAGCACAATTAAAAGTGTCTTTTTTTCTTCAAATATCCAAGTCCAGGGAAAAAAAAAAAACAAGAAAGGATTTGAGACTAACACTCTATTTTCTGAATGAGACTAAAACAAACACCTACAAACCCCTCCAAATTCAAATGACAAAATGTCCACACTAGGGAAACCCTGTGATACCAGAAGCCTAGCCTTCAATTCCACGATTTGTGTTGAACAGTGTACAGAGTTCACCTAAACTCCCTTACAGAGATTAAAAATAAAGCTGTCCTACTTACACAAACATTTTGAGCATTTAACTTCTCTCATGTTTCATTTCCCTACCCCACTTCGCCCCCCAAAAAAACAAGAGGAGCAGCTAAGGTTAGCTGAGATGGTAGCAAGGACAGTTTAGCTTTTGAACAGCACATTTTAACTTTTCAGTTTCACTGCTGTAGAACATTTTATGAAATGCAAGGATTAGTTAAAATCTATGAAAAGGATTGACTCTGACTACTCTAATAATACTTTAAATCTAAAAAATACACTCATAGGTGTCAGTTTTATTTTCACATAATGAGAAATTCAAAAGAAACACTAAATATTAGCAGGGATAAGCTACAGAATATCTTCATGCAAACTCACTGAAGTTATTCTTGGAGAGAAGAGAAAGAAGGAAAGAGAATTGCTACATACATAGCTAGCACAAAAACACTCCAGTTGCATCCTTTGGAGGACTCAACCACATTATACTCTAGTGCGTAAGTTCTAAAAGCATGGCTTATCATGCCTTATATCTTACATGCAAAAAAAGCCACTGCACTGCAGATTAATTTTGGAATGCAGCTGCCACTTAACCAATTTAAGGGCTTTTCACAACAACTCTCTGATGGTATAAGAAGACATTCACTATCAATAGAAAAAAAAAACCAAAAACCAATTTACTGCCATGGTAAAAGTTTTGGAAAAAATACAGTATTTTTACCATATATTTCCTACTAAATTTAACATTAGTCACAGAAAAGCATAATCACTTATGTCTCCATTCACATGTCTGAAGGTCGGAGAAAACAAAGGAGATAACACAGATGCTCCACCTCTGCACGCTTTAACAGCCATACATGATTTTAAAACAAACCAGCAACAACAATTAAAAAAAAAAAAAAAAGTAGCTAATTACAGTCCCCACTTCCAGATGTATACAAGTCCTATAGCCAGGTCCCTTCCTTGCAGGGCTGTTGAAAAGCCCAGCACAGGGCTAGAAATCAGAAGTTTTTAGTACAGGACGTTATTTGCCACTGTCTCACGGAGTGACCTTGAGCAAGTCACTTCCCCTGCATCTCAGCTCCCCACCTGACAGTCCGTCCCCAGCCCCCCACTGAGCCCCGAGGACCGAAACGCGGTAAGTACTCACTATAAGTGGCCCTACATCGATGAAGCTGGAATAAAGGGAAAAGGGGAGTGGGGGTTTCCCCTCACCTACAGGTGATAAAAATTCCCCCGCATGGATTCCGTCTCCCACCCCGGGGAGAATCCCCCCAGCTTTCCCCTGTTTCCCCAGCGTACCGGTTAGACCGGAGGAGGCAGCAGCTCCGGCTCCCGGCCCCGAGCGCGGGCGGCAGCCGCGCCCTCCGGGCCTCGCGCCCTCAGGGCCTCACGCCCCGCCGCCGGAGCAGTCCCGGGGGCCCTGGCCGGCTGCGCGTCGATGCGGCACCACTCGCAGCCTGGCCGGGCGGACACTCACAGGTGCTGGAGCCGTGAGAGGCGACCAACGTTCCGCAGCGGAGGTGGTCTCGGCACCCCGGCGGGAGGCGAGCGAGCTGGGCTGTGGGCGCTGCGCCCCCGCCGCGGAGCCGCCACTGCGGCGCGCCCGCCCGCCCTTTCCCGCGCCGCTGGCCAATGCGGGCCGCGCCAGGAGCCGGCTTGAACCATCTGTTGCGAGGCGCCTCCCCCAGCCCCTTGCCGGGGGCTCCCGCCCAAGCGCAGCCAAGGAGGGGAAAGCCTGCAGGGAGCCCGCGGCCCCAGCTCTTCGCCCTGTACATCTCGGGGGCTGGAGCCGAGCTCCGCCTCCTTCCCCCCGCAAGAATCGCCCAGTCCCACAGCTGCCGCTTCTCCCTCGGCGCTCGGCTCCCCTCACAGAGCGCTCCGGCGCCCGCCCGGACAGCCGCCTGAGGAGCGTCCCTCAGGAGGGACGGGGATGCCAGGGAGCAAGAGCTGCATGTGGGACTGATCCTCCTCAGGTGTGAAGGCGATAAAGTCTCGACCTGATAAAATTTTTGCACTTCCCACCTAATAACAGGAATTCTCCACATGGAATGTTGCACGGAGAAATGTGTCTCATCTTGCTTCAGTGTGAGAAACAGGGCTAAAATCTGTGTTTAGACTTAGACGTGTCTTGTGAGCAAGCTCTCCTAAAAGAGTCAATTCTCTTTCGCTATTTAATGGGTTTGAGTTTTAGCCTTTCACGTTCCCAGTCGGAGGGTTTTCCCACAAACATGAGGACAGTCTATGTTCACAGTCCTTTATTTTGGGTCTCCACCCCAGGCAACAGTAGTTGAGATACAGCGCAGGTGTAACGTTTTACGAAAGCAGAGCGATAGTTCCTGTTTTACTTCTCTTTTTGTATTAATATTTTCCTTGTTACAGACCTCTCTGATTGTGCTTTTTAACCAGGTGCCTGTGTTTCCTGTTGATTCTGCAGAGAAAATTCCGAGACTAAGACACTAGCTTTATTCCAACAGGTTCTAGAGTTATATTTTTAGGAACTCGTGTCAAGAAAAATATGCAAATGCATCTCAACTTTCAGTAACTTAAAGTTAAGAAAATAATCTTGAGAGTCGTGCTGTGTAAAGGAAGAAAGGTGCATTTCTTTAATGGGCGAACACAAGTTTTAATTTGTCTTTTTTTTTTTTTCCTTTTTTTGAAACTGTCAAATTCTTATATCTCACCAGAACAGTATCAAATTATGGATTTAAAACTGGAATATGGACTGGATACAATTTGCAGGACTTGAGGATTTGACATATAATCAATTTTATGATGGGCTGAATGTCAAAGGGTCAAAAAAAGATGGATAATCTTGCAATTAAATTAATCATAGGCCCTTTTATTGTTAAAAAAAATATTTCTGGAATCAACCAGTTGTATTTTATATAATGCTGTTATGACATGGCTTGTAAATGGTTCAATATGTTACTCCAAATAGACATTTTCAAAGATGGGATCTATTTCTTGCCCACTAAGCAAGTTATATCTTTGCATTAATGGGGCTCAACATAGCTGAGCTTTATCTTATTATTACAAAAAAACTCTAAAAAGTACACAAAATTAAGTGATTGCAATCTTTCTTGTGATACTCCAAATGGATGAAATTTTGTTCTCAATATGCATGTGTAATGCCTCTAAATCTGAAGGGACGATTTGTCATTACAAGTTATTTTTAAGGAATGATTTCTATATAGTTATAATTACAAGAATGATTAATTGGCTAGTGAATCTTCCATTAATCTTACAAAGCTGTTCTCAAGCCTAAGTTATTCCCATATATATTCTAATCAAGACTGATCATAATAATTTTGTGAAATATTATATATAACATTAATGCAAGGTTTTGTCTTACTACTTCAAGAATGTTATCATTGATTTTATTAATATATAGAAATTCTTTC
This sequence comes from Vidua macroura, assembly GCF_024509145.1. NCBI lineage: Eukaryota > Metazoa > Chordata > Aves > Passeriformes > Viduidae > Vidua > Vidua macroura. The sequence goes on along the minus strand of NC_071587.1, from coordinate 15,230,171 downwards.
TAACAGCTTAAACAAATTGACCTAGGTATCAAATACATGCATGAAAAATTGTTCTTCTCTCGAGTGAAGAGCATACTGTCATCATATATGAAAGGCAAAAGATGGTTGGAAATAAAACTACATATAGGCACACATCTGACCTCTGAAACAGTGAAAATACAAATAACTTCTTCAATTGTACAAGAAATCTTGGCAAAGTCTAAAAGCATAGACAGGTAAGTCTGTCCCAGTCCACTGCTATAATAAACCATGCTGGTAAATATAAAACCTTATGTCTTAAGTCTCAAAGTAATATTTCTCTATTAAGTGGTTTAATTTACAAAATGACTAGAGCAAAGGCAGTTGCTTACATTTTTAAAATATGTATTCTTTCTGCTTGCTAATTACCCTTTTATTACTTTTTGTATAGATTAACAATATGACAAATTCTGCATGCATACACCATGTATGTGTGTCATGGATGTTAATAGGCCAAGATCAATTTAGGATTTTTCTTCTGTATTTTTACTTGCCTCTACCTTGGGAATGTGACTTTGGGCAGTTTGCTGAACTTGCCTGTGAATCATTCTTTCATCTGTGAGATCTGGGACAGTCGAACTTGATGAGGGGCACTTTATTAATAACAGTATTTCATTAATTTATTTATCTATAAAAAATTAACTAGTAAATAATGTCTTTGAATATAGGCATTCAGTCACTGTGCATCATAACATGTGGCAATATGTGCTGCAGCCCAGAAAGCCAGCTGTATCCTGGGCTGCACCAAATGCTAGGTGACCAGCAGGTCAAGAGATGTGATTCTCCTCCTCCACTGCTCCTATGGGATTCCACCTGGAGTACTGCATCCAGCTCTGAGGCTCCCAATGCAAGGAGGGTGTGGACCTGCTGAAGCCCCTCTGGAGACAGACTGGGAGAACTGGGGGTGTTCAGCCTGGAGAAGGGAAGGCTCCAGGGAGATTTTAGTGACCCTTCCACTGCTTAAAGGGCTCCAAGAAAGCTAGAGAGTGACTTTGGACAAGAGGCTGGAGTAACAGGACAAGGGGTAATGGCTTTCCACTGACAGAGGGCAGGGTTAGATCCATATTAGGAAGAAATTCTTCCCTCTGAGGGAGGTGAGGTACTGGCGCAGGTTACCCAGAGAAGCTGTGGATATCCCATCCCTGGAAGTGTTCAAGGCCTGGGCGGATGAGGATTTTAAGCAACCTGGAAGATGTCCTTGCCCATGCCAGAGGGGCTGGAACTAAATGATCTGTAAAGTCCCTTTCAACACAAACCATTCTATTATTCTAGGATAACAGCATTTTCTCCTGTTTCATTCTAAGCAGCAGATATTTGGCAGTCTATAGAGTGTAAAATAATGTTTAGAACCTAGGAAGTGTTTTTTGTCAAATATAGTAAACATCTTAAAATCATGAAAGACCCTTTGTGAAAGTCATTTAGAGAGTAAGTCTTTCTTTCATTGGTTAGGCAGTGCATTAACATTGCATGCAGAGGTAAAGCTGCAAACAATTATAGTTCAGAAGACCAAAAATGGAGAATGAATAGGTTTCCACAGAATTCATTATGAAAAACACTGTATCCCTGAAAAACTTGGTTTTCTTCATGAAACATTATTGCGGTGCCTGGTTATGGGAGCTCAATGATATGAGGATCTGGTACTGCCAAGAAAACTATTCAAAAACTATTTTGGTGTGTTTTCCATGTTCAGTAGGTGTTCATTAACACAATAAGCTCAGGAAACACCATCTCTTGCCATTCCCACACTACAGTTTTGCCCTAAGAATTTTGGTTTTATGGTTGTGTGCATGTTGCATATAGTTACGCTGTAATTTTCTTTCCCCATCTTTTCTTTATGCAAAGCTGAGTGAAATATGATCTATTAGGGTGATGCTTTCAGATGAGTTAAAAATATTGATATACACTATCTGTTACAATCTTTTTTTTTAATCCCTAATGTCTTGGAAGATCTATTAACCTTAAATCAATCCAACAAATCTGATTGTTCTTGCTAACTTCCCTTTTCCAAATAAAGATATATCAATTTACTTTAATAGCATCAGTAATTGAATACTGGTGAGAAGGTAAAAGCAAAGCCTAAGATCCAAATAGTGCAAACTTGGGCCATGAACTTAGTTCCAGATCTTGAAGCAGGCTGTTCTCTGAAGTGAACCAGCTAAAACCATACAAGGGGAACTCAGCATGTGAGTGCAAAAACAAAGTTTGAATTTTAACCCACCTCTTCCTTTTCCTTTTTTTCTGTATGTTAAATTCCCAGTGGGAAAAAAACAAACAAACAAACAAACAAAAAACAAACAAACAAAAAAAAAAAAACCAAAAAAAAAAAAAAAAAAAAAACCACAAACAACCCAGGACTGAAGAAACTAGTCAGAAACATACACTGGAGCCTTAGTCATAAAAAAGTTGCTTTGTTATAAAGACAAAACAGATCTGTGGGAATGTTGCAACTTTTTATAAAGTGTCAAAAGCTAGGATTATTTTGGGGTTTTTTGGTTATGTGCCAGCGATGACTCAGGAACTGTTATGAAAATGAATGTGCTATTTCAAATGTGGTAAGACCTAGCCTAGATTTAGACAGTGTAGCATATTTACCTAAACAAACAAATTCATCTCGGAAGCTGCAGAACTGAAACTAGTTGAAATGTCATTTAGCTGCTGACGCTAGTGAGCAAGCAAAAACATGGAGGGACGGCGCTAATCACTGAAAATGCCAGCAGATGGTAAGTGGAATGTTAAATTCCTACCCCACAGGGCCATGTCTTCTGTTGTCAAACAACTGTATCTGTAAGAGGAAGGGGAAAAACAGAAAAGCAACAATAGCAACAAGAGGTACTAGAAGTCTAAACTTCAGCAGGTAAGATAGTTGTCTATTAGTCTGTGTAAACATAGCTACCAAAACTATGAGTTTTTGCATGTTCTTTGATAACTGTGATAACTGTTAACTGCAATCTCGTGTTTCCTATCCCCTTCCTCAGAACACATTAAGGGAAATGGATCGTAACTCCAGTGCTAACAGGGAATAACAATCTGTAGCTTTAGAGCGCTTTTCTGTTTGAAAGGACTTTGCAACCACTGATTAGTTAATCAGTTCTGTGTTCAGTTCTGGGGAAGCACACAATCCATTCTCTAAAGAGTTGGGCTTTGTCATGGGTCCTAAAGATTGAACTGTGCTGTGAGTTGGGTGAGCGAGCAGGTGCAGAGAGACAGTACTGGAGTACTAGCTGCTGAAAGCAAGCTCTTTGGATAGCTACAAAGAATATGCTTAACAGTAGCTGTAAATGTTTGCCTTTCTTGAGGTGTGAGATGATACACAGAGGTTAAAGAAAGCCTCATTATCGCCTTCCACAAGTTAGATTTCTCCTTTGGTGCGTTACATATAAAGGCAGTTGCTGTGCTGACAGAAGGATTGGAGTCCTCAAGCTCTTTCTGCTACCTACTCATGCTCAGTAATTACTTTTCTTTTCTGACTTTCTGTGTCTTTAAAAGCCTCACTTGCTGTATTGGTTTCTACAATTAACCTGAAACAGATTTAATTTTAGATACAATCACTCTATAACACAGAGTCTTCCTTTGCAGTCCAGTTCATCAAGATTAATCCACCCGTCTGGATGCATTCACTTACACAAAGTGCCTTCACTTTAGGTAAGAATGGGACTCCTTGGCTTTATACCTTCTACGGCTTCTGTCTTTGAACACTGATCCTGCCTTTTTCAGCTGGTAGTCTAAGTGATATGAATGATATGTATGCAAAAGTTACCTTTTAAGAGCCCACTTACAACACCAGTTGTTGGTAACTAAACAAAATTTCTTAATTTGAAGTGTATAGTACAGTCATGTACTTCAAGAGTACATAGTTAAAATGGAATACTGCCAGTGAGGCTGTCTGAGCAATTGCATGTATCACGTGTCAGTTTTGATACAGTACTGAACCTGGCAGATGGTTATAGAATGTATTTTTTCAGGAGTTGAGTAGAAGACAGTACCTGAAACATTTTAGTAAGACTAGCAGAATTTTTTTTTCCTATCTCCAGTATGTTGAGGAAAATCATCTTGAGGAGGAATACATTAAGTTTTTTTCAATGGGAAAAAAGAGACAGAGGGAGAAAATACTTCATATAGTTTAGAATTCTCTGCCAAGTTACTTACTGTAGAAGCTTCTGCAGGGGCACTTTGTAAGCAAAGATACCTTGGACTCTAGTAGGGGACTGAATATTTTTGTAAAGATGTACAGCTTTACACTGCAGGACAGGGTTCACATTATTTACTGTGAAACAGATGGCTGCCTGCCAAACTGAAAAAACACTCCCTTACTAGCATTTTAGCTGAAGAAAAGAAAGGTAAAATAAGTACTTCGATATTGTTCTATTGCAGTGTTTAGACTCTACCCTTCAGACAGAAAAAAAAAAAAATTATTACGTCAATAAATGACCCTCTCAAGATCTGAATATTGCCAGGGCTCTCTGTCTCCTCATTTTTAGTGAAGCTTTGCAATTTCAACAAAGACACAAAGTTGTGATTGTACTGATATACCACACCTGTACATACGCATGTGATGTGTATGGATGAGTGACATGCTTTAATTGTATTTGTAAAGGGAAAGATCAAATAATCCCATAAAACATGGTATAGATCTCATGATTGATGATTTCATTTTGAACAAGGCAAGTTAAAAATGAGACTAAGAGCAGAGGGATCTCTGAAGTTACTCACTCTTGCAAATATAGATTGTGCACAAATCTAATACAGTTCATATGGGTTGAATGTGCATAAGGCATATTTCTGATTACAAGTCCATGAATGTTTCCTAATATCTGTGTATTTCTTAAGCAATGTCAATTGTCAAAAATGCAATTTCTTCATTCTTAAATGCCTGACGAATTTAACAGAGTTATCCATGGAAAATGTTTCTGTTGGAGTTCGGAGTATATATTTCACTTATACAGTGGTACTACAGGTACACTGGTATATTAACCAGTGGATCTGTAATTTGCAGTTGAACAACAATACTCCTGTAATCCTTAAGGCTTTAAGTCAGCTCCAAGTTTCACTCTTCACCAACAACAAACACTCATTGGTTTACTGCTGTCTTCAGTCACACACGTTAATTTGCACTGTATTTAAACATTTTTTTTCATGCTTCCTGTTCTACATCTAAAATATAATAAAGTAAAAAGTACAGCTATAGGCTAGGTTACACAAATATGCATTCGTAGATACTAAGGGAATCAGGAACCATTGTGATAGATTAACTTGATGATCTGGCATCTTGCTTTTCTGGTTATGTGGCAAATCTTTCCAGCTTCACTGATTACCACTGTCTCTACTATGGCAACTGTTCAATACCACAGATATTGTTAGGCAGTATTTAACTTGCATATGCCATATGTTTTGTATGTATTGAGCCTTAAAATCAAACACTCCCTTTGGGACAAGCAGTTAGAACCACAGTCACAACTGGATTTAGCTGCTAGCCTTTACTACTTAAAATTCTCTAAGAGAATTGCCATTTTCTTTATTGACTTAGTATCTGGACTCAAATCAGACCTGCACCAGTGAGATACATGTCAGTATATATGAAGATAGATTTTGAATCTCCAGAGTCTCAAAGACAGTTGACTTGAAAGTACTTGCTTATGCTAAGCAACAGAGAATATATATGCAAAAGCAAGATTTCTTTTGAATTTTATTCCTCTCAAATATAGGCACTGCATATATTCTTATATGTACTTTCTTTATGTTGCAAAGAGTTTTCCTGAACAATATGCATGTATATAAACTTGTCTTTTATTGAAGGATGGACAAGTGGTAGGCTGAAGTCAAAGAGCTTTAGATATAAATTGGATTGTGAAGCATACAACAGGTATTAGTCACAAATGAGACATCACAGTAAGACATCCTTCTTTGCGCATAACCTTTCTTTATGTAGAAAGCAAGTGTACAGTCCCATGCTGTGCTCTTCTTGCTGCTTGGCATGTTGGTACAAAGTATAGAAATAATAAACAATTTCAACTGTTTTCTTGTTACAGAAAGAAATTCTGATTTAAGAAATATGCACTCCCATGACAGTGACATCACATGCTGCAGTTCCTAATTGTATGAATCTTTGGGGTTTGCGTTTTGTATTGACAGAGTAGAGAAATCTGAATGTGCATGTAAAGGGGGAAGGGACTGAGCTGTGCAGCTTCTAGGAAGCAGGAGCAGCTAATGAGGATCCCACACAGAGATTTTCATTGTGTGGCTCTTATGAGAGAAACTACATTGTGGAATAAATACCCAGACCATTGTTTGATTTTTAACCCATTTATCACTAAGATGAAATCCTGCTGAAGTAGGTTGACTTTTCCCAGAGTGATAAAATGGGTTCTGGTTTTTGCAAAAGGATTGAATTTTTTTCTGGAAAAATCATTTGAAGCAGGAGTCTTTTTTTGTTAAGCAGATTTTACCAGTTAGTTTCCTTTTTCAATATATGGTGTCATACAAATTATCTCCCAAAAATTCATTCACCTCTTGGAATGATTAATTCCCTAAATCATTAGGTAAATTGACAAACTCTGGGTAATATTATCAAGATATTCTTCATATTACAGCTTTATGATGTATGATCAGCTTTTGCTGTCATTAACTGCTAAGTATTAGCCAATGCAGTTGAATACTTTCTCCCACTCAGAATTAGTTGCTGGTATTTTTCACCTCTTTTGATTTGATGGCCAAAATGTAGCTCTCTCACCTGAATTCCTTATCTTTGCTTTCTGCTAAAAAGTTGGAAAAGAATAACCATTCTTTCCCTCCTACATTATCTGCTGTTATAAGTTTGTGTAGTTTAATAGTAAGTCTCCTTTTACTAGTTTAAGGTATTTTCACTGTATCGGTGACACATCACATTATGTTCAGTGATTTGAAAATGTGTGGCATCTGAAAGTCTTGCACAAGTTTATTTTCCTTTTGTGACTAGAGCTTCAGCTGGTACAGCCAGCAAAGCTGTCAAAATGGCTATGTTGCCTTTTGTTTTGTTCTTGGAGATTTTTACTTTTGTTTTATAGCCTTACTGGCTTTCAAAATGTCTTCTGAAGTAGCAGGCCCTTTTATAGCCTCATCCTTTAGCTGTTCTATAGTAGATTTGCTCTATAGTCTTATACAGCAAACTAATACAATACTGTTACACATAACTCAAATTCTGAAGAAATATATGTTGCTGCTAAAATACAATTAATTTTACATTTTGCATACGTCATTGGCTACATCAATGCAATAAAGTGACTCAAATCACCTATGTGATTTACTATATTCTCCTTGCTCAGTCCTTGGATTTTTCACTTGATGTGTCTGGGAATAGTTATCGTGTCAGAGACTGCTGTCATATTTGGCTGATACTGGATTAATCAGATATTTTTCCAGCTTGCAGTATTACGTCTATCCCAAGTACTGCGAAGTATGAGGTGAAGTAAATGAGTAAGCAGTGTCTATTTGCTGCATCAGTCTGTGTGTCTTTACCAAGGGAGCTAATGCACTATTTTCTTTTCCCCATGGGATGCCAGTGATGTCTGTTTCATGTAAGTATGCTCCAGGAGATGTCACTGTTTAAACCACAGGCTCAGTTTCTTGCTTGGAAAAGTGACAAGGGTATGTATAGGAGCTCTGGTTTTGATTCCCAAAGGGTATGGTTGGCATCATTACAGCTACTGACTCTATGCCATTTTCTGTCAGAATTCTATTCATAACTGTACCATTCGCTCTCCATTTGACTGAATTTTTAGTGTTTGAGAGAAACACAGAAATTGTAGAAAGTCATGCAATTACTGTGCGTCAAAAGTTTCAGATATGCAGTCTGAATTTTAAAATGCACTATGTCACTGAGCAAATTATTTGCTAAGTGAGTAAGGTCCTTAAGTAAAGTCTGAGCAAATCTCTCTGTTGGTGCTGAGGACTTACTTCAGCTGAGGCTCTAGTTGTGCTGTCCAGAAAGATACCCCACATACTCAGGGTGGTCCTTCAGTCTGTGTTTGGGAGAGTAAGAGATGGTGATTGCTACACTAGCTTTGGAGGATTTGCATTTCTAACCAACACCCGGTGTTCTACAGGTGATCTACAAGTGATTAGATATCCTTGCTATATCCCACTGAGACTGTAAGGTCTGCCTAATAGCAGTGAGAAAATTGAAAGGAAATTAAAAGGGCATCAAAGTGACTGGAGGATACAGTAGTCACAGTGCATAAAAAGCACAGAATCACAAAATATTCTTATTTGTAAGAGACACACAAGGATCATCAAAGTCCAACCCCTGGCCCTGCACAGATACCCCAACAGTACCACCATGTGCCTGAGAGTGGTGTCCAAACACTTCTGGAGCTTTGGCAGCCTCAGGGCTCTGCCCATTCCCTGGGGAGCCTGGGCAGTGCCCCAGCACCCTCTGGGGGAAGAATCTTTTTCTAATATTCAACCTAAATCAACTTATATATCCTGACATTCCCTTGATTCTTGCTAATTGATTATTGCTAATTGAAACTCTTAACACAAAGAGTAGAGTAATAGTAAGCGGTACTGCAGAATGCTATGGTGATGTTTTGCTAGACTTGGTGTGAACAGCTGATTAGGAATAGCTGATCCTACCCAAACAAATACATTATCTCAGTAAATGAGGCCCAAAAATATTAAGGTATATGAAATAATAATTTGGGATAACATCATGTGATTCAAGCAAATTGGCCAGGAACAGATAGAATCTCTGTTTATCAGAGATGGGAACTGAACATTACCTTTATTCATCCATATTTTACTTTTCTAAAGATTCAAATGCCACATATTAACAGGAAAAGCAAAGATCACATCTTAAGGAGATTTTTTAATTTGTTTCAGTATAAATGAAACACATAATGAAATTACTATGGCCAGGGACATTAAAAGTAAACGGTGCAGTTCTTCAGCCACACAATGTGTTTGGTCTCAGGTTCATGAGTCCAAATTTACTTAGGGAAGTGATTGTCACAGGTATTTAGAATTATCTCCAGAGATGTGGACTGCTTAGTTATGAGAAGTCAAGTGAATGAGTTTGAAAGATGGGGATATAATTTTAAAATAATGTTAGTATTCAATGCTGCAAATTTTTGGTTTTGTTGCTGTTACTATTCTCCTGGGGTCATTTTTAAATGGTGTTAAGGAGTCATGCATACTTAGTCCTTTGTTAGCTCTAGTTTCTTAGGGGTCTTCTGTTGCCAGTCAATGAAAAGTGATTTGTCCAAAGGCAGCAATATACATAGAGTGAGATGGGGAGGATGCTGAGAGACGCTGATGGGTACCATAGATATTTCAGACTGGAAGTTTAGGTTAATTCTTACTTTGATCTGCAACTATCATTCCAATTATGCAAAAAGTTGGGGTTTTTTGCACAGAACAATTGTATGCTGTTTGGTGCCATTTCTTGTGATGATGATTCATGACAATAACTTTAGATCAGATTTCATGGGATTTTTTCAGAGTAGATTGCTAGTCACTTTGACTCCTTCTTTAGCATACCAGCTGCAAAATTAAGGCAGAAATATTTAATTCTTGCAGGTTTACTGTAAACTGATTTGGATTTACAGTTTTCAGGTAAGGCAGCTACACTTTAACTGGAAAGTGTTAGTTCAGGATGTGTGAATGTATGCAGTATTTGTCTGTATGTGTGTGTTCAAAAATCACTCCTTTAATATTGATGTAAATTACAAAATTACTGTAAACATTTGGAGTAGGAAAATTTGAAGAAGATGCAGCTGTGACTCCTGATGGCTTTGGTTTTGGTAAGGTAGTAGATCTTGTGAAACAATGTCACATAGATCTATATGCCTGGGACTGATAGGATTTGGGCAGTGGATTACATCAAAGTCTGATTGGACAAATGTAGATATCTTTGTATCATCATGTTTCAGTATGAGTATGGCATTTGTTTTAGTTCAGACTTTCATGTCAAAAAATACAAGATTATACTGTTTTCCCTTGAAAAACTGAGCAACATGTTGTTAAAGATGGACTAAAAAGCAGCTACTTTTTTTCAAAATGAAAGTTGAGGTGGGTGGGTAGGGGTGATGTTAGTTTTCATTTCACAGCATGTAAAACCTAAGAGATTTATCCTAGCATCAGTAATGCATTTTGAAAATGTACTTTACAGGCAGACGTGGTTATGAGGAGTACTTACTAGGAAAATGTGAACAGCTTAAGCATCTAAACTTGTAGAAAAGATGGAGGTTAAAAATATCTATAGTGATAGTTATCTCTGTCTGCCTCCACCATTTTTTATGACCAGCTTCTGGTGAAAAGACAATTGGGTCAAACTATTTCTGATTCCTGAGCAATCAGCAGCGATGGAATATTACAATAGCATTCAGGTGGACATCCTCAGACAGCATCTGTAGGAGAAATGAGTATCATACAATAAAAGTATGGCCTCCAAGAATTTATAGTATTTAATTTCTTTTGTGCAGCTATTCCATTGTCACCTGCTTTACGGTACATTTTAATGACAAGCTTCTCGTGCGATTATGTTATGTCCCATCTCTTGTAATTTCTTCGTCTGTGGCACTTATTGCTCCATACAACAAATAGTCTCCAAATCCAACCAGATGAGTACTACTTGCTGTTTGATCGATTTTGGTGATAAAAATAATAAATTGAAACCATAACATTTGTTTACCCAAAGAACATTAGGCTTCTAGTTGCCAAATAAGAACTGTATTCTCACCTTAAATTACCTTGAAAATAAAATCAATAGCTTGTTTAAGCAGGTTAAACAAGAAAAAAATTAATTGCCCCCAAGGAGACAAATAACAAGTTTCATTTAAAATAAAACAATGCTTATAAACTAGCAGAAGGGATTGCAGGACAAAACTGGGATATGCTGGTTAACAGAAGGAATAAGAACAAAATAAAAAAATCACAAAACCAAGTAAACAAAAAAGATCAATTCTTTATTTCTAGCCCCCTACAAGTATTTCAACAGCACTTTTCAAATGTAAGGTACCTTATGACAGAAACAATAAGAATGAACACATTCCTGACTCAGCTGTGAATTCAAAGTGGATTTTAAATGTTTTCATCTGAGAGGCTATTTTAGGAGTTAAGTTCTGCTGGTAGAATGGCAGCTCATATATATTTATGCTGAAAGGGTAAAAGCAGAGTGATTTAATTCAGATCCCCTATTGCCTGTGATCAGCCTCTTTCAGAATTCTGAAATAGCCAGTTCTTAGTTGCTGTCTTCTCTTGATGCCTTTACACCTGCCATGTTTCTTGTTTAAGTGAGCATTTACTCTGTGGTAAAAAGCAATGTTCAATCAAGAAAGTATTCTGGAAACAAACCTGCAGGTTCTCAGTCATGGAGATTTTTTCATCTGGGACCAATACTTGTATCCTGACATCGCAGTTATTTTAGAAGTAATGATACTGTGATGTTAAAAGTTACACCATTTGCCAATAGGACATGGCGGATCTTGTGTAACAGGCGTGCTCTCTGCTGTTTTGGACAAATCTAGTGTGTGCTCTGTCTGTTATCTGGTAAATACGGGGGGAGGAAAATGGAGGAAAATTTCATTGGCCCATTGTGGGTTTGCGGGCCCACAGCCCATCTATAATCTTTATGCAGTCAGATTTTAGGATGTTTATGGAGAAGGAGCAGAATACTTACAGCATTCTTTCCTGCTGTCATCTCCATCCTACACCCTATTTCCATACTTGTTTCAGTTAAACACTGAATCTCCACTGTACTGGAATTGATACACATCATCTGGTCTTTGTTGAGTGGGCTCTAAAGAAGTTCCTCAGCTACCTCTCCACAGCATTTTGCTTTGTGAAGCAACTAGCTTTAATCAATCATCTAGGAGTTTCAAGTGCTAAAATCACTTTGAAATAAAAAAGAAGCCCACAGTGCTGCAAATCACAGGATACATCTAAGTGGGTAAAATTCAACTCTGCCTAGAGGTCATTCAAGTCTTTCAGAGTGAGTTTCACCTGCTATGGCTGAAATAACAAAATTTTATGTAGTTTTCCTAACTTACTATACTACACAGACAGCCTAATGTTAATACATATAAATTTCTTGGAGCAGGCACTGTAGTTCTGATCCTGTTCTTGGATAGATCATAGCAAAGCTTTCAGAGAAGAAAGTTGTGGATATTCTCAGCTCAGTCAGAGAGAAAGGTTTTCTAACCAGGCAAGAGCCTGGGAAACAGTTGGGAAAGAATGTAAATAATTCTCTAATCTATCTTGTTATTCACATTGTTTATAGATATGCTCTGCCACTGTGCGTCATTCACTGCACCAATGGTGACACATGTTTTTACTCTAAGACCAATGAAATTAGTCTTCTCGATGTTCTCTGTATATAGAGCGGTATATTTGAAATAAATCAGAGCTCATTTTCTTTGCCTTCTGATCTGGAGTTCTCTGTTCCCGTCCTGCTCGACAGCGACAGAAAGTTAATGAAGAAGGCTCAAAATTAATTTGAAAGCAAAAAAGTTATTCTTAAATTTTAAATTTACAAATACACATGCTTATTAAGTTTGCAGCTCTTTTGCAAGAGAATAGCTATGAGCATTATAATCAAAGTAATCGTAAAGAAAGCATTCTGCATGTTACTTATCCCTCCTGAAGATTCACAGTCTAAACATGTCTGTGAAAGTGTGGAAGTTCTAATTTCTTCAGATATTTGGCATGGAAATTCTGGACCAATGTACAAATATAAATTTTTCAGGAGGTACTAAAAATACGTTACAAATTAATGTTGTCACAACTTGCTCAGTTTTAGGTGCATTTTTTCATAAAAGTTTTTCTTTGAGATCTTTAGAAACTGAAGAAGCTGTTATTAAGGTATTAAACAATATTATTACTGGGTCAAATACTGTACTTTCACAATCTTGTTTTTAACTCACTTCACACAACAGTTTAATGGTTTTCCTCAATGACTTTATATTTTGTTAACTGTTATTTAAGGAAGTAAACATATTCCAAGAAGATTCTTCCTCTCTGGAGATGCTTGAAACATGTTTTGATTTGTTTTCATCTTTGAGTCCCAGCCCTATATCAATATTGATTTTGATGTGAAGGCTAAGTGTTAAAATGACTCACTGTAAAACTTGTACTGAGAAAGCTTGCTCTCTCTTACCTGCATGCTGAAGGGCAACATGACATTTAGGTCTTGACCTTCTCAGATTCTTGTTCTTTAAGGACTCCAGTGATGCACACAGTACTTTTGATACAGATAAGCAATCTGAGGAGGTTACATAAAGGGTAACACCCCTGCCAGGGGCACAATAGCTTAATGTTAGTTTTTTACCCCGTGAGGAATAATTCACTGCTGGGAAAGGAATGAGGACTGATGACTCGTATAGCCGTGAGGTCATCAACAAGTCACTTAGGAGTTTTCTGTTGACTTTGATTTTATTTTAAGTTCTTCTCCGTGCCTTAATTAATCCAACAGTAAAATAGATGGGAACCTGGGGACTTGATGGCACCCTTGAAGCTATGCCCATCTGCAAATCTGAGGGAGCTGCTCACCCCCAACTGCAGTGATGTGCCCCCAAAAGTGCCAACACTAACCTGAGCCCAGAAGAAATCATTGCTGTCAGGATGGACCCCCAGGAGCTGTGGAGGGAAGCAGGGATGGACCTGTCACCTTGCCAGGGGTGTTGGGAGGTTCCTTACACATGGGTGATTCCACCTCCTTTCTACTCCCAGTGGGTAGTTTTCCCATCTCTATCTCATGTTTGCTTTTGCAGACAACGGCCTTGAAATCTAACCTGCAGTGCCTTCTGAACTTTCATGCAAACAGGTGAGAAGATGAACTGACATAGATAATAATTCACTTTCCTTCTCTCTTCTGTTTCCTATAGGTCTGTAAGTTGTGCTTGGAATATTTTTTACACATTTGCTCCTTATTAAAAGAGCAAGGATCCATATTATAGCACAAGAGGTTAGTAGCTGTGACACTGATATTTAAAAAGGCAGGAGAAATAAATATATGTTTATTTCATTCATAACATCAACACTATTCACCAGTTCTGAATGGAAACAAAATTGAACTGAATGCCCTGCATTATATGATGCATGGCAAACTTGCCAGGGTTTCAGACAGCTGCTGTAGGCAGCTAAACAACTTCTTTATTGCAGTATTGTACTAACACACTATCCCTCTCAGAAAAATAGACTCAACTACTCTTCTGTTGAGGTATTTCTGCCTGTTAAACCTTCTGTTTCAGAAATAGATTATCAGGGCTACATATTCAATTAAACTGAAATCTAGGCCTTATTGTCCAGTACATTTTATCTTCAAAACATGCAAGAGATTTTGGTGCTCATTACCTATTAGCATTGAGGAGCAAAAATGACCCAGTTTATAAATTATCATAGTACTTTATGTTTAGATCTCTTTTTAATCATGGCAGATTCCCACTATTCCAACACTATTTTCTTGTTTAACCCAAATGTTCCTTTGGTTACTGCATTTTTTGCAAGACTAAATGAAAGAACTTTTATTTAGATGAAGGGTAAGATGCCTTTATAAATACCCAAGTTAATTATTAAGCAATTACTTTTACTGGCAGCAAGATTAATGTATTGTGAATGATGTGAATGTGTAACAAGACCTCTCGGGTCAGTCAGCCAATACAGATGCTGCTGGAACTAGATAGATTATTTAATGTAATTATTTTTCTAATTTATTTGTGTGGGAGTTGGAAAAGTCAGGGTGACGGTTTGTAGGACCTCCAGGCAGACAGGAGTGTGCAACCAGTGTTGAAGCCCAGGCTGTCCCCCTTGAGATGTGCAGTAGGTACTAACAGAGGACTTAATTCCTTTGCTGATTTGTGTTAACTGAAGGATAAGTTACTGATGCCAGTGCCTCCAGCTCTGGTCCTCAGACACAGCTTCCCATCTTGGCAAAACACTTTGCAAACAGCCTGCTGTTGATGTTAACCTTGGTCATTCCTTGAGTGGAGGTGACATTCAATATAATCATGAAACTGGTTCTTTTTCATAGTGGCTGTACCACTCAATCATTGTCTTGCTCTACATTTTGAATTCTTGTTATTACTCTCCTCTCTGCTACAGACATTCTATTGTACATTATATTAAGAGATACCACAAATAAACAGATGTTCTGCTGTAGCCTGAAAGTCAAAATAGCTGGTCTTGTCATTTTAATGCAATTTTTTCACCCAAAGCTCTTTGACTATTAATCATATGTCAGGCTGCTTTTTCTAAATTTGTTATATCTTGTATCCATCACATCAAAAAATCTGGTTTTTTCCTTCCACCACCTCTTCCCTTCCCTTCATATTTTGCCCCCCCTTTTTTAATGACAAAACAAATTCTGGCTATGATGTGATTCATGTTCATAGAAGGGCGAAATCTGGTATTTATATAGAGCTGTTTTAAAGTAGGTGGTTGGGTAAATCACTTGTCTTGGGTTTTAACTTTCATTCTTTAAGTTTTTAACTTTAGGATATTGTCATGTGTTGTTTCCAGTTTTCTGGGTGTTTTGTGTCTCTTATCTTCCCTGCTTAATCATTAACTGCCAACTCTGTACATGGTAATGTGTTTAGAGTTAAAAATACTTTGTGCCAGTATACCACCTCCCAGGAATTTGAAAGAGATTTACAACTGGTACTCAATGGAGGTTGTAAAAAATACTGTGATTCTGTTTAACTTGAACATAAGGCATAGAAGGGGGAATTGAATTGATTGAAGTTACTCAATCTATCTTTGCAGCATTGAGAACAAAACTTTGACTTCCTAGCTTGAACACAAACTTACTTTGGGAGCCCATTCCAGCAGTCCCTGATCCCCGTGAAGGAACTCGTGTAGCTTCACAGCGGTGTAGCTCAGAGCCTGTGTGTGGGTTGTTCTGCAGTGGTACAGCACTGGTGCTGGGCTGTACACCTTAGTGCTTTACACTTCTGTTCAGTTGTGGAAATCTTTGCTACTGGTCTCACTGCATAAACCTCTCATGTTTCTGTCAATCTAATTCCATTTAGCAGCTTTATAATTGTTCTGTTGCTGGTATGCAGTTCATTGAGGTGATACACAATGTGGCTATATGTCTTGGTCTCTGAGTTTTATAGCTTATTTCACTGTAAAGAATGATGACTAAAACTTGGATGAGTTGGTGCTGCATTATGTGCCGCATCTAAGATGAAACTAAGGTTTCTGTTAAAATACTGCATTGTGAGCCCAGTCTATTTCTATTCATCTCATATTACAAAAAAAGGAAAAGAGGGAAAAAGGACAAGGCAAGAGTATGCTGAAGTTAAGTGCATTTTAGGGATCTGTCATACTGTGGGATTTTTTGTGTGCTATCATACAGGTGCTATAATCTTGTACAGAATCCATGCAGTTTTAATCACCAATCTCCCATTGTTGTTGAGCAGGAATTTCTTTACCAGTTTGGCCCGTTGTATTTAATACTAGTATTATTTAGAGCCTTGGACAAACACTATTATTCTGCTCTACCTGCCTAGTTGCAGGAGATGAGGGAATTACCTGGAACTGAGAGAATTCTCTTCGTTGTGATGGTAAAGCAACACACGTGCTCATTCATATATTCTAAAAGTAAAGAGCTGTTTCTTGCATACATTTCACCTGACTGTGCCCTCTGCTACTTCTCTCATTTGGGCTTTATATCTGGCTCTATGTGTAGGGGATTTGTGTGCTGGGATTTGTGTTCTTACTCTTAGATATAGTTTCTTAAAGTTATTGTCCCACAGACTGCTTGCTTGTGTAACTGCCTGGGAATCCCATTCTGTGTAATGTTACTAAATGTTTCCGTGGTGCACATAGGAAACATTTGCAGGTGTTTCCTGGTTTTGTTTTGTTTTTTTTTTTTTTTTTTTTTTTTAATGTGCAAAAAGTAAATAGCAAGCACAAAATGCTGAAAATTCCCTTTCCTGGTTCTTTTGCAAAAGAACGGAGAGAAAGATTATGTAAGAGGTGAACTGTTACAAATCTGTTTTAAAATACAGGTGAGTACATTTACACCATGGATTTGCAAACTAGAAATTAATTGTTTTATATTCTGGTAGGATGGGCAAAGTTTTTTCCTTCTCTTTTTGATTAAAAAAAAAGGAAGGAAGGAAGAAGACCTCTGTTCTTGACCTTGTTCATTGTTAGCTTCTACAAAGTATAGAGTATACAAACAAGGTCTTACATGGAACTGTGTCTCAGTGGTTTGTTTCTGAGTATTGTTATTAAACTCATACTTGTATTTAAGTTAAAATAAATCAACAACATAAAGATAAAAAATAACCAGCTTAAAGGTTGTATGAACCCTGATGTTCTGAGTGCAACAAGAGCCAAATGCTGTTTGCAGAAAACCAATGAAGCACAAAATACAGCAGCATGTGTCTCTCCCTGTGTGCATTATTATCTCTCACACATTATCTGAGGCACCCCATCTTGCACAGTGTGTGGCTGAATAACCCCCTGCTGCTGAGTGGATTCATGCCTGCTGTTCATTTTTGAAAAGTAATTTTGTACAATTATCCTGATAAATATTGATAGCTTTCACCACTCCAGCCACAGCTAATTAAAACACAAACTGTGTAAAATTTTAATTAGGATTCACGTCAGGGTGAATAATGATAAAAAGAAAGGGAAAAAAAAAAAAAGAGAAAAAGAGGAAAAAAAAAAAAGGAAAGAGAGAGAGAAAAACAAAACCAGTTGGCATTTGTGGGGGGACATTATTTATGACCTGCTGGTTTGTTATTGAACCTCTTTTTATCCTCAGATTTATTTCCCCTCCCAGGTTGTTCCCAGCTCCTGATTTGAGCGTGTGGAAGAAAAGAGTTCCTCAGTGTGAGCCTGTATTTTACACATTCTCAGTAGAAAGTTATATGTTTTCCACTGTGTTGGTTGCTATTGTTTCAATTGCACAAAAATGACTGCAGAAACCTGGCATTTCCTGGGGATTGATGGCCACTGAGCTGGAACCTTGGCCCCGAGGAAGAGAAGGCAGTCATTAACTTCAACTGGGTTTAATTTATATTCTATACATTGGTTTTGGTTGCACGTAAGTCAAAATAATCATTAAAGGATAATATATGTGAGAGAGGAAATGAACCCTTATTTTAACTTATATGGCCCACATTATTCCATTTGCTTGAAAATGGAAAAAAATGATGTAAAATCTATAGGCAGATACTTCTCATGAAGCAATGTGTAAAATTCGAGGCATTTGATTGTTATGTGTCAGCTACACAGACGCTTTGGAAGTGTTTCCCGACTTCTCTAATAATGTTTAAATTTAATGCATGCAAGTTTTAATTAAAAATTTTATGGAAAAGGAGTGACCAAGTATACACCAAAAGTAATTTAAATTCTAAAAGCCACCTACATTGTGTAGTGAAATTTGTTTCTATTTAGGGGCTGACTTTGTCTCCTTCACCACTCTCCATATTTGAGGAATTTGCATTTAGGTGTTAGACAATTACAAGTGTGTCCATAATACAAGTAATTTCCTTCAGGGCACTAAAATAACATTACTTAGTTTAAACTTTCTAAGACTGCCACTTACTAAAGGCGCCGCTAAGTTTTTTTTGGACCCATTGACTAACAGACTACACTATGGGCTTTCTTCAGTGAGAAAAGTTAAAACCCAGGAGGACTTGTGCTCACGGACAAAACTTTAGGATCTTAGAATGGTAATGAAAGCAACAGCTGGCTACAGCTGAGCGTTTTGGCAGCACGTCTTTTTAATACATCATATCTACAGAGGGGGCAAAGTCAGACAAGATTTTAAAGGACCTTTTGTTACACTTGTGCTGCCAATTTACATTTGCTCTATTCTCCTCAAACTATGAGGGAAGAATGTAAATTGTAAGTATTGCTGGCTGGAGTATACGAATGATCCAGATTATGTAATGTGAAACAATGAAGAGACATCATCATTGTTTAGGGATAAAATTAACTGAGTATGGAGAAAAGACTATTTGCATTCATAAAACATCAAATTTATTATCTTAATAATATTGGAAGAAGGTGTATAGGAAGGAAAATTCCAATATTAAATATTTGTTAAATGAGCCTTTATTATTTGTCAGTATGTAGTTTAGTTATGGGTAATTTATTTTTATTGTTGATTTTAGGGGGTCATTCTCTGTAATTCTCAGCATCCTGAATTCAGCAACTCCTAAAGCTGATAGCTCCTTTGAGCTGAGAGTCCAACCCTAGCCCATCTGATCTGTGCTTTGCCTAACTGTTAATGGAAGGTGATCACCAAAATATCTTTCAGTTATTTTTTATTTTTTAGGTCAAAATGTAACCAGTAGGGAAAAAATTATCTCAAATTATGTGAAAACTATGTGTGCACCAATTTATGTATTTATAAATAGTGATTGCAGCTAAATTTTTGTTTATTTTCATATTCTGTTGTGGTTTGGATTTTTCTTTAGATAATATAAATATGATGACAGGTTCCTAAGTAACTGATTTACAGCTCTTCTGGAACAAATAATAATAATTAATAGTCATAAATGTTTGCAACATTTAAACAGGTGCAGAAGCCTGACATGGCAAATACGTATACTAATGTGGAAATCTGAAAAAGCAAAATGCTGCTGTGATTGTCTTCCAGCATGAAGAATACTGCTTTTGAAGTGGCTGTCTTCCCTGGCAAAGCAACAACCTCTGCTAGTGAGCATGTTTTTCACTGTGGTACATCTGGTAATTTGCTCTTACCACGTCATCATGAAGCAGTAGGGGCCTGAGCCATCAAACCCATAATCAGTATGCTGCAGTTCATTTCACCCCATCTATGTTGGAGGTAATTTTGTGTTATCCACCTTCTGTCCACCAGTCCATTCAGTAGGAGTTTAACAAATACTGGGTACTAATAATGAAAAAGAAGAAGAGATCAATAGCCTTGGGAGCTTTTAGATCAATCTGTAACAAAATTTAATTGGGTTTGGCACTTCAATCTGTACAAAGTTAATATCTTACCTGCTGAAGAACAGGATCCCCCCCCCAGCTATGGAAAAATTTGGATAGTTTGGTTGCCACAGAACATGTAGGGGTGCAGTGTAAATATACCCCATGCCATGGAACCACCTCTAAGCCTTTGGGGCTAAGCTCTGTGATGAATTGCTGGGTTTCCCCAGGTTCCAGATCCTGTGAAGATATTTCAGCTCAGGCCTAGCATGAGGCTGAGCTGTCTACATTCACACCATGCTGTTGCTGAGTTAAGAAGCTGCCAAAACTCAGAGCCAGGAGGATATTAACTACTAGCAAACAGCACTGAGTGTATAGCACACTGCAAACATGGTACTTCACTGTGCCTGTTGCCCTTAATTGTAACTCTTGAATTTCCTACAGCTGTTAATGATGTTACATGGCTTGTCCCTGGGAACAATATTGCACAAATTATTATAAGACAGTGGAATTTCTGCCAAATCCAGATTGGCAGGAGCTATCTTTATTGGAATAATCAAAACACAGAAGCTTTCCTACTCCCACTACAATTTGTCTGAAACAGAATATACAGCAGGCATTGCAGCATGACCATAAGGAACAGTTGTAAAAAATCATTCTTTAGAATCCATTCTTTCTTGGTGCTGAGTTACATATTCATTATTATATGTATAGCATGCACAGTAAACTCAGGGTAAACCTGTTGGTTACCATAATTTCATTAGCATATGTGTCACAGCAAGATTAAATCATATTAACTTCATTATTCACCTAATCTTACACCAATATTGTACCATTAAAATAATTACTTCTTCACAATATTTTGTCTATTACAAACTCTGCAGCAGTATCTCAAAGCACCACAGACTAGTCCTGCCTGCAGACAAACAGCCTGGCATTCTCAGTACTTTGGCTTTTATTGTTTGCGTCCTATTTAAAACAGCAGGGAATTAATGGTAGTATTGCTGCTATATCCAGTCCTGTTAGGCACAAACCACAATGAACAGTCCAGAGTTAATCAAAAGTGTCTTCAGGTCCTTGGGACACTTGGGGAGGAAATCTGGAGCACAGGTCACCTTTTCCTTCCAGCCTCAGACAGCAATATTGGAAGAAATAGATGGGCCCTGTCTATTAATACATGACTCTGAAACGTGCTGACAATGCTGCAGCGCACTGGAAGATTTACAGAAGAGAGCCAGGTGCTCCTCAGATGATAGGACTCACCAGGGAAACTACTAGTACGTAGTTGCTAGCCCATAACATAAAGGTTTGGTATTTGAAATTTCCGATATATCTTTAAAACATCATTTCTGTTTCTTTTCCTCTTGTGAGGACTTTGTATGGCAAAGAGCAATCACTTCTATTTAAGAAAAGATACTTTACAGAAAGAATATTTCTAGGCTTGTAGCCACAGCCAGAAATTGATTAGTGCATCATAGGACTATTTCACATTGCAGGCTAAAGATTCAGAAGAGAGAATGATTAATAAAATGCTGGAATATTAGGAATGCATATTGAAAGCAGTTTGTTGTGATAAATGTGGATTTTCTAAAATTAATGACTTGATTTTGTGAAAACCACTAAAATTCTGACAGAAACTCTTTTTTTTTTGTATTTTCTCCTTTTGCAGACAGTGATGTTTGCAAGTGGTATGTTCCATTATGTTAGTGGATTAACAAGGAGCATGGGACATTCTTATGACTGGTAAAAAATCAGCTTAACGTGCTTCAGGCACTGGATAGACATTCAGCTATTGAAACAATGAACCCTGCTTAAACTTTTGTTTTCCTTTGCCAGTTCTTGGAACATCTTTAACAAAAAGAACAAAACTGACACCACTGCAATGCAATGTCTTCTCCTCTTTCGCTAACTGGCAGTGCATAGATGTTAGGAGAAATGTAAAATAAAGTTACAGATAATGTAGCTTTCTTGTCAGGTCTTGGGAATTACTAATTTTTGGAGACTACACAAAGGGCAACAATGTATAATAGATGTGACAGCATTATAATGTTGATTTCAGAATTGTAGAATATTGCATTTTTCCTGATGACAATGAGTATCTTGCATTTATATTTCTTTTTCTTCCCTTGTAACAAGAACTTAACATCAACTGTTTTATTAACATTATTTTATTATTTAAGTATCAAGATACACAAACTGAGCTTTAAGATATGGCTGTAAACTCCTCTGTTCTTCTGGTGACACTGATCATTGATAGAAATGAGCTAAAACAGGTTTCCGTTTTCATTGTGTAAGGAATGATCTCCATTTCTGCCTCAAGATAATGTTTTTGTTCCCTGCAATGATGAATTCTGTGTAGAATGCTTCCATCAGAAGTGTAAAAAGAAAACAGATGTGTTTACATTGTCTCCATGGAGACACAAACACACAAGCTAAATTCACACTAGGCTCAGGGAGAAGATTCCTCCTACTTTGTCTTCCAGAGAAGGAGAATTGCAGACAGAATTTTTGAAGCAAATGAGACAGAACTGACTACAGACCATTTTTCTCCCTTGCCTTTTCAGCAGAGGATTCTTTGATCCTTCAGTGAAGATTCCAGAATGCCATGATGGCTGATGTAGTTTCACAAGTATTTTGGTAAGAGTTCAAAGTACTGTAAGTTGTATGAATGTTTTAAGTAATGATAAACAGGTAATTCTCTACAGTTACTTCATTCCTAGTCTCCAACATTGGAGTAACTTCCATTTATTCAGCGAGCAAGCATTATTAAACCATATGATGTTCCTTCTGCTCCTTGTTTGGAGGACCATTGACTAGGTTTGCATAGACATTAACTATAAAGTATTTTCCTACCATATTTTCATCCCTTTGCACGTATCTATTTTCATGGACCTTTATAAACCACTGTTTCTCCAAGCAACTGCAGTTTGGCCATATGACACATCTGAAAACTGTTTGAGGCTCATAGTGACTAGGAAAGGGAGAAATCTTTTCCCTTTTCTGCTCTTTCTCTGGAGACCATGATTTATTTACCAGTGATACAGGGCTGAATATATCCTTTTAAAGTGATGCAGCTTTTTAAGTTATCTGGAACTCAAGTAATTAAGAAAGAAGAGATCTTACCTTAACTATACTTTTTCCTTACCAGAGGAAAATAGGTCATCACATTACATATGTGATGTCAAATGAAACTTTGGCTTCAGTTTCATATTCCACTCACCCAGCAGTACTTAGCAGTCTAGTAGATCACAGGGATTATAAATCTACTGAATATGGTTTATTCCAATATAATTTATCCTGTGATTCCTGCTGCAGTCACAGGAATGGACATTACTGCTGTGAGTGACAGCTTAGTGTATTAGCTGCTCTTTTGTTTTTTTCTTCTGACCAAATTAATGACTTTGTCACTATCTGCTGTCCAAGGATAACTTTTGAGGGGGCCTAGGGCATTGCTGAGGCAGAGCACTTACCAAGATACCAAGGGTTTTGTTATTTAATACAGAACATATTATCAGAAAATAGGGGAGAAGGAACAGAATCAGTTGAAATTTAAACACAAAAAGAAAATTGTTCTTACAACCAGTTTAGTCACCTAAACAGTGGCATTTGAAATTCACCAGCCAGTTTGGTTTATTTTCATGTGATGTGTTCATCCTTCCCAGGAAGCAAATGATACATAAGTATTCCGCACACTGACCTAGAGGAGCCCTTACTTCTGCAGCCACTATCAGCTTGTCTTGCTGTCATAACTACAAAGAGACAAAGAAAACACAGATCATGCTCTATCGGTTCTAGTAGTCTATGGTATCTCAGTTCCAAGTAAACAGTGGGACCAGGTCTTGAGAAAACAAGCCATAAATGTTATTTCTGCTGATATAAGTAGAGGAGCTCTATAAAAAATTAATATATAGATACAAACTGACTTACGATCAAACTTGGCTTGCTGTCATTAACTTCTTTTGCCACCTACTGTTCATTTTAATCCACCTATTTCTTCTGTTGCACAGGGGTCTATGGTTCTTTTCAAGCTTTAGCCAACTGTTTATCAAAATTAACACTTTTGAATTCACACTTGTCAAAACATTTAAATTAGGTTTAAAAAGATTTTTAAATGCCTGATTTGCTCATTACACTCTAAACAGGGAGCTGGATGCATTAAACCAGGTGGAGTCATGCTTCTTATGTGTATATAAGATTTCTTGTGCTGATTATAGTTTTACCTTGTCACATGTAGGTCACTTGGCTGTAAAACTATTAATGTCTCCTGGGTATACTATAGTTCTTGTGATGATAAATTACTCTCTTCCCTGGGAGAGTGTGTATTAAGGTTAGCTGTGTACTTACCTTCCTGACAGTCTCAGTGTGGATAGAGGAAAACAATTAGCCTATTTGAGAGCAAATATTTTGAGGAAGAAATTACACAAAGAGCCAAGCAACACTTCCTCATGTAAAGACATTGTGGTTTGTGTCTATGTTTATATCTATACAGATCAGTTTAGAATGATGAATGGAAAAATGTATTTAATGGTAATTGCTTTTCAAATTACTTGAATAATTTGATTATAGCTCAGTCAGAGCAGGTTAAGTCAATGAGAAAGTCTGATGGTTGAGGTATAGGGAGGGAGTTTTGTATCAAAATCATTAAGCGGCTGAGTTCACTATCTTAAACTGAGGCTGGTGTTGCATCTATGAAGGGGAGATAAATTCAATACAAGGCTTGGTAGGGGAGAAGTTAAATCTTTCTGAGGAATGGGAACTTGTCTTTCAAGACAGCACTCAAAGCTAGTTGAGAGAATCCCATAGTGGGACTATGGAATAAGAACCAAGTAAAATTACTCCAGTATAAAAGGTTGAAAGGGAAGAAGATTCCTTCTCTTTCTTCTTGGTTTTTTTTGCCATGTTTGTCTCTTGCTCGCAATGCTGAACAGAAATGGATTTTGAATTCCTTTTCCTTATATTACATGATGCTTTTTTTTTTAATGGGCTTGACAAAGACCAGGAAAACCTTTGTAAGATGGACTTGGTACATGCAGCATCTTTGCTACCTGAAGGAGAGCTTGTTTTCTTTGACATTGGCTGAGCATGTACTTCATCCTCACTTTGGCACATCCTCTAGTTATTAAAAGATTCCAACATTTGGCCAAACTTTTTAACAGAGTCATGGGATGCTTTGGGTTGGAAGGGACCTTAAAGATCATTTTGTAACATGATGTACACTAAAGACCTTGGGTTTGCCTAGTTCCTGACATTTTAGTGGAAGACAAACAATCTAAAAAGATAATCAGATACTGTTCTCCCTTCAGTTTGTGCTGAGCTACTAATTTAGGTAAGGAAGCCTGTAAGTTCTAGAACTTAATGCTCTTTTTCCTGATCATAATCTTCCACGACTATGCAGTTATCTTTTGGTCATAATATTATCCAGCACTTTTCTCAAACTTCTTTGAAAGAATGGCACCTTAATGGCAGCAAGTGTCATTATATTCATCCTGTGGCTAAATAATGAGGTGCGGAGATCCTAAGCAAATAGAGTAAAGGGTGATTTATGATTGCTGATCTGACTCATGCTATTGGTGCATGAAGGTGACAGAATGTAGTAAGGAGAAGTCTTACCCAGTTAATTTAGTGAGGGGGAAAGTGAATGCGTAATATGATTGTTCACACACAGCTTAACCTTGAATATGTGATTTAAAACCCCAGGTTGAGAGACTAGCCTCTCTTTGATTCCTACATATCAAAAGAGAGAGATAGTCCCTCCATTATCTCTTACAGGAGCTGTAGAGAACAGAAGCCTAATCTTACTCCAATTCCTGATTCTAAATGGTTGAGATTTACTTCATTTTCATATTGGATTTTTATTAAGAGTTAATATTATGTACTGCAAGATAAACTGATTTATCAGTACTGTTTCTGCCAGGAAAGCCAGTTAAAATGGAAGAGCCTCTGTACATTTAAAACAAGATTTGTTGATATACTGTGTGAATCTAAAGGCAAACTGCAATTATATGCTGATGAGTTATGGACATTTTCCCTGACTATTTTACACAAACATATTATTTGTTCATCCAATAAACCTGGAGCACTTCAAAGCAACTATTTGCATTAAGGATGAAACAAAACATTTTGATTGGCAGAATTCCATCATCATGAGTACAGTTGTCAAGCAGATACATAAACAATAGGCAGCTAATATTTTTATCCTGAAGGGACAACTTAAGCCAAAAGCATAATTTTTAGATGGAACATCCTGATGGTGTTAGTGTGTGCAACCTATTGGTGGAAACAAAATGACCAGTGTTGGCTGGGAAGTCTGTTTTTGGAGGACTTGCTTGAAGATTCTACACAAGCAAGTGTTCAAGTACAGGCTTCACTTCAAATTACTGCTAGCAGAACCATTTATCCTTCTTATTGTCACTCTTCTTTTAGAATTATTGTGAGTCACAATGTTTGAAAAGGTTATGAAGTATGAGTTGAGAGGAGGAGGTGATAATTCCTAGATGAGAGCAGAACTGGTGACCCTTGTATTATACTGCAGGAACATAACGCTTCTTGTTATTTCTTAGGGTAGAAAAACCACATAAGTTACAGGATAAAGCTAAGTAAACACTGTGAAGCTGCATTCAAGGGTAGTTACTCAAATGCATTCAGTTCAACTGCACTTAAACAGTTTTTCCTTTTTATATTTCATTATACCTTCATGTAAATAGACCTTTGTTTGTCTCAGATCCTAGGAATAGCTGCATGTATGTAGGCAGTTAAGAAAAAACCTGATTATTTATTTCCAGCTTGCAGAAAACAATAACGGACCATGTATGTCACAAAGTAGACAAAATCAATTGAAAAACAATAGTTTGACAAACCCTGCCAGGCTGTAACATCCTTACAAATAAAGTTATGCATAACAAACAACTTCATAAATACGAAGGTCTGTTTGCAGAAAATTACAAACAAATGTTTTATTCATGCCATACATAGTTTATTACGGATAAAATCCCTGCATATTTGATTGCAAGATCAAATCCTCCTGTGTCCTTCTCTTGTATGTGTAGGAGAGTGAAGAAAGTAGTTACAATGGACCATATTTGCCAGCAAAATATAAATCCTCTGAAGGTGAGTGGGCTAATTGTACAAAAGCCTTTTGCTAGCTGTAGAAGTGTTTCTGTGGAGCTATTTAACAGCGTTTCTTTTCACAGAACCTCTCTTTAAATGGGGTGGGGGGGTTCTTCATTGCAGAGAAATCATATATATTTGGCTTTCAATTCATAATGCTTCCTGGTGCTGAAATGTAAAGGCTTAGGTTGAGTTGAACCAGCAAAAAAAACTCCCCTAATTATGATTTCTCATAATCCATCTCCCTACAAAACCAAAACTAAAGACAAAACGCACCTTAACTTGCTAAAAAGGAGAGAGAAAGAAAGGAAGAAAGGAAAAGAGAAGAAAAAAGAGAAAGGAGATATGATGGTATTTTTCTTCTTGAGAACCCCAAGGATAAACTTATAGGCTGCTTGCTCACTGTGGGTGTGATCAACCAAAGTAGTGCATCCAAGAGATTCTGAACACCATTCTTTCTACTCTTTTGCATCTGTTATGATGCCAGGTTTTCAAAAGGACATTAAGAAAAAGTTGGCCATGGAAGGCAGGAGGGGAAGGGCCAAGATCTTAATTCAAGCCTTCAGCCTGGCTGTTTTTCTTGTAGCTATGATGCAATGCCAAAACTGCTTCATGCAGACTTCCTATGTAGTTCTGATCACACTCAGCTCCAACAAATTTCAAGCCAAGAGGTGGAGATGATACAACATGGAGGTGCTTTTATGGCCCATAGTGTACATATCTCCTCCTCACATTACCAGAAAAAAAAAATTATATTGCTCAGGATTAAATGAGGAGTGTAATTAACAAATAAAGGCATTTGGCTATGAGAGTGTCAAATAAATACAATAAATAAAATGAAATAGGGCAATAGAAAGAAATGTAAAGTGACAAACCTTTTTTGTTACCATTTTGTGCTTTTTTAGTCTTAACCTGGTATATATATTATATCTATGAAATATGCATGATCATCATTAAGGGAAGAAGAGGAACATCTTCTGTCAGCTGGTGATTAGTTTAGATAATTTTCTCAAAGCTAGACTGAATAATATTTACATAGTACGGTCTATAATTCATTATTTACAAGAATTTTCCAAAAAAATTTTTGAAAAGGAAAACCTGGAATTCGGTAGATTAATGATCACAAAAATTCAGTAGTTCATACAAGAAGAATCAAACTGCAGAGAGAGTATCTACCTTTAAATTAGTGGTCTTGAACAGCAGCTTCTGCCCTATAGAAAATTTATCTTCTTGTCCACTGTAGCTTGCTGTTGGTTATTATACAGTCAGTTGCCACCTTGATCCCCTCTACTTTCTAAGCTCCAGCATTTCAACTGGCAGTTCAGTCTCTCGGTATTTCCTCAGTACAGCTTCAAGCAAAAGAACCCATTGACATCAGTGGGAGCTGGGCCTAAATAAGAACAGCAGATTCTGGCCCCTGAATTGTAACTCTTTGTGCAATGCATTTTTCCTGCTAGTTGGGACTCACATTTATGTAACTCTTTATGGAAGATTTTTGTTTTTCATTTATGCAGCAGAACAATGAAAACCAACTAACCTTACCCATAAACTTATTAGACCTCTAAGGGCATCTGGGGGGGAAGCTGTGAAAGTGCTCAGTGCTTTCCATTTGGATGTTACATTATCTCTTTAATTTAACTGAACTCAGGTAAGACACTGGCTCTTCATGTTTATAATTTTCAGAGGGGCATAAATTCAGCAATGTGCTGGGTCAGCTGTCCTCTTTTCTCCTAAGCAGTGCATTTTCAGCACACACACGCTCTCAGATGATTATTCTCTTATCAGTTATGGTATCTAATTTTTTTTTCCTGATAAATCCAGTTCATATAAATCAACAGCTCAAATGATGTGTTTTCTGGGTCTCAGGAGGAAACGTATGGCTTGCTTTTGGTTTAGTAACTTAGAGAGATTGAGTTTTGAATAATGTAAATGGGAGGCGGGTGATAATTTGTAATGCTGTGAGTGCAATTAGTGAGATAAATACAGAGCTAGATTCATTTTCTCTGAAAAGAGGCAGTCATTGCTATGCAAAAAGCACCTTTATTTGTGATACTGGCTGTTCATAATGTAATGTGGTTTGCAATGCACAAAGTGGCATTTTGATTTGGAGCTTTAAAGAATTCTGGGATGAATAAAACATGAAATTAATTGCTAGAGAAGAACCTTTGCCAGACTAGATGAGATCTACTGTGTGAATAGAAAATATAACTTATGACAGGGTCTGTTCCACTCCCAAAGGAAATTATGTCAATACCAGGAAAGGTTAAAAAGCACTTCAAATAATTTGCAGTACCAGAAGTTCTTCCTATTCATATGTGGGTTGAGGGTACATATGTAGGTTGAGGGTAAGCATATATTCATGTGTCCTATCATCCTACACCAGGTATTAGAACAGAAATATGTAAAACTTCAAACTCCATGCTTTGTATTAATACATTTGAATGATTTGCAGTCAATTTTGACCTAGGGAAAGCTGTTAAGTTGGGTGAATAGGCAAATTTGGATGTTTGGATATATGGAGGTGCTACTGAAATCCTTGAAATATTTGGGATAAATAAGACTCTTTGCCTTTTTAGTGTTAGGGAGTAAGACAGTACTTTACTCTTGGCTAAGAGGTATGTGTGTGTGTAGCTGACAAAGTTCTGGCCTCCACACAGACCCCAGTACATGACTTTTTCACTTCACTATACATTTTTAGCAAACAAAGAAATTAATGTTCATTGGTTCTAAGTTGCATAACTCTCTTCATTAGCGTTCTGTCCCCTGTTGGTTATTCATTTCTCACTCTTCATGTTAATCTGGTCCACATTCTTTAGTCTTTATCTCTTGCTCAGATGGAGAGTCTCCAGCTTTCCAGGCCTTAATCTCCTCTGTATGTTCTGGTTATGCCCATGTCCTTGAAGGACCCTAAATTTAAAATCCCAGATGCTTAATCTTCAAATCCCTTTGGTTTTGTTTATTGGAGCTTGTCAGGCTTAGATTTAATAAAATTTAGGTTTGGATGATTTAATGATCCAAGTAACAATGAAGAAACTTAACTGATGCTGGCCAAGAGCAGGTACTGCATGCAACTAATTAAAAATCAACTGGGAAAGTTATATAATTTCCAACAGAGGATCCTAAGTCCCTATGTGAAGTTGTATATTAAATGTTCAAAGTACTTATAAAACCCTGCTGAAATCGGGGAACACTCCACATGTCCATGAGAATCCTGGGTATCTGTTTAGGAATCTCAATTTATGTATGTGTGTTTGAAAAGGCTGGAAGACTAGGTGTGAATATCTAAGTAGCTGTTGCTGAAGTGACTTGCCCTGTCAGTAGACGGATTTATAGGGGAACTTCAATCATTCAGTCCTGTCTCACAGTAGAAGTCCAGAAGAACGAATTGAATGTGCATTTTAATTTTAGGAAACATATAGCAGTGAATATTATCTGAGTGGCATTATTTTTTACCGAGCTATTAAATTCAGCTGAGGTTTGTTGTGGATTTGCCTTGAATGAATAAAGGAGCAGGGTTTTTTTAGCTTGTTAACAAGTAAATTTTGTTCACTTTAATTCTTGTTGTCTTTTATACTTGGAGTCCACTCGAACACCCCTTGGAAGTGAAATCCAGAAAACAAACCAGTCTGGAACAAAGTAGGAAAAAATGCTATGTGGGAAATTAATAACCAAAAGAAGAGAAGCAACAGCTATCCTTCTTTTGCCAGATTCTTACACAAAATACACACAAGCTCCTACAAATCTAGAGCTGTAAAATTTAATATTCCAATATGCTTTTAGAAAGAACATTAAAGGGTCGTGTACATGTCTTGAGTGTAATAAGATATGGAGGAGAGGAAAGAAGATAGTTTTAAACCTCCTTGTCTAGTGAATGGTGCCAGAGACCTCACTGAAAATCACAATCCTTCTGGAGTCTGTGACAGGAGGGAGTCTTACTCATGTGGAGTATGGGAATGTGATCTCAGTTAGAGCTTAATTCTTTTATTTGTAACCTGAGTGATAACAGATATGGAAGAAGGAGATGAAAAGATGTTTAAAGGAAGGAATGCATGAAGATTTTTTTTTCCAAAATATATGTAGGTTTCATGAATTTCTATTTATTTCTATGTAAACTATGAATTAAAGGTAGAAAGCTTAGGGGACTCACAGGACCATCCAGCAGAGGGAGAGGTAAGTAGAATATTTAGCTAAACAATCTTGAAATTAATAAAATACTCATACGAAAACAATTTTTGTATCAGTATTTGTTACACATTTATTGGTATATTTTATCTGGATGTTTTCTGCAGATCTGTGAATACCAGTGAGATGAAGTATCTTTTAAGCAAATAGAGAAAGAAGGTAGAGATTTCTCTGAGAAATGAATATCCATACCCTAGATATTCTGAGTTTTGTCTGCAATGTAATTAAGCAGAATTTGAGCTCTTTCACATGTAATTGAAGTCACTGAGAGCACTGCTAATCTTAATCCTTTTTCTCATTGTTTACTGGACTTTGGTTTACAGGCTATCTTTTAATTAGAAATTCTTAACATTTAAATATTTGGTCTTTTGTGTCTTTTCAGCATTTTACTTCTATCACATTATAGTATATGATGCAAAGCATACCATGGTCAATTTAATTTTGGATTAATGACTGTGCCTTCTTAGACTTCTCTGAGGTAGCATTTAATAGAAGGACAGTTCAAAAAAGCTATCTTACTTTAAAATTTCTAGACTCACAAGTATTTCCTCAGTCTATGGTTATTGAATCTCTGTATTTGACCTATTGCACTTGTAATAAATAAATGAAATATATTTGTTTATGAAAAATTTCAGCTGCCTATCAGAGCAGGCATGGAAAATTTTCATATATTAAGATCTCTTTAAATAACAAAACATGATTATAAACCTATTTGAGCCTAGCTCAAGTATTGTGGATCAGATTGTCAGCTGTGGTTACCAGCTGATCGTCAGCTGTGTTGTCTGTGGAAGTATTCAGTTTACATCCAAAGGTCTACCAAGTAGTTTGTGGCTATTGGATTTTTTTTTTTTTTTTTTGCTGTATGCAATTCTCACATTTAATCTCTGTACAGGTGGTATTTCAAAATTCAAAAAAAGAAGAATGTGTGCAAAAAAAAATTGATTCATTGGTTAAGAAAGGATGGTTTGGAATTCTCAGGAAAATGTTATGTGGCTCTGGATGAAACTATAAAAGCCTTCTCCTGTTCAAAGGTCACACATACCATCTTGGGACTCATGCTTTCTGAAGACCAAGATGTTTACATATACAGATTATTACATCAAATCAGCACATGGTGCTGATGCAGCAGTATAGGTATCATGTTACTTGACATTTCAATAGCTGTTCTCCAGTGGAGAGGGGGTTTGTCATACTGGTAAAAAGATTCAAATATAGTTTATTGATGTCCATATCAGGGATTGTGCAAGAATGACTTTTTAATTAAAGAAAGAAAAATGTAAAGCCCAGATCTTTACGCCAAGTACTTAACACTGGTTCAAAAACTATGTTAACCAAATATAAAAGACACCCTAGAGGCAGGGGAGGAAGAAAACCCAAACTCTTTACTTTAAGTAACCTTGAGGTGGGTTAATGAGATATTAATTGAATATAAACTGACCCAGTGACTCCCTAGTTAAATAGGGCTAGAAGGTACACTGAGAGACCATCAGAACATTCCCTGATTTCCAAACCAGGATTAAATGTCCTTTGCAATATGTTTGCTTGGCCTGTACTGAACAACCATCACAGTGTCCACTTAGTGGCCTATCCCCTTGTTTCACTTAGATTGCTGTTGGAATAGACCCATCCATTCCCCACACAGATTTAAAAGCTGGTGCCATGTTTCCCTTTAGTCTCCTAAAACTGAAGAAAATTAATTTCAGTCTTTTGTAGTAGATCCTTGTTCTGGTCATTCCTGTTCTCCTCTCCATTCTCTCCATGTTCTTCTTGTGTTTCTTAATTTTTTTTTTTTTTTTTTTTTTTTTTTTTTTTTTTTTTTTTTTTTTTTTTTGATGGAGTTGATATTGCATTCCACCTGAGGTCTTAACAGCACTAAAGAGCCCAGAATAATTATTTTGCTTGTCTGGCAGATAGTAATAGCCTTTAGGAAATCCAGAAGTACGGTTGCACTTTTTTGCAAAAGTGTGAGATTTTAAAATTACATTGGCTGATTTATGGGGCTCTTTTGTACCATTACTTTGGCCTACATGTCATACATAGCTATCATCTGCTTTATTTCCATTGCTTCTCTTAATTATTTCTCCACTTTTCCAAGATTTTTTTGCATTGCTATCCTGTCTATGATCAGAATATGAAGGTACTTGCTGATGGTTAATCATACACCATGCAATGCTTTTGCTGGAAATACCTACTTGTCTGTCTCTGGTGTTTGGCAAGGAAGCAGATCTGGGTTCCACCTGCTTCTCTCTTGGGACTCCCATGTGGGAAATATGTGTATGCATGTGTGTGTGTTCTGATAAGTAGGATGGAGTATATGAATTTGTTTCTTATGGAAGATGAGATTTTGCAGAGGTGCCATCTGTGTAGTGTAGCACTGGACTAGCCAAGAATTGTGCATTTTTGTGAACTCTATTGTAGAGTTATTGTAGTCTATTGCACTTCTCTGTACTCAGACTGATCTGATCTCATAAGGTGTGTAGTGCTCCTGCCAGCTCACCTTGTATCTACTTGAGCTAGTGATTAGGTATGACCAGGTAGCCATTTTCACTTTTAAATTTGATTTGATTGTTTTGTCGAAAGATTAATTCTTAAAAGCTAAAGATTGAAAATTTTATTGTCTTCAGGATTTGCGGGATGTATCAATACAAATCTTAATACTATTATATGAAGAATTGCCAGAGTGAGTAAGAAGAAATGAATGTTTCTATAAACAAAAAATATGATACTGCTACTGTTATATATAATAAACTGCTAGAGATAATTTTTCTTTAGTTCTGACATTTGAACAAGCCTATTAAGAACAAGTCACAAGCTATTTTGTTTTCAGCCATTCAAAGCTGCCCAGTATAGGCACATTTCTTGTTTGCTTTGTGGTACTTTGAAATCACTTTGTTCTACATCTGTATGGTCATCTTGATTAAATTTTAATGTGAAAGCTGGATGCATAAGGCCTGGTGGACTAACAATCAGGGATAAGGTCACCATCTGCTCATTTAGTCAAAGCTTTGTGCTTAGAATTGCTTTTTACATTCAATAACAGGCACTGAATGGCTCTTAAAAAGGGTCAAATGAAAGCAGGAAACCAACAGAAGGCATTACTGTCTGCTGTACAGAAACTTGTTGCAGAACTTCTTGATGTTTGGGTCAGGCAATGCAATTTTTGTTTAAGTCAAAACCTTTTCAACCATCTGTACCTTGATTCTAAGTCTCAAATTTATTCTTCTTGTCAATCCATTAACTTTCCTGAAGTATTCTTAGGAACACTTTTGGCTTTTACTTTGCTTTCAGAATTTTCTCAGCTCATTACATGTCCCTGATCTTCTGTACTGTACTTTTGCTCAGCCTGACTGTGTTGTCTTGTACTGAAGAAGATAGGACTGACTGATTCTCATGGTAACCCAGACCTTCGTAAGGCAGGAACAGAGACACTGTTAGGTGTTTTTAAAGTAGCCAGCCAGTTCCATCATTGCTATCGTCCTCTGCCCCTGCTTAGGAAGAGTAACCATACTCTGCAGTGTTTCTCCAGTCGAGCCAATCACTTATGGCTGTACTGTTCCCTTACCTTGTCTCCACCCAGGAATGCTTCACGCTTTCTTAATTAAGATCAAGTATATTCCTGTCCTACGTGGATTTACTGTCATCTGAAAATTGTATACCTCGAGAGCACTAAATTCTGAAATTAAAGCCAAGAGAGATCAGATTTTTAGGCTGGGCACTGAAGCCCACACCTATTTAAACACCTGTATTGCTATTTTATTAATAAACTCTTGTCCTTGTTTTTTTTTTTTTTTCTTTTTTCTCTTCATTAGGTACACTTTCTCATTGGCAGCCTGTCAATGTAACTTTCCAGTTCCAGATTAAGTACCTTCCACAAAATTAACTTTTTGGTAGTCTTCTGATACATGGCTTAACTCGTGTATCTCTGAATACTATGAGCTTTACTCTGTAACTGACTGGGAGTCTGTTGTACCTGGATACTCAGAGGTTCTTCTAATGAGTGATGTAGAGAACCCAAGTCACTAGTTAGGCTTACTTGTTTAAGATGGAAATTATTCAGTAGCTCTCCAATGACATTTTAAATGAAATTCCAACAAGCATGCATGATGCCAAGTGCCAGGTTTAAATTTTATGTATCAGAGAGTTCTTTCCCACTCTTCTACCCCACAGACAATGCGAACATTAATCCTGATGGTTAATACATCTTCATTTTAATATAATTTATTTAATCTTTTCATGCATTAATTCTTAATTAAAGAAGAATTCAAACTAGTAAGAAAAGGAACAAATGAGTTTGTTTTCTCCTAATTAAAAATACTTCCATATGAAGAAAAGACTCAGAAAATTCCATCTGGATTGGATGAAATTAGGCTGCGTCTCCCAGGTTAATAGAATTCTTTCAACCTTCTTTTTCAATGCAGAATAGGACAAAAGCTTACTTCTTTTAAAGCACTTTGCATGCTCTCTTCAGACAGGATAGGTGGCTGCAGTGAATAAGGTTGATGACATGAAAATTTTGCATTGATAGCAATGCATTTTGAATACTCTATTAATGTACTGTTCCATATTCATGGAGTTTTTTTGCCAGTAATGTCTATATTATGGTTTAAAATGACAGCAAAACAATTTTTTCATCAGCATTGGAATTAATGAGGCCTAGTTCATAATGACATCATGTTGCTACTCACTCTAGTGCAGCAACTCACGTCCCTCCACAATGCTTCCAGTTCCAAGCCACATTTCCCTGCTCCTCAGCATGTAGGCTATGTTTCTCCCCATTCCCTTGTGGTCTGTACCATGAGAGGCAGCATCTGCTATGATTGATGCTAAATATTGTGTGCTGGAATCCATGTGATAACTGGGTAAGCACAAACCAAAATAAATGGCCTAAAGTGGAGGGAAATGAGCAGACATGATTCTCACCCCTTAGGAAATGCTTAGTCTTAGTTTTCTTTATTCAGGTCTTTAATTCAATTATGGTTGTGGGAACTTGCTTATTCCTAAGGCATCTTTCTGAGTGTCAAATATCTCTGAAATCCATGCAAAATCAATTAAATTGGATTGAACCAGAGTAAAATAGCTTGAGATCTCAAATCTGCTGGATTCCAGTTTAGTTGAGAAATACAGCCTGAATGCAACAAGGTCATAAATTTTAAAAGGGTAGGAAAGTCTTTCATCATGATGATACTGTGGCAATGACATAGCTCCTTAGTTAACATGATTGCTAATTAATCTGGCAAACCATGGCCTGCAAGGATTCCAAAGAGAAAATCAATGTGTGTTGCCTATATTTTCCACTTTAGGTGAAGATCTACTGGTGCATTTCAGACACATTTTTCTTCTTTGCCTTCAAATTAGCAACTTCCGGGCTATTGTAAATTGAATATTTGAGTTGAAAAAGCAAGACACATTCCATGTTTGTATGTTGTTCTGTTGTTTAGGATATGTTATGTGTATACGCTTTTATGCATTTACTGAAAAATAGGCAAACTATGGTTTGCCATTTACCCTAAAACCCTCTTCCTACTCCAAGAAAAATCATCCATAGAAAAGTGTAATTTCTATGTTCATTTCCATGTGACAATTGGAGGTGATATCCCCAGGAAAACATTTTTCTTTCTTATTTCCATATGTGTGAAAATCTCAGCTCCTGTGTTGGGCACACTTGAAATCTCACGATCATTCATTAGACTGTTCTCTTTACCAGTTTCACACATATTTCTATTCCATTGTATTTTTAGGCAATCCTACTTACATCATTAATACCTATCTTTTGAGGGGATGGGATTTGTAGGTGAAAAAGTTGGTTTCTGTTTGGTAGCATGAGTGGTGATAGTTAATACTCAGTAGCTGAAAAAATAAAGCAAATGTCACTAAGTATTTGAAAAGTACCAACTGGCAAAAAAAAAAAAAAAAAACACACCTGAAATAGTGCCTTGTACGTGAAAATTTATGTGTTTAATATATTGGCTAGGTTTTTGTTTTACTTTGTGGCTTTGGGAGTAGCAGATGAAGGAAAAGATTCTGCACAGGTACTTCCTACTCCTGGCTTAATCCTTGGCTTTGGAGTGGCTGTACATATTGAGTGTAAAACAAATTCTCAAATCCTGTTATTTGCACCATCTGAGTAAGGAGGGAGCGAAATGACAGCACTGGAGAAAACAAATCAGGTATGTTGATTTGGTTTTGCCATCTCTTTTATGTTTTGTTTTGGGCTTTAATTAAAATTTCTTTTAAATTTTGAGTCTCTGAAATCTAGGGAGTTGGTGGGTACTAGTTACTAGTATATATTTTTTATCTTAGGGGTATGATTCTCTTCCTCTTCTAGTCAAGGTAAATCCTCCTGATTTACAAGGGAGCTGAAACTAACTTGTCACTACACAGCACACCAAAGTATTTTATGCTCCAGGAATCTAGGTCACCTTTCAGGAATATTTTTTCAGGTTTTCTGTTTTTAAAATCTACTCTCTGTTTATCATGGTATTTTAGTTGTATCAAACCAACAAAGGTGTAAAATGTTTGTTTCTGTGAGTCCATTTCTTTACCGTGTTGCATTACTGCTTGTGCTGTAACAATTTCTTCTGGAACCCAAGCTAAAAAAACATTTGTGTTAATACATCTCTAAAGTTTCCTATAACTCCTGCTGTATGACAGGGTATTTGTCAGCCTTAATGACTGCAACTGCTATACAGCACAGTGGCCACTTGTCAAGATTTGGTGGCACCACAGAAGTACTACAGGGACCCTTGTCAGAGTATGTTTTACCCCGGGAAAGATCATCCCATTTTTAAGAACATATTTGTTACGAAGAAATACTTTTCATTTCCTTTTGGGGGCTTGGTTGGAAATTGTCAATGACTTATATCCTTCCATTCTTCTGAAGTTTTGTTTTGTTATGGCAAGTCCATATGGCCCTTTTGGTCATTCAGATGCTTGATAATACTGGGAACTGAGGCTCAGGAGTATGTGGCACAGCCCTTCATGTCTGATTCCACTGTCTGTGCCAGTGGTGCTCTTGCTTTAGAAGATGGGATGAGGCTGCAGGCATGGGAACGGAGTCATTTAATAAGTACTTGATTTACAAGGACTCATTGCATAAAAGAACATGTAGTCTGTTTCAAGAGGAGATTTTGACAATTTACCAAGCTTTTGTTCCCTTCTTCTAGCTATTTGTTCATTACTGCTGCATTTGGTGGCCTGTGCTTTCCAGCCATGCCATGCAGTGTTATTTAATTGTCTGTAAAGCATATTTGTCTGTGCAATTCAATTTTCATTCATATTTTTCTAAGTGTTAATGTTTCTTCATAGCATAATCGTACTCTTTTTAAGCTTTTTAACCCTTTGTATGTGGACTCATAATTCTCATCACCTATACAAAAATGCTATAATCTGAGGACAAGTCTCCAGAATAGGTAGGCACATATTGCTGTTTGTGCAGGCAAGGGAACTAAGCATCGTGATTTCAGAGTCACATCTTGACGGAGCAGAACTGATACCATTAGATTCCCTCGGGATCCCACCTCAGTAATGGGCCGATCAATCAGCACATTGTTGTCATCCATTCCACTTTGAAACAGTTTATTTTCTGCTTGAGATCCAATTATTTTGAACAGAGCTCTATGGAAATAGGAAAACAGTTTATATCAATTAGTAGAAGAAAACATATGTTCTGTAGCTGTGCAAAGATCCTATTTAAAATTCTTAAGTAAAGTTAGGACATGTACATATTTTAAAATAAAACATAACATGTCACATATGATTGCGGCAGAAGAGGAGCTGAAATGCAAAAACATTATGAACACCACAGATGAGGCTGTGTGAAAACCTAGAAATATTGATATGTCACCTAGTTACTGTGTGAGAAGCTCTGGGAAAGACTTGTGCAGACTGTGCTTTGCAGGACAATTTCTTTGGCATAACAAAAATTGAGTGGCAGCCTGCATGATTTGCTGCCCCTGAAGCCTGACCAGAAAAGAGTACAACCAAATTTCTGACCATGCAGGACACAGGCTCTTGCTGACTCACCACTAAGCAGCTGAGGTGTCCATCATCTCTCACAGAACAGCTGCCCAGTGGAAGTGATCGACCCCAATGGGCCAAACAGCCTGTGCTGCCTTTTACCTGCCTAAGTCTTGGGTGTGATAGGACCTTTGCTGCATTTTGGGACACTGATGAGGAAAGGGTAATTGAAAAGAGGGAGCAGGCAAAAATAAATTGACAAGGAAGTACAACAAAAAAGGGAAAAGACAGAAAAGCTTGGTCTTTGCTATTCTAAAAGTGGGAGGGCAACAGTGTGAGTGATGGTAGGATTGGTTGGGAGTTTCTGAGGTCAAGAGAAGCGAGAGATACTTTAAGGTAAGGGAACATGGGAAAGATGGCAGAGGTACAGAGTTATCTCAAAGTACGGAACATAATTTGCTTGAGAGCAGCCGTGGTATGAGTATGGAGCCACAACCTGCATTAGAAATTCATGAACAGAATATCACTGCTCAAAACCTTGCATTGGATTCACGAAGAAAAACACTTCAGATGTAACAATTGCCTTCCTGATAAGGCAGCCATACGTGTGCATGTTTTTTGAGGCCTTTAGCCAAGAAGGAAGGGATTTTAAGGATGTAAAATAGTTTGTGTTCTTAAGAAGAAAAACAGATGTCAAACATCAAGTAGTGTCGTGGGCATCACTTGCACAGTTCACTTCATGGAAGATAGGCTCAGGAAGTTTCTGTGGGAATTGGTCATCCCCCTGCATTGGTACCGGTAAGCACTAGAGTAAAGCTAAAGCTAAAGCTAGGTGCGTCTTGCATTTTTCACTGTTTGCAAGACATGTTTGCTCTCTACTAATTAATAATCTGTTCCGTGAAAGAAGAGCTTTTCTCTTATCAAAATTGTTGTTGTGGAGGAAAGTACAGCTTTTACAGTCAGAGTAACTGACATGCTTGATACACTGTGACCATCAGCCTAATCTAAGATAAGGGAAATTTCACAATTGACTACCTTCTCTTAAATGAGAGGAGTTCATCAGTATAACATGTGGTTGAAGAAACTTGGAGTTAGGCATTCCTGTGTAATTATGACAGTCTTTAGCTGAGGTCTGGATTAGTTCATTCAATCATCGTGAAAGCACAGCACCATTTCAACATGTTGTAGTTCTTAGCAGATGGAGATGTATTTCAAGCTGTGCATATCTTTGAATGAGACAAGGCAAGCATACAGATAAGTAAAAATAGACTAGGACCCAAAGTGCATTTGCTTTTTCTCTTAAAAGCTGACATACTGCTTGACAGCTACTGAACATCTTGTCCTCTTTGAAGCATTTGTTTTTTATTCCATGAAGTTAATTTGGTCACATTTCAAAAAATGTTGCTCTGTCTTGATTGCATTTCTTATTTAATGAATAGCTCTCACTTGCAGGGTCTCTGAGTATAGAAGTCAGAGTTACGAGCTATAAAGGTGTTGAAATTTTGCAACAATGAATCCAATAAAGAGGATTAATTATTATTTCTGTACTGTAGGCAAGAGAGACTGATGTTTTCTTACCTGGCACCATGAAATGATAATATGGCAATGGATATATGACTTTTACTGACTTTCATGAGCCTCGGGAATGTGAATGCATCATGTGGTACATTTTTCCAGTCCTCAGGAAACAAATTCTAAGTGTAATAAACTAGAGATGGTGTATTTTTCAACTGAGTTGTCTTTACGATAATAATAATAATAATTTGCATGGCTAATGCACCTTTTTTTACATGCAAAATATGGATACACATGTGTAGATTGGATTTTCACTTGGTAAAACTAAAGACTATAAAGAAACTTAGTTCTTTTGTAAAGTGCTTTAAGGTCTACTAGTGAAAACACTGTGTAAGAGCTAGGTATTACTATCTTTTCTTACTTTCTTCAAAAGACTGCCAGGGTGTCAAGGGAACCAGATGTGTGGAATGGTGTTCTTATATTAGAGACTAGTAAAGATTCAAACAAATAACTAAAGTACTTTCTTTGGGTTTACTTAATTTTAGACATTTGAATAATATAATCCCTAATGAAAATGTTGATGAACTGCTATTTTATCACAATTTGTAGACTCTATAGAGAGCCTTAAATAGTGGGAGAATTATAATTTTTTAATTTGATTTTGATAATTTGTCTTGGGGTACATGTGTATTCATGAAATCTGAGAGAGCACAGTTAATCAGAAGGATGGTTCTCAGCCCTTGTACAGCCTCCATTGTGTGTGCAGCTGCATAAATGTTTGATTGCATTAATTGGTATTCAGAAATGCTTGTGCTGTTTTTAAGTATGGCTATATGTATGTTTGGCCAAGTTTTTTGATTATGCTAGATTGCATAAATATTGGTAGATTGCATAAAGATTGGTAAATACATGCATAAAAGTATGATTTTAAGTTGTACGTACATTCCCCATGACTGTCGGTGGATGTAAATAGGGAATACAAACACCTGATTAGTTGATTGCAGCTGAATGTACATGTTCTCTGTGAGCTGTTATTAAAAGTATTTGCATAACAGACATGCACACCCAGTGGTAAAATAGTTACTAAAATTGGAACTCCTCAGCTCATCGACACATACAGGTTAGGAATACAAGAGAGAACAGTTTTGGGATGTAGTAGTCTTCTAAACTACACTTCTTGAATGTATAATTTATAATTTAGAAGGGCTTTCCATCAGAAGGTTGTTTTGGCACTGAGGTAATGATGTTGTGTACTGTGAAAGGACGGAAATGAATCGTTCTGTAGTTGCTGGGGAAATAGCTCTTTACTTAGCTTGAAAGCAGGGACAATGCAGGCTAGAATGGTGTAAAATTGTAATGAATCTTATGTAGTATCAATCCATCTTCATGACAACAGACCCAAACTTTGCAATACTTCAGCTGGCATATAATGAATATGTTATATCACTATGCTAACAAGCTGCTTCAATGTTTTTGTGGATTCTAAAACACTATTGAGGGCATGGAAGCTGTTCAGCTGTATCTAGCTAGAAATAAGAATGAGTGGATATTCCACTGAAATCCTGCACAATAATAAGTTCAGTTTAAATTTGTGTGAAGCTAGATTGCTTTTTGAAAAACAATTTCCATTCTGAAATGGATGATAACGATGTAACTGAATACACCCAAATCAAGATTTTAATTTTAGCATGAATTGCACAGTATTAACAATTTTAGGATTAACTAGCAATGGACCATGTGTTCTTCAGATTATGATAGCTGTTTAAAAATGAGCAATCCACTCACTGTTAATGTAAAAGGGCAAATTTTATCCCTCATGTAACACCCAACAGAAGCCTGTCAGATTTACATCAGATCCTGGTTTTAAAGTTTGCCATTTTTGTTTTGAAAAACAGTTCCATATTGCATTATTCTTCCCAGAGATGGCTGTGTAGCTTTGCGGTATTGTACAGGTTCACTAAAACCTTGACAACCAAGATCCAATCCCATTCCAGAGATTCATGCTTGCTAGCTTAATAAGAAAATGGTCAATTATTATCCTTTTAATCCCACTGCATTTCCCTGAGGAGCAAGGAAAAGACTTTATTGCTTGGCATGTCAGGATTCTGCAAATCCACTGCTACTATTTCAATCCTGGTGCTCATATGGAGTGGGAAAGCAAGTCTTGAAATTACTCTGGAATTTGAATTGAGGTAGATAAGAAATTAGGCCATGGTAGCTCAGAAAGTAGTGAGAGTAAATGAGGGTAAGAGTAAATGTACACAGCCAGCATAGTTGGCTTTTACTGAACTTGGAGACTATCAATTTCATTTTTACTCCTATTTGGATATTCTGAGAACCA
Source organism: Vidua macroura (assembly GCF_024509145.1). Lineage (NCBI taxonomy): Eukaryota > Metazoa > Chordata > Aves > Passeriformes > Viduidae > Vidua > Vidua macroura. The sequence continues at coordinate 15,187,171 of NC_071587.1, read as the reverse complement.
AAAGTGTCCTTATTGTATCCTGACTATATCCACTTTGAATCCACCATGGTGATCTGTTCTCAGAACTGAGACAGAAAATAGCAATTCCTCTGTTCTTGGTAGATCACAGAGGATAGGAATGCTTCCATTAGAAGTCTCTGCTCTGGTAGACTTTCAGCCTAGTAAGTAATGAGTAACATTGCTGTTCCACTTCAGCAGGCTGTCAAATTAAATATGTTTATGTGATGATGCTTCTGGCATAGCTGGCCTAATGCATATGCAATTCATGTATTCAAGTAAAATAAAAATGAAATAGCATGCACAGTGAGTGTATGAGCTGGAAAACCTTATGCAATTTCTGTGACTAAGGTAGGTGACTTGGGTGTTGTGTTTCACCTGGAGCAGGAGGAGAGGCCTCTGGTGTTGAAAGTTGTAGCACTAGTACAGCCAGGGTTCCTGAAATCATTGGAAAAGTTCAGCCTACGTGCCTATCCCCTTGGCACTAAGAGGTAGAATGAGATGAACTGCAATGGCTCCAGCTGTGGGATATATTAGAGTTCTCTAATGCAGACATCTCTAGAAATAAATTGCAAAACCTACATTGCAAAGTGAATGGCAAAAGCTTGACTTTGAGATGTAGAAATACTTGAGTGAAGTCAAAATCTCCACAGGCATCTATGAGTTTTTAACCTATTTTTCACAGGGGCCTTGATGCTTGTTCTAGCTTTTAGCAACTGCTGACCAGAAACAGAGACAGGGCTCTTTTACAAGCCATATAGGAGCTGTTGTAGCTGACTGACTCTCTGGGAGCTTCCAAGGGCTACAAATATAGGAAAGCTTTTACTCTATAATACCGTTTTGCTTTGTCTCTCTTAGAGGTTATACTGAGCACCCTTTATTGTTGAAAAAAGGGCTAACCCTGATCCTAGATTTTTTGTATAAGATCCTAGATTTTTATTTCACAGAGGTAATAACTGCACAACCCCCTCTTCCAGCTAGACAGGTATGAAAAATGTTGAGTGAGGCAGACTAGCCCCTGCTTACTGTTTTGCAGTTGAATACTTTGTGTGCTGGAGGGCATGAGGCAGGGAGGGAAATGGCAAACAAGACTGGGAGACCAAGGACATCCTCTGCTTGAAGACAAATCTGGTGTAATTGGAGTAACTGAAATGTGTCCTGTTTAGGAAATAGGCTGTACTTGTACATTATCCAGATACAAAGTATAAGGACAGGCAATCTTCACTGAGAAGAGAGGAGGAGATATGACAGTCGGAATGAAGGAGGACATTGTGCTGAAAACAGCTTAACATTTACATAGATAGCAACTAAGAGACACCTTGAACTTGAGGCTGAAGACTGAAATGGTAAAACAAGTATAACAGAAAACAATTACAGATCTCCCAGGGCTGGGTGAAAAGACAGATCAGGAAATATTTATGCAGACAGGGAACTGTACTTGGGCTAGGACATTGATCATATGAAACTGCAATTACTCTGACATTGTCTGGAATGAGAATTACAGAGGGATTTAGGAAGCTGGAGCTGTGTGTATTGACAGATTCTTTCTACCCTGCAGCGTGACAACCAACAAGATTAGAAGCCATTCGGAAAAAGCTGCAATGGCTAGGCAAGGCAGCACATCTGCTGATGTCAGCACTCAGGCCAGAATGACATTAGCTGAAAGTTAGGATGGAAGGAAATTGATGTTGAGTGTGAGTATGATTCTGATTTCCAGATGTGAGGAAATCCATGTTCCATTGTACTCTGTGGACTGTAAATTTTGGGTGAAATGAAGAGGATGTCATTTTACTGGATAACATAATAGGTTAGTTTTCAAGACTACAGGTCCTGACATAGGTTTGAAAGAGAATCACTGACCCTAGTGGGGTTTGGTTGTATTTGTCTTAAACTTTTGAGAATATACAGCTGATGCAAATATGATTTCTAACTAGGATCAAGGAAGTAGACAGCAAGTATCTGGCCAAAATTGCAAAGGTCTAGCTTTTGTAAAGGACAAATGAAAAAGAAGATTATACCTGTTAACTAATAGATTACAAAACACTGGAAAATGACAGGCCCAGAGCACAATTTAATTCAGCCTGGTTTTATTAGACAAAAGGAAAGAATGTGGTGCTTTTAAAGAAAAATGTAAAGAGATGTTGAAAAGAAGTAGATCTTTCTAATGATCAAATATTAGATTGAGGTTAAATAATCAGGATTTACTGTCACTGAGACATGTTACTGCAGTTATAGTAATCACATCCATCAAAAATGTAACTTCTCCAGGTATCATCTGATATATACCACATATATGCGCATTAGTTTGCAGTAAAAGAGGAAGGGACAATAGCTTTTCGGACCTTTTCATTTTCCTGCTAGTCATGTTGTTTCTGATACACTTGAGTTGTGCTGTGACACCCGTCTAAGCTATTCTCTCACTAAAAGCTATTAACTCATGATTTAGTGTGTTCAGCCAAATAGCCTTGTATTTGCTTTGATGTTTTTGTGACTGTATCAGGGTAAACCCAGCAAGCTGACATGGAAGAAATGAACCTTTAAAGCTGTATCAGATGGCTACAATATAAATCTAAACATTAATATAATATAATATAATATAATATAATATAATATAATATAATATAATATAATATAATATAATGTAATGTAATATAATGTAATATAATGATATAGAATTCCTCCTATAGTGAAGTTATAAAAGGAAAGTTTACAAAGAATGTAGAAAGTGTTTAAAGAAACTTACTGAAAGCAAACTCTGAATAAATACTGACTAGTGGGACAAAAATCCTCACCCTTTCTCTTGCTGAAATAGTGCAGCAATGTTTAACAGTAACACTTTTTCATATGTGTCTGACAGAATGCTATAAAACAAATACATATTAATGCAAAGTCTGTCATTTCTCACTTTGGACTGTTATGAGACAGGATGGTAGAGGCTTAATGGAGAAATAATGCTAACCTCTTCCATGTTGTTTTCCTTCATGCCATGGCAGTGTGCTTCCATCCAAGTGACATATACTGTGGTACCTAGCGTTGACATATATTTTCTAGCCACTAAGAGACTAAAGGCTGCTTTTAATTTACATATTACATCTGAAAGAGAAGTTGCTGCTCTCCTTAGGGATAGACTATGATAGTTACCCAAATATAAGTGCAATTTTTTTAAACCAATGGAATCAGTGGAGATTGGTTGCATCCACAACTAGCTGAAACTGGACTAGCTTTTGTAGATGCACAAGAATTATTGCTTGAAAGGCAATCTCTGTCCTCCAAACTGTGGGTGAGGTGAATTTGCTCCACAATGCTCCAGGCTGTGTTAATGTGACTTTTCAGCTTCTTGGCTTGAAATACAGTTAGCCAGCTTGCTTAGATCCCACAGAGAGTATGCCTACATTTATTTGCAAAATGCCTTCTTGCCACAGTGTGATCCAACATAAGATACTGAACTTAAGAGTATTCCGTCTGCAGAGCTTCTGTGTGAGCCTAGAGTACACTTAAAACCTCCAAGGGCCTGGAATACATCTGCCTGGAGGATGGAAGATTGCATGATGTGGAAGTATTTAATGCCAGCCTGCAAAAAGACAGCTTTAGGAGTTGTTCTTACTGGGTAGAAAGAGTTAAGACTGACAAGATGGGGATGAATACTTTTTCTGTGAGATGCAGATGACAGCAGTTTTTCACTGAGTTCAAGCACGCTGTTTTCTGCATGTCTTTCCCTGTCTCCTAAACGCAGTTCTGTGTCTCTTTGGAGCTTTCTTATTTCTGCAGAGGGAATCACTGCCATCTCCTGGTCAAGCAACAGAGAATAATAAAATCCTTACACCCACTTATGAGCTGTTCCATTGCCCCACTCTGTAGAAGCAGGGATTTTTAGTGGGGATCCCTATGGGCTTGGTGCAGGCCATTCCATGACTATTATACCAGTTATTTATCTGAGCATTCAGAGAAAAAGGGAATACTTAATTCATTGTAGGATGCCTGTCTGGTCCAACGGGTCCTGAGTACTCAAATTTGTACATTTGTTCCATCATTGGTGTAATATGTAAATGGAGATAAATCCATTATTTGCACTATAAAAGTGGGACAATTTAAGTACTCTGTCCTTAGACAATGCCTTAGACTTCTTTAATAATACCCTTATGGCTCAACAACACTGCTTTTTGTTACAGATCCACATAAATTCAGTCTGTACTTAGAGTTTTGCTTCCTGAAGTGACCATATCAGCACAGGTCAAGAGCATAAAAATCTGTTGGAGTGAATGGCTAAAGGTGTGGCTGGATGCCATCAGCCCTATTAAGTAGCCATACAGTGCCAATAAATGCCTTATGATTTCCTTGCCATTTAAGAAATAGAAACATCCCTGTGACTGCATGTGAAGAGACAAAACTACTTCCTTTAATTTATTAGGAACAGTCATTTACATAAGACCTTTATGCCTCTTTGATCTTTCTTCATCAGAAAATTCTAACTTATATTTAAGTCAGCTTAAATATTTATTTACCCGAATACCAGTTTGGAATGAGCATTTCCTTATTTTTATCTTCTAATAACTTGCCTCCATTGTGACCTCTGAGTTTATAGCCAGAAGTAGATTAAAAAACCCACTTGAATATAGCCACTTCGGAGTGAATCTGCCAGCTACTGCTATATAAAGGTTGCACTTCAAAATGTCAGTACGCATTGTACCTTGTGTGTCTGGAAAAGACTGATGGGTAAGGGGGTAAAGCTGGGAAGTACCAGTACAGTATTTTGAGACTTTGGCTTGTGTATTACAAGAAAAAAAAAAGTACTTAAAGAATGAGACCAGGGGTTTGCAGCCATTTAACATTTAGATTCATTGTGTTTGTTCACATCCTTTCTGCGCTCTAACTCCACAGCTCTCTCAGTCGACTGCATGGAAGAAAAAATTTGGCCAGAAGTTGACACCACTTCTCAATAAGATTAGGAGCAACCTTTAATCTCATTTTTTGTTATTCCTGGTTCCCATTCATATATACAATGAAGGACAATAGTTTTTTATTACCCACCATGTAGTCTGTGGGACGTTCAGGATAAAGGATTTTGTGTATAATGATTTTCATCTTTTTACTTCTTAAAGAGTAGAGCTTATTTTACGGTGTTCTTTCTCATGCTCAGTAGGCTTCCGCTTATTCCCTTAACTGTTTCTAGTAAACAAATAATCTGAGCATTTTGTTATGCCCCAAAGATGCATACATCTGTATCATACGTATTAGCCAAATGTTCCCAAAAACCCCCATGCAGCAGAACAGATAATTGTAAAAGGCTTCTCACCAGGAAATAATTCAGAAGAAATCAAACCTACCCCTGGTAAGTTTTGGGGTTTTTAAATTATCTTAATTCATCTACCAGATGAATTCAGATTAAGACTTTGACCTGTCTTTGATATAAAGTCCAACAACAGCAGACAGCAAAGCAGGAATGGTGGCAGATTTAATCATGGATTTTACCCACATTCAGCAGGCCAGCAGGGCACTCATTTCAGAGACTCATAAGATTATTCTTTCCCCGTGAAATCCTCTTGCTTCTTTCTGGTTCACTGACACCATCTGAAAATGTATTCTGATCTGATATGGTACCACTAACAAAGGAATTCTCTGGCCTTCATCAATAATGGAAGTTGCAAGAGATTTCACTTCTAAACTGGTAACTGATCTTTAAACTCACTTCAAAAACACTTGCCAATCTTGCTGAGCTGCGAGTCAGTGAAAGATTGCACCTGTTTTCCTGTTCTCTCCTACAATGCCTGCTGCTCTTAGTCAAAGGGCAGAAACCAGTCAACACAAGGAATGATTTTCATCTTAACTTTTCATGTTTAAAACCAGAAACCTTCAGGTTTACTGTCAAGCCTATACTTTACTAGATGTCTTAACAGTACAGAGCCATCTTGTGTAGTAGGCTCCAGTGTCCCCTTCTGCTGAAAAAAAGAAATCATTATAATCTTTTCACAGGGTCCTTCATTTAGCTGACCCCCCTCATTTCCTTGTCTCCTTTCAGCTTTCCCTCCCTGAGGTTTAAAACTGATGTCTGTGATCACTATGCAAAAGATAATGGATGTTACCAGCAGTTTGCAGTGTGCCTTTGAAGGAGGTGCAGACAGAGCCGACAGGGTGTGTTACCCATCTGTTCACTGTCAGTTTGTCACAAAGTCTGCCCATGTTTACCAAACAGCATTCAAGGAGGGAAGGATAAAGGGAGTCCTCCAATTTTACACTGAAGTAGATGAGAGAACTGACATGAGCTGTTTGTTCAGCTGGAGCAGGGACGCTGTGATAAGCCTCTGGCAACGGTAAGAGCCTTGGCTGCCCGCAGCCTTCTTCATAGTAATCACAATGCCTGTGGCTCTACCCCTCAACTGGCCATCAGGAAATTCTTGACTTAGGTATGTCAGTGTGCAGAGTTCCAGAAAGGTGAGTACTGGGTTTTCCTGACGTATCTCAGAGTGTGAAGTTCCACCCATGGAGACACAGTACGGAGAGGAGCAGAGGAGAGAGTTCTCCTCCTGCTCCACACTCCCTGCTTTGCTCCTGCACCTAGTGGTGATTCGCTGGACCCTGCTGTGAGCTGATTCAGCTTGCTAACTGAGCAGAGAGCACGCCAGCAAAAGAATGAAGAGATTGTTGCTGAGTTAGCAAGTTGAACCAGTTCACAGAGAAGTGAGGTAAGTGCCAAACCTGGCCCAGGACATGCCAGAACTACGAGGCTGGAGCCCTTCTCTTCAGCTGAAGCACCAAATCGCTGAGTACATGTACGCCCGTGCTCTCAGGCAACCCCCCCATTTGACCTTACATTTAAGCATACATGACTGCTGTGCCAAGCAGCACCTAGAATCAAAGAAAGATATTTTCAGGGAACTAAATTAAATGAAGGGGAATCTGTTGGTTTCTGTAGAAGTTCTGTCTAGGGAAAGACTAAATAAGAGAGAAGGATTTCCATGTTGCCAGATGTATCAATCACATGGGTGTCTGTGGAAACCCAGGGCACCGGGAATACTACTCTGTCTGCTCTGGGGTGTCCTGACCACCAGGGGAGCACTGACTTTGACCCTCATTCATGGAGAAAACTTCCTAAGCCTCAAAGTAAACTAGAAACCACAAAAGTGTGAAATAGATTGTAGAGATTGTAGATAGTAGTATAGTGTGTCACATGGGTGAGAAATTTAGGTTTTAGGATTTTTATTATATTATATTATAGATGGGTTCAAGATGGAGGATATAGGGTGTTTTCTTGAGTTCCTTTCTTCTTTCTTCTTCTTCCTCTTTCTTCTTGGGTTTAGGTGGTGTCTTGTAATTGGGTAGAAAAATCTACATTGCGGCTCTTTAGGGGTCAGTTATTGGGTTAGAAAGGAAAATAATTTAGGTGTCACTTCTTAATTGGGTAGCTTAGTTTTTGATTAGACTTAAAAGGCCTTGTCACAAGAGATTGTTAGCCATTTTTGTGCTGTTTTTTTCCTGCACGCAGAGTCTGGTGCAGACAGTGTGCTGAAGTTTTGATAAGATAACAATAAACAGAAGCTGAAGACCGAAAAAGTCTAATGTGTCTCTCATTCCTGACACAGAACTGCTCCAGGAGGGTCTCCCCTGCCAGGGGAGCCCCCAGGGAGATGCCCAGCTTGGGGCCAGCAAACTCACAGGTGTCCTATGTCTAAACTGTTGAAGTTTTGTGGCTCTGCAAAGACAGTAATTTATGAAAAATCTCTTCCATTTAAGAGAGAACATAGAGAAGAAACTATAAATAGAAAAAATAAAAAATAAATGATTATTTTTACAGTCTGGCATATTTTCATCTTTGTTCTTTTGCATCCCCCATTAAATCATGCTTTAGCGCTTACTGCAGGACTGAAGCAGCTGCATATAGGGTGATTTGAATGCAGGGAACCAAAATCTCCTTCCCTTATACTGACTATACTTCTACTGCTTTCAATGGAGATGTATTATTAAAAAAATAGCTAAAAGTTTTAGTTCCTGTTGATGAGATTCATCTGCAGGATTAGCTATTGATCTTTTAGTGGTGATTTTAATTTTAATATCAAGTGATATTAATATCCTGTGAAGAAGCTGGCTTAAATGCCAGGGGAAAAAATGCATCCTGACATGCTTTTGTGAAGCAATCATTTCTTAGGTGTTTTCAGTCAGGAAATTAAACAAAGAATGTCTCAGTCTTCCCTCTGGCTGTCCCATGATCTCCACTGTTTTGTCAAAAAGAGGAAAAAAAAAAAAATCAGGTGATTAAAATCCTTTTAAATCCTGCTCTTTCAGAGACTTTTATCTTCCTCATTTTTTTTAATTCCAAGAGCTGATGAACTGTAAGGGATTGGTCAGAGAGAGAATTGTGCATACAGCCTTACCATCTGACTTAGTTAATCTTCCAAAATGCAATCCGTCTGAGTGCTAACTGTAGTGAATTTAATGGAATACAAGGTTAAATTGAGAAACTAGAAATAAATCCTGTCTACAGGCCAGTCACTAACTGAATAGCTAGACAATGCCAAACCCCTGCCACTGTAATGTAATTGAAGTGTATGGAAAAGACATCCTCTTTCAGCACCTACCAGCAGCAGCTTCCATTACAGGTGATAGCACTCTGAATATATTCAGGCCATACTGGTGTAATAAGGGGAAAGGAGTGGGAATGGACAGTTGTCCTCTCTTTAAAATCTATTTTGAGGGGTTTTGTAGTTTTAAACAGATTGCAGTTTACTGTGTGTATCAGTTTTAGGACACATATGAAAGCTCTTAATATGTTTGAAGATTTTTATGGTCTGTCTAAAACTGGTGAGACTTAACACTTTTGAGGGTAGTTATGAGGAGTCTCTCTAGCAGTTCATCAACTGTGTCCTGTCCAGATGAAAAAAAAGTAATATTTCTGGAGTTGTATTATGCAAAAAATCATGTGAAGGACATAACGAGCAAAAAGATATGAACAGTTAAATTAATTTTTAATAATCACCATTAATAGTGTTCATTCAGCTGTATTGATCAAAAATTGCTTTCTGAAAACAATTTCCTGTGACTGCTTAGGCTGTATTTGCTTATTACCCATTATTATATTAATAAGTGGGAAAATTCATTTGGAGAAAGAGAGAGCCTAGGAGCGATTCCCTGCATTTCCTCTGGCTTTCAGGGGCAAGAAGCAATTTTGCCTGTTTGAGTGTCATTCAACTGCAGTAAAGGACAGCACCAGGAGAACCAGTTCAGGGCAATGCACCCGACTAAACTGTGTCGTCATGACAGGGGCTGATGGATCTTTACATAAAAAAGCTGAATTCTATATGTGTCTCTTTTGGAAAGCTCGTTATTTTATGGGTGTGTATAGCTGGACAGGTTTTGAAATGTCCTGCTGACAAAAATGGGCAAATTATCCCAGTGGAGCTAACTGAATATTTACTTCTTTTGTCTCTTTAGGGGATCCAACTACTCCAGACTGCATTGCAAACCTGGGCTACTGTTCTTAATATCCTTTCAGCTGTAGATATAGGCAGCATAATTGTAAAGCGATAGTGGAAATTTCTTTGCTTGATAGGGAGTTTTTAGTTTTAATTCTGCAGCCCCTGCTATTTTTTAGAATCTGACAATGGAAATTTCAGATTCACATCTAACACGGCATTAATTTGGAAGAGGGCACTCTGTCCTTTTATGAGTTTCCTTAAACACGAATCCTGTGTTTAACTGTGATAAACACTTACACAACTTTAATGGTTACCTAGTATTTTGTTATTCTGGGTGGAGAAAAGCCTTGCGTTGACTGTCTGCTGATCACAAGCAACCTTCTGAAAGATTGGCTTGGCCCAGCAGAAGTTGTTTCCATCTGAAGAAAAGAGGAATCTTATTCTCTCCTTTTCTATCTTAGCATGGTAATTTACCTTCTCTGTGTTTAATTTCTCCACATGCAAAGAGGGATAAGGCTGTTTATCAGCCAGTAAATGCACAGCTGAGGTAGTTTCTATGGATTGTTAATGCACAGGTATGCTAAAATTGTAGCTTTAATTCCATTACTAATTGCAAATAGGGAAGTTTCCTGGAGCCTTTATCAAACAGACATAGTAAATGGGACTGTGCTTTTGTAAGCCATGGCAACTTGCCATAAAATCTTTCTCCTGCCTCATTTTATTTCTGAAAAAGGCTGTTGAAACCAGCAGGAGTTTTACTTACTGCTGCTTACAAAGATATTTCCATGAGATTTAATGTATTTAACAAATTTATGAATATTCATGAATAAAACTTAACTACTAATATGTGGTTTCCTATGGGTTTTCTACACCACTTTGAGACCAGACTCAGATGAGTCTGATCTCAGCTATTAAGGCAAATTCTAAACAGTATTCTCGACAGTTTTTAATGGTTATAAAAAACCAAACTAAAGGAAATTCACTTGATGAAGGGAGAAACCCAGAGTTTCTCATCAAGAACCTTTCTGGGGTATACACAAAGAGGAAAGTTAGGAGGAAAAATTGCTAACTTTGAAGTACAGGTTGTTCAGAGGTCAGAGGATGCCTCCACTGCCATGCTATGAAGTTATTTCTGTGCTGCAAAAATCCTTGTATAGCACAGGACATATTGCTTGTGTGCAGATTCTCAAGGTGGTTCAAAAATGTTTCATGCCTAAACCAATAATAATTCTTGTAGTGTTTAAGACTCAGAGGCACCATGGAATTAATAAAGGTTTCAGCTATGGTTTCTTTCCTGTTTCTAACAATTCTAGTTTCTTTTAGGTTGCCACAAAATGCTGAACTAAAGATTCCAGGGAATGGTCCACAGAAATTCTGAAAGATTTTACCAAAACTTGGGTATCAAATTTTAAACCTGACTTTGTACCTCCAGTGCCTAATGATTTATTTTGTGTGACCCATACTCTGCAGTTGCTGATAGTTCATTTTATTGCCATTAAAAAAATTCTGACACTCATTACTGCAACATTCTTTTGCAGCTTTTTTCAATTGCCTTTGGATTTTGTTATCCTAAATGACATTTTATATTTTTTTTTTCTCACCAGACCATTTATCAGATCATTGCTGAACAAGTCCTGGCAGATCCCAAGAGAGATGTGATCAGTGTAGTGCTGATCACACCCATCCAGTGTGAAAACGATGTTGTTTCTCAACAGTTACTCAAGAATTTCAATGCAATTTTAATGCAGTCATTTCAGTTAGAATTACATCTTGTTCTCATTTCGCATCCATACAGAGGTGAAATAGCTCCCTACTTCATAGTTTTAAACTACTGCTTAAAAAGTTGAAAACTTCTGTTGTGTTTGTATTATATGCTCAAACCTGGTGGTTGCTGCTGGTTTGCAATCAACTCTATAACACTGATTCCACTGAATTTATTGAAACTACACCCAAGCGGGCAGAAGAAATAAGGCTCAAGGTTTGTAATTTCTTGCAACAAGACACAACATGTGTTGTACCAGCTATAAAATTACTTATTATTTCCAAAAACTATAATAAACTCCCTGAAAAATAAAACAAACTGATGGCCACATTAACTTTCATGCGATAATTTGCAGATAAATTCCATCAAAAACCCCAGCATTCAAACCCCTCTAGTAATGTGAATTTGATTTTTGCACATTAAAACTGTGATAAAGCCATGCTAATTATTTTTATTTATCTCAAGATGAGACTGTCACTCATGTAAGTAATTATGTAAGTAATTTAAAGCTGATTAAATAGTAATGCTTCTTTCTGCATTGCCTTTAATGTGCATGTAACTAAATTTAACTTCAAGCAGGCTCAAGAAAATAATCACTGATTCAAACATTAATTACTAATTTTAATCTTAATTCATTTAAAAACAGACCTATTTTTTGCAGACTCTGCAAGGCATTAATTGACATTTAACAAAATGAGTCATTATTTTGGCAAGTAGAAATATTTTTCAAACAGTGACTCATGACAACCAGAAGGGGTTTTTTAAGAGCTCCAAGGGAGCTTTGGCAGCTCAGTGAAAGCAGCTCTATTTAGCAGCAATTTGGCTTCTCCAGGATGACTGGAAAAGTTGTGGTAACTCTCTGCTCTTCACACCAGCCAGGGTACTGCTCTCTGCTTTCACTGCTGCCAGTGGGTGAGAGAGCTGAAGAAAGTGTGTCCTAAAGCAAAGAAACAGCTTTATTGAGACATGCTGGAACAGGATAGAGAACACTTTAGATCAGTTTAGAAAGGTAAGAATCAGGAGGTTTATTGCGTTTTTCTAATCCAGTTTGAAATGGATAGAGAGTCTGAGCAATCTGTTCAGGATTTGACCCAGGACCCAGAGCCTTACTACAGTAGGGCTGGTTTTTTTTGGAGGTTTTCTGTCTAGACCATCTGTACCTGCTAACCTCCCTTGTTAGGAACTGGGAGAGTAACAACACTCTCCAAAAACGGGACAGATTTTTGGATGTAAATTCCTTTGGTAAAGAACTACCTTTTTGATATGTAAGTTGTAAAAATTAAACCCAATGGCTGACTGGTTCTATATGTTAAGAAAAACTGCATTAATATGTCAGTAATTTTTCTAATAGTAGATCTTAAGCCCCGATGAGATTATTACAACGATCACGTGCAATAAGTGACAAATGTCACTCATGGGTTTTACCACTTTTTTCTGCTGCTAATTCAATCGCTCAGTTTTGCTCACTCAAATCATATGCTTTGTAATCGCAAGGGTGACCAGGACTCCACCTAAGGGAGTGTACTGCATGTTGACTACATACAGTCAGCCTTAGCAATTTCAACTTTCTCACCCTTCAGCTCCTCAAAGAACCCATCTTAGAACTGGAGAGAGCTTGCATGCTCTCCTGCTGCACCAGGCACTGCTTCAGCCTTTACAAATTGCTTCAGACAAGTTATTTCTTTTTTTGTCAAAGCCTGACGGAAGGAAAACTTTCAGCCAATATTTAGCCCTGTATTTAGTAGTTATGTTCAGATTGAACTGTCTTTACCTTTCTCATTATTATTTTCTTATAAAGGCATCTGTTTTCTTCAACACCTAGCTACGGCATTTTCACTTAATTCTTTGAACAAAGCAGAGAGGCCTGAACACTTCTCCATCATAACTGACCATTTGTTTCCTAGTCCAGGCTTGAGCTTTCATGATTCTATCAAATTGCCTCAGTGTCATCTTGTGACAAACTCTATGACATGTCCTTTTATTATCAATTAATAAGAAATATAGCAAAATATTCTGTTTAATTTTCAACAGCATGAACTAATATTTGTGCAGAAAAATCTAATCCCACTAATTTCATCCCATTCAAAGTCCTTCAGGGATTTTTTGTATGTGTACCAAGATCCTTCACAAGATTAGTGTCTCCCAAATCAGCATCACCCCAGCCTGCCAATATATGTGCTTCAAAGTCAGTTATAAGACACATACACAAGGAATTCCACTCACAGCTGCTACCCAACCACAGCCACCTCATCATAAAGCTGCTATAGTTCTCATGTTCTCCATCTTGACTGTTTTCCACCTTTTCCACACTTTCACTGTATGCGATGTTCCAAATCTACAAAATCTGCACTTGTTCTGTTGTGCCAGGCCTGATTCTTCACTTTTAGCCCTGGAAATTCTGCAGACCTAATCCCTCTTTGCTTGCAAGTTGGTTTGTGCACTGCCCTCTTCTTTTTCCACTTGAACCTGATAGTTCCCAGCACTGATTCCAACCCCACAATTTTACATCATCAAACCAGTTTTTCTTTTCTACCTTAACAGGAGTCTGTGGTCTCCCCCACAGCTTTAGGGGACTGCACAAACAAGAAGAGTTCAGCTCTACACTGCCAGTTTGAGCTGAAATCAAACTCAGCTTTCCCCTTACCACTTAAACTTCTGACTGCTCCCCATGACATACAAGCACATCAGAACTTAAAACTGCTCAACAGAATGCAGGGAAAAAGAACTAAGGGGTGTAACAGAAAATGAGATCAACCTTCTTTCCTTATAATATAAACCAACGTTTAATAATAAAAACGTCTCTCAAGTTTTAGGTGAGAATAACACATACATTTCAGTGTAAAACAGTGCACAGTGTAAATGCCCTTGGACACCCTTCTCTGCATCTCTCACGTCGCCAGAGGCTGCAGGCATGGGCCAGGATCCTGCCCAGGCCATTCTGCAGAGCACAACTGATGGGGACACAAGCAAGGCTCGCCCAACGGGTTCTTTTTTACTTTGGGGTGTTCCTACAGTTCTTATTGTACTAAGTACATCTGAAATTCTGGATTCAGTGAAGAAACATCCATTTTTTCTTCAAATACCAAATGGTATGAGTAACTTTTCCAAAATTAACAAAAAGTGCATTGAAATAGAGATCTGCTCATCTGGTTGCAGTCCAGTACAGACACCCAGTACCAAATCTATATCCCAAAGCTGGCAGTCCATAGGCTGTCCTAGTTCCCTGCAACACGTTGCTGCAGATCAGAGGAAACAGTTAAAAGTAAGAAAAAAAAAAAAAAAAAAGAGATAAAATCAAAAATAAGTTACTTCCTGAAAATTATTTCAGTCTGTGAGAGAAAAACAAATATTAAAAAATTAAAAAACACGATTCAGAACAAACTGCATCCCCCAATTTCCCATAAAGTTTTGTGTTCACGAGAAGATTAGAAAAATTAGAGAGGCCTTCATGTCCAAATGAAAACATCCATTAGTGTTTCAGTTGCTTTGAATGTTAATAGAATAAAATTAAGCCCACTAAAAAACAAGCAACAACACAAATAAAACCCCCAAACCTTTATTTTCTAAAATATACATTACTGCAAAGCACTCCTGGGTTTCCTGACTGGGAGCTGGTTTAAAGGAGGCTGTGGAGGAACAGGAATGGGGAGTTTCTTGTACACCTGCAATGTTAGGGAGGGTTGGTCATGTTAAGGCACTCACTCCAAAAGAACATTATTTCTGTCCTGAGACTGCTGACATGCTTTGATTAGTTTCAGCCAGTAACTTGGAAAAAACTACAGTGCTTAGGGTAATACTGACAGAATGGAGAACAATTTTTCAAACAAGAAAAAATAAAGAACATAATATACATGATTCCTTTTTTCTTTTAACTTAAAAGCATCCCTAAATACATCTTAATAACTGTATTAAAGACTACTTAAATATTGAAGGTTTTAAATAATGTAGATTTTTTCAGTAAACTGGGAGTAGCTGTGTAACTGCCAGTATATTGGTCCCATTTTAAACAATATAATTTTTATTTTCGTCTTGTACATATAATAACATGATCAAAACCACGTATTATTCCACTCCACATAAATAAGTATAGTTCTTCTGACCTGTTTTAAAAACTACATCTGTTGAAATAATCAGATTATGAGACTGTATTTTTTCTTTGTAAAGTTTTCGTAAAAATCCTACACTCCTCTTCATTAGCACTGTATTCTGGACTACATAATCACAGGGCATTAGTAAAAAGAGTTAATCAAAAACCTGAAAGCTACAGTAAGTAAAATGAAGTAATGATAAGAAGTATTACGGAATGTATACTCTGCAGCATAGAGAGATTCTCTCACTGGGCTGAAGTGGAAAATTACTCCAGAAGAAATTCTTTATGTTCCTATTTGAATAAGCCATAGATTGTGCTATTCTTTGCTCAAAAGTGCAGGTCAGTTCATGAAAAAGTGGGATTTATGAAACTACCACTAAATGACGTTGACCAAAACCTGCTGGCAGTTAAATGGGTGCCAGGGGCAGTACAGGGAGAGAGAGAGGTGTGTCCAGCAGGATTTTCTGAACCAAGATGTATCTTGAAGTCCACAACTTTCTGGTGGTTGCACAAACAAGTCACCAGGAGAACTCTGCTTTCTTTGAGCATTTTCCAGACATCTGAATGGCAGCAGCATCCATTCTTGCCTGTGGTGTTTGTTTCAAGAATTTGAAGTCAAAGAAATACATGGATCCTGCATGGGCTCCAGGAGTTCAGAGACAGATTCCTGATGCCTGGGCCAGCAGGTCCCTCTCCTCCAGAGCGCAGCAGCACCATCGGGGTCAGTTCGCAGGTCCTCAGCCAGGGCTCCTCAGAGCTGAGTGCTCTCCTGGGGCTGCCAAGACGTGCCTCTTACTCCTATAAATCCCCCTCTGTAGGTGGCTGGCACAACCTATAGAGTCTTTAGTACAGAGTAAGAGTAGGGAATTAAAGATCATAGGGATAATGACAAAGTTACTGGATTCACGTTCGAGGGTCAGCAGCTTCTTTGTTATTCTGCAAGCTTTAGAGGTAATGACATATCAAGAATACTCCTATTTTTAATCTTAGTAATTGCAAGTTTAGAAGTACCACTAGCCATCCGTTAACTAAAGTAAGTATTTACAATCGCTGTTGACAATATTATTTGAGGGTCTACATCACTTCCTCTTAATTTTGGCTCAGTTTGGTTCTTCAACAGTCCCTTCTCTCTTTTTCTATTTCTTTTGATTTTAAACGCAGTTCAGCATTTCACCTGAACAAAAAAGCTCTCCTTGACATACAGGTTGAGATACCAAACACACAAAAGAACATATCCTGCCTGTTGACATGCTTGAACAAATCTTAAAATCAATAATCATCTTCTCAGAGAAATTTTTTGATTCACAAGATTTACAAATTGAGAATAGTGGTTAAACACATGTTTAACCACTAAGCACATGTTGACTTGTCATTCATGTATGATTTTGTGAGCTTTTTCTTGGCTTTTTCTTCTTTACATCAGAATAAATTCAAGTTTTTTATAACTTCTCTTTCAAGACAGCTATTACAGATTTGTGCTAAGAAATATAATCCTGGGAGTTAATTCACCAGATCTCCTTTTCACTTTGCTCAGTTTTGTTTTGCATTATGGTGGAACCCAGTAGGAACACACATATCTGAGCTTTATTGCCCTGAAATAATCCAAGTAAATAGTTCTGGAATTTATCACTGTGATTTAGAGTGTACTTAAAAGAAAAAAAATTCCTGATTTTGTGATTTGTTTTTAAAACTACTCTTTTTGAAGGTATCATGGTTATGGCCGTATCAATGGAGCCAAAGTAATGTGTGGCCATTAATATGACAAAATAACTACACTGCCAAAACACTGATGGATGGCACCCAGGCCGTGGTACAGGAGCCAACACCATTGTTTTGTTTGTTTTTGAAATAAAATCCAACAGAAGGAGAAGGTTCTAAATGCAAAATTTTACTCTTTTCTCTCTGAGAAAATGAACCAAGACTGTTAGAGGGAGCATCACCAGTGTCTCTAAAGTTTAAAATAATTTTCTGTAAACATTTTGAGGAGTGGATAGGAGAGAGAAAAAGAAAAATTAAAAAGGGTAATTTAGACTAACTCAGAAGTCTTAATGGGTGAATAAGATATCAGTGTTTAAGGATGTTTTCTTAACACTGAACCAATGTGCTCTTTGGAGGACTCAGGCACTAGCAAACACATTTGTTCTGTCTGAAGATATGACACAGACTTTGCTGGACCTTTTCTGACACTGATTCTTGTAGGCCAGAATCGTTTTGCCTTCATGTAAACAATGCCATTAACAACAGCAGAATCAGAAGTTTCTCTGGTAGTTGTACAGATAGATTCTGTATATATCATCATCTAAACCATGACAAATTGTTACTGCCATTGTGGGAAAATGCTGTGTTACAGTTTATTAAAGAACATTCTTTTCTCTCTGAGAGGTGAAATTGGAAGAAACTGACCAAAGATACTTTACTTAAAAGTAAATGTGTTATTCTCTTGTAGAGAGAGAAGAACATCTGTATCTCCCATTAGGTGCAGTAGGACTCACAAATGTACAGTACTTTTCAAAGCTGCCTTCTAGACAAACCCATATATAACCATGGGCAGCTGAGGTTCCTTAGGGCTGAATTAATGTGTGGTTACTCTGACTGGAAGTGCTTGCTCTTAAACCTGCTCTGCCAGAACTAAACCATCAGATTCTTGTAATCTTTGCATATCTGCAGTCAAATTTGCTGTTCAGGAATTTTTCTTTCTAAACATTACAGAGATGACTGTCCATCACTAGCTTTGCCAACTCAATAGTCCAAAAAAGATCAGCTATGTTTGATTCAGAAAATGCAGAAACCCTTGAATCTGATGATCTGCAAATCAGCAAAGGTGATTAATCTATAGTGTGTACTTCATTTAGTACAGGGAGAAAAAAAGAATGATTTTTTTTTCTTTTTTTCCAGTATTGCTACTAAGATCATATTTGGTTATAGCAGGAACTCTACAAATGTTACAGAAACAAAATCAGACCTCAGAGAAAATGTATAATACATAATAACCTACCGAGGTGCATGCTGTGGCATTTGGTCCATCACTTTCAGATTCTTGGCAGAGATTTCAACCCTTGGTCCCTGTGGAAACAGAGAATTTATGGTACCGACAGTATTGATAAAGCAAATGATCCTTAGGAAAAAATATTATAATGGGAGTGTGGTTCCTATTTGAGAATCCATTAACTACTTCTAAAATATTTTGAATCCATTGGATGGATACAATTATCATCTATGTTTACTTAAAAGATAAATTAGTCCTGAACTACTTTACAAGCATTGCTGTCTAGCACTAGGTAATTTCTGCTATTTTAACACTATGATTGAGACTTAGTTTTTTTCTGTACAGAAATTGTCTTAAACATTCTGCACATTCTCTCTTTTCTAACCGTCAAGGCACACACAACATACACTGAGGCATAGGTTTGAATTGCTGTAGGGGCTGTACATACAAAAGTTAACTTGTTTCTCACACACAGGTGTAGTTACTCAGCCATTAGTAGGAGCGGGGGGACTTGTAGGTTTGCAGTGCACAAAGTACCATGCCACAGCACAATAAACTGGTGTTTGCACCATGATGGACAATGGTGGCATGCAGCAGACACATGCAAACACTCACCTGCTTTCGCATGATGTCTGTAGCTTGCATGATACACTTGGGCAGGAGTCCATGGCTGCGGGCCAGTATGGCTGCTTGCTCCAGGGACACACTCAGTGTACTCCTGAACGAGGGAACAAGACTTAGGAAACCACAGATCATAGCTTAGAAAGAATAAATAGGCATGTGCAGAACACTTACCTGTTAAGTATATTGCTTCCGTTAGCTATTTACTTTTTCAGATTTTCTTACATACAAAACTATTAAATGACTTCAGTCTTGCTGTACCTGGATACTGCAATTATTTGAGTCTCCAGCATCATTACTACAAGGCTGTGTGTCACTGCTCTTCTGCATTGATTCATTTTAAAGGGATTCACAAATTAATCTTTACTTTTGAGACACTGGCAGAATAGTGGTGTGTTTCAAAATCAATGTGTGCACATACCAAGATTCTAAAGGTATTTTTGAGCAACTTCCTACATTTTCAGTGTGCAACTGAAGACAATGCTGACTACAAGTTCTATGCAACGAGATCACTTGGTCAGTTGCACTGGATGAGGCACTGAAACACAAAATATTTTGTGTCGATACTACTTGTTAACAAAATTATTAAAAGTTACAACCTACCCTAAAGTAAAGATGGCAGCAAATTTAGGTCCTTATTACATTCCCTTAAAATTTCCCTTATTTTGCTTTGAATAGAATCACATCTCTAGAAAGAACAGAAGCTGCCATCAGAGAAGTAGCACACAGGTTTAACCCTCACTCACCTCTGCATCCCAGTGGCGCACATGGTGATCTGACAGGCTCCCAGCCGGTAACAGAGCTCAGAGGATATGGGCAGCAGGCCAGCTCCTGATGAGGCAGTGCTGGAACATCCTGACTGCATTGGCTTTGTACTAATGAAAGACTTCAGCAGCCTGCAAAGCTCATCCATTGCATTGATAGGGCGAATAAGCTAAACAAAGCAATACAAAAACAACCCGTAGTGTATTAACACCAAACTATAAAGACATTTACAAGTCTTTATACTATTGTCTAAGCATAATATTCTACACGAGCGTAACAGCCATTAAGTGACAACTACATACAATATATATGAACTTTTGAAGTGGCAAAATAAAATTACTTATGCTTGGGACAATTTTTTATCCCAAATCACACAGATTATTTACAATGTGTATTACAATTGCAAATATGTTCCCTGCAGTAGCATTTTAATGCTTTACATGCACATATCCACGTCACCTGCCCAGTTAGACAGACTGCAGACACCCTGAGATGCCGGGCAGCATCTATTGTCTTGTTTTCTCTGCAACAAAGTGAACAAAGTGTAACAAATTGCAAACCGAACCTGTGGGAGAAGAAAATGAGCCAATTCTGTCTGGAATCAGACACCGTGTTTGGCAAGGGCCAGCAGGGTCACACAAAGTCTCCTTAGTGCTGCAGTGAAGGGGGTTTGTGTCTACCCAGGTTCTGAACATTTTCTTCTCAACAAAAGAACTGTAGCCAAGCTTCAGAGAAATTCAGATCCCCCCTTTAAGGTTGGGAATATTTTAAAATGTTGTTTGTGTTTGTATAGATCTGCCATACAGGTATCCCACAACTGGAATTTTAGAGATGTTGAAATAATACTTCCATGAGAGAATTTATTGCAGAAATAAGCTCAGAAACAATACCTGGTCAATCTTCACTGCAGTAGTATTGGAATCAGTGGGCAAGTTTGATCTCTCTAGGTAAAATGTCCTGCAAAAAGGCCAGCAGGTACTACATTAGTTGGGTTTGTCCCACTTCAAGCACATATATGTTACACTATCTTGTATAAAACAGCTGAGAAGGTTACACTAAAAATCTTGCACTTGAAGATCTGCTTCTGTATTGAACCATTGAGATTGCAGTAATTTACAGAGTCTGTACTAACATATTCCAAATCCCCATTAAGAAAAATATAATTCTAGCTCTGCACGAAATTCTGAGGTCAAATCTGCATTCCTTCTGAATGGGCTAAACTGTAGGGAAAAAATTATCAAGTTTCCCACATAATGAGGATCTCCAAAAATCCTATTTGTACAAAACCCTCATCAGGAATGAAATGTCTTTTTCATTAAATTTTAAGGCCCTTAAGAAGGAGTGCTCTGAAATTTTCAATGTCTTTTAAGGTAAAGTAGAAGTACAAAATACCTGAGTTTACGGTAGTATTGCTGCACTTTTTCAAGTGAAACACCATTAATTTGCTGCGGGAGTTCTTCTAGAGATGAACCAGCTGGTTGTGAATGCCCCTCTGTACTCTCCAGAGCTGAAGAAGAAAACACTTTACTAAAGCTATGTTATTAGTGGTTTTTTTAAATTCATTTATTTATCTCTGCATCATCTCATTGCTCAGCAGGTGACTGTTGGATCAGGTCAAGGCTGATTCTGTTACTCTATAAATTTAATGATTTTCCAAGTATGGGAGTACAATGGTAGTATCACAGAGGTGAGCTTCACAGAAAGCAGTTCTGTCTGACAGCAATTACTCCCCTTTAGTGGTCCCTTGAAAGAAATTTCCTGTGTTGTATTTTGGTGTGAATATTTGCTTATCAAGTCGATTTCTAGCCCAGATGATTCTGTCACGGTGTTCGCTTTTTAAAACACTTCTCTGTAGCCTGGGCACATCTCTTGATCCTACACTAGATCAAACTATCCATGTAGTCCAGTATAATGTCTCTATGGCTGAGGCATAAAAAAGCCCCAAACAAGCACATGTTCTCATGACTGTCTAATTCTAAAGTCTAGCACTCCCCCAGGGCTTCCTAAAATAGAAATATCTGCTTCCTAAGTAAGTCTGTAAGTCTCAGCTACTTTTCTTAAGAGCTTCATGGTCATTTTTTATTTTTAATCTTTCAAAATCGGTAGTTAGCTTTTTTCCCCTCAAGAAAGCTTTTTATAGACACCTTTTGTAAAGAGCACTGTGTGCAGTTTCAAGGTTCCCCCATTCTGAAACCGAGCAGGCAGCTTGGAGAAGTAGTAGCTGTCAAGATAAAAGATAACCTTCAAGGCCTGACGACTTCCTTCAATGTGGTAGACAACATGAGTATCTGGAGAAAAAAAAATAAAACACTTGTTGCTTTACCACAGCAGGAGAATTTTGAAACCACTGCTATCTGAGTTTGTTAGATTACCTAATGACGTATCACATCACCGTAAGGTGAATATGGGAGAGCCTTTTTGGAAAGAATGCAGGCTCTGAAATCTTATACTTAAAAGATCATAGTTAGTGTGACCTAGTATGATGTTTGATCCAAATACAGTAAATATAGTTAATAATTAGAATCCCATGTTGTTTCATGGCATTTCATATCCAGTAGACATGAAAAGAGAGATCTGGCATGGTAAGACACTGGACACTGAAAAGCTGGGAATTCACCACAGGGAGCGAGGTGCTAATTCTCGGTCATATCTCCTCCCCCTGCACAGAATCACACAGATGAAGCACACTGGCACAGGCCACAGCTACACAGCACAGAACATGCACCACCATTCTATTGTGTCAGTCCTGCCTTAGGGGCTGTGTCCTTGCAGGGGAAGCTGAGGGAATACAGCAGTGCTTCAGAGAAGCTGCCCAGTGCTCTCCAGGTGTGACATGGTCTCTTAGATTTACTATCATAGAGGATATTAATCCATAGAACATACCAAAAAAAAAAAAAGTGCCTCAAAGAAACAGAGAATACTCACTTGCTACAAGACTTCCATCCAGCTGCTTGAAAAAAAAGGCTACTTTGTCTAGTTCAGCCAGAGTAATCTGGATGTCTTCCAGCATGGTGCGCTCCTCCTTCTGTAGGGCAAGGCAACAGATACAAATAGGTTATTATCTGCCAGAAGATGAGTGACAGGAAAGTACTGTTGTTATGGGCATGTTTTGGTTCAGGACACCTAAAGCAGAGTGCAGAGCCTTCCATTAGCTCCATCCCAGCCAGGAAATCACTAAAAGCTTTTTAACTTTGTGATACAATTTTAACCACCCTTTGCTTACATGTCATTTGATGTGATTCACGGAGTAGAGAGGATTAAAAACAGAGTAAATTTGAAGGGATCTCTTTCTCCAAACTTTATATCTACAAATGTGAAGAACAGCTAATCAGTTACTCCAAAATAAATACTGATACCTTCTATGCAATGCAAACAAATAGCAGCTACATGCATAGATGGTCTGGACTGTATTTTATAAAAAATCTCCACACTCAATCTACAATGTCTACAAAGCGGAGGAAAAAAAAACCTCCCTTCTCTATAATATCAGAGCTACCTGTCTGTTTTATGCCTCTCTTTTCTGAGCATTTTTAGAGTTTCAGCAGCTGATCTCCTGTAGCTGTGGCTCATCTGTTCATTAGGTGCAAATTAACTATGCAAGCACAGCTCCTCTCCTTAGACACAGTGCCTCAAGCCCCAGCACCACAGACCTCTCACCACAGAGAGAGACTGAACTCTATCTGTATGTCTGAACTCCTGCAATACTCAGAACTTCCTCACCTGTTTGGGAGATGCATGTCTTCACCAGGGGATGGCAGAGGACACTCATCCCACCAACAGCTGGCCACTAAGACCTCTAAATGCAGCAGCATTACTCCAAATATGAAGGCTGACTGTTTTCTATAGTTTTCTAGTGTGACAATGGGTCCAGCATTTGTGAAGAGGTGAATATGACTGGATATGGAATATGGCACTTAGTTGTCAGCAGTGGAAATCTCCAGAGTTTGCAGTAGTGAGAGTCTGAATACACTGCTGAATGCACGTAAGACGTTCCACACCTCTGGCTGTGCTGAGTGGCACAGAATCACACAGGCAAATGTAATCAGACCCAAGGATACCACAATTCTTATTCTTACCACGGTGGGGGAGAGAAGAGACTGGTAGTTCAGTAAAACTCCAGTGGCTGCTATCTGTTCCAGCCATTTTCTGCTGGCATCTCTGCTGCTTTCTTCATATTCCCCATTGTTGTTGTACCGATAGTTGAGAGCAGCCAATAACTGCTCTGAAAAGGTGCAAACAGCAGCCACAAGAGACTGACAGAATATGGAATCACGTCTCAGCTGTACCTCAGTATCTGTCAGAGAAGGGGAGAGAAGCATAAAGAAGTCACGAATACACTCATCTTCCTTCTCACTGTCAACAAAGTAGTTTGTGTTTGTGTGTGTGTGTGTGCATATGATGTTTGGCTTCTGCTGTAGCTTTGCACTGACTGCACAGATAACCTCTCCTTGCTGTGTGACCTGGGTGGATAGATAAAGACAGCACAGCTGGCACATGAGCATGTTTCGAAATTTTCTAGTCCAATTGACTGTTACTCCCTCTGCCATCTGCATGCTCCTTCTGACTGGAAAGGAACTAACTACTGGAAAGTAACTAACTCCTTAGTTACAGCCATAATTGGATTGATTCCCTTCTTTTTACGTTTACAGGTGCAAGAGAATTATTGAAAGAAGGTCTCCGCCATTACTTCTCTCCTGGGCTATTAATCTTCACTCATCCATCTGTATTTTGTGGGCTTCCCATATGCTTAATGCATTAACTGGGCCCATACCAATTGGTTTGTTTCTTGGGAGAATTTCCCCTATGTTAATTTTGCTCCAGTGTGCCTGCCAGGCAGCCACATGCTGGTCAAATCAATCTTGTCATGCTTCAGGGGATTGCAGGCCAGAGAGGCATATGAGTAAGTAAAGAATTACTTCCCAGGCACCCCCAGCCCCTCCAGCAGGCTCTGCAGTGCTGCAACAGCCTCTCATTGGCAAGGCATCGTTCCCTAGTGAAAGAAGCTGGAAGACATCACCCAGAGGCTTCGAAGGTCTGGATTATTTTTATAAGCACTGAACACAATAGACTGACTAACACACTCCAGGCCCTGGGCCATATTCTCAGCTTAAGGGCAACCATCCTTCTTTCCAGCGGATGTTCATAGAAATGCTGCAGGAGATGGGGCATCCATAGAGAGACACTTTGGGAGACATTTTATCTGCTATCAAAACCCAGCCTTTATGGTCAGTAGACTGGCACACAGCTTGGTTTGGACAGACTCACAGACCAGCCCTGGCAGGAGCTGAGAGATAAGTCAGAGCCATACAAATCTCTGATCTTCATTTTATGAAGATTTGAGAATCAAGTGTGGCACCAGTTTCCATGTAATATGTTATTTTCAAAGAAAAGGACTTGAAGTAAGTGCTACAATTACAAAAAGACTGTGCCCAGGCTCCTTGTAAAGACCTGTCCCTTGCTCTGCAAACACAATGTTTGCTGTGTGGTAACAGGTTCCTGATGTCCCCAGCGTATTTGGGTTCTCCTTGCGCATGTAAGGTCTTTGTCTGTGATACAACTTAATTGTAATTTCAGTATGCCTGCTCTGTTTGGAATGATGACAGAGTCCATGGGCTCAAAAAAGTTGTGCAATAGATCTCAATTTTGCTGCATGTTCTCACCACAGCAGGAAGGAGTAAAGGAAAGGAGGGTTCTCTTCCATCTGAGAAGGAGGGTTGTACAAAGGAAAAAACGAAGACAGAAAAACCCTGTCTTAGGGACTTCTTGGGTATGTTGTTTTGTAAAAAATGAAAACCCCTTACCTGTGCATTTTAACAAGGCCAAAAGCAGCTGATTCTTCCCATCTAAAACAGTGAAGAAAAAAAATGCTGTAGTCAACATAATACCAAAGTGAATGTGATTGCAGCTGGTTAACAGTTTCTTCATTCCCCTCAAATCCCTGGTGCCTGCATGGCCATGTCTATTTACTCTGGTAGCCCTCACCTGCACAGATATGTTCATAACTGAAAAAAATAAAGTGTAAAGCAAAGAATTTTACTGGTTACACAAGCTGTTAACTACCATGAATTACTGGAAACAAATTGCATTTGCAGATGAATCCCTAAGGAGGTGATTTCTATCCAGTGCTTCACACTGATCAGTTTCATCTCCTGTTTCAGTTCAACCAGACTGCAGTGGTTTAGGATGTTGTAATATCTGATTAGCATTCACTTCACAGTTTGGAATATACCAAACACCTCTCTCTTCATTTTCTAAAAGGGTTTAAAAAGCACAGGAAGATAAATCAGTCTGACATCAATCTGAATGGGCTGATGAAATAAAGGAGAAAAAGTTCTTTGGAATTGCTGCACAGGTGCCGTTTTACCATAAAGCATCAGGACTCTGCAAACCATAACCCGCTCTGCCTAGTCCTCTCTAGAACCCAGGACAGCCTTATTACAAAATGAGTTAAAATGATGAAATCAACTGTTAGATTTGATTAAGATCTCTTCTCCCTGAAGCTAGTAACAAACGTTTCCTTATTTACAGACCTTCCACATGTTTCTGTATGATGTCAACAAGGTTCTTGATGCGCAGCGGAAGGTTCCATGGATCTTCCTGAATGCTGGCTTGAATATTATTCCGGCACCTAACTGTGGTTTCTTCTTTCTGTTTAAATTCTAGGAAACATGGAGTGTGTTAGCCATTTAGGAAATGCCAGATAACTAAGAGTGGCTTGGGTGTTATAATGTGAATACAGATGAAAGCAGATACGCAGTACCAATAGCAGTAATTGGGAATTCAAAAGATCCCTAAATAGAACTAATAGAGAGGGCAAAAGACTGTTCCCATAGCCCCATTATCAGCAGTCTCGCTGCACTGCTTTCAGGACTGTGGGCCTGGCTGACATGCACAGTGCAGGGAGCTCTGCCCCACTCACTAGACAAAGAACCCCTGCTTCCTCTGCCTTTAATGACCTGCAGACAGCTGTACCGGCTAGATCCAGAGAATAAGATCAACTTTTTGGCTGCAACTGTCACATACCATAATACAATGAGAAGTTCACCTGATGAAAGCTAACTATTAATTATAGAGTAGAAAATTTATTCTCCATGACTTAGCTATGTAGTTAAGCCAAACACCTCATTGTTGGTGATGAAGTGCATAAGCAGACAGAAAAACAACAACAAAAAAAAGCCAAATAACCGATCCTGGGCAGGACTAGAAGAGCATTCCAATGTCCATCCATCACAAAAAGGTGTCTATGGTAGCTATTAAACAGACACTGTGGTCCAGGATTCCAGCTGAGTGTAGGCAGAGCTTGTCTGTTCCTCAGTGTGATCAGTTAACTAAAAGACTCTCTCAGGGTAATTAATCTACTTTTAATAAATGAGATTCTATTTAAGCAAAATAAATGTCTGTTATTTCTTCACTTCATTCCAACAGTGCATGGAAAGGCCAACAGATGCTCCTTGAGTCTACACAAATGTGAATGTGTTCATAGAGATCAGTACATGTAACAGAACTTGACTCCAGAAATAACTCCTGTGAAGAAAAAAAAAAAAAAAAAAAAAGGCAGGAAAAGATCTCTAGTTCTAGAGTTTGCCACCGTAACTAAAAACTAAAGCCTGTGAGAGATTGGAGCTCTCACCTCCTACAGCACCTGAGGTACAGCAGGAATAGTAGGGAATATTTCAGCTTTCAAGTGGGAAAGGAAATGCAGCAAATATTTAGAAAATAAAATCCTGTGTATTTCAGGCAGAAAAGAAACCACATCCTGAGCCCCAAAACCATCAAGACCATAGAGTCATCACGCTCCCTGAGGAAAAAGAAAACATGGTATCATCTGTTTGCTCTCTATGGGAATCAGTTTTCAAAATCAGTGTTATGTGAGGATGAATTTACTCTGGCAATCATCCATCTGAAGAAAAGCAAAGTAAGTCATTAAGCCAACTGAGGTAGAACCTTTGGTGCCTTGGATGTCCAGTGGTCAGCCCCACATCAGCTTATCAGAGCACTCCTTCGCCTTGAATCTGACTATCCCTAATTTGTACCTTTTCAAATACGTTCACAGCAAAGTGGGGATTTGGAAACTTGTGAAAGAGCTGTGAGAATTGAGCAGCATGTAACAAAAGAGGCTCCTGTGTGTTTCAGGAGGAATTTTCAGGAAAATGACCTCTTCAAGATACAAAAATTTCAGTGGTCAGACATGGCACCTGCCTAATGCACCACTGGTTAGACTGTAGAGTTAAGGAACTCTGTGTGGCCATAGCACATATGCTTTCATGTTAAGCTCTTAAGTCTTGGAAATCACATTATTAAATACAGTCAATCTATTTCATTACCTTGCAAGCTGTGGTCCATGGGAAAGTGCTTGGTTTCCTCAAAAGCCTTATTTATTGCTGGTCCTTTCAGAAGTGCATTGATTGCATCAACCTACAATTGGAACGCTATCGATCAGTGTCAGTAAGACTTGCAGAAGAAAATCTGAACAGAACTCCTGTAGGAAACTGCTAAAGCCCTTACACTATTTGTATTTTGGAACGACTGACACATAGCACTCAGACTTTGTAGCCATGAACTGGCCTCAAGAGCCTCTCACATTTAATAACAGCATTTTGCACAACAATGATCTACGTGCTGATGAGGTAAGAGAATAGCAAACAACTCTCTGGGGTCACACATTATAAACACATCTGCATGCTAAACTTGTGAGAACCTCCTAAAATCTGCAAATGTGATCCATTTTCATCAAACAAAGTACTAGAAGTTTGTCCTTTTTTTCATGAAAGCTTTTTTCCCCCTTAGTCTTATGTCTTAGGTAGGGCAAGTTGGCCTTGCTTAAATCACAAGGCAACTTTAATGATGCAGATAAAAGTGATTCATTAAACTGTCCTATAATATACTTGCTTAGAGTGTACCCCAAAATCTCAATAGTATGCCTTCCTCAAAATATTATTTCATAACACAATTTAGTACTTCCAATTTCTTGATTGATATTGATAAAGAGAAAGCAATTCCGTGTAAGAATAATACTTTACCTACCTGGTTAAAAAGGTGTTCCAGACAGCCGTGAAGTTTGTCTTGCTTGTCTAAAGGTATTCTCATATCATTGGGAAGCTCATCTCCTAATACACAAGAAATTAAAAGCTTTGAACTTACAAACATGATCTGTGATGAGGCACGGGCACACCTTCACACTGGTGTGAAGTAAATAATGATGGTTGCTTTATCGCCAATTCTTACGCCAAAATACTCATTATTTTCATATAATGCAAGTATCCAATACCTAAAGAAACTTACACCTGCCTAATACCTCTCCCATGTTCCAAATTTACTGTGGTTTATTAGAAAAAGGCAAATCTGTATCTTTATGTTCTTGTGATTAGTTTTGAAGAGACCACCAGTGTAAATTAAATATGCAAGTGCTTATAACCAGCAAAGAATTCTCAGCACTGCTGAAGGGCCAGGCACGAGAAGGATGCCTGTGACCTGTGCACACACTCACCCGATCCCATCTCATCACTGCCCAGGTAAGAGCTGTTGCTCCGCACGCTGGTGTAGGACAGCACGGAGTCCCGGTTACTGTTACACTCACTGCAAAGGAGAGCACAGAGGGGACTGAACAAAAGCTGTCCCCACACCCAGGCACCCACTCTGCTATTCTGCTTTATTAGCACTGTCTCCCCAAACCTACTTCTGTGAAAATGAGATGACTAATGACATGCACAACAGCCGTTAAGCAGGGACTCTGGAGATGGGACTGCCACAGGATGTCTTCTTCTATTTGCACTTAACACTGAATGCTTAATTACATCATCCTGCTTCTGTAAATAATGAAAACAGACATCTCCACTAAACGTTTGCTACCAATTCTCAGGGCATTACAGCATCCAAATCCAGCATACAGGGAGGCTCCAGTAGCACAGATACTGGAGGTGGGAGAGAAAATTTAGGGAATCTAAGCCACTGGAGAATCAGGCACTGCAGATCCTATAATGAAGCAGAGGAGTCACGACAGCTCCATACCAATCTTGGCTCATGCACTGTGCCAAGAAAATTCTGGAAAATTCTACAGTGAATCTCCTCTCTTTAAGGTTCACTTTAACTATTCTTACTGAAAGTAACCAAAAAGACTATGGATCTCAGGCTGTCCCCTTCCAGTGAAGTGATAATGACAGTGGTTTTAATGGTACAAGCTCAAAACAAAGCGTAAAAAATTCTCCACTGTCTTTGCCTCTGATGTAATTTTTAACTGAGATGAGAGAAAAATATTAGAGCAACTGAAAGAACCCTAATTAGTATTCTTGCTGTCCTTTTTTAAAATCTAGTATCAAAGAAATCTGTTTTCTTCTCAGGAAGATTAATATTTATGGCAACTACTTTGCAATACAAACCCTTATGAATTACACATCCAAATGATCACAGAAAATAGCCTTGTTGGCTATTGCAAAGAAGGTATTTTCTTATCTACAGTTTGCTTGGGTTTGTTGCTAATCAATGCTCTTTTAAATCAAAACCCATAAAAACACATTCCCCCTCGAGTAACTACTATCTGTAATATATGCTTAATTCTCTGCCTCTGTCTAATACAGATAAGACAGAATAATGTTTCTTAAATTTACGTGTAGAATTCTGGAACAAGTGACAAACCCAGCGAGACTGTTTGTGCCGTCACTTTGTTACCCGGAATAAATTAGCCTCAATTACAGAAATATAAACTACCGGGATACCCTATTAACAGTGAAAGAAATAAAGCACATTTCACTCAGAAAGCTCCAAAGCACATGTGCAGATTAAAATCTCACACAACAGAGATGCCCCAGATCTCAGCACTGCAAGTAACTAATTCTATTTCTTTATTGACTTCGTATTTGCTGTCCTCTGAGGCAATCAATATTCAACCAGACAAGACCCCAAGCAACCAATCTTACTGGCCCTGTCTGAGCAAGGCACTGGACTGTGCAGACTCCAGAGACCCCTTCCAGAACAAATTGCTCCCCTTCTGCCATTCTGGAGTCCCGCATCGGTGGCACCTATTGCTACTGGTACAAGTGCCCAATAACAGCAAGTAAAGCATCAGGACTGCAGTGGGGACATTACAGAGACAGGTCATTCATTCAGGTCCCTGGAATCCTCCCAGTTTTATGGTTTTACTAGAAATGTAAAAATGGCCTATTAAGGATGTTAAATTGCAGTGATCAGACATGGCCACAATTTGTTATCCCACTTATTCTGAAGCTGAGTCTCCAAATGTTTCCCCCCAAAATAGCAAGAATTGGGAGTGAGATTCTCTTTGGTAGCAAATATTCCTGGAGAACTAGCAGTCAATCATGTCCCAGAAAGATTTTGAGACACCTGAATAAACATTTCTGTTTGTGGTTTCAAAGGCCCATTAAAAATAAAAAAAACTCAATGTCCATTTCTGGTCCTCAGTGTCTTAGACTTTAAGGAAAATTGGCTGCAGAACCAAATGTTAATACCAGCTATTAAAAGACCAAGCAGTCTGAGAATTCTGCTGGACTTCTGTAGTTTCTGGCTACAGGGCACAGAAAGTCACACTAAACCTATTTATTTCATTTTATTCACTTTTCTAGATACCTTAGTATTTTGGCATTATTTTGGGTGAAGTATTTTGCTGTGTATGTCTCCAGGGTAATAAATGCAATGAATATGTAAGTGAAGTGAATACTCTACTAAGTGAATACTAGATAATTGACTGACTGGAAAACAACCTGTTTGTTGAATCCATATTGGAACCAGAACTTTGAAACACAGTACTAGTAAGGTACAAGTGGCACAATCTTCAGACTGACCTGTAGGAGTCTCTGAAACTCATTGTGTCATGTCCAGAGTCTTCCTGGTCCTCCTCAGAAACTTTGAAACAGACCTTCTTGATTCCACCATGCTCAGCTTTGTCAGGATCACTTTCTTCTGTTCCCAGGGAAGGTGAGGATGTGTCCTCAGTAGATGGTGGCTCACAGGCACCAGCTTCTGTAGGTTCTGTTATGGTGGACAAAAGTCTGCAGAAGCACAACATAGAGCTCTCAGTCCCACAAATGAACTGTCACGACTAAGGCTAAATGCAGCTATGTGAAATCAAAGCTACCTTTGTGAGCACTTTACATAGACTACTACTCAACATCTGATCTGAACGTGCTCTCAGTTTGAGGCCATTGCCCCTTGTTCTGTCACTCCAGGCCCTTGTAAAGAGTCTCTTCATCTTTCTTGCAGGCTCCCACCAGGTACTGGAAGGCCACAAGTAGGTCACCCCAAAGCCTTTTCTCCAGCCAACAATCCCAATTCTCTCAGCCTTTTCCCACAGCAGAGCTGTTCTGTCCCTCTGATCATCTCCACGGCCTCCTCTGGACTCTCTCCCACATCCTTCCTGAGCTGGGCACCCCAGAGGTGGAGGTAGCTCTGCAGGTAGGGTCTCACCTGAGCAGGGCAGAGGGGCAGATTCCCCACTGGCTTCACCTGCTGCTCACACTGTGGGGCTGAGCCCAAGACACAGATGGCCCAGGACTGAATAATGCTGCCAGTGCACACTGATGGCTTATGTCCAGCCTCTCAGCCACCAGCACTCCCAGGTCCTTCTTGGTACATCTGCTTTCAGTCCCTTTATTCTCCAGCCTGTCCTGACTAGGTGCAGCACCTTGCACTTGGTCTTGTTAAACCTCAGGAGATTCCCATGAATCCCAGTTCCCAAAGGGTCCTGTTTCTACAGGTACCCTACTTCTATAAAGTGTAACTTAATCACTGTAACCATGGTGGCCTGAAAGTCCTCACTGTTTTCCTCCAAGGCACTGGATTTCTCCTCTTCAGCTCGCTGGCTCTACCCAGCAGCCACCACCCTTCTGTATACATGTTGAAAACAAGCCTCCATGTGCTTTCCACTCAGGTGAAGTTTTGGTCACGTGCTGCTTTTGGCAGGGATACAGTTAATTTTTTTTTTCCCATGGGCTAGTATGGGACTGTTGTGGATTTGTGCTGAACACAAAGCTGATAATACAGAGATGGTCTTGTTACTGCTGAGCTAATACAGAACCAAGGCCTTTTCTGCCCCTCATAGAGCCACAGTGGGGAAGGGGCTGGGGTGTGTGCGAGACTGGGAGGAGACACAGCCAGGACAGGCGATCCCAACTGACCCAAGGGATATTCCAGATCACGTGACACCATGCTCAGCATATAAAGTGGGTGGAAAAGGAGGAAAGAGGGGCTATTTGGAGTGTTGGTGTTTGTCCTCTCAAGTCAGCATTGCACAGGATGGGACCCTACTTTCCTGAAGGTGGCTGAACACCTGCCTGCCCATGGGAAGCAGTGAATGAATCCTTGGTTTTGCTTTGTGTGCAGCTTTTGCTTCAGCAGTTGAACTGTCTTTATTTCAACCCTTATTTCTGCCTTACGACAGATAAAATCTCAAGGGCTCTTGACAACAAATAGATTCTTTTTTTGGAGTATACAGTAAGCAAAACAGTGGCTGTCAAATTCAGGTAGACTTTTAGAAGCAAAAGACAATAATACAAACACTAGTGGGTCTGCCCAGAAGTAGATTTAACACAACCAGTGAGGACTTGTCATACAAGGGCAGGTGTGAAGAGGCTGACAGCTGGGGTCAACAGCACAATGTGCTTTTGGAGGTTACTTCCTCAATATTATAAGAATTTCTTTCCCCAGTGCATACAGGATTTTGTACTCACTTATTTATCTGAATGACATACTGCTTCATTTCCTTCACTGCAATGTCTAGTTTGTTAAAAAGGTGCAAGTAGGAGTCCTGCATCTCCCAGTCTTCCTGTTTCAGCAGAAAACTGAGTCCCCTTTCTTCCGAAATTGTTCCTCCATTCTGCTGGCCAAAGCTACCATCAGGATCTCCATCTTCTGGGGCTGGACATCTCCAAGATGGTGCAGCCATAGTGGTGATGCAATGCTGAGTATATGAGACTGGATTTAAGGTACCTACTAAACATTAAAGGATCTAGTTAGTATGGCTCTCATTACTTTCTCCACTCCATCCCAGTGATGATCATTTAGGATAAGTGGAGTTCTGACAGGAAAAACTAAAATTTCACAGAACTGTTTCATATAATTACATTGTATGACAAAATCATTCTGGAAAAATACCCAAAGAAGTTGGGCTTTTTTTCCTGTCATGCCAACGTGATATTTTGAATTTACTGCAGTTCAGAAACTGGGTAGATTATGGAAGTACAGACCTATGTCCACATGTATACTCATACAGAAAACTTAGAAGCTCTCTAAAAGCATTTGTTGAAAAGTTAATGAATTTGGGTTCTCAGGAATCAGTCTATGCTATTATTCAAGCTCTACAGACATTTACACTTACACACATACATACATATAAAGGAATATGATTCTGTCCTTACAGAAAATAAATTAATTATTTTTCATTTAGAATTGCTGACAGTTTTGGTGCAGTACTTTGCTACCTACCTTAGCTCACATTAAAAATTCTAGTGCCCAAGCAAGCAGGGGTTCTTTACAAACCTCAATTTGAATAGTCAATGCCATTGTTCAGAAAGTTGGCTAGTCTATAGTTCCCTCTTCCAAACATTCCTGCACTCTGACCTTCACAAGGCAATGAATCAGAAGCATGTTAAGTCAGATCATGATAAAAAAAATGTTGGAACTCAAATAACCAGATTGTAAGAGAAATGCTGCATAGCAGCAATTTATCAGAAAATAGATCCCCTGACACAGTAGAGACTTTCAACTCCAGTGCATGGAATTTATTTAGTAATGAGAGTAGAAAGCAGCACTACAATGTGATTGGCTTCAGTTTCCCCCCTGAATGAAGCACTAGCATTGCCATCAGCCCCTGCTCACTTTTAGTCAGCAAGTCACCTCTACTAATGGCAATAGCACCCTGGCCACGTAACTACCATGAGATCATGCTCGAACAGTTCGTCTAGCAAAAACACGGCACCTGAAGCCCCCCTATGCTTGAAGCCATTACTTTTTCACAACACAAGAAGGCTGCCATTTAACTATAGCATTTTAAGGAGGAAGAAAGGGTACTGGCAAGATTATGTTTCCTTGGAACTTATATTTGACCTTGCTGAGCAGTGGAAAAACACAACTTTTTATACAGATCAAATCAGTATGACTTGGAAGTTAATGATCACCTTGCTCTGGATCAAGACCAATAATAGAAGGTTTGCGTCCAATGCGAATACTGAACGATCTCCCTGCTGAGGTAGTGCTTTTGGGGTATGATACCTCCATGAGGTTAATATGGCAGTTGGTGGGGCAGAAATCCATGCTGTTGAGGGAATGAGGTTCCATAATGGCTTGTTTGAAGGCTGGGCTCACCTTTGTTTTCAATTCATCTGCAAACTGGGAGAAATAAAGTATGTGTGTGCTACTGCACCTTCAAAAATTTTTTTGAAGCAATACAGACAATTATTTTCTTTTCCTGCCTCCTATTCCAGAAATCCAGGAATTCAGATTTCTGATGCAGCTGGAGTAACACATTAAAAAAAAAAAGCTCATAAAACAATTAGCTATACCTCCTAGCAATTAGCTATACCTCCTAGCACTCTCTTTTCAAACAGCTCAGGTAACTGCACAAAAAAAGCACATACACTTTGTTTACACCATGATACACTGTAGTTACGTTCATATTAAATAAGACATGCATCAATCTGTTCTCATATTTATTCATTAATACAGAGGAAATTAACCTGCACTAATATGTCTTAACTAACAGCTCTGACAAGCAGGAAGGAGTGATTTACAGACACGGTATTTTAACTCAAAACTTGCAATTTCAGTAACTTGCAGAGCTATTCTCATGCCTCCAGGATACCCACCTCAGAAACAGTTTGGATTCATTAATAAAGAATACTAAGACCCACTTAACAAATTAAGTATTGTCTCAAGACTTCACCAACTACTAGTAGTGTTGTACCTCTTGGTAGCTCGTGAGCCTCCTGCTAATGCTTTCCAGCTTAGTGTCACAGATTTGCCGGAATTCATACTGGGGCATGGTGGCCACAGCACTGCTTAGGGATATGAGTCTTTCACAGTTCTTTACAAAGTGACTGTCCTCTGCAGCAAAGGCCTCTAAAATCTAAACAAAAAGACAGGATGTCAATGGTGTGAGTCCTGGCAGGGTGGGAAAATAGTTTTCTTCCTCTCTGTGAGAGGCAAAGCCCCATGGTTGAATAAAGATGCCTCCAGAGCAAGCTGCCTTTATTACTGCCTGAGAACCACCAATGTGTCTAATCTTCAGAGTCATCTAACATTCCTTAAAAATGTTTAGAATCACCGAAGTGGATCAAAATATCCACTGTCCAAGTTACCTGCTCTAGCATGCTTCCATGCTATGAGACATAGCAATAGCATTACTTGGATGCAACAAGCATTCACTATTAGCTTGTTTTTGTCAGAGATGACCAAGCCACTCAGCACTCTCTGCTGCTTTCCAATAGCAGCAGTTCTACTCAATTCCTGTGGCAACCCATCCAGCCTCTCAGATGGGAAAAAGTTGTTTGATTTTCTTGCAAGGTAAAGCAAATTCCTGTCTGAAAAGATTAATCTTAAATATCAGCAGAGTGCATGTTACCAGGCAGATAAAAGCAAGAATTCCACAGCTGAGGGCTCCCCTCCATCTGCCTCAACAGCTGAAGTCCTGGAAGCACTAGCTGATTACTCATACCAAACAAGCTATTCTAGTGAATGAGTGAATAGTTCACTCATTCTCGTGAACAAAACTCTAAGCAGGGCTGAGAAGACCAATGTCAACCTCAACTGAAGAGCCAAGCCCACAGCAGCCAATAATAAGCTATATTATTGGTTTCCCATTCTGTTTAGGCAAAAGCTGACCACGTATGGTTTTCGGTACCTTCGCAGTGAGAATGAAGCAGCCTTTTGGTTCCACAATTTTCTCCAGGACAAAGGATTTGATTCCTGCACTGCTAACATATTCATATACCACCCCGTGCTCCAGGTGGGCATTATCCACAGTCAGGCTGATGAGAGGGGTTTCTTCACCAATGACCAGTGGAGAAATGACAGTCTGTGGTGTCTGGGCTGGAACCAAAGTAAGTCATTAGAGGTGTCTGGCAGCACATGTGAACACAGGCCTGCCCAGGCAAGAGAAACCTGCTGAGAAGAATACTGAATGCAGAGACACAACCTTTGGCTCAAAGAATGTCTCGAACTGTGTGCTGCTGGAGACTGAGAGAATGTTTAGGAAGACATTTGCTATTGGCCATTATTGGAGACAGTGACAGAGTTTTAGATAATACACATGCTCCAATCCCCATTCTGATGTTTTTCCATGTATGTGTGCACATATCCATGCTCAGGACACTACTTCTAGTTCTGTTCACGGATTCTAGCAGAAGCTTATAAGGGAAGGGAAATATGTTCATCTGTTGTCTGCAATAACTCTCTGGAAGACTGAGATGTGAGGCAGGGATGTGGTGAGGAGAAAATATTTTTTACACAAAGCAATTCTATTGTCACTAGAGAACAGATTCAAGTTCCAGTCAAATTGAGATTTGCCAGGGAGTTGCTCACACACTTTTACCAGGGTGCTGCTCCAGCTGTTCCACTGCTGGAACACTCTGTGACTGTGAAATTACCAGCATCACCAGACCTTGCATCGGATCCACACAGACGTGCATCTGTTCCTGAAGAAGTTGCCAGTGGCATTCAGAGAGTCCAGGTTCAGTCCTTTGGATTAAATTTTGCTTTTGGTCTCCCTTAACATCTACTTTTCCAAATAAGCCCTCAACATGAAAGTAGACCTGTGTTTTTGAGCTATGCTTTCAAAGGTTGGAGGAAATACACCCACACCTTTTCCTGAAACAGTGGCAACATGCCTTGAAAACTTGCTCCAGATCGAAGAAATTTTAACATCCTAATCTTTAATCAAAAATAACAGAAAATACAGATTATTCTAGGTGGAGTTTCTTGCAGACATTCCCTCTCCATCAGCTACTGCCCATAAATGCATGGTTTTCAGGGGCTACCAAAGGATTCTAAAAATGCTGAGTCTCTTCATTCCCATAACTGGCTGTCTTGTAGAGAAGAGAGAGTCATAGGTGCATGATTTCTATCTGCATCTCATTTTTTTTCTTCCCCTGAATAAACTGCAGCAAAGAATTATGTCCTCTGGCAGACCTCACTCAATTACAAAGCTTTGCTAAGACAAGAGATATTCTACAATAATAATTATACATTATATTTCTACTGTGGTTTTCCTTCTGAAAGCCCCTGAATTGTCCCTAGGTTTTCTTCCCCCATGAGAATCTTTACCTGATTCCTGTTGGCTGCTTTGAAGTTGTCCCAATTGTGCATGTCCTTCTAGTGCAGAGTTGTCTTTGCGGGAGCCCAGGCGACTGCCACTCAAACATGCAGGGGATGCTGCTTGCTGAACTCTGTCCTCTTCAGCATCTTCATGTGTTCTGTACACCCACTGGTACAACCCCTTTCAAGAAACACAGGCTTCAGCTAGGACCTCAAAATGCTCAATCTCCAAATATTTGGACTACAGAGGTGAATCTAGCTATCAA
Source organism: Vidua macroura (assembly GCF_024509145.1). Lineage (NCBI taxonomy): Eukaryota > Metazoa > Chordata > Aves > Passeriformes > Viduidae > Vidua > Vidua macroura. The sequence goes on along the minus strand of NC_071587.1, from coordinate 15,149,019 downwards.
TTCTATATCTTCTAAGTAGGCTGAAATATCAACTATTCTATATCTTCTAAGTATGCTGAAATATCCCCCAGCTTTTCTCTGAACTTCAGAGAACACAAAATATAGCTCAATAGCTGAGTAAACTTCCATGGTTAGTAACAGTTAATAATTTTGTATTAATTCTGTATGCATGAAATGGCTTTCAGATTATTTGCAGGTGTTTTGCAACTATGGGCAAATGGAATCAGGTGCCCTCAGTGACAGCAGGACCCTGGCATAAAAGCAAATGAGTCAAAACAAACATGTAGATGTTCTTTTTCTAAATCTTTAGTGAGCATAAAAACACAGGAATAAAGGAGGGCAGAAGAAAGGCGGGAAATAATGTACTTCCTTTGAGGTTGTGCATTCATACCAGTGCTTCCTGCTGCCTGGTCCTATAGGCTGTGAAGTGCTCCAGAACCTCCTTGTAATTTCCATGTGTTGCATTATTCCCATTAACTTTCAAAATACACTGCCCTGGATGAAGGCCTACGGCTGCAGCCTCAGAACCTGAAAAATAACAGGAGGGAAGTTAGACAGAAATGCCAGCTGCCTATGGATGAGAATACTGGAAAGTTTGCAAAAGCTTTCTGGTTAGAAAAAGTAAGAAGAGCTGGGTCAGTCATGTCATGCCTTTGCTACTATTCAGAGAGCTTTGTTGTGTAAGGATAACATCATGTGTCTATCCTTCATGTTTTCAGTGGTGCTGGGAAAAACAGCAGTCTCCTAGATCTAAATGTGTTCATGCTAGAAATTGACATTTCTGTGGGAAATAGTTTGGCATTCTTATATAGTTCTCTTTTAGCCTTATGGTTACATTAGCTGTGGTCTTGCTTAAGTACAAACTGTTATATTTGTTCCAGCCTCTCACACCTGGAAGACAGGTGTAACACTTGCATGTTACACAATTTGCTACACAAAAACACTATCATGTCAAACGTAACTTGTCTTTTCCGGGCAAAATCCCGAAAAAGGACAATCTTCCTAGCTGCAACTTCCAGCTTGCACTCCAAACAGTGAAAAAGTGGTTGTAGGTGCTGCTATAAAATGGTGTAATAAATGTGTGTCCCTCGGAACACCATCTGTGGGCTCTGCCTAAGCTAACTGCACTCAGCTGGAGACACACATTTGTTCTGAAGGAAGGAACTGGTGTATGTCTAAAAGGTCATATTTTCTGCATCTCTTAACATAAAGGCTAAAGCTGTGCTTTGCTTGTAGCTCAGTTAATATGTCAGGCACAGAAGTAGTAAATATCTCTGTCAAATTGTGTTTTCTCCTTTTAAAAAGATCAAGGAGAGCAGTCTGCCTCTGTCTTATACTGGCTATTTGTAGCAATATATGCCTATGTAAAGGGAGAAGTAGTCTCCAAGTCTTATGCCACAGTTTGTGATGTCCAGATTGTGTTATGACTTGTCTACCAACCTGCTGATCCTACAGCACCTTCAGAACCCAGATCGAAATTGTGGATGACTACAGGTAAAAATATTGAGGAAGCAACAGACAGCATGATGCCTCAACTTTTTCTCAACCATCTCAGTTTTACAGGTTTTTTTTTCCCCCCGTGGCTGTTAAGCTTTACCTTAGTAGTCTCAGAAGAAACAAGGGAAGGGTCACTAAGCAAGTCCATTTCTAGCTTGCAAGAGCTAAAGTGATAAAGCCTTCTAAAGAGTCCATGGTACTGTGCATTGCAGCATTCAAGTTTCTTCCACTGTGGAATTAAATTATTCCTTGTATTGCGTTGATGGGATTAGAGACCCAACACTCAGTTCATAAGAATGGTACTGTTTGTCTTAGAACCTATTTAGGTGATAAGCAGTTTGAGGCAGGAAATCTCACACTGTTCTATGGTTATGTGAGTATGATTCTTGTTTATCACACTTGTCACTATGGTCACTAAATTTATCAGAACTTGTATAGAACAAGCTAGACAACGAAACCTGGATGTGTCTTTGTTGAAATACATACATACATACATACATACATATATATATATATATATATATATATATATATACATGCACATGTCTATCTAGTCAGCTGTACTCCCAACTTAACTGTACCAGAGTTTCTCCTTACCTCTTCCTACTGCATGAACGTATGGTGGTGCTGCTCCCCGGATCTGAAAGCAAAGTGCTTCAGGACAATCGGGGATTTTAATAACCCTGCAGATAAATAACGGAGAAGAGAAAGCATGGTTTTAATTTAGGCTGCCAGAGTTCTGGGCAGTTCTTAATAGAATCTTTCCTTGGCATTCACAACTGGGTTTGGATGAAAGTAAGCATCCACAGTGTTTACAAATAAATAACAAAGAAACAGACCTGAAGAAATATACTCCCATCTTCAATCTCCAAGGCAGATGGGAGATTCTAGTTGTTAATTAGAATTTGTCACTTCTTAATTTGTTACATCTTTAAGTGAATAAACACTTGACAGAAACTTTCTAAATCATTTATATTCACTTCCATTTCTACGCAAACTTCAGTGCAGCTGTACTGACCTATATCAGCAGAGGATTTTTTCCCACTAAAAAATTTTAAAGAAACAAAACAGACTGGACAAGACCTTCTGGACTAGAATTCAGCAACAAATGTTCACTGAGACATTCAGTTCTATGGCAGATTCTGGGATTACAGAATCTAACAATACACAAGACACTAACAGGGCCAGCTCTCATTGTAAGAAACAATAACAGACTAGAAAACTGTAAGGGCTGATATTGTTAGAGTCATCAAAAAATAAGCCAAGCTTTAATGGGTGGAAATCGTTTTCCCATGCACATAATAGAGTGTGTGAAGCTTCACACCTGAGAAAGAATGACAGTCCTTGTGATTCAATTTTGTTTGTACACAAGGAAACCAAAAGTTATCTGCAGTATAAAGAGAACGCATGCTGACCTCTCCTAGCAGCCCAAGGGTCATCACTAAAAACAAGCCATGAGTCTTGTACCTCTTATTTCTGTCATGTTTTCCTATTGAGTGGCTTCTGCACAGCAAAGTGTTTACACAGGTTTCACTACAGCTGTAGAAGTACTACTTAGTAACTAACATTTCTCAATAATCTTTTTTCTCTGCCCATCTTGGCACTTACTCCTTTGATTTGGTGGCTACCAGAAGCCTAAGTGGCCTTCGTGAGCAGAAGGACTGGGATAAGATGGTTTCCACTTCAGCAAACGGGCGTAGGAATACTAAATCCTCATTGATTGAATAGATTTTTCTTCCTGCTTGCAGGCCAGCCATCTGCAAAGGGAACAAACACCACACAGCACTCTGGATCACTGGCAGCAACTCTGAAAGCTCAGGCTTCAAGGTTCAACTGTTCCTTACTTATGGACATTTCTTGGATTACTTTCACATGGAATACCCTATAAGTAGTGTTGGTTCATCAAGTCATTTGTCACTCCTCCTTAAAATTTTCTGCATTTACAGAAAACAAAGATATTTCACCAGAAATATGCCACTCTACAGATGTATCTTAGTTTGCAATGGATAAATCTTAGTACTTTTCTGCTACAAATTTTAAAGGGACTATTAAAATAGGAGACTATAAAAAAACAAGGGGTGAGGGGACACAATGGAAAGCTAGAGCCCCCTAATAGCCTGCCTGTAATACCCAGTGAGATGCAGAAGTGTGACTTCCCACACCTTGGGCACAGGAGCTGTGGACAGTTTTCAGCTATCAGCCTTGCAAAACCAACCTATACCCAGTCATGGAACTGGGTATAGGTTATCCAGTAAATGTAACCTGGTTTGAAATGGTGATAAGAACTGTCTCTGCTTTAAGTGAAGCACTAGCTCTTCATTAGCCTAAAAAGCCATTAGATTTTAATTCCTAGGTTTTGCACCTAACTTTAGTTATTTGGCAATGGTCACAGATCCAATGACAAGACTGAGATCCCCTACGGTGCCCACTGGACAATAGCCTCAAACATACCCCTTGATGATCTCTACCAGTTAAAATGTAACATAGCAACATTTGGACTAGGTGTTAGGAATCAAGGAACCATTAAAAATTTATTAAACCTTACAGACTATAATTACTTCATATAACTTCAAGGTTCAGCAGTTGGGTTTCCTTCTAAATGTGGCAAACCCTTTTCTATTCTGCCTGGAATCCACTGACAAGTTGCTTGACTTGAAAAAGGAGATCCACACAGCACTACTCTCACATAGACTCTGGCTCAGGGAGATGCAGATTTAGTTCTTTGCTGGACCAATATTATTAGATCAAGCCCAAAAGATGGGCTCATGGTCAAAGATTATCTTGAAAGATCAAGAAAAAGATTCCTTAGAAAATGGTGTGCTGCCGTCCTCAAACACAACAGATTTTCAGGCTATTCCCCAAGCTTCCAGCCAAAAAAAGGGCAGAGGATTATCTGGCAGGCAATGGTTCACAGCACAGGTTTAGATTAATAACAGTTTTGGCCAACCTATGTTGATTTTGAGCACTAGATAAAGCATAGGTTTGGTTTCTTTGGTGACCATAAACCAAATGAGAATCAAGAAGACTGAAATAATTTCATTCTAACACTCAACTTCAGTTCAAATTTCCTTCCCATGTGGTATTTTCAACTTGCTGAAACCAATCTGTCCACTTCAGCTATTTCCATTAAGCAAGTCATCCAGGAGTTATTTGTAGTCCAAAGGAGTAATCAACAAATTTTAATGTTGACATTCAAAAATTCTGTAATAGTTGTCCAGGACTTTTAATTAGAAGCTCTGTGCTGTGTGCCACACTTTACTGTGAAACCCTTGACACGTCATTTAGTCCTCTCTTATCTTCAGCAGTGTATCTGTGCCTTATTGCAGATCACACTGTGTGATCCACATAAGAATTCTGTAGGGTTAAATGGGTGATTAAGAAATACTCAGATCCTAAGATATTTGGGCTATCTATGTGCTTCAAAGAAACAAAGCAAATATATTCTGTAGAACTCCTAAAAAATACCATGGAGAGAAATGACTGCATGCTTTTTAAGGGAAAAATACATATCTAAAAATACAGCTTTCATTCAAATAAACTCGTTTCCCCATTAAACATCTTTGCTACCCCAAAAGAGTGTTACTTTCCCTCCCTCCTTAAATGAAAGTTGCTAAGGAACCTGAGGTAAGCTATCATCACACAGATACTGCTCTCATCCTATCACGTACCAATAATTCAAGTCCCCCAGTAATTCCAAAATACCTATCAATTTACAGAAACTGCTTATTACCAGGAATTGTAGAAGATAGCAATCTTATATTAGCTGCCTTTAAAGGAAAGAGATTTTAAAAGGATGGTTTGTAACTTTTCTAAGTATTGAAACATTCTTAGATACCAAAATATGAATGTGAGGTCCTACCTCGGCAGAAGACTCTCGTCGAACTGACTTCACCACAATTGCTTTGTTCTTTTCTTCTATGTCAAATCCATAGTCATCCTCTTCTGGTAAAATCTTAAACAGAGCACAATATTTACACACATTTATGCTTCATAAATACAGAGTTCACAGAAAAGGTGAAGACTGGAGATGAGAAATTAGACTTTTCATTGCAAGCCACAACTGGACTTCTGTCTTAAGATGGAAAGCGACTACCAGATCATTTGGTCTGACTGCCTACAAAACATGAGCCATAAAATTTAATCTTAGGTATTTCTACATTGAGCCCTTAATAAATATTAAAGCAGATTTTCCAGAGTTACACAGGTATGATCTGCCGTCTTTAAGAAGTGAAGAATCTATTCCCACCCTTGAGAGTTTTTTCCAATGGTTAATCAACTCTTCTTTTAGAAACTGCCTTTGATTTCAACTCCTAGACCTACATCCTTCAATACATCTTTCACTTTTGGATTACGGAATTCATCATTATTCAGTATTCCCCATTGGTGAATGTACTACAGATTGAGTGCAGTCATCTGTTTATTTTTCAGAATACATCCCACCTATGTGATAATGAATGATCTGAGTGCTTCTCAGCTATCAGTTTCACACAAATTGCAGATCTCAGGCCTACCTTTTATAGATCTAACTGCACACTACATAATTCTACAGCATAATGGCAGTCTGATGGCTAAAATTCTATCTAATGAGAGGACAATTCCTGACATCCATAAGTCCTTCCTCCAGAGACAGGCACATAGGCTTTGTGTAAGGGAAAAAACACCAACTCCATACCCTGTGCTCAGTTGTACCTTACATGGTAGAGAGAAGCCTTCATAATTCTTGCTTCTGAATTTCTGCTTCCTCTTCTTTGCACTGAGGTCACATAGACTCCCCTTACACATATTCTTTAAAATCATATCAATCATGACAAATATCCATTTCACTAATCCTTTTCAAGTGGTTTATTAACAATAAGGATAAAGCTTAACAACTCACTTCGCATTACAGAAAAATAAACCAAGCCTAGCCACTGGTAAATGGACAAGTGGAAAATCTAACTGATAAATATTTGGCATTTGAGTAAATATTATGTATTTAAGAACCATCTGATAAAACAGAACTGATTTAAGAGGAAAAATAAAGCTACTCAATCTAGCATGCCATGGGGGTAAGCAAATTACTCAGAATAGTTTCCTTGCTTCTGATGATTTTTGCACTATTTTAAAATACTGTCCTTTTTCCTTTAAAGTCAATTCCATCAGATTATAAATGTCCTTTTATGGGAAATCACCTTGGGGGAGAAAAAAAAAAGTCAAGAATCGGAATAATTCTGTCCTGCAGAAGCCATACAGTCAAGTTAAAATAATGTATAGCAAAATATCTGGGGAAAAGTCCTTTTCAGGTGATGTTCACATTAGAGGATGCACAAGAAAGTAGAAAGACTGGATGGTAACTTTCCCATTCTTGGCTAGTTTTAAGTATTTTCAGAAACAATGCTAGTAGTGCTTGTTCAACAAAGGACTTTGGAAAATCAGCTAAATCTGGTAAATTGCTGGTTAGATTTTTAGCGTTGCAAGTGGAATGAGTTTCAGTCCAACACAACACATACTTTTATCACTTCATATTTGGGATTCAATGGAAAATTTCCAGACTACCTCTCCTCTCCAATTTGCACTTTACACTTGAAGGGCCCATTCAGATTCTTCTGTTGCATTTTGAAAGCATTTGTGAAATAGACATTTAAAAACCTGGAGGCTTTGATATGCCCAACTTAGATGCCAGCAGCTACACAACCTTACCTGTCTCTTGGAGTGCAGCCATCATTACTTTGCATGAAGATCTTTTGTTTGCTATTATTTTTAATAGCCTACCTTGCTCTGATCACTGGTATTGCAAATATGAATTGTTTGAAAGCAAAGAACTAAAACACTTTTAAGAAACCCTATGACCATCAACATTAGGAACTTCCTGTGCTGGAGACACCCCTTATGAAAAGGCAGACTATGGATAATATTCCATTTGCAATACCTGGAGAAGGCAATAAATTCTTTATTGTGAAGTAGGAACACCCTGCCATTCCACAGCTGAACCCCATTCATCCCTAGGGAGTCCCAAGCTATTACCTAAACAGCCACCTGCAAGAACTATTTCTATGCCCCTGAAGCCAAATCAGTTTCTGGAATGTAAGGCAGCAGCTGTTTAGTCTTGAGAGGCAATCACATTAACAAGTGAGACTATTTTAAATACAAGCATGTTTAATGAAAAACAGAGCAGCACAGCAGATCCATTCCCTGAACCTGGGTCCAGGATGCATATTCTTCCCTACACCTCTCCAGCAAAACCCTTCTCTACTGGACACACCTGAACACCCTGACTTGGGTAATAATCTCCTCAGGAGCAGTGACTTATCAGACAATGTCAGATCTGAGCATTTCAGAAAATGGAGGAAGTTTCTGAGGCCCTCAGTAGCATTCAAAGACAGCTACTTTCCTGCCACCCCATCTCCCAGGTTGTTCCAGTCTCCTCAGCTTTTCACAAGTCCACAGCTTTGGGGCACAAAACAAGATTTGAAAAGACAAAATTTCTTTCCAATAAGTAGCTTCAGGATCTAAGCCACCCCTACTATTATCTTTAAAGGTATGTTTTGCAAAATTAGCAGAAGAGGTTAAATATGTACAGTATGACTCCAAGTTTCTTCTGGTTTGTGAGCTTTGAAATTGAGCACTGAACTCAAATTGTTCCTTCTGAATTGTCAAAGACTTAAAATCTAAAAGGTGTTTTTTGTTTCAGAGTTCACTATAGTATCCAAACCCACTCAAAGCCCTTATGTGGCTGCATACACCTGGATGATGAATGCCTCTTGTCACTGACTTCCCAGCCTGTCCCCTTGGGAACAGAAATCCCTAGAGGATGAGCTCCTTAGTGGCTTTCTTCCCAGAGGTGTTTTAAATCTATGACTTTAATTCTCTAGCTACAACAGACTGTGGTACACACCAGCATAATGAAGAACAAAGGGAAAGCTCTTTGCTCTCTCTGCTGAAATTTTGCAGAGTTGGGCAACTACTGCCACACTTTACAGAGGATCAGAAATGTGGGATACCCTGTGGGAATGCAGGAGTTATCACAGGTCTGGGAAGTTGATAACATTTAGATCTCCAAGTCAACACAAAAGTTTTGAGAATGCTACAGAAAATGTACACAGGCATCATCTTCACAAATCATTGAGAATGCTTCTCTTTAGAGTCTTCTGGGACTCCGTCATCATGTGTGCAATTAAACCTCTCACTCAACTCTGATCATGGCCAATCTCTACAGGAAACACACCTTTGTCTGATACTCAGATCCAAGCAACCAGCTCTGATTTGTGATGGTGTCAGTTTGGGCTAACAAGCAGAAGTGCTGATCACAAGTTCACAGCACACTGCAGTAACCAAACCACAATGCCTGGAGTCAGGCCAAAATCCAAATTTTCTTCAGCTATGCAAAGAATGTTGTATATTTTTTCAGTTTGTCAAGATTTATGTCCTTCAATGACAAATAATTGTGCAAATAAATAAATACTAGATCTTGTTTGAATCATGTTTTTCCAGACTGAAAGTACTTTGTTCCTTGGCATTTTTAACAAGTATTTGCCAAGGTTTCTGTTGTTTTCTGTTTTCAAAGGCAAACTCTCGTGTGATAGAGCAAACTTGGATTAAGGGGGTGGGGAAACTTATCCACTGAACAACTAGGATTTCATGGCAGTAGGAAAGCATATTTCAAAAGCCAGTGCTGAGGAAATTCCAGTAAACCTCCTGTGGTGGGATCAGAGGATGGGAAGGATTAATGCCCTGTCATGAGTGTAGAGGCAAGCAGTGATGCTCCACAGACAGCAAAGCCTCAGGATAACAGCTACTCATAATTGCTAAACACAGCATAAAGCAGAAGTCAGTCACAATTGTTTTGTGGGTAAGTGTAATGAATTTACTGCACTGCTTTCGCAGGGTCTTCACAAGTCCCTTCATTCAAGGGACTGTTAATTTATGCATGCAAAAGAAAGCAGCTCATGACTTAAGCGTGACTACTACAGATTTGACACAAATCTGTGCCCTCTAAATAGGAGATTTTTTTCCTCATCACGTGCTCTTCATTTGTTTTCTGTTTGAGATAGGACTGCATTTTGACAGAGGGTGACTGATGCACTTCAGAACTACAACAACAGCATTCATATGGCTGAGAGAATGATGCCCTGAAATATCTGTGTTATAACTTACATCTGAATTTACCTCACATACAAGCGTGTTTGAATTCAAACTGGGCTTAAACTTGATGGCAGATCTCTTCCAAGAGAGTAGAGCTCATTACTTTTTCCCCCACCATCTCAACACTGTGATACCTGCTAAAACATCTCCAGTTCCCTTACACGCTTGCAAAGGCTTCTTGGGAATAGAAAGGGCTTGAACTGTGCACTGGAAAGAGGTGGGAACTTCCATGCACTTGTACCTGTGTGAACTGTACATCCAAAACTCCCAATACAGCAGGATGGTCACAAGCTCCAGAAAGGGACCTGTAACGTAAGGATTTCCTGTGCTCCTAGAGTAAGTTATGCAGTCTGCCTAACTAAAAAGTCAGAGGTATGGAAGTTGGAGATATACAGCAAAGCAGATCAAGAATTAGTAGCATTTATGCAGTGAAGAAAAACCTAGCTACACGTGCAATTGCCCATTTTAATTCTACTCTCTCATTATTCTCCTCTATTATAAAACAATACCATTTTAGCAGAAACATCAAGGTTTACACATTCACATATTTCTTACCAGAAGATTCTTTCCCAGGATGTTTTCCACGAGCTTGAAGTCATTCCGTAATTGCTTGCCCTTGGAACTGGTGCCCTCCATCTCCTCATCGGCATAAAAGCGGAAATATAAGGATTCATCCTTAAATTCACTTTTCTCCAGGACTGGAAATTATATATATGAAATACATACATGAATTTACATGGAGGAAAAAAGAGAGAAACAGAGGAGAAAGTTAAAGGAAATTCTAAATATTACCCCAATCTTTACAGAACTCAGACCGGATGCATCTCTATCAGTCAGTTCCTCAGCTCTGTATTTTTAAGCTAATTCTGTATTTTAGGACAAGAATTTTCTTCACAGTGTATAGTAGCTAATGACATGATGTGAGCTCCCTGGCATGCAGAATTTATATAAAATGCAAAAGATCCTCTTGGAAGGAAGATGCTACTCAAAATCTCACACTCCTTTCCTACAGCCAAATGAATATAAAAAAAACTATACAAGGAGCAAAAAGGGGTAAAGGGGCTGTTTAAAAGCACGTAAGGTGTCCACATAGACTAAAGCTCGACCTTAAAAAAATAATGGAGAGGGAAATGAGATCTACAAAATTCTAGAAGGCATGAGAAAGTTCTTCATCAGTTTTTCAAAGACCTGAGGCCTTCAAATAAAAGAGCAAGTGATGACGAACTCCTACATTCAACATGTACTTATGCAAAGGTCTTCCTTGACAAAGAATGCAATAAATGCCAAAAGTTTGCATGGGCTCAGAACAGACCAAACTCTTTTAAAGAGACCCCAACTATTCTTACATTACTGTTAACTACTATGGAAGTTCTCCATTAGTTATTTACAATAATCTGCTCTCAGAAACACTATTCAAAATACAGTGAGCAAATGTTATCTATGACTAAAACTGAACGTTTCATTTGACAAACTATGTTTACTCTTAGGACTTGTATGTTCTATTTCACACTGATACAAATGTGATTTGTTTACTTCCCCTGTTTGGGGATGGATGATGTCTAACTTGGCAATTTGGCACTTCAGATTTGGATGCCTCAGGACTGAGGATTGTGTTTGTTATCCAAGACACAAGAACTAGGCAATTTTACTTAACAGCTGATATTTTTTGGGGATATTTCAGGACAGTACTAGGCTTGTGCATTGCTCATGTGGCTCTGGAAGAGATGCAGTGAAAAAACATGCTCCTTCTAGCTTGTCTAATCCCTTCAGTGCTTCCCATAACTATCAGCAAGTGGCTTCCCTTGGGAAGGCGCCAGGCCTAGCCATGTATTAGCTTGTGGACTGTGTTCTAGAAGGACCTGCAGGAATTCCTGCAAATTGTGTACACAGCACGTATGACACAGCCTAGAACAGCTAATCTGACTGAAGTAAGAGTTAATTTCATTTGCTGGGGGTAGCAAATTGATGCATTACCATGATGCATGAAGCCGTTATTGCAGAGTCCCACACCCAGTGTGACAGCTTCCTCCCGAGTCTGACAGTCTCCCTAGAAACAGGACAATAATGTTACACCTCAGATCATTTTCTAAGACAAATTACTCCCCCTTCCCCACTGCACAGCTTGCAGCTCTGAACTTAGCAGGATGATCTGTGTAGGGAACAATAGCAAGCCATTAAAACAGGTATCCCATTGCCCAAACACTTTTCATTCCTCCAAACAGCATCTCTCCCTCCTACAGGAACCAGAGGATTAAGGACCAGCACAGGGGAAAGATACCATATTATCTCAATGTAAAGACATTTTATTTGAAATCAGAGTGTTGGACTTGAGGACCCATTAGTCACAGACAAGAAAACTCCTCCTTTGAAGCTGAGAGATCCCATCCATATTCAGCTCAAGGGAGAAAAAGTTAAGTATGTGAACTCCAAAGGTCAGACACATTAAAACTACAGTGGCAGTTTGCTTACACAGCAGATGTTTCTCACTATCTGAAGCCTTGAGTGTAGTCATTCAAAACAGGTACCAAAGGTGACTTGCAAATTTACAGACTTCCCTGAAATGGCAGCCTTAAGCTTTACATCTACAAGTCAGTTAAATACAAGAAATGCCTAATTTTCTTGATATATTTGCTAATTTGCAGCCACAAGTGAAGACTTTACAAACATGGTTGTACTTTTTAGGCGGACAAGTAAATAGTGCTGCTAAAAATCAGAAGGCACTACTGGTCTTACAAAGATTGTTAACACTGGTCCCTTGATGCAAGATGAGCAAAAGGACACAGGGGAACCTGGTGTCTTCTATCTCAGTGAGAGCAGCTGCTCAGCTCATTCCAGCAGGGAGGGCACCTGCTGCTTTGGCAACAGAAGCAATTTCAGTGTATTCCTTTCAGTCCTATTTAACAAGAAGCTGTATCTTACACAAGTATTACACCTTTTCTCCTCTCCATCTGAAGAACTAGATACCCGAAAGCTCTCACAGCAGCTGCAGGGTAGTGTACTGACTTTGTTTTAAGCAAAAAATAAGTGTTTCAAGCACCCTCTGATCTTGTCAGCAGAACATCAGTCCGACTTCAAATGCTGCTAAGGAGAACAATAGTTATTTGCCAAGCAAATGCTGGCAAAGCCCATCACTATGGTGTATCAGCATTATTTAAATACAGGATAGAACAGGATCAGCTCTGGCCAATCCACAGCACTACTAGCTTTTGTTAACTTGGCTGAGAGCAGAAAAGACACAACATTTACAAATCAAGAACTAAATACTGTTGTCTTGGTAGAAAAGGCATCAAGGCAGTTCTGAAAGAATTGTATGACCATGTAATCACACAAGGAAAGCCAAGAAAATAGCTTTAAGAAACCAAAAGTTTAACTTCTACTATGAACTAATTTCAAGTCTTCTCTCATTTTCAACATCCTGTCATGAGACAACGCTCAACGCTCACATGGTGTTATTTTGTGGGATAAATGGGTAGTTTATTTTACAGAGACTGGCATTTAAAAATCCAATTCATTATTTCAACTGTAAATAAACTGGAGGAGAAATGCCTTCTAATATTACCATCTTAAACCTTTAGCAGTCTATGTTTGTTCTAGGCAACAAAGTCTTTGCATAGGAAGGGTCTAAACTAGAGCTGGCTACTCCTGATGATGTTACCTTGGCCTCAAAATTCCCCTATCAAAACAGCATTCTCCAATTAGAAAATATAGCTTTAATTCTTTCAGCTCACTAAATACTTCTAAATGTTATGTAGGTATTTGTCCAAATACAATAAAGGGAGTAATGAAAATCTTCAGAAAATAGAGCCATCTACAATGATCAATCTTGACAAAATGTGTCTCAACCTTTTCATACAGAAACTAGATGTGAAACTAGATACACTAGTTTTGACATGCTAACTTAGGTTTATTCCATACAGTCTCCCCATTTGAGTCATCAGAATTATAGAAACAGTTTACAGTCAGTACCACAGTGAAGAAGCTTATCCAAAGCACATTACTATTGCTCTTATTACTACTGCCACCATTACAATTATTATTATTGCTGTCTAGTTTTGGTAATGATGTGATGTCTAAAGCTCTAATCAGGGTGGCTTGTTGCCTTGGATGTGTAAACCCAGCAATTAAGATGGTCTCAGACCAAGACTGTTTACAGCTCCCTGGGAGGAGGAAAGAAAGTAGATGCACACAGGTAAGAACAGCAACCAAACCACTTTTAAATTTTCCACTGATAAATTGAAAAAAAGAAATTTTTAGGATTATGAAGTGCTTCTTAGCAAAGAGAGTATTGTAAAACTTTTCTTACCTGTGCAATAAGCCAGTCCACTAGTTTACTTGCAGGGATTACTGATTTGTATGTCTTTAGGTGGTAGTCACGGTCTCTAATTAAGAAAGAGAATTCAGGGAAAATCAGGACAAAAAGGTATACATTCCTTTTACACTCTAAACCTATATATACTATTGTGACCTACTACTAATAAGCAGCCATCTTTTCTCTGTAGAAAGTTTTAAACTTCTCCAGCAGCTTGAATTAGGAAGATACTTCAGATCAACACAAAGCAGTGTTACTTAAAATTTCTCTAGATGTTGTTTCGAGCCATCTTCAGGGAGCTCACATTCCCACCAGAGGCAACCAGAAGATTCTTTTCACAGATGTCCTATGCTGCTGCTGCTGTAACTCAGGTTAGAATACTGCCACCAGCGGTCCCACTAAAAATCAGACTTTTCTGGCTGGAAATAATCCAAAATCCATTGACGTCCAGCTTACACCTTTTGGCTCAATACCAGTCCCATCTACAGGCTTCAACAATTCTTCTCTAGCATTTACCTATTAATGTATTCATAGACATGGACTCTACACATTCCCTCTGTGCCTCATTTTTGTGAGGCTCATGGAATTAGGCAGCTTTTAGTCTATTTTAACAAGAGAGATTTTCCACACTTGTTCAGATTTCACTTCCTTTAGTAAAATAACATGTAATAGCCAGACACAAATATAATATGCAGCATCCTTTTATGGAATTAGATAATTTCAGTCATTGTAAATAAGAAGGGTTGTGTTTAGCTCTTGTAACACAACTGGCACCAGCTCACACCCAGGCCTTGCAGAAAGCAGCACTGTTCCTGCAAGAAGGAAAACGAACCCTATTGTAACTTGGTGCTTTTTGCAGTTTTCTTCCATTTCTATTCTCAAAGCCACGGAGATAATTGATGGTTTTAGCCTTTTGTGAAATATTTCTAAAGAATTTTGATACAAATACAAGAGGTATATGTGGCTCAGGACATCAGGCTCTAACACCTTTCACCTCCAAGGTCAGTGGATTTAATCCAATTTGGAAGATCATAAAAGCCATTTTAAGGCTGTTTACTGGCCCATGTGAAATAAGTTTCATGGTCTTGATCCAGTTCCTAGTTCCACATCACAAAAGCCATTATCACAATTAATTTGCATTAATTGGCTCACTCTCATTGAGGGTCTCAGTAGAGAGGCCAAATGCTGAAGGAGTATGAAGAATTAATTCCTCTCTCACCCTTGGGGTGGTCCTTGTATTTGAAGCTTGAGCTCCACTGGCATGACTGTAGAAGGAGGCACAGCCACTGGGGCTGTTTTACAGTCCGGATGGATCCATGAGGCAGACCAAGAAAAGACTTTATTCTTCAGCTCTGTCAAATCAGCCTCTTTCATTAGCACCACACTATCAAATGCTGCCTTTTTCCTAAAAATGTAATATCCAAACACCATCTAAAACCCATTCTACCCAACCCTGTTCTTTTCACTAATCATCTACAGATACAAATATGTTGTGACTGGCTGTTGTAAATAAATACAGCAGAAATGTCTGTGTGTTTGCAGAATGCAGGGTGAGAAATTAGAAAGAAAAGGGGGACTTTCAGAGCTTGGAAAGAAAACAACAAAACATGACAGCATTTCCAGTAATGTGTCCTCAGAAAAAAAGCTTTCCTCATAGTGCTTACATACAATTTTCAATTTGTCTCCCAGTAATGTGCTAACCACAGCACAAATCTGTAGGAGTTTTCTGGGCAGATTTCCCCTCTCACACTCTTATGTTGGGAAAATGTACTTTTGAAATGTCAGCACAATAAAGGAAAACATTAAAATATTGAGCACTAATGAGTAGGGAGTTCCAGATGAGAAGTAACTCTCAGAACTTTCCTAGAGATGCTGACAGTTTTGATAAGCTGCCATCAATCTTGGTCCAAGGCCCAGTGCCATCTCTCAGTGAAAATTCAGCTGTACAACTCATGGACAAGAGGTCAGTTTTGTTGAATTTGGGAATCCAGCCATCTCCACTAGACGTTTTTTCTCTCTCATCAGTTTTTTATTTGTTAAAAATCAAGTTCTCCTAAGTGAAAATGCCTAATCTTCCATGCAGTTGTAGAACAACTACAGAGTTCAGGGTGGTTTCCATTATAGGCCAGAAATGTTCATCTGATGTCACAGTAAGGTAAACAACATCTGAAAATCATCTCCTTGGCTCTGGGAAGAGTTACCTAGCACTTGCAGCCTATCTCAACTCTTCAGCAGTTATTTATACAGAGCCAAGTTCTTAAGAATCCACACAAAACTTTCAGGGTTTCTTCAAATTACATCTTCAGCTTTTATTCTGCTTCAGATTGTTTTTTGTTTGTTTAGGGTTCTCCGAATGACAGAATCCTAGCACCACACTGGAATCTGTTTACATCTCTTCAGCATCTGTCGACATTTTCTATAACTCAAATAATACAGCAACTACAATCCCTACCACATGATCTGCCCTGAATCGGAGCCACTGTAACCATACCCAGCTGCTCACTCTCCCTGAATCCCCAGTTCCAACATCCTCTAGCAGCAGCACTGCAACTACAAGATCTAAGCTGTGGAGATGCAAGGGCTGTAGAAGAACCAAGAAAATTCAGAAAATTATTTCTCATAGTAAGAAACAAGGAAGATTTCAATAGTAACATCATCCTTTTAACAAAGCCAATAATAGCCAAAAAAAAAAAAAAACAAAAAAACAAACCAAATAACAAAGCAAATAAAAGCCAAATAAATTCAAAGGGATCACAAAGAGGAGCTTACTTGACCACTGGAGTATACAGGCAGTGCAGTCGGCAGTACAGCCTCACCCCCTGAAGAATGGAAGATGCAGAGTGTTAGCAGCTTTTTCCTTTTCAAAGAAACACTGACTAGCTAATGCTAACAAAACCTGGACACTGATGTCTCTACTCAGCTGGAATTTTTTCTTTATTAATATTGATATTCAAAACATGTCCTTTAGCCTCTCTGTCAAACATTCTTTCTTCTTTCCTGGTTTCCAACAGCCAGAAACCTGTTTTTACCTCTAAACACCTCCATTCCAACATTTTCTCCATTATTCCTTCCTCACAATTAACCCATTAACCAATGTCCATATGAAAAAAACCAAATTTATTAAAAGGTATGTGGACAAATATGAGATCAACAGAACTCATTTAACAAACAATTATTAGGAACAGTTGAATCTTGATCTCTTTTATCCCCCTGAAGTATAACGATTTTATGAAGATTTGCAGCAGACACATTATCACCTATTGTTTTAAAACCTTTTGTTACTCTACTGGGATTCCAATCAGCAGTCTTGGGTGCAGTCACAACTGTATTGGTGTTCATTACTAAACTCTGCTTCCTCTCCCTAATGTGAATATTTCCTGTGGCATTAGGATGGACAGCTCAATATAACACAGATCAACAGCAATGGCAATCTCCCACACAACAGGTCAATGACATTCAGAGGGATAGCAAACTTCTTGATGCAAATCACAAAGTTCCAACTAAGAATGATAACACGAACCTTGGACACGATGTCTTCCAATTCACTTCTTGGCTTGTATGTTCCATCATCATAGCGAAATCTGTACATCACCTGTTCATTCTTAAACTGGTGCTTATCTGAAACTAAAACATCAGCATGATAATTTGTCTTTTGTCCCCACTATGTTCTTTATAGGCCAGTTGGTAGAAATTGGATTTTTAAAATTTTACATCAGATTCAGTTAATGTAAGTCTTTGGAAACAGTCCTAGTGAAGGGAATTAGGAACATCTGACCTTTCTCGATGAGTTTTGAACAAAGTGTTTCAAATTCCCACAATAGTTATCACAGCACTAACAGCCATTTTTGCAGTTGACCCATCAACAGTATTCCTTTGAGGTGCATTTTGCAGCTAAACTCACCTGAATGCTGAAATTGGGATATTTGCTGTTTAATTAGAGTAGAATTGTGTTGCTCTGTCTGCATAACACAATATGGAAACAGCAGGAGAAATCTGAATTTAAACAATATAATCTGGATAACGACCTTTTAGTAGAAATGCAGGTAGCACAGAAAATTTTCAAACAAGCATACTTCAGTCATGCAGCACTTTTGTACGTGCTGTCCTGCCCTTCTAGAACACCTCATCACAACACTTCAAGGTCATCAGCTGGGTGAGATGAAGAAATATGGTCCCTCACTATTTTAAAGAAAGACATTCTTGCCAAATGAGCTGGAAACACAACAAACCCTCCATTATCTCTTTCTTTTGTGACAAGCAGAGTCATTTGAATGACCCATCACCTGTGCCCTGGTCTAAAAGAGCACTGCTCCTCTCTTCTCTGGATTGCTGATGTTCCATGTGCAAAGCTGTATTTATGGATTTAACACATTTTCAAACACACACAGTACAAAGGAATATACACCTGATATATACCCCAACTAAAATGTTGCAGAGAAATCAAGCAACTGCAGACACAAACACTTTCCGAATACCAAACAAGTTCTCTTTTCAAGGCATAAATTTGCCCACTCATTAATCCCAAAAATCACTAAAAATTTTGAGGATTTGATGGGTATGGCAGCAGAAAGTATTTGAACATCATGTGAACAGCTTCAGCAAGCTTCCCACCCTTATTTCCAGGGCATTACTGAAATCTGATATCTTTTTATGACATGGCACACTCACCATGATGAATGATTCCATTTTCCAATAGTGCCTGTCCCAGGTTGACCCCTTCCTCTGGTTTGCTTATCTCTCCAATCTCACTGAGCCAGGATACAAACTCGCTGCAAAGGGGAGCAGAACACACACAGTTAGCTCCAAGTGGCACTTGCCTCTGTGAGTCATCAGCCAACCACAGGTGACTCTCCTTGAAGCAAGTGTGAAAACTGTTGTAAGCAATGGTACCTCTACCCAGTAGCTTCATTTCCTACATTCCTGGAGGAAATGCTCTGCAGAAGATTTAGCCTCTTCCCATCATTGCCCTAAGCTCACTGACAGTGTGCACACAAAAGGAAAGATGACACGGCTGTGTCTATAAGGATGATGCAAATCCTTATCTTATGGAGCAATCCAGACATCCATGGGGGAAAAGGTTAGCAAGCAAGATTAAGTGAGAACCCTAAATCAAGTTCAACAGTAGGGTATCCTCCTTTTCCAGCTACTTCTTCCCAAGTTACCTATCCAAGTAGTGTTCATGATTTGACTTAATTATACATGCTCATCTTCCTTCACTGGGTCTGATTTCTGTCCCCAGCCCCATGGTGTAATTGGATTGGCTTTAATGCAATCAAGTAGGACTTAGGACAGAAGACTCAACCTACTGAATTCAAGCAGTACAGAGCAGTAACAGAGCGCATGAGTCCCGCTGACAGATTAATTTAAGGTCATTTTCTGAAGGTGGTGCCTGGCAGATTACATACAGCATGCTTCTAATTTATACACAGAAGATGCTAAGTCTCATCTGCTGCTCATGCAGCACAAAACAAAACCTCTCTGTTGAGGGGCAGAGCTGCACATATAGGCAGAATAAAAGCCAAAAAAATTGATAGATATGTAGGATGCTATTCATTAGAAAGGAAGTGCAAAAAAGCAGCTGTAGCAAGCCTGATGAATCCAGCTCTGTCAAACCCAGAGTACTGAGCTGTTTGCCAGGTTAATTAGCAATTATGCTAGAAATGTTTTACAGTCATGGAGAAGAACAAAAGGAATGTATGAAAGTAGAGCAACTTATGGGAAATGTGAGTTCAATAAAACACTTGGATGATTGCCAGTGTGCAGAAGGTTGCTGCTTAACAAAGCCAGTATCCACGTCTCCACTTGTGGGTTTTAACTGAAGTATTTTTAGTCTCTTTGTATTTATCAGCACTGACTGATCTAAGCTATAGGAATTATTTGCATTTTGCCTTTAGAATAACAAAACAACTTCAGGACTGAAAACTTTGGCTTGCTGAGGGGCTACTCTGTAGCTGTCATAGTATAGAAAAAACAAGAGAATCTATTCAACTATGCCAGGAGATTCCCATGGAAACCAGTAGAGTTTTGTGAAGTCCCTAAAGCTGGATTAGTGGCACTGGTGAGGCCACACCTTGAGTGCTGTGTCCAGTTCTGGCCCCTCAGTTTGGGAAGGACGTTGAGATGCTTGAGCGTGTCCAGAGGAGGCAACGAGGCTGGAGAGGGGCTTGGAACACAAACCCTGTGAAGAATGGCTGAGGGAGCTGGGGGTGGCTCAGCCTGGAGAAAAGGAGACTTGGAGTGACCTTATTGCTCTCTACAGCTCCCTGAAAGGTGGCTGGGGTCAGGTGGGGTTGGTCTCTTTCTCCAGGCAGCACTGACAGAACCAGAGGACACAGTCTCAAGCTGCATCGGGGAAATATATGTTGGATATTAGGAAAAGTTCTTCATGGAAAGAGTTGTACAGTTCTTGAATGGTCTGCCCGGGGAGGTGGTGGAGTCACCATCCCTGGATGTGTTTAAAAAAAGTCTGGATGTGGCACTGGGTACCAGGGTTTAGTTGAGGTGTTAGGGAATGGATTGGACTCAACAATCTTTAAGGTCTCTTCCAACCCACTCATTCTGTGAAATCTGTGAATAGTGTTGACTCAAGCTATCTCCTAGGGGAAGTTCTTTTCACAGTGATTCTGAACTGTTTCTGTAAGTATTTAAAAGCTGAAACAGAATATATAAACTGCAGAGGGAGGCAAAGTAAGAATGATCCTCCACCCTCTCTGCTAAGGACATAAGGCAGGCCTCCTGTGCAGGGCCCCATCATGGACCTGCTGCCAGGGACTGCACCCATGGGAAGCACCCCAGGGAGAGGTCCCGTTGCTCTGGAGTTCCCCATCAAGAGCAATGGGTCATAGCACTTAAATGGTTGCCTAAAACTTCAGTGGAAGCTACCCTGTTACCTTTCCTGCTTCTTTTATTTGGAACTATCTCTGGAGTTTATGTGGATTTTAAATGTAAGGTTGATATGGTGAGCTGAAATAGGAAAATAACTGAATGCTACTCTCACAGCTGTGGAGCTTCCCAATCATGGGATGGTTTTCTTAAGAGCTGATTTAAGATTTCTATGACCTTTGATTCAGAAGCAGAATCAGTAATCATTTGATCTGAAGGCTTTATGAGCCCTGAAATGTGTATGATCCAAAAATATTCCAAGAGGTTCTTAAGGAATATGCTAGACTGTTTCTAAAAAGTCGCCAACTCAAAGAGTGGATGGCAAAGCTTGATTTGTTTCCTCATCCTGTCTGAAACAGTTCTCCAGGATAACTAGAGTATCCTCACTTCCCAGTGCTGCCATGCTCAGTTCTCATCTGACATCCAGGTCAGGACACAATCTCCCAGCTCCACCTTGGAAATTAAGGGACCTGGAACAACTGTGTTTCTACACAAGAAATACACAGGAAAATCCAACCCATCCAGGACTGTACGATCTGATAATATATGGTTGAAATCTCCTGAGGTTAGCAAATGCTCTCTCTTACACACTCAAGGTTTTGCAGGGCTGAAAAGAAGCACAGCCAGCATATCATTTACACACAGTGACACCAACACACATAATTCCAACTGTATCACCAGTTTCTTGCCTAATGCCACAAAGAGTGATGAGGAAAATAGATTTCCAGTCAAGCCAGTCAGTTGCTGAAGTTAAGTTCAATAAACAGCCTTATAAATAAATGCATGTGATGTCTCTGAAAATATTTGGATTAGATCATGCTGTTTTCCCAAAAAAAAACATTTTATCTCTTGAATTATGAGATGCTGATATTCACATGCCAAGAGAAAAATTATTTTTGGGGCTTTTGTGTTGCTCTCAGCTGCATATAACAAAAAACCACTAAATACATCACAGCATAGTCATCAGCGACTCCCTCAGGCAGGAGTATCTGCAAAAATAAACAGGTCACAGCCAATAAGCATTGTTCAGGGAAAGCCCTGGAAATGATACAAAATCTGCCAGTCATGACTGGAATGTACTGACTGAGTTGCACTCAGCTGGGTTTCCCAGGACTACACCAACAAGTGAATGTAGAAAAGATATCAGCAGAGTTCTTTGCTGTGGGAACAACTAGAACATTAGGAGAAATAATCCTTTTGTAAGTGATCAGGATACCTGTGGGTATCTCAGTCTGGGCTCAGTTAGCCATTAGCAAAGGTAGGTCAAGTTCTCACTACTGGAGTGTCAGGTGGTGTTCAAGCAAACTGAGGGCATTGAGCATGACAGACTGTAAACAAACAGTCATTTCAAAAGGAAAAGTAGTAGCAAGAAATCCTGGATAGGACTTGAAACTAAGCATAGTATCAGGGAGCCCACAACAGAGTCATGCATAACAGCACTGGAAGAACGTAAGTTTCTGACCTTGTACTTCTTTTTGCATGGAAAATAAGAACTGCCATTATCAGATCTAAAAGGTTTCAGTTCTAATGCAACAAGATCACCTTGGGGGGGGGTGGGGAGTGGAGGATGTATGTGAAGAAGAAAAAATCAACTGCTTCTCCAATATTAAGAATTTTTTTTTTCTAGCTGAAGTATCACCCACCGATGCTACCAGCCTGCCTTCTGCCAGGCAGAAAGACACTTCCACCCCTGTGCACTGGCAATGCTGCTGCAAACTGCTGTTACAAAGACCAGAGAGGAAGGGAAATGAATGCATAACTGCCTCAGAACTTTTTTCTTCCCACAGCTGATCATATCAGTCATTAACAGCTGAGGAGGAAAAGTCTTCTTAGGTCGGCTGCTGAGTGCCGTGCCCCACAGGACACGTCCCTTCTGCAGTCCCACTGCTGCCATTGCCAATCACTGACTCAAGACGCCCACAGAGTCTCTTCCTTCTGCTGCCTCACATGTCATCCTTCAGAATTAGTTTGTCATTATTTTGTAATATCTAGCTGAATCAAAGAGGTTTTTTCCAGCCAGTGAAGTTCTACACTTCTAACAAATGTATCAGGTCACATGATGCACAAAATTTCATTGGTGCCTGTTACGCTGACAAATAGGAAACTTCTAAATACAATGCTGAGGCTTGGACAGTTCTGCTGGATTTAAGTATCACCTGGAAAGCATTTGCTTGTATACCAAAGAGAGTCTAGGTTAGGCCACCAACAGCCCAGAGCCTGTGGGAGTTTAAGGTGGTTTTCTTATTCCTTTTGATGATCTGAAGCAGCTGTTATGACTTACTGTAAAACAGAGTGAACTGTCACACTATTCAGCCTGTGTATGGTGTGAAACAAAAATCAATTATTATTTTTTAATAAATCACTACCGTAATGGGGCTTATGGTCTTTCTAATTAAGCTGCATCAAAGCACATCTGATCTGTGCCACAATGCCATCCCCAG
Source organism: Vidua macroura (assembly GCF_024509145.1). Classification (NCBI taxonomy): domain Eukaryota; kingdom Metazoa; phylum Chordata; class Aves; order Passeriformes; family Viduidae; genus Vidua; species Vidua macroura. The sequence goes on along the minus strand of NC_071587.1, from coordinate 15,125,769 downwards.
AAATTCTAGAGTCCATTAACTGGCGTGAAAGACCTTTTCAATTCAAATACCACTTACTTGCCAAGAAAGCACTTGGGAACAGTACTTAATTTTCTTCTCCTATCTTTGATAAGGTTCACTTTCTTGCTCATCATCATTTGGTACAACTTCTCTCCTTTCTCTGCAATCATGACATATGCATCCCTCTCCATTCCCAGTTTCAAACCTGGAATATAAAGTAGAAATTTCTTCAGATCTTTAATACCAAATAAAATGTTTCCTTGAAGTCAAAAGCTGAGGCCAAACAGCAAAAATTGCAGAAACACAAAAATTGATTGACTTATTTTCCATTTAAGGGGGAAATTAGGTAATTTTTTTATCTGAGTACAAAACTGTCATTGGTAAGTTTAGCACCACCAAGATGCAGTTTTTCTTCCACATTTTAAAAAGCAGCTTTAAACTTATGGTTATATCATACCACACAAAACAGAATGGTTTACAGAACATGAAGAAAGTCCAAAGCAAGATGAGCATGGGTCAGGGCAATCCCAAGCACAAATACAGGCTGGGAGGAAGGACTGAGAGCAGCCCTGGAGAGAAACGCTTACGGGTGCAGGTGGATGAAAAGCTGGACATGACCCAGCCACACAGAAACCCCCCGTGGGCTGGCTGATGCCCCAGCGTGGGCAGCAGGGGAGGGGGGAATTCTGCCCCTCTGCTCTGCTCTTGTGGGAGCCCGTCTGGAGTGCTGTGTTCAGACTGAGGCCCCTAACATAAGAAGGAGCTGGAGCTGCTGGAGCAAGTCCAGAGAAGACCCCAGAGCTGCTCCCAGGGCTGGAGCCCCTCTGTTCTGGAGCCAGGCTGGGAGAGCTGGGGGTGCTCAGCTGGAGAAGAGAAGGCTCCAGGGAGAGCTGAGAGCCCCTGCCAGGGCCTAAAGAGGCTCCAGGAGAGCTGGAGAGGGACTGGGGACAAGGGATGGAGGGACAGGACACAGGGAATGGTTCCCACTGCCAGAGGGCAGGGCTGGATGGGAGATTGGGAAGGAATTGTTCCTTGTGAGGGTGGAGAGGCCCTTGCACAGGGTGCCCAGAGCAGCTCTGGCTGCCCCAGCCCTGAAAGTGTCCAAGGCCAGGTTGGATGGGGCTTGGAGCAACCTTGAATAGCAAAAGGTGTCCCCACCCATGGCCTTAAATGGCTTTAGGGTTGCTTCCAGTCCAAACTGCTCAATGATTCCGTGATTCTCAACCTCCTGAAACCGATTTCCTGTGGCAATTGAAATAACTTCAAGCATAAGACTTGTTAAAGGCACTTAAATGCTTGGAAGAGTAGGAGACTTTTTAAATGTCCTATTACTTGAAGCCAAAAATACAAAACTGCCGAAATCAACTTCACATTTGTGAATAAATTAAAACTGGGCAGGCACATTATTTTCTCATCCTTTATTAATTAGCCTATTTACTAATACCTTAAGCTAAAAATAGTGTTTGACAATCATACTATCCAATAAATGAAAGAAATACTGCATGACTTGCAGAATGACTGATAATTGAATCTAAAGAACATTTCATCTTCACTTTGTACCAGTTCCCAAGTACATAATTCATGCTAACTTGAAAATTGGTACAGGCAGGGGGATGATCTCTGAAAACAGCAGGTGTCTCTGTTATAACTATCCTCATAGCTGGCATTTTCTGGCCCTGTTCTCTTTAGATTTGCAAATTGCTTTAGGAGGATAGCATTTGCAAAAGTTCTTTGGTGCTGTAGATGCTTTATGTCTTCTAGCCTGAACACATGATTTTCTGGATATGTTACTCTAGAACTTGCAAATCTGGGCAACTCTGGAGTCCAAAAGAGACACACATTTTAGACACCTCCAAGACTAGCTTGAGAACAGGCAGCCTGAAGTGGTCCTCTACTTCCATGCCTAATTTTAGCAGAAATCAACATTAGGCAGAATTTAAGTGATCGGTGTAAAGCTAGAGAAAAGGAGAATTGTGCATTTTTTGGGAAGAGAAGTTCATCCTAACTGCCTTATGGTAAGATACTGCAATGAATCAAGAACCTTCTGAGACCTCAGAGCTGTTTCCTAGATTTTGGAAAGCATTAAGGACAGATTTTAACTTTCTCCATGGAGGAAAATGTGCAACCTTTTTTCTTTCTCTCAAATACATGTATGTGCATATACATTTGTCCTACAAGTGCAGTACAAAATACACTTACTCTCTCTCTGCTCCCTTTCCCTGATTATAGCATCCAGCCACTTCTGTTTATCCTCGGCAGTCTTGGCCATACAGACAAACCACTTGTTTTTGGCTGTGTTGTGAATCTTCCAGCCATTTGTCACCGTGTAGCCGTTGCTGTGGTAATCTGCTGCAAAAGACCGAAGCACAAAACACATGGTTTGCAGGAAGCCTGCTCCTTTAACCAAACCAGTGTGGGATACTTTCAGTAAAATCATCTTCTTTGAAGACCTTGATTCCTGAGGTGTTCCTTACCGACTGCACGGAACCAGCTGTACTTACCACTCTGTAAGTACAAGTATCAACAGGCTGTTCAAACTGACTGAATGCTTCAGTCCTAAGAGTGACACTTGCTGATTTCACCTCAGAAGAACTAAAGTCTTTTAAATACAAGGCCATCAGTGGAAGAGTCTATGTTTGCTCAGGGTATTTGTTCTGAATTTTCTGGGGACACGCTATCTTCCTGCACTGCAAGGATTTCTGTCCCCACAACATGGAAACTCTTTATGTGTCGAATGTTTAAAGGACATAATAGTAATTCTTGGCTTGTTACAACAGGGGCAGCAGTGGTGTGGTCTTTATGGATGGAATCAGAAACCCACCCAGTCTTCCTTGGCTGTGTCAGGATACAAGAATCATAACAGAACTGCCATTCCCACGTTTTGCTCATGGTCATATCCCATGCTACTAATTTGGATACTAAGATTAGTATTTCGTAGCATTCTAAATGAGAAGAAGATCCAGAAATTCTGTTATTTTAGCTGTAATGGCTTAAGAAGTAAAAAAAAAAAAAAAAAAAAAAAAAGGAAAGAAGAAAGAAGCAACTTTTATTAAATTAACTTGGATTAGGACCAAAAATAGACAAGTTTCTGGGAACACATACTCTTAATAAAGTTATTTCAGAAGGAAGGACTAGTGCCTGAAAGCATTTCCAGTCTTTCAACCACATAACTTGGTCCAATAATGAAGGTGCTACAAGTTTTATAAATTGCTTCAGATTTCACTAAAGGAGATGGACAAGTACTTTTGCATCACCTTCCAACACAAGATCTGAACTTGCTGTGTTCTTAAAAGACAATAACACTTACCTGTTCCATCTTCCACATTCTCTACTTCCATGACTTCTGTATTTATTCGGCCCCTGAAGATATAAAGGGACCCGTTGATTGACTTTGTCCTTTTAGATGCTTTTTTCCCAGTAACTCTGCAATTAGGATGAAGACTGTTACAACACATAAGCAAACAGTCTAACATATATATGAATAAATCAATCTGAGATATGACTATTAAAGGAGGATTCCAGTATAGTGACTGGTGGTATTTAACCACACCTCTGATGATAAATAATTGGAATTCTCATTTAGATTTCCAAGATAGGTGTGTACCAGTGTTCGTATAGCAATAACAAGCTTGTTTTGCCAGATTATGTGAAGATGCAGGTGGCTTCAAGATTCACATTCTTGATGACTGACTGAAATACATGTCCATGAACAGCACATGGCCTTGCGATGACAACTGCAGCATCACCTGACAACATTACATTTGACTCCTCTTTTTTGCCTAAAGCTGTGATCATTTTGTGGTAGGCACCAAACTTCAAATATGAAATTAACGTAAAGAGGCCAGTGTCACACGGCCTGCCACATGTGTTACATATTCTTGTAGGTAAAATTCTGCTGGGGCAATTTTGCACCCAAGTTTACATCCTTATCCATAAGCTTTATAGTGTCTCTGTTGAATTCAGGAAAACACTTTTCATTACTAGTTGTGTTTTGATTTTTATGGCTAAAATGGGTTTAAAACTATCCAAGTGACACCTGTTGTGCTCTACTATCCAAGAATAATCCTGCTATGCAAGCCAAAACACAGCTTGTTAAATGGTCATTAAGAGGTGGCAGGTGTCCAAATTCCGGTCAGTGAAGGTTCTGCTGTGGCAATTTCCCAGTACCTCATCAGATTAAAAAAATATTGCAGTAAAAATCAGCTGGGGAAAAATTTCTTGTCAGAGTGAAGTACCTATAATAAATTGAGGTGAGATTAGAATCACCAATTTTTTTTCTGAACATTTTTTTCTTTTACAACTACCTTTAGTGACAAATAGACATTTGGTGATGACCACATATTTACATCCAATTAGATTGACAGGGACTGTGATCTTGGGAACTATTGGATCCTTTCCTAAAGACAGCTCCTCAAGTTAAAAGAAAACCTGTCCTGCCCTAGGGAAACCCTTTAACCGTTCAGCCTATTTCCCTACATGAAACATATTGCTCATGATATCAGGACTCAATTTAAACAGCAGTCTACAATCCTGCTAAAACCAAAAAGCAATACTCAGCTCTGAAAATCTGCCATCAGTTTGACAGACTTCCCTACACTTTTGCAAAAGGAGCTGTTGCAGACAATACCGATCCCTTGAGAAATCCAAGTGTTACAGCAGGCTCCTCCAAAATCAAGCCAAACTACAGAGGAGCTTGGTAATGTCTCCTGAATAAAAAGAAAGTTCTGCTTAGAGGGCACTAGAACATTTTTTTTTTTCAAAATCTTACTGTTCCAGGAAAACTGTCTGGACAGCACTGGAGTTAGGCTAACCTCAACTACAAACAGGCTATAAAATCAGTTTCTAAGAGCTCTGAAGGAGTAGAAGATTAGTATCAAATTAACTGGGTTTTTTTTAAGGAATAGTTTCTGTTAAAAAACACACAAATTTCTGAACTCTGTTTCATACAAAATTTTGGACTTTAATAACTCTGGTAAAGGGTCCAAGTAAAGTGTTTCCTCTCCTTTGTGTCATTTCAGAGTCAGAATGCTTCAGGTAGATAACATTTTAAGTCTTTTAGATTTAATGGTGTATTTTTTTTTAATTTAAACATCTATATCTCATCTACTTTTGAATGTAGGTGTCACCTAATAATTTGTATTTAGGTTGTATAAATTCGGTATTGTACACACAAAAAAAGTCTGAACATTACTGAAATTAGCTTTCACAGCTTAATGGTTCCAAAATTTCCATTGTTTCCTTGGGAAAAAAAAAAAAGATAGAAAGAAAAAGGGAAAAAAAAAAGGATAAAAAGACCCAAATTTTGAGAAATGAGATTTTTCTTTGGAGAGAATACTGGTTTTACAGAATTTCTAATTGGGTTGGCTGTTCTACTTGGCCATCACCAGTAAGGAAGTATATCTTGAAGCAGGGAAATTGAATTACAGGAAAGGGAGGTAGGAGGAGAAGGGAGTGCAGAAAATGCATTGTAAGTTCAGAACAGACCAAGACATGAGAAGGAGACTGGGGTTGTGAAGGTGAAAAGCTCAGGAACTGAAATACCATATAATTGCTGCAGAAGCAAGTTGCCTTCCACTCTGCCAATGCTATTTTAATTGCAAGCAGCAGGTGTTAATAACACTTAAGGATTATCAGGTGGGATGATGTAAAAAAAATTACCAGGATAAGAAAGGAAGACAATAAACAGAGCACATGGGCTATAAATGCTGACGGCAACAGCCAAATCTTCATCTCTTTCTCACTCCCCAGGGCCCTGAATCTATTTTATGTTTGCTTAGTCTTCTACATTCCCCTGTCTTGGCTTTTTATCACTTTTCACATCACCCTCTTATGCTTAGCATAACTTCACAATGTAAGCTGGCACCTTCACATAATTCCTGGAGAATTTTGTCTGTAAGAACTCACCCTGAGCTTTAGCTGCACTGTTTTAACTCCTCTTTGGACTGCACACTTCACAGAGGAGCACTCCGATACTGCCTGGAATATTTATCCTACCACATAGTGACTTCTCTCTCCTATTGCCTGAGTGATAGAAATAGTCAAGAACAGAGGAAATTTCCACTTGTGACTCAGCCCCACAGAGCAACAGAGAATACAGTGAATGATCAGTAACTGATCACAGCTTCCACATACAAATCTTCTGAATGGTAAAACTGAAAATACAGAGGGACTCACCTGGATTTTCTCTTGCAATAGACCAAGAGATTATCAAATAGAAAGAACATTCGCTCCTGGATGTTTCCTGCTGAGATTTTTAACAAAGTCCCTTGCAGCAAGAGCTGTGTGCAAATATCTGTCAGATTTGACCCCTGAAACATAAAAAAGAGAGATTAACTTTCCTTTATGAGTGCACAATGAAGGTCTTTTACTAACACGCCCTTATTTTATCTGCCATTAAACTGTGAAATAACTGATGCACTCATAAGGATTTCACCCAGATCTATTTGCCTTTCAAGTGAGATCTGCCCATTAGAAATGTCAGTTCCATTCTAGCTCTAACATCTTCCTTTCTTTCATAATCTGCTTGTTCTGCTACAATTTAGCACCAGCCTGCACACACAAAATACACATTAAATTCTAAATTACTCTGAGTGATACTGCCCGCACCTTCAAGAATTTACATGTCACAAAAGAAACAGAAATAAATCCCTGTACACAACATGAGTCATTAAACTGTGCAGTTAACAGCCTCCAGGGAGCTTGCTGGTCCTGCATCCTACCTCCCATCCTTCAATGTGGGACTGCAACTGTTCAAGGGCTTCCAGTTTCTCCATCTGTCTCTTGGTCTCATTGATATTTGTACAGACTGTCTTCATTGCCTGCAGTGCATTTTGGACAGCTGGGTGATCAGGATGCTTAGAGGGAGTCCTCTTAGCTAATTCCTTAAAAAAAAAAAAAAAGAGAAAACATGGAAACTGAGAAGTGGTTCATGGAAAGGTATGAGCATTAGCAGGCAATCCTGCAGCAAAATGCCAGAACCATTGCAAAACTACAGAGAATTTGGGGGCATTTTATTGCAGACGCTGTTCTGTATTCTTCATGTGTACAGGGTTAATATAACATGAATACTGTTAAATAAATGAGGCAATTGCTCATGTTAAATATGCTACATTAAGAGAGCTCAAGACAAGTATGTTTTGCTGTGTCAGATGTGTTTACTTTGTATATTCAGAAGGCTGGGGCATATGTCCTGACATCAAGACAAGCAACACCTCTGCTCTGAAAGAGTCTGTAAGAGTCTCTGCTTCACTTGTGTCAAAGCACAATAGCCCAGTTAAGCCCTGTCCACTGAAAAACAGCACAGGCAAAACTCAGAACCTGACAATATTAATGAGTTTGGCAAAAGGGGCAACCACTGTCAACTCACGATTAATCATTTTTTTAGACCAATAGTATTTCATAGTTAGCCACAATTGAATAAGAATATATTAAAGAAATCTAAAATATGGCTGATAATTTAACCTTGATACATAATATGGTGTTTAAGACTGAAATACTTAACTTTCGCCCCATATTTGGTTGTTTAAAAGTCCTGTGCTGCTGAATTGCATAATTCTGCAAGAGATACAAGAATAAATTTGGATACAGCCAGAGAGCCTGCCCAGTACTGTGATCTGAATGGAGCTACATTGCTTCCACCCATCTGTGATTTACAGAGTAACAGATGCACAGGAAAAGGAGGCTCACTGCTACAAATGTCAGTTGATATCAAAATGAATTCCCTGTGGAAGTCTTTACTTTTGCTGAAAGTGAGGCCAAGAAAAGTAATTGTTTGAAAAGCAAAGGCAGGAGACAGGTGTTATGCTTTGGTGGCACTCTGTGACTGCAACACAGATTACTCTCACTAAAAATCAGTGAAGTTCTGCAGCTCCAGTGTCACCCATACTGCACTGGGAACAGGTATGTACACACTAGCACAGTCTAAACATCCCATTCAGAAATATCCCCAAAACACAGATAAAGACTTCTTCATTCACAGCACGCCCTGCTGCAACAAACAGCATCTTCCCATGCCAGTCACACCCCGGGGCAGGAGAGGAGGCTGGGAACTGGCTGGGACTGGCACTCGCCCCTCCACAGCCCTGTCTGAAGGCGTCCAAGGCAAAGCCCTGCTACCCTGACACCGCCACTTCCCAAAAGAGCAGAGCTTCTGAAACACAGGGAGAGAGCTCTGGGTACTCATTTCTTTTAGTGACACATTTATGATGTGTAAACTCTAAGAGCATTTGACAACATTTTGAAAGGCAGTTGAAAGACAGCCCAGATGGCAATACCTGGGTAAGCCCTGTCCTCCACAAAGCCCAAAGACACTGCTGTCTGGAATTGCTATCTCCTGTATAGCAACTTGTGTGCTAATAGGGTCAGGAAATAAGGCTGCTGCGAGAAAACTACTTCTTGCCAAGAGTTTCTTAAAATAATTCATAAAAGACACTTTTCTTTCTTCTTTTTATTTTTTAAAGAAATCTCTGACATCCTTCCCCATGTCCTCCCTCACTGCACAATATTGACTGTGTACTTCAAACTGACAGCAAATACACTTCGCAGCTGAAAGTTACACATTCCTTTATTTGAGGAAATACTTCCTCCTACTTTTATTCCCCTGAGGACACTCAGACACGGCCTAACATGGACTTGTCTATGGGATGCTGACACAGTGCATGGACTGGTGCAGATCCCTGCTGCCAGGCTGCCCTGCTCTGCGCCACAGCCCCGGGCACGCACCGACCGTGGCTTCAGAGCAGGCCCCCACTGGCCTGCTGAGCAACACAGCTTCACAGAGATACCAAAAGACAACATACTCCTTTGTTTATCAGTTCAAAAAGCTAAGTTAATCAACAGTTCAGCTCCAAATGTGCTTATAAAAGAAAAAAAAAGGCAACAAAAACCCAAACCACTTTTCTGTAAACATATATGTTCCTGTGAGCTTTATATTTGCATTTTACAGTTTGTAATATTTGCCTGTACTAACCAGAAAATAAATGATACATCAGACTTCCTCTGTGTACCTGCACGTCACAATAGTTTTTTTATTCTGCATATTGTTAAAACTTGTAATTTATGTCAATGTCTCTGCAGGGTAAACACTTGACAAGCAATGGTGGATCAGATAAAATAGATTAGCTTCAATATGCCACTGAACCTACAACATATGCTAATTTAGAATGCAATAAAAACATGTTTCTGGTTTTATAAATATAGCAGTTATTTGTCATGCTATAACTGCATGACTTTTGTCATTTGAAGACAAAAGCATGATTTATAAATTGGCAGTGCTTCTTAGAGCTCTTTAGGGAATAGACAATTTTTAATATTATGCTACATAGAGTTGGATTTCAACCACACAATGTCATGAGTCTAAGGGCAACACAACTTTTCTTGGAGGAGGGAAGGGGGGGAGAAAAAGCCAATCCTCCAAAGATAAATATATTCAATTATGGCCAAATAGAAAGTTCTGTTCCTTGAACAGCTATGAGAAGAATAGAGAGATGAGGGAGGCAATAAGGTAAGCTTCCTTCATCCTGTTCTGTATGCACACCAGTGGCTTCCCATCTTTCCCTTTCCAAGTGCGGGCAGTGATGCATAAAGGCCTGTGTGTGCCTCACTGCTGGGCTTTCCTTTCCAGGGGATTCTGACTCCTGTGACTCCTCTCTGCATACAGGTTTATCTGCCCCTCCCAGGGCCAGAAAAACTCTTCTCCGCATGAAGCAATACCTGATTACTGTCCTAATCGCCCATGGAGTTGTATGCTCTCAGATGTTTTTTATGGATCAGAGGTGGAATGTGCATTTCTGGCTCGAGTCTGAGCAAATCGTCAACAGACCAGACCTCAGGCAAGGTCCCAGCCCTGCGAGCTCCGGGCTCTCAGCAGCAGCGGGTGCGGCTGTCATGTGCTGCACATTCCTCCTATGCCAGAGGAAGGAGACAGAAGTGACTGTGCCTAATCCCCACACGATGGTGTGATTAACTCATGATTACCACTGCCCCAGGGTTTACTTCTTGCTGACAGAAATGCTCTTTATTAAGGGGGAAATGCTATTTTTGTTCAGAGACTGGTTTACATAACAGCTGCTTCTGTTCTTAAGCAGTAGAGTTGAGACTAGTTAATAGAGTCCCACAGTCAGCACGGGCGAGACAGAGCTGCCTTCACCCAAACCCCCACGCTGGAAGCATTTGCTCAAGTGGCAAGTTCTCCAGCCACCCACTTGTGCTGGGCGTCCCTTTACCTCTGCTACCTTCCTTCTTCCCAAAAAACAACGCCAATCACAACCAACAGTTTCATTTTGCTTGAGCCTAGTCCAAGGCCCTTTCTCAGTTAAAAGGAACTAATTTACTGACTGACAATTTCTACACTAATCTTCTTGCATGCTGTCTGAAGCAGACAAGAACTGCATTGGGGCAAAAATACTAATATTGTTATTTCTCTATTTGTACAGAGATTATGAAATGCCATAGCTAAATTTGAGTCCCATCCTTCAAACCACACAAAAGGCTTGCAAATTAGACAGAGAAAAAGCAACAAAACTTATAAAACTCAACCACCCCCCTGCAACCAAAAAAAACCCCAACAAACCCCACCCACAATAAAACATCCCACCCTCTCACCATTCCCCCCAGAGAAAATTCCCAAACCGAAAAACCCATCAAAAAACCTGTTTACAGTCAGGCCCTTCAAAACAGCAATGTTTGTGTCACAAAAACTGGGAAACTATAAATAAAATTGAAACATATTGTCCAGCATCATCTGAGTCACTGTTCCGTCTCCATCATTTGTTAGTTAAAAAAACCCAAACAGCTTCATCAGAGCATGAGAAAACATAAGGTCACCTGTTGCATGATGCCATATTTCATTGGAAATTACTGCAATGCTTACAGTGGCTCAGCACTTGGAGATATTCTAGTGTATTATTCCTAATTAAGTAACTCAAATCAACTCCATGCCAGATTCTATTGTTCTGAAGAAGAACACACACACATATATGTCATTAATAAAAAGTAGCTACAGAATGTAAAATATGTGCCTTACCGTACTACTTCAGTTTACTTTCAAACACAAGCAAGACTGAATTATCTTGTGCATACTAGTTTTATCAAACCCACCTACTCAGCTACACTAAATACTTACATTAGACAAGGTCATATCAAAGTTACCAGATAATCTGGATGTTCACAAACTCTTGCTAAAAACAAAAAAAAGAGGAAAGTAGGCTACCTTTGGTCTAGGAGTTTTCTCATCAGCTGGAATACAATAGTATCTGTTTGCCCTGGGAATTAGATAAAGAAAGATCTAATCCCCATGAATAAAAAAGAGCTATTTCAGGAGCCATAACTGAAGTTCAGTAGCAAAGGGAGAGCAAACACTTAATTTCAAGGTTGTGCTATTTTTAAATCTATCTTTTTTCCTTGCTTGGAGAGCTCCATTTTCCTGGCCAGCACAAACAGAATCTGGCTGTTTTCCCTTAAGTGTTCTCAAGTCTGAGACATCTGTGTCTGCTCTGGTAATTTCATGCTAGCAACTATCAAATAAGTCTTGAATGGGACACAACTTATTTGCTATGCATTCACTACCTTTGAGAATCAGAATCAACCACACTTTATAATGGTCACTGCTATCTTCTGAGCTGAACAACAACTAGTGTTATGGTATTATCTCACTGACTGAGGCAGATTTGTTGCCTACTGAAAACCTAATTCCTCTTTGCTTTTTCTTAAAACTTTTATTTCCTGTCCAGGAAGTTTCAACTAGTGTGTGATCTTTATCAGCCTGTATACAAGAAGAAATCCATAGCAAAATGGAATGCAGCCCCACAAGATGCGGACCCCTCCCTGCAAGGCTGTTTGTTCAACAGGTACACGTGGGTCTGGGTCAGCTGCCCCAGAGCCAAGGCACAGGGAGGGCAAATTCATCTTTACCCCACTGTGGCTTGAAAGCAAGAAACTCTGTTTCAGTTTTCATCTTGGTGGTATTGGCTTTGGCTTTCAAAGGAAGGATGTTTGGTGCCCAGGAGTTCTGACATACGTTCATCACAGAATTCTTACTTTCTTCCACAACTCATAAAGGGACCTTTCTTTCAAAATATTAGGGAAAGTATTTGTATTTTTTTCTAATCACTTTTCTTTTAGTAAACACAGTGTGATGCTGGCTGAGGAAGAGATCAGCATCACGGAAGATTGGTGGCTGTTAGCCACAGAATATCTACCAAGCCACTGGGGGATGCCAGCTCTCCCAGAAACTGCTTTCTCTTTTTCCCCATTCTTGTCCCCACCAGGCAGGAGACCCAGCCCTGAGCAGAAAGGATGAGAGGCAAGTTAGCTCTTTTCAGGTCCTTTATGCTTTATCTTCTATGGTAAGAATACTAGAATGGGGCCAATTAGTGCCACATACCATAGTCATTTCTGGATTGACACTCGCCCATTGGGAACTCATCTGAGACAACCAAAGAGTTTTCAAACAAGCTGCCAAACAGCTGTCAGAAGATTTATCATTGCTGACTTGCTCACCATCAAACTAGAGACCTTGTAATGAAAAACCTATCCCTTTAAGAGTCCCCAGAGCCATCCAGTCCCTCGCAACATAGGCACAATTCTAGCTGAACACAGCTTTACAGGAAGTGGCTGAAACAGCCTGCACAAGCCTTAATAAGCATCTGAAGAGCACTAAAGTCAAAAAGCTTTGGTTAGTCAGTAAATCGCCCTGTCTGCTCTACCCAGACCATAACAGGATTTAGCAGCCTGCCAGCATCAGGCAGCTTTTTGCCTGTACCCATAAAAAGCCATTTTCTTCAGAGAAGATCCAACTTTCAGAAGTGTAAATCAGGGAAGCAATAGCGGCAACAAAAGTCAGGGCTAAATAAAATATAGAATCACTCCAAGAATAAAACAATCATCTGGAGAAATACTTTCTCTGGTTTACCTTGAGCAGAAGAGGATATTTGCAAATTCTCTGAATTGGAGTCAGTAGATAACCCTCTAGTGGAATGTCTGTTGTCTTTCTGCCTCCCAAGAGCATGCAACCCTATAATCAAAAAAATAAACAAATGTTACCTCAGACACAAAGCTTTCAGATGATTTTTGACACAAATTTGTATTTCTAAAACATGTCTTATGGTGAGAAAGCATTTTACCACACCTAAGGTACAGGAAATGGCACTTCATTCACCACTGACATACAGCCATCAAGTCTGCAAAGTCCTGCAGGCATCAGCAAAAGAAAATTTGCTGTGGGTAACAATGGCTGTGCAGAACGGTATCTTCTCAGAGAAATATTATACAGCTGGTGACTCAAAAACCATCCTAACAATACAATGGCAAACAGCAAACCTCGATGGACCATTACCTAAAATAATGCAATTTAGCCCCCACAACAGATACAACCTGTTGTCTTTGTTTACTATGTAAAGTTGTATAGTGTTGGTCCAGAAAACTCTTGAAGGCTAAAATAAAGCCTACTAACTAGTAATCATGTAATTAACTTTAGTCCAATTCTTATGTCTGAATTGAACTGGAATTGAAACAAATTAGTCATCTGCATAACAACCACCAATTCTCTGGTGAAACATTATGCCTGAGCACAGCTGGACAAACAACCTGGGCACCCTGGCTGGCTAACCCGCACATGTGGAACTTCTCAACAGATTATGGAAATTCATTTCTCAGGATTGATATAGAAAGGGAGTTTAAGAACAGGGGATGACACTTGGGAAAAAAAACAAACCTTATAGTCCTTGACCTGTCCTTAATTTGTAACAAAAATCTGTAATCTTTGTGACAAATCAATACTGCCCTACTGTAAGCTTTTTACACATTTCTTGATGACTGTACTATTGGTTGCTGCCAGAGACAGGTAGTAGCTTCAGGTGGACTTCAAGTCTATCTCAGATAAACTATGTCCACATTCCTATGCTCAACCACGAATATGGACTTTGCTCCAAGTCACTCCAGGTGCAAACCTGTCCTGTCCACACAGAAGTTGAACTTTAAATGCAGTTCAGCCAAGAAGTGCCTGCTTGGGGCATCACCAGTAGTGTTTTCCCCTGTGAAATACGTGCTGTGGCTCAGACATACTGTGAAATTTAGTGAGCTTTTTGGCTATAGATCTTCAATTCTTCTCTTCAAGGCATGTTCACCGACATTATACATTAAATCTCCTTAGTCCTAACTGGTATTTTTATAGACAATTGTTTGTAAAATAACCCTCTCTCCAGGCTATTCTAGATCTGTGGCATTGGCTATCCAGCTCACAATGCTTCCTGTCCAATTTCCAAGTCTCAAGTGATTCAGTCCTTGCCATCTCTTCTTTCAGCCCTCTCTCTAGTTCTGGGCTCAAAACTGCCCTTTAACACTTACTGACTTTTCAAACACATTCTCACATTCTATGTTTCAGCAGCTGTGAGGGGGCAATCGGGCCAAATCTATCCTCACAAGTAAAGCTTTGTACTCTAGTGCTGCCTTCTCTGCATAGTAGCATTGTAGCACTGGTTTGGGAGGCAGAGAAGGGAAGGGAGGCCTGGAAGAAACTACAGCACCACTGCTAAGCAGACACATCAGTGCCTACTTCCCACACTTTCTGCAATTTTAATAGTCTCTTGGATTCAGGTGCTGCAGCAAGCCACAGCAGACAGTGTGACATCTTTGATGTCCCTCGTAATCAGTTTGCCAGCTGCTGTCTCTAACACAAACAGAAAACTTTGTCAATCCAGTGGAAGTGGAGAACATTCTGAAGGTTGGGAAGGACTGTGTTTACATGCACCTTCCCTCATCTTTCTCATTGGTTTTCCCCACCAGAAGCACCCAAAAAAACCTCATGAACAAGGTAAGGGTAATTTAGTAATTCAAAGTAATGGTTTGATAAGGTTCATTAAAACTCAGACCTGACAAAGAGACTCTGCCTACGCAACAGCACGAGGGTAGGCTCCCTCTGAGGCCTGTATCTTGTGGCTAAAGTAATGCTCTGGCCCTGCTTGCGACTGATGTTTATATGGAAGTTTTCTTTTGCTGTACAACATTGGGAAAGAACAGAACTTTCACAGCAAGCAAAAAAAAAAAAAAAAAAAAAAAAAGAGCAGAAAGAAAAGCAGGTCCTTTGCAAGAAAGACAGTCTTTATTTCACTTCATAGAATTTACTAGGAAAAAAGCTGATGTGACAAATTATTCTCTCATCTATGTGCCAACCCCATTAAAAATGCCATTCATACATGGCCAAGGAAACAAGACATTCAAAAATCAAGCAGAATTGGGGTGAAAGTAAGGAGGAGAAATGACCAAGAAAGGAAAGAAAAGTAAGGAATGCAGTGGTAGAAGGCGGTGCCCACTGATTGTTTCTCCTTCCAGCCCAGCCTCTAAGGCATGTTTGAAGGATGTATGGCCACAGTCCCTCCTTGGATGGGAGTTAGGTTACTTTTGATTTAAGCAGCAATGATGCACTCAAAACAATTCATCCAGACTACATTTCTTGCCCACAACTGGACTCATTGAGAAAAGGGTGTCAAAAGCAGGTCATATTTTTCTCATGAGCCTGCAAATGGTGAGTTGGTCAGAGAACTGAGCAGGGAACCAAATCCAATGGGAACTAGCCTCAGTCTTGCTGCTGACTTATTGCATTACTCCTTTCATCATCTGTGCTTGTTTTTTCTGTTGATTTTTTAAAAATAAGATCTTCCTTGTTTCCACTGCTATCACTCCTGCTTGTAGTGCTCAGTTCTGTGCCTCAACTCATCAGTGATTTCAGTACCCCTCCACCCTGAGCACTCCATACCTGCAATGGATAATACCTGCAAAATGCCCAGCATTCCTGGGATACCAAAAGCTTATTATGAGCACAGGGCAAAGTCAGATCATTCTGTCAAGAGTGCTAGAGAAGGTGCTTACCAGAAGGAATGTTCTTACTGTGGGGATCTTGTTCAATTCCATCAGCAGTCTGAGTGCTTTCTCGTGGTTGCTACAGTACTCCTCGTACACAAAGAATTTGTCTTTCTGCAAGGAAAAACAAAGTAACTTATTGACTCAGACACCACTGGAGAGATTATTTTGCCACTGTCTGCTACCAAATTCCTTATAAAGAGAGGCGGACTCCAAGTGGCATTAGCATTGGAGTTTTCAGGAAGTGTGTGACACTCGTAATGTGAGTAATGTATATAGGTGCTCACTAATTCCTGATTTACTCTTTTGTGAGTTAACAGAGACTTTTCTGAGCACTGAGACTTTCAGCACTTTTCCTCTTAATGCTTCACTGAGATCATAGGTATTCTTTCCTAAAAGGAGGGATTTTGCTATCTTGGGAATACTTGCATGTGTGTCAGGATATTCCATGAAAGTAGCCAGAAGCAAAACAAAACCAGAAGCAAGGGGGCTCACTACTCCTGCAGGAGGAAGAAAGCCAGGTGGCTGGGAAGAGCCAAGGCCTGAAAGAAGCTCTGAGGTCTGGAGGGGAACTATAACACAAAGCAGTCAGCTGGAAATACCCTGCCATTCAAGGGGTGAGAGCCAGTAGGTTGGCTGGTTTGTGTTCTGAAACAAGCAGCAGACAAAACTTAACAGATATATATAATAGTTTCTGTAACTGGAAGAATTTCACCAAATACAAACCAAATAACCAACATATTACAGATACTAAAGGAAGGGAAGGGTAGCTTCACAACTAGATTGAGCTACTAACACTGGGACATGTCACACCCAGCAGCACATGCTGGAATGAAATCCCCTGGTAAGAAATGAAGGTCAGCTGGCAGGTCAGGGTCAGCAAGCTCTGCTCTACTGATCTTCAGATTCAAAGACAGTGCAACTCCTTCTATCTAAAATGATCAGAGATGCTGAACGCATTGCAAACACTAGATATCTCGAAACACTGGAGTAATTCACAAAAGAAGCAGGAACAACTATTTCCATGCCCAAGCAGATAAGGAAAAGAAATTGCATTTATGTTAGTTAGGAGAATTTGACATTCTTGTCAGATGTTCAATGGTAGATATACACGTTCAGAGTCTGTAAAATGCTTTTGGGTTTGGTTTAATTAATTTTTCCTTTCCTTGTACTACAAAAGAAAGAACTGAGAATAAATAGATGTATGTCCAAACACAAGAACAATGGTACAAAGCAAATAAAACAACAGCCACAAAGGGTATGTTGCAAAGAGCTGGAATGCAGATGTTCAGGACTTTTATCCTTCATCAGCAGCTGTTCATGTTGCTACTGGGGTGCAATACTGGGAAGCTGCAAAGAAACAAACGTTTCTGACCACCAGATACAGGAAAAGGCAGGCCTGGGTCCACAGCACAATAGAAAAAAAGGCAACAGGATTGTTGTCAACCATAAAACAGGACAGCTATAGAGTAAAACAGACACAGAAGTTTTTCCCACATCTCAGCTCACTTCTCCTCAACTCCCTGGATGCACACAAGCACCATGCTTGACACTAAAAACAGCAGCCATTAACACAGAATCATCTGTTACATTAGTGCACATAAAATGTCACTGCTCAGGTTTCTGACTGCAGCTTTGAGTGCCTGGAGTTTGGGAGGCTATATTTAGATGATGACAAAATCCTTTTGCTAAAGCTCAAGACAGTACAATAATTATACACACACCAGAGTGCTTTCCTCAAGTCTTTCCTGGCTGTACCCCACATTGTTGACCCACAAATATGAGAACTATGCTTAAAATTACTTCATGTCTGAAGTGTTTCATTTTCTCTCTGGGTGATACTCAGTCTTAGGTTCTCCCATATCCTGGTGAGGAAATTATCAGTTACATAATTACAGATGTTAGCTCAGGAATTCTGAACCTGCAGTTGCTCTAGGTTAAAGTGCAATTATGGTCAGAGATGTGACCAGATAAAAATGGCACTTTCTTACTCAGCAAATCTGCTGGATACACAGCTAGACCTTCTGTTTTGGTGGCAGAAGTAAGACTGTACTGTTCTCAGTTTGGTTGAAATAAGTCTTTAACCATTAGTTTATTCTCCAAATATGTTATTTTGGATCCATTAGTACTGCCCACAAATTAAGGCAAATGTGAAAACAGTTTTGACTAGAAAAAAGCAAATAAGATATTTGGAAAACTGCAGCATTTTATTTGGACATCTTTTTAACAAGGCATGGCATATTCTTGTTTCAAAGCAGGCTGAAACCAGCCTTGTCAACATCAAAAACCTAAACAGAAGATATAATTCTCAACAAAACAATATCCTCAATGACTTAGACAGTAAAACCAATCACTCATGCAACATTGCTCCAAAAAATGAGCGTAACACACATTTTCCTAGAACAAGATTCTAGCTATTATATCCCCAAACCTCTAGCAATATGGCAATATCAGAAACAAAGGATCAGACAATTCTCTGCCCTTCTGCTTCACACACAGTCACACCCTTTCCTGCCCTGCAAAAGCGAGCCTGCGCTCACAAGGTGCAGTCACTCCACGGTCAGTGCATGTGCCCTCTCTGACATTAGAGACACGTCCCACATGCTGCTTTTGTTTAAGGCTGTACACAGGATTTGGAATGAATTTTCAAGGATGTTCTGTACCATCTGTTACAGTCACACTGAACCACAGCTCCAGAATAAACTCTAGCACCTACCATTAGACAATGAATTTCTGATCACCCAACCAAATGGAGTAGGGCAGACAATGTCTGTCTTCCGAAGGAAAACGATTTTCCACACCGGAATATCAAAGCAAGCACATTTAATCATCTCTTAAAATACTTCAAAAAGACAATGTGCATTAATTTCTTTTTTGGAATTGCAAAATCTGCTTGCTTGCTTTAGGTGTTACTCAAGACTTGAATCCTGAACTGGAGGTCCTTGGCACAATATCGGGCCCACAACAACTACCATCCCTTGATGTATTCAAAAGAGGTGTCAGTGTGGCACTTGGGCACATGGTTTAATGGTGAACATGGTGGTGGTGTTGGGTTGACACGGGACTTGATGCTCCTAAAGGTCTTTTCCAACCTTGATGATCCCATGATTCTATAAAAGCAGCATGAACATCACATACCCCTGCCTGCAACACCAGGCAAGCACCTGCAGGAGTACTGTTTCTGAGGCACTTGAAATTGTGCTGCTTTTTTGAAACTTTTGGAACAAAAGCAGACAAATTCTCAGCAATAAAATGTGATCAGATGGGTGAGAAAAAAAAGAAAAAAATCAACAGGAAAAGGAAGAGTTTCTAAAAATACAACGTTGTTTAGCTCAGTTTGATGTGGTGTCCATTGTTCTAACCTCATTCACAAGTTTTTTCCCACCCTACCTACAACTTTCATACAAGACACACATTGTCATAGTATTGCTACAAGCCTTAGAGATTAGGGGCTGGAGAGCTTATGACAGGAAACTGTATTTTCAGATAGCATTAGGTCATTGTACTTACAAATTTTAAGAAAACATTTCCCAGTTCATGCTGAGACTGGGGTTCTGGTTGCAAACAAAATTCCAGAGCAGCCAGGAACTCCTTGTGAACACCAAGAATGTCTTCAATATTAGAAAATAAGATCTGAAATATAAGGAGAAAAACATTGCTCATTTTTAATATATGTCAGTGTTTTTTGCTAAGTAGTAATGCCAAAATACTGTGGAGCTCTACTTACCATGGAGACTTACCATGATAGGATCCAGAGCTGAGACAGGGACTTGTAAAGAATGAATTACACTGTATTTGCCCCTTTCCTAGCCCCCTATAAAAATCTTTATTGCTACTGAAGTACCTGCTGTAAATTAAGGTTATCTTTGCAGACCCCTGAGCATGACAAATGCAAGCAACCTCTTTTAAGTCTTGAGAATATTTCCTATGAGAACAGCCAGGTAAATGGAACCACAAGGCCAAACTCATTTTGCAGGAGACAGAAGCAGGGAGTAGTTTGCCTTTCCTTCCCATGCATTAGAAATCCCTTTCTGGAAGAAAGGGACTTCAAGGTAGCACACACAGGAGTGTACCTCTAAATAGGCGACAAAATCTGCCATATGGAATCCAGCCTTACACTGCCCAGAGTACAGAATAGTGTACATTTCTCACAAACCTCAAGAGCAGCATTTAGAGTCCCTTTCACTGATGTCAGTGACACCAAAAGGCACATGTAGAGGGGAAGAGGCCCCTTGTTCAACCCTGTATGAAAAGGCAATTGTGACAGTTAAATGATCCCTGCGATTAGAATATACGTGTGCTAAGGGGAATAAACTGCCAGGGTGAAAGATGTTATAAACACATTATATCTTGGTCATTTTCACACAAAATATGAAAAGAAAGTGTGAATCCACGTGTAGGAGATGGAATACTACCTAGAGAGGGGCAGAAGTCCTGACGTGAGGTGACAGCCATCAGTACCGGCAGCCACTGCAGGGAAGGCTAAATGGGCAGAGTGAATCCTGAAGTCTGCAGTGACATATGTGTTGCAGACAATGTTTCTATCACTTTGCTTTAACTATGTTACTTGCAAAGAGAAGACCTGCAGTGCAGTCAAGCAAGCTTTCACATTGGAAGAAGCCTCTCAGATCTGGCTCGGTGAGCGGGTGACCCTAAAGTATGCAGCATGACAGAGCCAGCCTTCATCTTCCTGGTATTTGCCGTGGGAAGTGATCACACCTAACATCTCCACACACTTCCTAAAATGCCTTACCGTAACACTAAACTCTTCAACTTTATGCAGTGGAATTTATTCACCAGATGTAGCACTGAGTCAGCCTGGTGGCTGGTGATGTGGAGCAATTCAGACAAACAATAATCTGTAAATTAAGTCTAATGATTAAAGTACAGACTGAAACCTCAATTCCTGGTTTAAAACCAGTTTCTCTCTGGTTTAGCATGGGTAGACAAGATCAGGAATTCAAGACCTTCCTCTCTGCAGGTAGCCAGGTTCAACTCCATACTTCCATTACTCACAAGGATGGGCAGAGTATTTATCTCAAACTTCTCCTTCAAGCTGACTGCCTGTCCAGAGCAGAGCTTGTTGTATCTTCCTTGTCTTTGCTTCCCTCTCCCTTCAGGAATTCTGACATACAGTGCTCTGCACCATCATTATTGCCCACTTGTGCCTCAGAGCTCCTTTCTAGCTCTCAAGAAGCTGAAAGATTCCGACACACTGAATTTGCACTGACTGGCTCTGCACCCACAAAAAGGCCAGGGAGCTAGGATCCTTTCATTGTTCCCTAGAAATTTCCTGTGCTAATTCAAGTGGAGCCTGCAAGCGTTCTGTCATGTGGCTGAAAGTGATGCGCTGATGCAGTAGCCCTTGCCTGCATTGCTGTGCCAGAAGTGGATTAACAAGCAAGAGGAAAACATCTGTCAGGGATGATTTTATCCTTCAGGAGCAGTCTTCAGGGGTGGTTTTTGATCCAAGGAATACGTGTGCAATCTAATTCTGAGGTGATCAGTAAAACTCTGCTTGCAGCAGAATTTGCAGGTAAGAATCACTTGAATCACTTAAAAATCAAGGCAGCAGACAGACCTTGACTGCACATGCTCCTGTACCAAATCCAGTTACCAGCCTTGTGCACACCCTCAAGTTGTACTGCCCTCAAACTGCTTTATTAGTGAAGTGACAGCAGTGCCTGCTGTGAGCATTACATAAGAGTATCACATCAGGAGAGTTATTCCCACATGAGGCAGTGAATAAATTCAAACCAATTTTTTATGACGTTGCTGCAGCTGTTAGTCACTGGTGCACTTGTAAAATCTGGGCCTGGCACAGGACTCAATGTGGCCTTTCTAGAGAGGGCTACAGTGGCTAAAGATTACCAAAATCTCTGGTACTTAGCACCAGCTGTAGGAGAAATCTGCAAAATAATACTGGAGGCAATAACCCAACTAATCTTAAAAACCACTTTCTCCTTTTGCTCAGAGGTGAGTGACTGCCTGAATGGCCCATATTTTCCTCTAGGCATTTCTGCGTGTGAAGAAAGAGAATAAAGATGGGCTTCTCCTTACATAAGCTGCCAAACCACTTTTATAGTCTCTTCTACTGCTGGCCATCTCACAGCCCTCTGGTGACTCAAGACACATAATATCAGCAGGCAGATTATCAGAAGACCCAACACCACCTTGCTTTTCCTGGCTCTACCAGCTAGGTGGGAGAAAGGAGTGGGAAATAAAAAACAAGTATCTTTCACCTGCAGGAAAGACAAATTATTTGGTATAGCAGGAGATGGGGGGTGGAAGAAGGAGACAATATTAACTCTGGAAATTATGGACACATGAAAACTGTGCCTTGCAATTCTGTTTCACCAGAAATAGGCATAAGCCTTTTATTACTGAAGGGAAGTTCTCTTATTGAAAGCTGGGTATTGTAGTAACAGCAATAAATGAGGTTTCACAGTGGTCTCAAAAAGATCCCCCAGACATTTCAAGAATGACACAAAAATAAAGTGGTACTTCCCCAGAGGAGTATGAAGAAACTTCAAGTACAAATTCTGCTGTACAGGATTTGTAGGCACTGCATCTGATTATGTGGGAGTCATAATTAATATTCATTTTGATGACATGAATAATGATAGAATAATAATTTTCATCAACATCAACAAATAGTTGTGTAAGTTTATTTTCATGCAGAGCTTAGTTTTTGCACACTTCTATGTACACAAAATCTACTGTCACTAATCACTTGTCTTTTTTCTTCAGCCACCCCTGAACTTACTTCAGATGCTGGACAGTGAGTTTTTGGAGAGCGGGGATTTCGGATTTCCAGATTTGAAGACAGCAAGAAGCTGAGCTCCACAAAGCTGCCAGCAGTCTTGTTCCCAGCCCATTCTGATGCCAGCCAGGCAATACCACACACCTCGCTGGCCTGAAGAACTGACAGCGAAGGTGGGGCTGGAACCCTGCTCACCTGGTACATGCAGGGAGCCTGGCACAGAAAACAGAGGAGCCAGCCGGGAAGCACACGCCAGCTGCAGCAGCACTGCAGGTGTGACACACCTCCTGCGGCTGCCCTGCTCCCACGGGGCCACAGGGCAAAGCTGCTGCTGATTCAGGAGCTCCAGAACCAAACACAAGTGCAGTCAAGCACCATCCAGTGGGAAACAAACTGCGCTCTGTCCTACTCACCAGTGGGTTTCACTTGCGTTTGTGTATGAAGAGGGCTTTGGTTTCATGTGCACATGTGTACAAGGCAAATTTTTTAGCCAAATAACTACAAGAAAGTGTTTTGTGTATTTAGGAAATTAATGAACAACATGCACCCCTGTGACCACAGGCACTAAAGAAGCCTGTACCTCATGGTTCTCTATGTCCTTTAACTATTGCCAGTGCAAAATTCATTCAGGAACCTCCTCATGCAAGGGTCTCACAATATGTAGACCTCCAACAAAAACCCAAATTCCTTTCCACAAGAACATAAAGGAAAATTCTTACCTCCTTCTCATAAGCCCTATCAAATTTCTATTAGTAGAAAACAGCAGATGCAAATTGGCTAAATGAATGCTGTCAAACAAAACAGACAAGGGCTGTGGATTCCCTGCCTTTCCTCTCAAAGACATTGAAATGGTCCCTCAGTACTCTACTCAGCATTTCACAAATCTTGCCAGAAGTTAGTATTTCTGACAACACTACGCTGTTGTCAAATTTTACTAAAATTAGCCGGTGAGATGAAAAATTACTGGAACATGACAGCTATAAGAATGGGTCAACAGATTGACAGATAAACTGTCAACATGAGCTCCTTTCCTTAGGGAATCAGCTTAATAATAAGCATCAATATGACAAGAGGATATTTGATATTCATATCCCTGAACCTAGCCTTTCATTGCATATCACTTCCCCTACCAAGAAAACAAGGAAGACAGAAGAAATACCTTAACATTCTCCTCTGTTATGTACTTCTCAGCTTTGTCCACTGCATTCTGTCGGATCCGGTGAAGAAATGCCTGCACAGATAAAAGAAGATTTATGTTCTAATTGTTTGATAAGAGTTTGATTTCACTATTTTATTTCCTCTAGGTTCCCATGAACATAGTGTGGCTGATTACCTCTAAGACTGAAAGAGTGTAAACATTTAGGAACTCCCCACCACAGCTGCATGCAGGCTGCATGCAGGCACTACCAAAGACATTTCCTACAAGCTGTTGCGCTTTAGCTGTTGGACAATAAATGTCTTCCCTTTATTGAAGCTTTTAGCTTTAATTATCTGTTACTAGTAGTAGAACTACAGCAGGGTCCACTGGCTCCTCTGAAGGTGTCCTGTGTCTCTAGGATGCAGCTGTTCCGCCCCGGGGCAGCGTGCTTGGCCCGCAGCAAGATATGTGTCAGCAAGAGACTGCAGTAACAAGGAAGGGACAGTCACACTGCTGGAGCTGGGGCTAGGGACAAGTTCAACAGGCTCAATATGTGGGGAAGGGAAATGGAAATCACCAGACAGTGCCTGTGATATACTGTCCTGTTCACTTTATTTCAGTTGGTCAAGACGAAGCAATGCTAGAACTTTTCACTTAGGTTGGGTTTCCCCTTCTCTCAGCTCTGCACAACTCTGGCTTTAACAGCCAAATCAATAAAAAGCTCCAGGCCAGATACAAATGGACAGTGATCTGAGTATCAGCCTGAAAAGCATAACTCTGGCTACTAGAAGTTGAGAGGACCTACTTGCATTTGCACTGAACACACCCACAAACCTATTTGATTCAGTGGGAAGGGTTTAGAAAAGAACACTGCACGGGATTTGCATCTCAAAACTCCACTGGTTTAGCAACTACCGGCTAAAAGGCACTTCTGAACTGAGAGCAGAGAATTTTATATCCACAGGCATCAGCAGAGATGGAAATACCTGCAGGAGAGACTGAAGGGCAGCCAGAGAGGACAGAATCTGCTACAATAAACTACATAACCTCTGCAAAGAAGGGAAGAGAGCTTTTCTCTCTGGACTTGTCAATGGCTTCTAACTTGCCTCCCACACAAAAGAGTGGGCCCTGGGGAGTGCAGTGAACAAGGATGAAAGAACTTCTCTTACCCACCTGAGAGAGTGAGGGGAAGTTGCTCATGTCTTTATTTAGGGCACAAAGCAGCTTTGTTACAGCTTGATAATAAAAAGCCTTTAAAAGCTGAACTATTCCTGAGCAAGATCCATGTCAGCTGGTGCATACTGCTCTTTTGCTTTTTCCCTTTTGCCTGCTGGGATCAGCAGCAGGTTACAACCTGGTAAGAAGCAATGTCACTGAACCAAACTTACAGCTTATGGAATGCCTTCATCTCTGGTGTTTTGCTTGGCAGTGAACATGTTCCTCTGACTGACTTTCAGCTCTAAAAGGGGCACATCTCTGTTCCAGCTTAGGCATGGCTCTCTGTCATTCATCAGCCATTCACACTTTACAGGGCAGGTACCAGTAAAAACGACATTAATTAATGAGGCACAGAGACCCTACATTTGTTTTTAGCCCTGGATTTTCAACCCGCTTTTGAACAAATTTCAGGGACCATAACCACATTGCTCCTCTAGTATTGCTAAATAGGAAGAAGATCTTGGCTAGATTCCAGCTAGATATGGAGAACTTGGAGGAGTTTGTGGGGACTAGGAAGTCTGAAGAATAGATTCCTGCATCAAAGGAACAGGACATGTGTGCCAGTGGCAGAAGGGTTATTTTGTAAGGACCAGCCAGTCGACCCTGCCAATAATCTGGGCAGGAACTGTAGCACTCAGCAGCAGTCAGGGAACTGCCTGAGATGAAGTGGTCAGCACGATGACTGATGACAGGAGGAATAGCTGCTGCACTCCCACTGCAGCACTGGGTGTGAAAGCTGAGCATTAGTAACCAGGCACCAGAGTCATACAAGGTAGCACATTATTCTAGAGACACTCTGGCTAATGGCAAGTCGGGCAGTGACTTCCCTTGCTTTAATCACAAACATGTTTGGAGAAAACAAACCCAATTGAAATGATCAATTAATCTACATAATTAGCAGCTCCACTGGTGACTAATAGTTACCTGCATGTCAGTCCCAGTATGAAGGGTCTAATAATAGAGAGCTGTATACAGAAGTGCAAATCACATTAGCTGTTACAGGCCACTCAATAAAAAAGTAGAGACTGTTAATCTAAAAAACAACTTTTCTGTGATGCTTATCTGAAAAGACCACATGATGTGAGCACATAAAAAGGGAGAAAAGAAGAGAGGAAAATCAAACGAAAAATAAAAAAGGCATAGAAGCAGAAAGAGGAAGAAGGATGAAAGACCTAGAAGGGAAACAGACAGTCAACTTTGTAGATAGTCTTTCAAATCTCCTACAGCCTCTGATCTACCTTGATGTGCATGGACAGCAGTCTCTCCAGTAATAATAAAACAAGACAGTTACAAGAGATTTTGGTCTTAAAAATTTAATAGTCTACTTTCCAAAATGCAATTCCCCTCAGATTAACAAAACTTAGTGGAGAACAAATTTGTTCTCCATTTTTCAATACCTACTGAGGTGAAAGAAGAATCTTTTGCAACACAATCATTCAAATAAAAAGTATGAAAACCACAAGCTATTAAACAGGAGCTCATAGAGATAATGCTGCGTGTCCTGTTCACATGGCAACACCACTTTCTTCCAAACCACTTCCTGCTTGGAAAACGCAACCCTTTTCCCAGAGATGCTATTCTGACATTCAGGTCAGCACTTCCAAAACTTCTCCAGTGATTTCTTTATGCTACTTGTTTTATTAGGGTCTAAGCTCATCTGCACTAGCCCTCTAATCACCTGGTGACACAGACTCGAAGATCTATTACACAAGCAGTGTGCAACTCTTTTGGGGGTAGGGCGTGCTATGATCTTTCATGAGACCTATTGACTTAGCTGGAAAATCAGAGTTATTTCAACCAGAACATCACAAAAGTGATGCTAAAAGAGAGAAGGTGGTGGTGGATGAATATTAAAAAATTTGCCGTGCCTATATCTTATTTACATTCCAAAATATTTTGTTATAGAAGAGGAAGTAGTTGAAAAGGTAAAAGCTTTTCTGGTCACCTAAAGTTACTGAGACAAATTCTCTCTGGCTGCTCCAACCTCTTCACACTCTACACAACTCATATGTAAAATCAAGGGGTCTGGTCCTTGGCATTTTTCACAAAGAGCTTTCAGGGATCCCACAGTATTTTCATCTGCAACACCTTCAATCTCTGCAGCAACTAGCCTCCAAGGAGATGTGGAAGCATGGAGGTCAGCTTTCTTAGGAGATCTTGGAAGTATGACCTAGGGACTCTGAAAATCATTCCTAGGACACTGCAAGATGATCACAATCACCCCTCCATTGCAATCAAGAGCAGAAATCTCTCCTGTGGCATACTGTTGGTTTCCTCTTCTCTGAAACTATCGGGCATTACTGAAACAACAACCAACTGCAGATCACTGAGACTGTTGAAGAGCTGAAACTCTTCAACAAAAGTAGGCTCTGCTTCCTTCTATCTTCTTCTTGTACCCTGGTCAGGACTTACAAGGATAACGATTTCACAAAAAGCAGAATAAGAAGATGGCTGACAGCATGACATCTTTGCTCCTTATCCCCCCACATGGCATTGCTCCCCTGCCACTCCGAGTGCCCCGCTGTGCTCACACTGCACCAGGTCTGAGCAACCCAGGCTGTTTGCTTGGGCAGCAGAGGAAGAGAGAAGCACTGGAAGAGCCCATGGATCCAGAACAAGAACAGGTCACGGCACAAGGCAGGAAAAAAAAGGGAAATCAGGCTGATTAATCTTCATTCTCCTGATAAAGATTGCAACGGCCCCATCTTCCATTTTAATGTGCTCAGTATTAGGAAAACAGACCAGAGAAGACTTGTTTTGGTTTAAAATTCTGCTGTGGTAACATAGTGTTTATTTGTGCACTGTAACTTGTTGTCCCAGAGGTCTGCTATTCCCAAACTCAGCAGGCCCAGCTGATGCTCCTCATGTAACGCATAAGCAAGATTTATAGTTTGTCTTACAGCACAAAGCCTTGCAGGATTCAAGCAAATCTATGACAAATTAGAATGAGCAGAGTGAAATGTTTCCTTTCTGCTTCACATCATGTTGGACAAGTTCCTACCAATACAGACTAATAGAAACATATTACAAATCTAGAATGAAATTTAAGTATAAAAGTTCATTTCATTAAATAAGTACTTTTTAATGGCCCCTTTTGTATGAAAGTGTTTTGTTCTTCTATTCACGGTCCTCATAATCCACTGTTTCAATGAAATCTCATTGTTTTGAGTGTCTTTGCAGCACCTCTAAACCACAAAAGTACAGAGTATATTTTAAGGAAAGAATCTGCTAATTATTGTTGTCACATGAAACAGTTGCACACATGAAACACATGAAGCAACTGGGATAACTCTTAATTGCTTTTCATATGGGCCTTGTTGAACTCAGCTTGTAGCCTTAACCAGGGAAAATTAGTATTTTCCATCTTCTATGTAGCAGAAGTAACACGAGCCAAACACTAGGGATGAGGCAGTGACAGTTTGCTCATGCCCCTTCTCAAAATTCATGTTCAAGGCAGATACTTCCTCAAACATTCAGAAATAGCAAGAGACCTCTTACTAAACAGCAAGGCAGGCAAAGTGTGCCTGCCCCTGAGGGAAACGAAAAGGAGAACAGAAACAGACAGGGTGAGGCAACTGGTCCCCGTGTTGCTGGAGAAGCAACAACTTAAAGCACAGTCCTGTAAAACCTGTTTCCTAAACAGCTGACTGGAATGTCACATTGCACTTAAGAGACAAGCGAGACAATTTCATTAAACTCATCAGTGATCAGGACTGATTCAGAACAAGGGTCCAGGGATCTAAATGAGCCTAGAATTTTCAGGGTTAATATTAATAAATTGCTTTACACTTTTGCCATCAATTGTTTAAAGCTTCTTGCAAGTGCAGATGCCTTGTTTCCAAGAAAATGTGTTCAAAGTGACAAATTAAGAGGTGACATGAACAATAAATTCCAACATTTGACCATCACTAGCATCTTCACCTTGCAACTACAGAACAGGGGTCATACATATGAACAAGAACTTGCACGAGTAATTTTAATTTCTCTTTTTTTAATCACTTGAATTAGTGCTGCCACTAAATTTGGCTATTAGAAGTCTTTGCCTCCATACCAAAAAACCCTATTTCTTTAGCAAAGCAGCTCAAAGGTCCTGTGGGAACCTTTCAGCTTTACTGAAATAGTCTGACAAATTAAAATGAGTGTTTGCTGAAGTTCATGTTTTAAGAGCAGATGCATCCTTGCTCATATTACTCAATTGTTAGCTTTGAACCTTGTAATTTTGATCATGTTATTTTGCTTTCTATCAGATATGCAGTTCATAAGCTAAAGCTCTACACAAATGACAGGAAACAAATATCCTGCATCCCCATCCCACATGTCAAATGCAGTTCTCATCTGAGTTGACCTGAGGTCTGAAAGACAATGCAATAAATAATCTCAAAGTAACGTAACATTGACTGCACAGGGCTATTCAAATCTCTCAGCATTTCCCTTCAAGGGTGTTGTAGGGCTTCATAGCCTTGAGTTGCCACCCAGCTGAGAATGCAGAGCTCACTGGGGTGAACCTGCTTCAGTTCTGCTGCTCCTGCCACGGCCTGCAGTGCTGTGCATGCCAGTATACAACGTAGAATACTAGGCCTGACTCAGGTTTTTCAGTTGTGAAATTAACTTAGAATATTGGAAATCAGAAGCAACTCCTTTGACATTACTAGCATTATACATGTAAAATGGAGCAATACTGAAGCAACTGTACTACTTTTAAAGAGCCTATTACTATAACTCTCACTGGCAATCTGGTATTCCCTGGTTGCTCAGTTACTGGCTACTATATAATATTTCTATAAAAACACATTTTAAATTATCAATGTCTGGAGAAGATGGAAGAACTTAAGCATCAGATGAGTGCATTATACTAAAATTCTCCTAAACAATAGAGCTACAGCTGTGAGAGAGAGCAACTCTGCAAAAACATTGTAGCTGTAGCTGAGCTCTACAGGCAAATTAATTCATCAGCAAACACCTGAACAGGGACTTGCCTGATAGACAGAGGTGTTTAGTAAGAGGAAATAGCACCAGAAATATCTTTTATTGCCCTAATTTCAGGCTTCCTGCGTATCAAACTGGCTTTAAAGCCTCAGAGCTTACTGGTACTTTTTTTTTTTTTTAATCTATCCCCTGAAGAGGAACTAAATTATTAGCTAACTAAGATGATTAATAAAAAGCAAACACTCTCTGCAAACAGCTCAGTCAGTCTGAGCTGTAGAAGCTGCACAATCATTTTACACACACAAATGCACAAGAGTTACAGGAGGCACCATCTCTTCCCACAGCAGACTGCATGAACATTTGCAAAATAAGCAGATTCCATTTCAGGTGAAACTGGAAAGACCCTCAGAAAAGAAATGCAGCTTCAGTTGCAAAATTCAGATATATCACAAAGGAGAGATCCTTTGACCTGAAGCATACTTTTGATGGGTATTTTTTGTAACTGTATAGATACATAAGCAATAAATACATGTACCCATATTACAAAACCACCACTCATACTGGCAATTCAATAAACATTAACTAAGCATTGATCATGGCAATTTGAAACTTCTTCCCCACTTCTTAGTCTGTCATATGGTGAGTGCTGATAAATACTAAATGAAATATAAAGGAGCATTCAGAAATTCTGCTATTTTAAATTAATTAATAAGTGCATGTATGAATAAAATGTTTGAATAAATAAACTTGATTATTTCTTTAAATACTAGATAAGAGAAACAGCTACTGCCAATATGAAGTACATGCCTGAAATAATTCCTGATAGAATTCCAAAACTCTGATTTGTCCTTAGCCAATCCTGAACTTTAAGGTTCCTGCAGTTATGATCACACTTGGCTGATTTATCTTACATCTATCCTGGCGTTGGTACACTGTCTATAATATCAATCACAAAATACTGGCATTGCACAGCACTGGGACTTTCAGCTGTGCTTTAAGGACTCAGACATTCCAACTGCTTTCTTCTCACTTTGAATTTCTTGACATAGGTCCAGCACAATATGGCTTCTGTCAACAAATCTCTGGGGCTTAAGTGAGGATTCACCTCATCTACTCACACCCCCTGAAAGCTGAAGCCGTCCTAGAGTTAGTGATCCAGGTTCCCACTACAACAAAGCAATGGGCAGGCAACTTAGAGGATGAGTCACTGCCTTAGGAGGATGTTTAAGAAGAAAGGCTGAATTACCATCTGGAAAGGTTTTCTCTTTCTGTCAAGAGTGAGCCTGGGTGACAAATTTAGCTCAGACCACAGTCCTCTGCTGTACCCCTCTCATTGCATCGGCAAATACAAATTCCAGGGCAGTGGGTGTCACTGAATCGTCTCCAGAAGTGAACCGGGACTGTCTCAGTCACTCATGGACGCTTAGGGACATGGAGGCACTGCAAGTTGAGACATGCAAAATTCACATGCACGGACATTCTCAGCACGGTGGTATTCCGGGACTAATCACAAGTGAGCTGATCTAGCAGCACTTCCCAGAAAAAGTATTTTACAAAGAAAGCTCTAAAAAGATCCCGGACCATTATCTGCACTTCCAGCGTACTGCTGTTTATACTGGAATTCTGCAACAAAAAAGCCAGTCAAACCAAATTCATGCTTTGACTGATGGAGGGAGGTGGAACTGAAGGGAAGTCATAGAGAAATACGTTGCAGGGTTTCTCACTCCAAAGAGAGATCCCTTTCTTAAGGAGGAGCAGTTTTCATTTAAATTACAAAAACCTTTTGTGAAGTGAAAGACAGGCTGGTGCTGCAGAAGGGCCATTGTCTCTCCTCTATCATTGCCCTGACCTCTGCTAGACCCTCCTCCCCCAGTCACTAATATTTGCATTCTCAGACAGGTCAGAAGATCCAAATTCACTTCAGGGCCCCAAAAGCTGTATTTCTCACCTCTGAAATCCTTCAGGACTCATTGCTATTAATTTCTGCGTATCTCCCATATCCTGACTTCTCTTGACTCTTCTTTATGCTCCTGTACAACATTATAACACTTTGAATAATCTCATTATTGTAGACTAAAACCCCCCCAAACCCCTCTTCTTCTTTGCTTAAGCATGCCCTTTTGTGAATATCTATCCTTGGAAGATTCCAGCCCATTCAAATATCAATAGAAAATGTATTTGTTTGGATTTTCAAAAGAATTTAAGAAAGCTACATGCGTAATTCTCTCAAGCCTTTGGAATATTCTCCCTTTTACTGGCCTCTTCACGTCGTTTTCCCTGTTCTACAATCATGAGGTGATTTTCATCATCTTACTGTACCATGGCACTCTTCAAAATGCTTTCAGGACAAAGTTTGGTTGAACAGTGTGATTTACTTCATTCCACTTTTATGTAGAGAAATAAATCCGGACAAGTCTGTGTCTACTCAGTCTTTATGGTACTTTAACAAAAGTTTGTTTCAGAAGTAAAGGCTCAGTAAACAATACATGCATTTGTCAGGATTCAACTCTTATTACTTACATTCACCGTGTTCATAGTGAAGAGATGCCTGCAGATTGCAACCAGTTCTACATTAGAGGCTCCAACTACTAAGGTCCTATCAGTACCAGGGGATGTTTAATCAGGTTTCAGGCTCTACACAGCTACTTTTTCAGGAGGGAGGTAGAAGCATCAGAGACTAGAAACATCAAGTGGTATCCAAACAAAGTAAAATCAAGATGATGAATGAAACCGCAGCTAAAGTTAGAATTTCTTCAAATAATATTTCAAGATAACAATCTAAGCTGAAGAACTTTGCTATCAGAAAGATTATTCTCTTTCTCTTCTACTCTTTCTCTTTCCAGTGATGGAAATACACTTAATACACTAAATATTAAACAGACAACACAGAGGAAAACTTTAAAATTAAATCTAGTTCCCTGAAGTCCATGGAATACTCTTCATTAGTTGCAACACAGCCTAGGACTTCACCTAACTGAAGCAGACCAGTTCGGGTGACTGCCATCAGTTCACTGACACTTGCTCTGAATTACCTGTGAATCTAAACTGGGCCCACATGATCTCGGGTGACCCACAAACTTCATCTACATTGCAAACATGTAACAAAATCCCAGGATCTTATTTCCCAGGAACACTGTCTGTGCCCTGATGATACGTACTTAAGATTGTCTCTCATAAGCCATTTTAGCATCAGACTTTGGATCTAAACATTGAGATTGCTTCCAGGGGTTCCCTCTCCAGGGCAGGTCTATCGGCGGGGCTGGGCAGCAGCAGCCCGGCTCCCGAGCACGGCCGGGAGAGGCTCCCTGCGAGGGGCCCGGGTGTTCCCTGCGGCCCCGAGCAGATGGCGAAGCACCTGTTTGGTGAGGTAGGTGTTGATAAGGTCCCAGGTCGACAGGCGCTCTCAGGAGCAGAGCTTCGCTCACGGTGGGAGAAGGCAACAGGAGAGGGAGCCTCGCAGCGGTGGCGAATTCCCCCCACAGTGACCAGGGCTCTCTCCCCTCATTCCCCCCACAGTGACCAGGGCTGTCTCCCCTCATTCCCCCACAGTGACCGAGGCTCTCTCCCCTCATTCCCCCACAGTGACCGAGGCTCTCTCCCCTCCTTCCCCCACAGTGACCGAGGCTCTCTCCCCTCCTTCCCCCCAGTGACCAGGGCTGTCTCCCCTCATTCCCCCCACAGTGACCAAGGCTCTCTCCCCTCCTTCCCCCCACAGTGACCAGGGCTGTCTCCCCTCATTCCTTCACAGTGACCGAGGCTCTCTCCCCTCATTCCCCCACAGTGACCGAGGCTCTCTCCCCTCCTTCCCCCACAGTGACCGAGGCTCTCTCCCCTCCTTCCCCCCAGTGACCAGGGCTGTCTCCCCTCATTCCCCCCACAGTGACCAAGGCTCTCTCCCCTCCTTCCCCCCACAGTGACCAGGGCTGTCTCCCCTCCTTCCCCCACAGTGACCGAGGCTCTCTCCCCTCATTCCCCCACAGTGACCGAGGCTCTCTCCCCTCATTCCCCCCACAGTGACCACGGCTCTCTCCCCTCCTTCCCCCCAGTGACCAGGGCTGTCTCCCCTCATTCCCCCCACAGTGACCAAGGCTCTCTCCCCTCCTTCCCCCCACAGTGACCAGGGCTGTCTCCCCTCATTCCTTCACAGTGACCGAGGCTCTCTCCCCTCATTCCCCCCACAGTGACCAGGGCTGTTTCCCCTCATTCCCCCAGAGTGACCAGGGCTCTCTCCCCTCATTCCCCTACAGTGACCAGGGCTGTCTCCCCTCCTTCTCCCCTCCGGTGCCGGGAGAGGAGGAGAGCCAGGAGCTGCGCCCAGCCCGAACCTCCCGGTGTCTCTCGCCCCGGGAGAAACCCCCCAGCTAAGAGAGCAGCCAGCCCCAGCCCTCCCCTGAACCTCGGCCACTGCTTTTGTCTCTCTCAAGTACTGGTCGTTATTGTCTCTCAACAACAGATGGGAGAAAATTCCCTGAGAGAATGAAAACAAAAGGAGCAATCCTAACCTCCAACACAGTGCATTTACACTTCCTACCACAGGAAAGAAAGGAACGCAGCTTTTGAGTCGCCAATTTCTTAGCATGTGCTTCGCCCTCACCCGGTGGCTTGCACGCACAGACGAGTTGCACACACAGCTGCACATGCAAAACCTGCCTTCATGTATTTGCAATTATTTACACAAAAAAAACCAAACCAAACCAAAACAAAACAAAACAAAACAAAACAAAACAACACCGAAGAGCATCTTTCACATTTTGGTTTAAAAAAAAAAAATTAGACAAATGAACCTCACAAGTACACTTTTATTACTACCCCAGAGCAGGAACAGACAATTTGGCTGAAGGTCCAGCAGCTGATCTGAGCTGGTTTTCCTAACCAATCTGCACTATTCTGAAGTGTGGACCACCTGGGTGCTCATGGGAATGGCTCAGTTTCCCCACCAGATTGCCTATATTGCAACACAGTGGAAAGCACAGACTGCTTGGGAAAAAATCAGGCAGGAGCAAATCCTTAATTAATTATGAAATATAATGCCAACATTTTAACAAAATCAGAAATCTCCCTGAAAGCAATGTCATTCATGGCCCTTGTTTTTTTTTTTTTTTTTTTTTTCCTTCTCTTTCAGAAACACCACTACAGACCTAAAGGCCACTGCAGAGTGGTCTAGAACCAACCTCTGGTCACAGGGTACCTGAGAAACATCCTCAGAAAGCTTACTCAACTTATTGGGTCAGGGTTCCTGCCCAGCTTTACATACCTAGAACATTTAGGCTACTCAAAACCACACCCATTCAGGTTCGGGGTACCCAGGCAGACCTAAACTCTTCATCACACCCAAAACTCAATGGTAACCAGTCACACTTCCTCTTGGACAAATGGAAAATATGCCATTTTGTCAGTTCTAAGAGCTAGATGAGTCTAAAAACACCGCCTGTCCCACTGCCTCAAGTCAGCCAGAGCCGGATTTCATAGTTCCCCTTCAAACACATTTATTTTCTTGTAACAGACTGAAGAAAACCTCTTTCTCATGGTGAGATTCCTTCTCTGCACACATGTTCTTGCAGAACACAATCATATCACACACAGTCTTAAACTCCAGCTTCCTGTGAAAAAGAGTGAAGAATGAGGCCATTATATTTTAAACATAAAGGGGAAGTTGAGCTAGTGAAGCTTGCTGCAGCCCCTGAACTGAAGGGTTCCAGCAGGCAACTGCCCTCTCAGCCTTCCCATGGCCTTGCACTGGCCTGGAGAGTCTGCGAGGCCGTGCTGGTGTCGCTGGTGCCAGGTCTGGTGTTCTGGCTTGTGGCAGCTGTGCTTCTAATCCTCATCTATGCATATCGAGAGCAAAGCTGAAAACGTAGCTTTTGTATATACACTTGCTCTTTCTTTATAGAGGCGCAAATAGATGGGAAACCTTAAAAGGAATTACTAAAATTTTAATTTTAGAAGGGGCTTTGTGATCAAAACAGTTTTTTTGAAGTATCATGACATTTTTAAATGAAAACCAGATAAAATTTGACCTTTCTTCATCTGAAGCCAACTGTGTTACATTGCTAGGAAACAGGAAGCACATCTCTCCAATCCTCAATCTGTTTCTGCAACCTGCCCTTTTCTCATACTGACACAGCTTTCTCCCCTGCATTACAAAAACAATAATTAAAGCAGCTTGGGGACCTATCACCAGGACAGACCTCTGGAAACTGAACTATTTTCGATGTAGGTATCTCATATCTGCAGAGCTGCAATCAGGATTACGTATGACTTTGTTCACCACTCCATCCAGCCACAGGAATTGTCCCTGTTGAAGAAAGGGCATCAAGCACACTGCCTGCATGCCAATGCACTGGCTGGTGAGTTTAGCAAACCATTCATTCAGGCTGCCATCTTCTCTTCTGCAATACTTTCCTTTCAGCTGCCTTTTCATTAGAGACTGACTAGAAGCACCTACAATCTAGCAAAGGAATTCACACACGGAGTTCCCTTTAGAGCCAATTCTCCTGCCATTCATCCTATCTGCCAGTGCAGCAGCTCCCAATCCAAGCCCATTGCCAGTCACCTCAGACACTGCTGGCATTACTTCCCCTAAGGTTCCATCTCTATCAGTCCAAAGAACAAATCTCAAAATATGCTGCCAAAGCTCAGGTGCATGCTGGGCCAAAGCAAATAGCTGCTTTAAACCTCATCTACCACATTAACACACTGGACTGAATTTAGCCTTTGCAAGAGTACCAATTGCATCTGTGAACTCAGCTGATTGCCAGTTACTGAGTGCTCACACAGAGCAGGGCTTTTATTTGTAATAAAATATTTAGAGTGGAAAAACACCACAGAATTTAATAAAAGAAACACTCTCAGACAGCCAGTGCCTTGTGGTGCATCTATGCAGATGCTTGGAATTCCCTACATAAAGCTGGAATTTAAATTTCTGCCAATTAAATAAATGTCTGTTTCAACTCAGTTTTGTATTAAAACAGTAACCAATTTTACTTCTACAAAATAAAGTGTGAAGTCCTGGATTATAAATAGGCTCCATTTGTGGATCTCTTTTCACAGTTACTCTGCCTAAATAGCTGACTGTTCAGAGAAAAAAACACACCCGATTTGCATACCTAAGCACAACTACATTAGCCAACTTAAAAGGCAAAACACACACAAAAAGTTGAATTTGGACATCAGACATTTTAAATAAGTATTGATCATTCCCATAGAAAATGTAATAGATGTGAAAGCTTTTTAAGAATAGGTGTTTAGAAGCTTATAGAGGCAACATCTGTTCTAGTGAACTGTTTCAGTCTTTGCACAGTAAAGGTACCAGGAAATTCTGGATGCTCCATCAACTTCCACATCAATATAGGATCCTTTATCAAAACCCGTTTTATTTGAGCCATGTACCAAATTAAGGAACTGCATTTAAATGCACTACAGATGGTGGACAAAGCAAAAACAGGAGGAAAACTGGAACTGCAACCCTTCCTTCTTTGCTAACAGCCTAAGCAGTGTCTTGCTCTCTGTACTCTGGGAATCATTCCTCCGAACTCAGAAGAGCCCACCTTCCTTTTTTCAATTTCCTGACACTGAAAGCTGTCCTGTGGTTTTCTTGGGAGGAAAGCTTAGAATACTCTCTGCTACTCTTCTAGCAGGAAGCAGAAGAGAAGCTAAACAAGAAATGACAAAAAATCTCCAGGGCACTTAAGTGAACTTTGAAAAACTAACAGAAAGCTCTGACATCAACATCCCTGACAGCACAAAAACAGCCACGCCAAAGCACAGGGCCTTGGTCTTGCTGTCAGCCACTTGGGACTGAAAGCAGGTAATACAAAACACCCATGAGAAACATCAAGAAACCACAGCAGGAAGTAATAAGCACAGGATGACACAAGAAGTATTTATATTTATTTTACTTATTCTTTAATTCACCTCCAAAAAAACTAAAATCTTCTTCAGAGCAATGCTCTACTGAAAGCACCTCACAGCTGGGAGCACATCATCACTACAGCTAGGTGGCTGTGCATGATTTGATTCTGATGCTTACTATCTTTTCAATGGAAAACGTAGTTTGTAATGCTGTTAGGGCCTCCAGATTTGAGTGGAACCTATAAGCATTACAATCCTTTTATATATATTCTGGCAAGGTGGCTGGAGTTTTTGTTTTGACTTGTATTTCTCCCCTAGTAGACAGTCTTTGAGGCACTGCAAGATCCCTCAGCGGTAAAGGGCTGCTGTCTGCTCAAAGCCCATTTCAGTGACTCTTGGCTCTCTCCAGCTAGCAATCCAAACATTTGTTGGCTTCACTTACTGTTCTAAAAAGCAACATAAGGAAAGATGCAATTACCCACAAGTCCCTGTGCTACTCTTTGTTTTATTACTTCTGGCAAATGGAGTAGAAAACAGTAAAAGCAAAGCATTTGATTACTGTTTGCTAAGTGCAGAACCTCTGCTGAACCTCTTAATTTTTTGAATACCACAGTAAAGCTATGCATGACCATTTGGTTTGAAACAGACCACACAAATTACTCCCTGCTCACTGTATTGACTCTCTGCTGGTTGCTCTTCTCTCGCTTGCACCATACAATAAAGCACCTGTTTCAAATGCACATGCTGATTGCAGGGGCATAATTCTACAGAATTAGGAAGTTCTGACCTCAGCCTTAAAAGTGACAGGTCCCTTGGTACTGATGGGATTTCTGGCTTGTTATCATATCACTAATTTACATGGCTTTTATCCCATCACTCCCGATGCCTTGTCAATTACTGATTGGAAAGGCAGGCTGGTACCTCATGTTTACCTTACCCCTTGCCCTGGGGCTGCCAGCAATGCTTCTAATTACAGAACCGTCACAAACCAAACTCCATCTTTAGGGCAGCACTCCTACAAGAGTGAACCACACATAAAGTGATGCCAGAAATCTTCTGAGATGTAACCCATGACCCTGGATCCAAGGTCCTCCTGTGCATTATAGTGCTGCTGGCACTTCATACAGGAGGCAGGAAGCCAATAGCAATGACTGTTCAGAATCTAGATGATTAATTATGGTGGTTATTACTTACAAAACCATCCCATTATTCTAGCATTCCCTTCAAAATCCACTGGTTTTAATTAAATATAACATTACTACTATAACAAATAATATTAGGCCTTATTACCCAAATGAAGTAATTTCTAGGAAATGCCTTTCTTCCATCATAGATGATGTTGACATTTTTTATTTTCTAAGTATTTAATTTTTCATGTCTGAATGCTGAAGCAACAAAATAACCACAGGGTTATTTCAGGAAAATCTGCTTTGAGTGCTCCTTGGATTTGTTATCTTTCCTACAAAAGCTTAATAAATCACCACTAATTTGTAAGGGAGAGATAGCATGGTTCAAGCAAACTCTGCAAAACACTAGAATATTTCAAACACCTCTGTAAAACAAACAGAACATTGGTCATATTAATATAGGCAAAAACTAAGTCTTTTCAGGTAATTATGAAAGAAACTTTGATCAGAAATTGGGAAACAAAGAAATCCTAGTACAGCTGGTCATGAACAAAGACATGCTATAGGTACTGAAGCCCACTGTTGTCATCAGAATAGTTTCATGATACCTACATACACATTTCCCAATTATCCAAAAGGGTCGGGTAAAAGAAGGTACAGCACGAGTCACAACTTCCTTCCCAGAATTCAAACTTCTTTCCTCTAGCTTTTCCCAGAAACAGCAGAAGGAACAATAGAGAATATGGGAGAAGGAGACAGGCAGACCTGTGAAGAAGTGAGGTGTGTGAACAAAAGGCAAAATTTTCCTTACAAGTTTTCACATGGTGCCCTGGCATAAGATAGCACTGGAGTGCTAATGAGCCTGCACCTCGGGGAAGTGACTGCAGAGGTTCCTTGTTTAAAATTTAGAATATGCCTAAATTCTGTCTCTGAAATAACTGAAATAACTGATTAATTTTGACCTAACACACAATTAAATACTGTCTCTGACATGACAAAATAAGTGGTGGTAACAATATAAGCACTACCCAGGGATATTTTAGCACACCTTGCCAAGATTTCTGCACTCCATTGCTTCTTTTTTCACTCTTTGATAAACCCCATTATAACATCCTTGCTTTTAGGTCTATAACATGTATTATAGGATGTTTTGTTCTAGTTTAGTGGCAGAAGGAAAGTAAATGCATCGCTTGTATATCAGAAGGTGTTTTTTTCTCCTAATGGGACAGTTTTTTCCCAGGCCTCACAAGGACAGGGAACACAACCCACCCTGGCTCCATGGTGCCAGCTCATGGAGGCCTCTAAAGACAGCAGATGTGCTTGACTGATCTGTGTCTTTTGGTTCACTTTACTCCAAGACATGAGCTTAGGTTTAGGATCTGGAAGGATCTGTTCCTTAGTCTTGGTGCCTTTGCATTTGGCTCTCCGAATTTCATGCTAAGCACTCACCACCCACCTCTTTCTTAGAAAGACATTTAATATGGGAAGTCCCTGTCAGTAAGACCCTGTGGGACTCAACTTGCATGTCAGACCCCCCCAATGCAATTTACAACTGGTTAAAAAGGATTTTGATTTTATAGAAAGGATCTGTGGCTGTTACCAAGGCTTAATTTTTTATATTAAAAAGTACACAAATGTGTATGCATCTTCAGCTCTTCTAGCCCACGCTACACTTTCCCTCTCCTGAGTGTCCAAGAAAGTGTCAACTGACACACACAGTGACCAGCAAACCACACCCAAAATGCAAGGAGTAGATTTATTTCATTACATTGCTAACAATGATGTTAGGCTCAGCTTATCCTGGGGCAAAGACACACAGGCACACAGGCTCTGTTAGGCTCAGCTCATCCTGGGGCAGAGACACAAGGAGACAAAGACTCCACTCTGCTCAGCTTGTCCCAGTAGACAGTGGCAGGGGGAGGGAGGCCCTGCCTGCCCCAACATAAAGGACTTCACACATGCAGAGTTTATCACAAGGCTGTGTTTTTATGATCTCTCTCTCTCTCCCAGCAGGAGGCTCAAGCACGTCCCCGAGAGAGTGTGTTATCTCTACACAGGAATTCTCTTCTCAAAGCAGACAGATGATGAACAACACTAGGCATAATAAATGGAGTTTCCCCACACTGATACTCAGCATTCTCAGCTGTAAGGTCACTTTGAGAAAAACTATTTCCTCCTTGCCAAATCTTCTGGTTTTAACCCTGTCCTCCCAACATAAAACTTGTTTGGGCTAAGAATTTCACAGGATGTATAAAGAAACATTTTTCTTATTTGCTTCTCTCACAAGAGTCCAGCTTATTCTTATTCTTTATGTTTCTTGTGTATTGTTTCTAGAGACTTCAACTTTCTTAAATCAACATGACCAGCCCAAGAGAAGGGAATTACTTAATCCCCTACCAGAATACATGGGATTATTTAGAGAAAAATATTTTTATATTTGTGAAAAGTGATTCTCTTTCACTGTTGCAGTTATTTTTTAGTGTTCTATAGTCTCAATCTATTCCCTGTTGTAAAGTTTAAACACAGGATGACAAATGATCAATTCCTGAATTTAAATCCCACCAATAAAATGGTGCCATTTATAACCTGGAGTAATCCACCTACAGCCCGCAGTAAATCCCTTTGGATTCTCCATTGGCATTTCTTCATTTGCAAAATACAAACAGCAAAAAATGAGGAAAATCAGGCAGGCAGGAAGGGAAGGCAATGAACATCAATGTCAGCATTTCTAGAACGCAAAAAATGTAGCTGAAATAATTTGGTGGAATTTCTGCTCAGAAAAATCCATCTCTTGCAAAAATACCTGATGGACAGATAAAATTTCCAATAAACCTCCTGAATAGATGTTACTCTTTAAAGAGAAAGAAGAATCAAAAAGGAAGGAAAGTAGCATCAAAGACAGAGCACAATTTTGCAACATGTTCAGTGTATCTTCCTCCTGCAGTGCATTTTCACAACATCTTTGTGAGTAAGCTTTTTAAACAATGCAAATCCAGGGAAACTTACACTAATGGCAACAGAGAGCAACTAGTTTTGTAAACAGCTGCACCTTCAACAAACAGGTACAGGGCATGCTTCTTAGAAACCAAGAACTGTATGAGAATTAAATTAAGGCCCAATGACCAAAAAAGTCACAAGACCTAGACTTCAAAGTGGAGCCTGTGGTCAACATTACTTTTGCTTGCATGATGTTCAGTTATTTTTCCCACTCTCTACTCCTTTAGTTTGCATATCCCTGCACTTCAGTGCTGAAAATGTGACTACAAAAATATGACTACATGACAAAAAAAAAACCCCAAAAAACCAAAAAAGACCCCAAGTAAGAATTCATACACTTTCTAGTCAAATGTTGCCATTTAAAGTCCAAAGAGGAGCCACTGAACTCTTGAGTGCTTATCAAAAATCTAAACCCCCTCAACTCACCCAGTGAATATAAGAATCACAAAATGACAGAATAGCTGGAACTGGAAGGGACCTCTGGAGACAATCCAGTCCAAACCCCCTGCCAAGGTCCTGGAGCAGGTGACACATGTCCATATGGGTTTGTAATGTCTGCAGAGAGGGAGACTCCACAGCCTCCCTGGGCAGCTGTTCCACTGCTCTGGCCACCCTCCATGGAAAGACTTTCATGTTGAGGTGTAACTTCTTGTCTTTTGCTTTATGGCCATTGCTTCTCATCCGGTCTCTGGGTACCACTGAAAAGAGCCTGGCATCATCCTCTTGGCACCCACCTTGGAGATATTTACGTGCATTAATGAGATCCCCTCTCTGTTTTCTTGTCCTTAGACTAAACAGATCCATATACCACAATCTCCCCTCACCAGAGATGCTCCAGACCTCTACACTTGCCCTTGCTGAACCTCATTTGGTTTCTCTCTGGTCCATTCTCCAGCCTATCAAGGTCCTACTGAATGGCTCAGCCTTCAGATTTATCAGCCACTCCCTCCAGTTCCATATACTCCACAAACTTGCTGAGGGTCCATTCTATCCCTTTGCTCAGGGCACTGATAAACAAGCTGAACAAAGCTGGAGCCAGTATTGAATACTGGGGAATGCCACTGACTACAGGCCTCCAATGGATTCTACTCCAATCCACATTTCCCAAGTTTACCTATGAGGATGTTATGGGAGACAGTGTCAAAAACCTTGCTGAAGTCAAGGTAGAAAACATCCACTGCTTTCCCCTCCTTGTCCCATGCTGCCATGTCATTATAAAAGGCATCAGATTGGTCAAGCACAATTTCCCCTTAATAAATCCATGCTGACTCCTCCTGATGACCAGCTTTACTTTCACATGCTGACGACGGCCTCTAGAAGGATCTGTCCCGTCACCATTCCAGCCATGGAGGTGAGCCTGATGGGCCGGTAGTGTCCCAGGTCCTTCTCTAGAAAA
Organism: Vidua macroura; assembly: GCF_024509145.1. Taxonomy (NCBI): domain Eukaryota; kingdom Metazoa; phylum Chordata; class Aves; order Passeriformes; family Viduidae; genus Vidua; species Vidua macroura. The sequence continues at coordinate 15,082,498 of NC_071587.1, read as the reverse complement.
TGGGACTAACACTGACTTTTCCTCCAGTCGTCAGGAACCTCTCCCATTCTCCATGATTTTTCAGAGATGATGATGGGAGAGCAGCTTAGGAACAACATCTGCCAGCTCCATCAGCACCCATGGGTGCATCCCATCGGGGCTCAAGGATTTATGGGCATTTAGTCTGCCTGGCTGAGATCTAACACAACCCTCTATAACCAAAGTTAAGTTTTCCCTTCCCCAGCCTTCCACTCCTACCTCCAGGGCCTGGGACTCCTCCAAGCTGACCACTTGTATCAAGACTTTACATGAGAATGAAGAGGTATTGGATTTTTCAAATGTGAGCAAAAGAGTATTTTGATCTTGCTAATTCAAAGGGATTTAGTTAAGTAGGTACAAACCTCAATGCAGACACTGATTTCTATGGAAGTATCTTAGATCAGGTTGGTTTGAAACTCCTTATAGATCTAAGCTGAACTGCAAACAACCACTGCTAAAAGGTTTGCACATGAGTAGCACTTCGGTTTAAAATCCCTTCGTTGAGGTTGGGAGGAAACAAGTCAAGGAAGAAACTAGTACTTTTTCATGCAGGGTGATACAACAATAATAAAAGAAGTCATAGCCCAGCTCTATCCATCCTTTCAATGTGTGCTTCAAGTCACAATGAGAACACGAGAACTATAAGGCTTTGTCAGGCTATTTGCACAACATTGCCAAGAGTTCCTTTGAGTCAAGGCCCAGTTTCATGGCTATTTGCCTATGCTGATTGCAGTGATGCTGGCTGTTTAGAAGCTCCAATTCTAAAAGGCCCCACTAAAGTTCTATTTGTGGGTTGAAATCTGGAAGGGCATTTTCAATAGGATATGTGATTTTACGGCTCAGGTATCGAGTGTGACACTGACCTTACATAGTCACACAAGGATTCCAGCCTTTGCTCTCAGGTGGCAACCCTTACAACTGACACTCCAAGGCTCTTCTGTTATTCATTAAGGATCACATGCTCAGATGGTGAAAAAAAGATGTTCCATTTCTAAAGTCTGAGGATTCATGAAGTTCATTAAACTTTCATGCACAAATTTCCAGCATTCTCAGGACTTGGGGCATTTAACTAACAAAATCAGAACAATCAGACATGCCTGATCAGCTCTGGACATTTATCTAGAACCTGAATGTACTAAAGGCAAGGTCTCATCAGTGTGCCTGATAGTTCAGCAACCCTCCCTTCTGAAGCTAGAGCAACAATGGCATGATCAGGCTAACTCCAGGACATCCAAGAGCCTCCCAAGCTGTCCTATTACCTAAAGATGCTCTCTTCAGTATCACCCACTAAGATGAAATACAAGAAGCTGAAAGCCTCCCTCACAAAGAGAAACAGGCTCAGTTACCAAAATGTCACACGGCAATATAAGCTGTCCCTGACCCAGAAGCATCAATTTTACATTGCACTAAGTACAACGAAGCAGTCACCAAGGCTAAGTCTCCCATCACAAACAATATTCCTAGCAGTATTTCTGCACACAGCAGACCTTCCTTGACAGCTTGTATTTTGCTCTAATTTTGAAGTCTTACCAACAAAAATGCTCTTATAACTTCAGTACCCACAAAAGAAGCCACAGGAAATCTGACTATCAAATGCAAGCAAAATTACCAGTGCAGGAGCACTTAAAAGAAGAAGTGTGCATGCTATTTAAATTTTGTTATAAATAAGATGAGCAACTGATCAGCATAGCTGTCTCTAGAAAAACCAAGTGTTAAGAACCATTCTGATAATCAAATCAACACATGCAAAACAGTCTAGGGATTTTTAATGGAACTGTAGGTCAAATGACAGAGCATTAGTCAAATTCTCACAAATCTCTTACTTATTGCAGTACAGTGAATGCAAAAGAATATTGAAATCAAGATAAAATGTTACAGGCAAACAATACAAGAATGCAGAACAGGAATGATTAAGGTCTTTGTGTTCCTGAGGAAACCATCTACCTCTCACTCCCTCCTTTCCTTTAATATCTCCCAGAAAAATGTCAGCTCCAAGTTCTTCCCAAAGCACTCAGCAACTGAATCTTGGAAACAATCCTGGAAAGTTGAATCCAGTTCTGATGAGAGGGATGTCCTTCCCTGGAGGTTTTAGATTTCCCTGTACACAAAAAAATTCATTGCACTGTCAGGATATTGTACCAACAGGGGAGGATGGGTGACATTGTCAGCTCCTTCCTTCCAGTGGGCAAGAAGCAAAGCCCCTTTGACCCAAGAGTGACCGTGCAGCAGTGAGAGGCTTCAGGCTTTCCCCTCAGCACAGCAGGGCACTGTCCTGGACCCTGCCCAGGGCTTGCTTCCCACACTCTTCTGCCCTAGTTACTACACAGCACATTAGGTCTGTGCATCAGTTATCTGTAGCAGTAACTGACTCTGCAAAACATAAATACTATGATTTAAAATAAACATTATGGACTGGACAGTTACCAAATCACGTTGCAAAAGCCTTAAGAGCTGTAATTCCTGGACAGTCTTGACCCATAATGCACTTCCACAATGAGCAAAAGGAATGCTGGTTAATCCTTCATGTTAGAATCCACTCCTGTCATAATTGGAGCTAGCCAATTAGTCCTGGTTTTGGATGAGAGGATTTTCTGAAATATCTGAAGTTATCATAAAAGAGGATCGATCCGAATTTCAACCAGCTTTGCATGTAAGATATCAGACAGCCTCTCAGCAATGCACTGAACAGGTCTGAGAGCAGCTCAGAAAGAAACAGGCTTCCACAGATGTAGGATTCTCAGTTTTATCCATTCATCTTGAAAATAAATAAGATCTGACTTAGGCACAAAACGCTACTTATTCTTCTGCCTACTAGAGAAGACAATTTTTGGGGAAAATCAATTTAAAAAAAAATATATGTATATATATATATATATATATATATGTATATGTACGCAGCAGCCCTTAGGGTAAATGCATCCAAAGCTATATATTGTACCTGCACTTAAAAAGAAATTTGGATTGATTTATAGTTATAATATGGGATTAAGATCTTTGCTTTGTTTTGATGTGACTAATGACCAAGGTTCTTGTAATAAGTAAATGCAGCTGCCCTTGACAATGGAGAAGTCTCTGGGGAGGAGATGAGGACTGCATAATGAAGTTAACAAGGAGAGGAGGACAAAATGTTTTGTAGAGGATCTGCATGAAAGCACATACAGTCTCTCTCATCTCTCAGTAAATACTATAGAATGCTTTCATAATTAAAAACATTTTCAGTCCACATGTTTCACAAGAAGATACATTTTAAATAAATGTGAAACCAGTACAAACTTTTCCATTACATAGTTTTTTACTCTGAAAGGGCCTTCACTTGATAATAAGATTGCTCAATATATGTAAGTATTCATTATGCACTTCAGAAATTAAGACTATTTTCAAGATGTAAACCTTGTTTCCATGATAACAAAAATATTCAAAGTCAGTTTTAATGACGACCTGTAAATGTTATTCTTTAATACTCAAAACTGTATTAATAGAGAAACAAATATTAACAGAGGAAAAAATATTTATGCCAGCAGTTTCCAAAATAGAAAACTTCCAGTTGCTCCAATCAGCTTCAGAAATTTATCTAATTTTCCAAAATCCCAAGTACACATTTTTTCAGTGACAACAGTGATACCTGGTGGACACCAAATTACTCGAGCTCAGGTAGTGCTACTCAGATAGATCTCGGGTGGTTTTCCTTTCTGGTATGGAACACCTTACAGGACTCTGCTCTCACTGAGCTGGGTTACATGATGCACTGCCTCCTGAACAGCTGCACCAGGGACACTTTTGCTGGGGGTGAGAAAACCAGCACGAGATATCAGCTGCCTTCAGCTCACCCTGCCTTGGGAGCAGAAACGTTTCTGTCTCTAACAAGGTGATTCTGGAACACACCACCCAAATAACTGGACCAGATATTGCTTAGAAATAAATCGTGAGAACTTCACATGTGATTGTCTGACGGTACAAAGGAGATGCTGCTCACAATTCTGCAGGTAAGTCCTTGCCTTTTCTCACATCTCAGGAGAAACATTTACACAGTTGCTATCATCAACAGAACTGCATAACCTGAACTCATCCTTTTAAAAATATGAGGCTTCCCTTCATGTAGTCAGGAATAAAAAAAAAAAAAATCCAAACATTAATTCCAAAAAAATTAATTCCAAAGCAATTCTGAGATTTTCACATAAAACTGATGGACATCATACCTGAAAAGTGTCATCTTTTGTCAATGACTGTCATGTTCTGTTAGCCAACACAAGCAACTTTACACCAGAGTCATCAGATGATCTCATTGGCACTATCCAAGCACAGCAAACCGTCAGGGATATTTTGTAGCATCATTTGTTCAGCACTCTACTTCGATCTCCCTACTGCTTCTGGAACAGGGACTCCTCCTTACTTTGTTTACTTACCCTCTAACATCAAGCTGTAATTCTCACCTGGGGTGAAACACATGTGACTAGAATACACAAGCTGATACACCCTGCTGGTCTACAGCTGTTAATGAATTACAGTATTGGGAAGAGGGTGTAGGGGCTTGGAGCTGGTAAAGAATATTTAAACTCTATCCACCAAAGTACTTTTCATATGATTATATAAAACGTTGTTGAAGTTGAATTTAGGTCTCCCTAGTAAAGCCCTAACACTTTTCTCAATTGGTTACTGTGTCAAAAATGTTCTGTGGGTCACTAATTACTTCTTCCAAAACCACTATTGCTGTAGGCACTCATCTGCCTTCTTGGTGGTGGTCTAAGAGGAGAGAAAGGTAACTTTCAAACTCAGGTTAGTGTAGTCCATTAAACATTAAAGAGTTCCTTGCTGCAATACAACGCCTAAGTCTCAGAAAGTGTCAAGCCCATCAGCCTCACCAAGACTGCAGGGAATCGAAACAAGTGAGATACCAACAATGTCTGATAAGGAACACATTTCAAGATACAAATAAAAAATTACTATGGGAAGCAGTGAGGGAGAGTTACTATGTACCTATTATATCCTGTACAATTCCTAATAGTATCACAATTAATGCTGTATTTGCTTTCCAGCGTTAAGAAAGAAGCCACGGGAAGTTTTATGATGCCATAGAGGTTAACTTCTGGGCTTGGCTAGAATGACAGTATTCTGTGAAATTTAACACTTCAGGAGAAGATGACACTGTAGTGATGCCTGTAAAAACCAAGCCAGATGTTCAGCCTGTAAGGCATCACAATCCTGAACGCATTAGCAGTGAACAGTGAGCCCCAAGGCCTCCTGAGTAACATCCACACACTTACTGCAAGACACCCCAACGTTTTTCACTGCAGCCACAATCATTCCTCTGAGCCAAACAAGGCAGGGAGTATTTAAATTTTCACATAATATGCAGAAAATCACTAGGCTTGATTTTCTGTATGTCACTCCATTCTGCCCATGGGCCCTTCAAGGATCACAGGAAAAAAGTACAGCCCACTGTGCAACTGTGTGTGCATTTACTATAGCACCTACAGACACCAAGCAAATGGCCACCGTGTCAGCTTCTCTTTTGACAAAATACATAATGGAATAATAACCTTGATTTGCCCCAAGAGAGGAAAGATTTAATCTCTCTAAGAAAACCATTCTGAACTTCTGCACTTGACTTCCTTGAAGAGAATTTCTACTCAGTCAGTATAACTACTCTGGATTCTTCCATAGCACATTGGAGGAACTGATCTAGGCTCTATAAAGTTCAGACTCTTTGCAAAAGGATACAGCCCTGTTTGAGTCTGACTCCTTGCAAAGATGTCTCAGGCAGTTATAGGCCCCAGAAGTCAGCACTGTGCTCTTCCTTTCATTCTGACAGAAGGAGATTATAGGTACCTGTGACCTACAGCCCACTGATCAATGTCATCTCAATCTTGCTCTTTTCCTGCTCCCTCAAACTGCTGCTACTTTGCCCTCTACTTCCTCCAGTGCAACACATTAAGCAGTGCTGTGATGGTTGAACAGGGAAGTGCATGGTATGGAAATCACTCCTTTCCCTTTTCTGCTCACCCATCAGAACAGCTTCAGAACCACAGCTCTAATTTAGGGTTAGCTTCTCAGTATAGTCCAGCATCACAGCTCTTCCATTTATCCTGCAGCCTATGATGTGGCATTAAATACATGCCAGCAGATCAGCCACACCCGGCCGCGGCCTCAGCCCTGTGGGGCCACCCGAAAGGAGCCGGGCTGGGAGCTCGGATGGGCAGAACTGCCCCCAGCACAGCACAGCCTGCTCCACCCGCTGAGAAGTGAGGGAAAGCCTCAGCAGGAAATCTGCAATGCCAATGAAGTGATGAGTATCTGCAAGGACATTGGATCTATCAGCGAGGTGACACAGAGCTCTAGACTGCTAGACACTAATTCAGAGACAGCTGCTTCCCTGCATGCAGAGTTTGGCCAACCTGTGAATAATTTCAAACACAGAGCTCTGTGGGGGATCATAACACTTACCTGATAGGTGTGGGGCCCTGGATTTCAGGTCTGTTTTTCATTTGAATTGAGATACTACTGTAGGAAATCATGACGACAGACTCCTCCAACCAGAGAGACACAAAGTAGCTCTCAAGAAATAATTTTTGACCCTTCAGGATAAGAGGACTGAGATTTACTGCAGTAATTAGACACACAAACCAGAAGGGAAAGGACGATTCCAAATCTGTTGTAGCAACAACAAAGCCTCCAGCTGGCCAGTAGCTGGGGCAACACCTGAGGGGATTGCCTGCAAAAGCTTTGTGATGCTCTAAGATAGACATATTCAACCTGATGGATAGGTAGGCTATCTTTTTTCTGTGTCTGGAAGCACAGGATTTCCTTTCCAAAGCCATGGAGTAGCATGCAAGAATGCATCACTTCCTAGGAAATACTGGCTACACTGCATGTGTACCAAAAACCTGGTGTTTCTGGATGGCCACATTTCTTGGCTTGCACACTAAGAAAGGCTAGTTCAGAAGCAAAGGCAAAAGTAGGCAGGCCATGAGCAAAAGCTACAGCTCTCTGTGTATCTCCTTCAGCCTATTTCTTTTCTGTCACTTCCACTATTCCTAACGCTGTGTATGAAAAAGCAAGAGTGTTGCCAGCCCAATCCTTACTGGTTCGCGTCTGTTGCTGCTTCCTCTAACACCTCAGGGCAGTTTCACTGTTCTAGCCATTGACAAGCACACATCTACTCTGCACAGGGAAATATTCAAAGTCAATACTGTAACACAGCCCATTTGGGCCAATTTTGCCTCAAAACTGCCACATCTAGCTCCTTCTAAAGGACTTATTTGCAGTCTTCTGGGGAACCCCATCTGATCCAATTAAAGGAATACAGAAAAACAGCACAAAAATGAGCTTTTATCCAGAAGTGATGAAGCCCCAGTAGGTGAAAAAATATTTTTTTCTGCACAGAAAAGTGATCCACACTACAGAGTAATTCTCTTCAGGAACTACAGAACACATAGAGTCCAGGCTCTTCTTTTGTTGCAGTAACCACAAGACCAGATCCCTTTTCCAGTAACTCACAGCTCTCTGCTAAAGATCACAGATGAGAAGGGCCTGCCTTTGTCTGTCTCTCTCCTGGCTAACAGGCTGCAAAGAAGATGTTTTAGTAATCTCTAACAACAACATACAGCAATCAAAACAAGCGCTGAACAGCAACACCCAGGAGATCAAAGCTATCCACGAAAGCAGCCTTTGGGCCACAACACAATTTAGAATTTGAAACACCTTTTCTGATTCTGCCCCCAGAAACAAGACTGATGCAGAAATCATTCTAATAAGATACATGAACACAAGAAAAAGGAATAAGGGAGGTGTAAGAAAGCTCCAGAATTAGTGTGGCCAGCATCCAGTTTGTTTGACTTCACTGGACCCAGTGAAATAACATTCAGTGGAATTAATTCAACTGGAAACAGTAAAACTTTAAAATACAGGGGATACATAATAAAATGACAATGATCGAGGTTAGGTCTATTTGCACAGGCCAATGTTTTCATTACAGTAAATATTTAGCAGCTACACTGTCTTGCATGCAGAAGGTGGCTATGGATTGGAAGCCCAGGTGACTACAAAAGAAAGCAGCACACTTGGCAGTGTCAGTGAAAGGTCAGAGCCAGTCTATTTAACAAAACAGTCCCCTCAGTATCCATGGCTGTTAGATAAGAACTTCCATCCCTGACTGAACTCAGGTGCCATATTCCATTCATAGAAAGAACTAAGGATGAAATAATATTTAATTCAACAGCTGACAAAGTTTCTTCAGGAAGACTACTAAGACAAAATTATCTTCTTCCCCACTAAAACAGTTGCTGTTGAGACTGTAGTACCTCATGTATTACATACATATTAATAAAGACAATACATTAAAAAATACTGAAATAAAACCACATAAAGAGACACAACCCATCTGGGATGTCTTTAGACCAGGATATAATGTACATATCACCTTTGGATTTCCTACAGCTGCCCTGACAATCAATGCCAAAACATCCTGGTGATCGCAGGCTGTAATCACGGCTACTACTTTAGACTTTAGGTAGATAAATCCCATGAGCAGCAGTGTTTCACTTCCAAACTCTGGGGTCTTGCTAAGTATTTTTATTATTTATCATTATCTTTGCAGACAGAGGTTTAAACCTTGTAAATGCTGCACTGAACAAGTACAAAAGGTCTTTAAGATGCAAGGAATATAGGAGGATTTTAAAACACCTCTGCATTATTCCTGAGCTCTCTTTGATTGGAGCCCATAACAAGTAGCTCGTGAGCAGGAAATGCAATCTCGGTGCAGCGCCGCTCCGCAGTGGTCTCATCAGGGAGAGTGTCCTGGAGAGCTGCCCTCGTTTTCTTCCTGTGAACTTCTATAAAATTGTCTCCACTCGACTGCTTCTGAATAATGTACAACAACAGATGAGAACAGTGATTGCCAAGGGAGCTCCAGCCAATGGCAGCTCAGCGAGCCCATTGCTGTGCCCCAGCTTCCACAGGCATTCCGAGGAAATCAGAACAACACACAGTCAAGAGAGACTCAGACTGTTAAAAAATGCATGTGCCACAAGAACAAAGAATACCTGACAGTTCACTTAGGACTGAAACAAAATTCCCAAACCACCTTCTGCTCACAGGTCTCCCAGCTAAAACCCAGACAACTCCAAAACCTATACCAGATGTTACAAAGTAAATAAATAGTTTTTCCTGACTTTTAAAACCCACTCTACTACCCTTGGTTACTTCATTCTTAGAGAAAACTCTGGTGACAAACTCAACAAAATATTTGCCTTTTTGTTTTTTAATAGGATTCAAGTGTTAATAGAAAAGAGGGATTTACACTTCAGAAAATTAAATCCATCAAAAGGGGAACATAAGATTCACTACATTTACACTTGAGCTGTCAAGACTGCCCAGTCAACCCACAGCAGCTCTGCATTCTTCACGCAGAGGGAAAGGTGTATGTATCTATCTCACAACAGCCTGAACTTGTACCAATATTAAAATAACTGCTAGTCAGAGGAATCACTGAAGGGGGTCTCCTTTCTAGATAGAACCAGTTTAAGGTGTTTCAATTTGAATAGCTTACTCCCACACACCACCAGGTCACATCAGTGAGGCTGGTCAGGTGTAGATATGCAGAAGAATGAAACCTTCAGGAGAAAATGCAGGAGTCACAGCAGCCATGAAATACAAAGAGCACAGCAGCCATAACACTCACCACCAGCTGCATTACTGAGCTCCATCAACTGCACGTGAGCTACACACAAAGCCCATCATGTAACTCCTTCCCCCTCAGATACACTGAGTTAGGAGGCAGCTGTGTCCCTTACTCAGTGTTCCACAGACAGACAGCATTTCCTCTGTAACACTGCCCCTCATTCTCAGCCACACTAACTTGCAGTGCTGGAACTCTCCTTGTGTACTAAGCCTGTGCTTCAGCCTTTGAGAGAAATTATTCCTTCCTGACAATCATGGACCAGCATCACCTGTCTTCACTGAATCCAAGAAATAGGTCAACTAGTTTACAGCAGAGGACAATCTCTTTCCATTACACACCTTGACACAACTCAACTCAGAGTTTGTCCCAACCCCTACCAAGATGCTGGCTGATATTACTCAGTTTTCCTTGCCCTCTTTTCTTACTTCCCCATGTACACATGTATTTTTAAAATGCTGGTCCTGCTACCAAGGGCACTGTAGCTGCTGCATCTGTTTGTAATCTGTATTACATTACTCAAGAGTCCTGCTAACACACAATGTAAGTTGTTACTGTGATACTATTTCTTTGCATTGCGTCCTTATTACAGAGAAAAGAAGAAATTATCTAAACCAAGAAAATAATTTTGGTCTCCTTATTTTGAACTTACAATGGAACCTGAACAAGAGTAGGAAGGGGCATCTGTTCACACTGAGACAAGAGTTCATCTGAAACTAGGGACAGATGGAGTTTTTCGAATGTGTAACTCCTTTACAGTGCATCATTATAGCTGTGAGTGCAGGACTGCAACACAAGAGATCTTTGACAGATGTCAATTTCAGCTGCTAATATACAATCAATCTTGCTAAGAACAGAAAAGTTGATTTCCTCTACCTGACTTTGATTCCCACTTGAACTTAAAGTCTTGTCTTTCTCCCATTGTTCATCCCGTCCTCCCATGAGTCTGCTGTCCATTTCCACCCATCCCTCAAGTAAGGAATCACAGGTTATGTGCTGGCCAGCTGGTCACAGACAGGTCTAGAAATGCCACTGGAAGCTGAGTGTTTTCAGAAACAGGCAAATACCTGAAAGGTCTCATGAGACAGAATGCTCATGCCAGCAAAGCAAAATGCAGCCCCAGAGGTTTTGATTAAATTGTGTAGATGACAATGCAGAATAAATTTAATTAGCATTGCTTAGTTCACAGTTTTTCCATATGCCAGAAAACAGAGAAGAAGGAAATAAAAATTATAAACAGGCACTCCTTCCCTTAGACGGGAATCTTTGCACAAAGGTCAAATTACCAAATTAGCCAGAAGTACTGAAAACTGGAAACGATGGGAGAGATGAACTACTGTGAGTAAAACTCACAGCAAAGCTTTCCCTAACCACAAACAAGACTTTGGGAGACATAAGCAATCTCAGTTTGGGGAGATGCTTTACTTCACACTCCATCCAAGCCTGATAATGTTGACTACAAGCAGCAGGCATATATTGATAGCATGTCTTTAAGACAGATCCTGTTCAGTGATTGCTAATCCAGTTCTTCTGCAAACTTGGAAAGTTCCATAAAACTTTTAGGGGGTTCCTCCAATCCAAGAAAATGTGATAACATGCTTAAGACTGCATGTCACTCCCAGACTTCCAATCATGTCATAGTTTGTGATCAAAGCCGTTGCTTGGCCATTTGGTATCAGCAAAAGGTGAAATTTTCAGTGGGTTTCCCAGTCATGTCTGGCCATACCCTGCAGTGTGAAGGAGTATATTTTGTGGATAGCAAGGTGTGTTAGGCACAGAACCCCAAATCCACACAAAGCTGGTCTCACCTAATGCCTGTACAAATCTGTCTGACAGTGGGTAGTGCAGCACGATATCTGGTGCCAGCATACTTGACTGTAAGAAGTCATAAATGCAGCAACTACATTTGCATTGTAGAGACAATTTGCAGACAACTGGAATGAGGTAGCCAAATGCCTCCTTTACAACAATGCCTAATCCACACAGCACTGTGGCAACAAAAGGAACTACAAGCTTTGCATCAGCGTTCTGTATCCCTGCTCTGCCAAATGCTAACAGAAAAATCTGCTTGTCGTCCCTTCCACAGCAACACCAACATGGGTCAGCATCTCAAATCCAACCCTGTACATGTGAAAGAAATAAAATAACCATCAGAACCATCAAACAAGATACAACCTTGGAAAGAAGATAAAAGGAAGTAGCAGAATGTTATGACAGTATCAGTCAGAGAGGCCATCAAAATAAGCACCCCATTCAAGGGCTTCCATCAGCCTGATTTCATATGCTGAGGCAAATTGGTATTGGAGTTGAAATGCTCCAAAGGACTCAGAATGACCTACTTTCACTCTCTATGGACTAAGACACACTATAGTCCCTACTAATAATATACATGCTTCAGTTTAAATCATGTGTTACAATCTGAACATTGCTTCAGTCCTCAGAGTAATAAAAACCCCCAAAACTAGTTTACAGAACCATCCTTAATACATGAGCGTTTCAGATGCTTGCCAAAGGCTCGTGAGATGAGGCTTGATCCTAAAGAATGTATTCCTTTTCTGTTGACTCCTTACTGAAATGAAATCTCTTCTACTTTAGTGAGTTTGGAAGATTATGGCACAAGAACACCCATTCAGTTCTCAAAGGTATAAATTTTTGTAGATCTGGTATTATTGAATTCAACACAGCATCCTTTGTGCTCCACTAAGGCCTTCATAAACATTAAGAAAATCTATTTCCACTCCATTACTCAAAAGATATATGGCAAGGGAATAAATGTGACAGCTTTATCCTAAACTGTCAAATCACTGTTTGCTCCTGGTTCCCAAGAACCTCACACCCCCACTCACCATCTTCCAGACCAAAGAATTCCAAAATGCTTTCAAAGCTCATTTCAAAGATAATGTTTCGATTATACTAGTTTACCTTCTGACCAGAAACAAGAAGCACAGGACTCACAGGAAAAAGTGGGGTTTACCTCTCACCAGCACAGGTTGTTAGAAATGTGTGTGAACTGCCATTAGGAGAGTAGGCAAACTTTTACTCTGTCTTACATCCCCCTCCCAAAAAGAAAAAATAAAAACACCAAAAAAACTTCAGAACCATCTGGCCAGCCCATGAGGTAACAGTCCTGACTCCTTTTGGATGTCTCCATACTGTGAAATAATCCAGGAAAAACTGATCAGGCATGTGTAATTTTCCAAACCAAAACAGGAACTAGTTGAGGTTATCTAGGCAAAAGATCAAAAAAAATTCAAGCAACAGACAATATACTTCCAAGCCAAACAACAATCAAGGTTCACAGAGCCTCTCTGAGATCTTGGCCTGGGGAATAAACCCCTTGCTTAGTAGAAAGAGGCCTGTCGACTCAGCACCATGAAATTGAATAAAACCTCTCTTTGTGGCAGCAACCAGAGGAGAAGCACAAAGGGTCTCTGCCACCGCAGTGCTTCTGAATGACAGAGGCCTCCAGCACCTCCAGCAATCCTCCCACCCACAGCAGAATCCCAGGAAACTGAGTGCTTATTCATGACTTGGGCTCTGTCCATTTTCTGAGTTTCCCTCTACATCCTCCAATGCTGACTATTTAACAATATCTTCTTTTAGCTCGTCTTTTGTTTGCCACTTCCGCATTTAATTGCAAGTTCATGGGTATAAAGTGGCCTGAACAGCTGAATTCAGTCATCCTGATTTGAAGGCTCCCTTTCCTCACAAATGGGGAAACAGTTCTTTCTCTGTCTTTCTGTCTGTCTTCATTTCCCTTTCCTTGGCCACTTCTTCCCTTCCCCCTCCAACCCGGCAATTTTTCTCTTTCCTGTTCCCTTTCCCATTCCGTATTTTTTTCTGTGTCTCCCTCTAAATCAAACTTATACTTCTCAGAGATGTTGCTGTGTGCAGGGAAGGGAAGGCAAAGCTCTCAAACACTGGCACCTGTCCTTAAAACAGTTCCCAGGCTGCTGCAGCCGTCCCTAGTCTGCAGAACAGAACAGCCCCCCATGCCAAACATGGGCAGACAGCTCGTGTGATAACACAACTCTCTGATAACAGCAAAACCTCTGCAAAGGTAGCTGTTCCTCTGTCTTGTACAGCAAGTTTCAAGCGAAAATCTGTACACTGAAGCTGTAACTTCTGCATCAGTTAACTGGGAGGAAGCAGCAACACAGATAAACAATGCACTTGAATTCCCCATGACAACAAGAATTCTGACTGCACTGATGTCACCTGTTCTCATTCACTGGGCAAAAGCAGTTTATTAACACTGTAATGTGCAAAAAAGCAAAAAAAAAAGAAAAAAGAAAGGAAATAAAGACGGCAACAGGTGTCAGCTGGAAAGGACCTACAGTCCATGCTGGCCTGTTTCTTGACAATTACCATGCCAAAAAGGGGGAAATCTGGTGCTAAAACCAAGAGCCATGGTAAAATCACTACTGCCCTGTGAAACCTGAGACACAAGCCCACAGAGTTAATTATTTAATTGGGCCATATGATAAGCAAAATTTCACCCCTTTCTGCATTCTTGCCTCTTTCCACACTCCCTAGACACCTACAATACCATGATTTTATGCAAAGATGAAAATTAGTGGGAAACAGAAGCGTGGAAACTAGCTATGACTTCCCAGCTAATAAGAAAAGAAATTATTAAAACTATCTTCTTGTTCCATTTTATTCCAATTAGTTAAAAAGCAGTGTAGAAGCGAGGAGGCTGCCTCAGCAAGGGTTAGTGCAACAGTAAGTGTTCTGCTGTGAGACAACGTAGTGGTTTACATTTTGAATATGGCTGTTCAAGGCAGGATTGGCAGGGAATTAAAACCCACTCCCTGATTTCAGGAATCTGTGTAATTTAAAACAAACCTTGTCAAAGTTTGCTCAGCAGTACAATGCACGCGATACGAAGGACAAGTCTGCACCCTAAATAACCTCAGCACTCTGCTGACCTGAAGACAACTTGAGGCAGTAGAGTTGTCCTTTGGCAGAGCTGCAGGAGCACCAGCAGGCAGGATGATCAGTGTGCTTGTCCATCCGCTCCTTGTGCAAGCACACGCTCACCTCCCCCTCCGGACTGCAAGTGCTCGTGACGTGCATATGAGTCCTCACATTTCCAGAAGTGCCACAGAGGGCAGGGACAACAGCGAATTCCTCCAAGGAGCAAACTTCAAAGCTGCTCATCAGTTAACATCATTTAGTTGTCAAAAGAGTGACTTTTTAACAGCTTGTTACTGCTGGGATGGTGACTCTTGGTAAGATGGATGAGGCAGTTCTAACTTATCCCAGTCACATATACCAATTTTATCAACTACTCAAGTGGTAGTGCAGAAATACTAATGGTTTCTGGTGTCACAACGTCTTCCAGAGGCTACTCTTATTAACATGTTGTCTGAAGATACATGTATTGCTCTGGGTTGGAAGGTTATGGAAACAACTGTCAAAAAGCTGCAACACCAAAGCAAAGCAACAGAACAATTATCCTGCAGCAGAGAGCTCCGGCCTCTTTTACCAAGCACCCAACACACTGCTGAAGTTTTATATCCACTGAAACAGAGAAGCCAAATTGCCTCAACAATCCTACACACCAAAGCATGTATCTGTTTAGTAGCTGTCAACAGTAGCTACAGGTTGCCTCAAAGAGTCTTTGGGTCACTGTCCTACATGTTCTGTGCAGTGTGGCACTAACACTCAAAAAGCAGGCTTTGCCAAGTTCTGTTTGCCCTGAATTTGTGAAGGTGATGATAAAATACTTCTGGTTTGCAAGTCTTTTTTACACCGCAACCATGGTGATTTGAAAGTTCAGGACAAAAGCCATTTGCATTATATTTTTCCACCCCCAATCACTAGTTACTCAAAGCCAGCTACGATAGGACTTAAATGTATGGACAAACCAGAGCTGTGTCCCTTGGACAGGCATAGTTTGGGCATTCCACAGAAGATGACAATGCCACCCATGCTCCTCCTTGCTAATCTGCCAGGATGATTTCTACCTAGAGGAACAAAAAGCTGAGTGTGTTAAGATTGTTGATTATGGACCAACAAATGAACTACGTGGCAAAGGATACTGAGCAGAGGCCTATCAACCATGAGAGTTTAGCTGCCTTTAAAATCAGAAGGGTATCTGTGGGAGTGGGGGCTGGGACAGAGGTATTTTAATTCTTTGCCTTTTGAATTCTGAAACTTTCACTGCTCATACACTGATTCCACAAGCTGGTCTCAATTTGACTGAAGCACAGACTTCACTGTACTCCATGACACACCTCTGCTGTACAACTGTGGAGCTCTTTATTCAGAGATACGACTTCATAAAACTGAAGCGGTCAGAGCCCTCCTTATGGCATTTAGTGACAATTTACATGCTTAAGAAAAAATGCTAATGCACCCTATATACCAAAGAATTTTTGTTTGTCAGTTTTAAGAACAAAGGAATGTAGGCACATAAAGAGATAACAGAATGAGAGAAAAGAAAAAGAGGCAATACAAACTGCATGAGACTATGTCCCCAGGAGAAATCAAGAAGGACTGTGTACAAGCTGCAGGTGGGTAGCTTGGACCCAGCCAGGAAGTACAAGCACCATCAAATGCACTGACACTGAGAAACCCAAACCCCTAGTATAGCTAGAACTTCTGTCAAATGTCTCTTGATATAAAGCTAGTAATTACTACTACTCGGATCATTAACTGTCATTTACTAAAGATTATAAAATAGTATTTTTTTCTCATTAAGCTCAAAGAGCACTAAGTCTTTCGGAAACAATTCTGACAAAATAGTATGTAAGTCTTAAGCAGATTTTAGACACTACTTGTGCTTCTGTGGCAAACAAAAGGATCCCGTTCCCCTGACTCATGGCATTTAATGAAGCACAACTTTGATACAGCAAAAATAACTCAGGAATCCTGAAAGGAGATCTCCCAAAAACAGATGATCAGGCATATGCTCAGGCAGATCATATCTTGCAAACAGTTTTCAGAGGCAGACTTTAAAAAACAGCACCATCTGGATGAAATTTGCAATTCTATCCATAAATAAGAAGGGACAGCTTGTGGCACCACTGCAAGCATATTTATAAAGTGTGGGAATACCATGCTGTGAGGCAAGAGAGCTAGGGGGAAATACTGTCTACAGGAGGGAAAGAAGTAGCTGAACTACAAAGGAAGTGGAGTGAGGAAGCCACTTCTTAGTAAAAGAAAACTATCCAGGACAAAGACAAGTGGAAATGAGGCAGCTGAATGCCAAGAATTTAGAAAAAGGTGAAGCCAGCAAGGTTCTGGAGCTAAACTGTAATTTATGAACAAGGGTAGAATTCATTTGACTGCACAGCAAACTTCCTTTCTACTATGGTGCTCCTGTGTACAGAGACAGCAGAGCCAGGCATGGATGGAAAGCTGACAGTGTCTGGTTTCCCCAGGAGAACCCAGAAAGAGAATTTCAATGTACAACTGAAAACGGTTCAGTGATTTATATCTTTGAGAATCCAGGCAGACAAAGCACACTTATTCTTCTGACCCAAGTTACTAGCCAGAAATGAGGGGGAATTACACGCTGTCCCAATTAGAAGGAGAAAATTCTTAAACAAGTTAGGTCATTTTGCTTCAAATGACAGAGGATATTAGTATTCTCACATCACAAATTTATATTGTCATCTTCTGGACTGCCACAGAATCTTCAAGTCACTGTATTTTCAGGACATATTTGGAACCAGAAATAAAACAAATTACCTGGTAAAAAAAATATGACTTAGGCAATAATTTTACATTATTAACCTCACCCAAATGTAAAACACCCCCCCCCCCCAGTACTACAGGATGTCCCCCACGGTATCTTTTCTGCCACTGGTAACAGCCTCATAAAACTGGCTTTCACATTTTTACTTTAGTGAAACGCATAGTCCCAAGATTACTTTTGTTTCACTTTCTTTTTTTAAAAAAAAAAAAAAGTCCACACTTTTTATGTGTCTTTAGGGATTTGTTCTGTTTTTAAATATGCTTGGCTTTTGGAGAAGTCAGATTAAATTGTTTGGATTGACTTACAAAAGTAGAGTCACATTTACTTCATTAAGAACTGGAATTATTTAGGACTTAAACACCTCTTTTCTTGGTTATCCCTCTGCTGCAGGAAGCTACTGTCCCTGCTCTCAGCCAGTTTATGTGAGCTATTCCTCTGCCTCAGCATCGTCAGCCTGCTCAGTTTGAGGTACCAAAGAAACACTTCAAACTAAACTTCCTAATTTTTCACTCAGATATATTAAAGAGCCCTCACAAATTTCAGTGAGACCAAACGGATAAGGGTTATGAATACATAAAACCAGGTAACAGGAAATAATCAGTCAGGGAAGCTGCCTGGAAGCTCTGGGTACGCTGCGATCCCCACGCGCGTTTCCGAAGGAGCACAGGCTGCCTCTCCAGCCGGCACAGCTAGAGCAGCATAGAGCTGTGCTGGCCCAGCACCCACGCAGGACATCCCTGGGGGCAAATCCACACAGGGAAATATGGATTGGCTCCTTGCTTTTGGATACAAACACTCAGGGTACAAACAGGACAGGATATGAAGCAGCATGTGAGACAAACGGCTTTTCAGTTGCTTTTGAAGGGAATAGTAGACCTCAGTTCCTGAAGTCTACTCATTGAATTTTTCAGCCTTTTTCTCCTCTTTGCAAAAATCCTCTCTTTTAATTCACTTCCAGAGGCTTGCCTATACCTTACTCTGCCTACTCTTGGCTCTGCTATGAGCACAACCATTCTCCAACACAGCAAGCTATCACCCAGAAATCAAGAGAAATGCTTTCTTGTTGCTCCCTCACAAGTGGCCCTCGGAACAATCATCGTATTCTGCTTGAATTATTTGTCTCTGAAGAACTGCTGGCCTCAAATTCCTCCACTCATATATACATTTTTTCCTCTTAGAGTTCAAAGCAGCAGGGACTGAAGTTTCTACTGTGTTCCTACCACTAAAGCAAATATACACCTCCCTAGCATTTTATTTAATGAAAGATTTGCATGGTATGAAAAAAAAATAGCAGCTTTTTCTTGGTTCATTTTGATGTTTTGCTGAAGAAACAGCCACTGCAACTGTAGAATTCGAAACCCGGAAAGCAGATATGAGCTGCTAAGGAGGAGCAGCTTCATCTAATATTTAGCATCAGACTCCTTATGCAAGAATACCCTACATAACACTTCAGATTCTGCCAAGACCACCAGCTCATGCATGCTTTAGTAGTTGTACCACACATCAATAGCTTATGTGTTTGGAGTTATCACTGCTATGTAAACTTATTGAGACTCTACTCAAATCAGTAATAGACAAGAATTCACTACAAAAAAACCCCTAAGAACCCCATAATTCTGCTATAGCTTAGAAGGTACCTACCATTAATAAACAGGCAAAGTATATATACATGTACATATATACAGATTGTGTGTGTGTGTGTATGGTGTGGGAGGTACTATTCTGCAATAAGTTTTAGAAACTAAAAACTGAAATACATAGAAAGCAGGAACCTGCTCCAAACTAGCAGCAATTTACTGCCAAACAAGATTTTTAGGTAGGACTGTGCAAGTATTCTAGCCAGGCCTCATTGCTTCTCTTCCTGGGCGTAAGCAGAGTGCAGACCCTCCTGCCCAGAGCATGCAGCCCCCAGGCCCTGTGCAAGTGGGGACTTGCACACAGCTGCTCTCGCTGTGCAGGTACAAACAGAACAGACTCTCCTTCCTCTGCTGTTGCATATTCCTCCATTAATGCACAGAAATCAAATTTCAGAGATGTTGTAGAAGTATTAGCACTTCTGCATTTGTAATACTGCCTGCAAAGTTAAGATTTTACATATACACAGACTATAAAATCAACTGAATCTGAAATACATAAGACATTATTTTTCTAATCTGTTCTCTTACCATCTTCTTTGTGTCTTTGGGTATATAATTCTGTCATAAGCCAAATTACTTATAAACTTTACATGAAGGGGAAACATACTTTATTTCTCAACAATTCATAACCTTCTTTTTATCACCTTGAAAGTTAAAATAAGTACTAGAATCCTCCTGAAAACAGTTATTTTATACTAAAATTGCTATAAAGGCAGCTCCAATTAAACCTGACAGAAGAAAAGCAAGGGCAGATGAACCCTCAAAAAAGTGGTTTTGTGCAAATACCAAAAAACAAACAAACAAACAAACAAACAAAAAAAAAAAAAAAAAAAAAAAAAACCAAACCAAAAACTTGCTGCATAGACCTGAAGATTAAATTAACAACTTTTCAGCATTTTCCTTTAATCCTTAATTAGGAGACCTTTGTACAATTACTTTCATCAAGTTCTGGACCCATGGAAACTTTCCCAGTTGATTTTATAGCAGAAACACTGGTATCTTTTTCCTCATATTAACATTCCTCTGCCCATACCCATATCATCTTCATGAAGAGACAGAACTCAGAGAAACGGCATTTCACGGTTCCTCTCCATCTCTCTCCTGAAATGTGTTTTTCCTGAAAACAAGAACTTCTTCAATGGGTATGAAATATTGGTATGTGCAACATGCACACTTCACACCCATCTCAGTGCTCATTAAAGAAAGATGTGGAGAGAGAACTTCATATAGCATTTCACCATGTCTGAACGTCACACTTGAAACCAATCTGAAATTGATACACATCTTTTCTCTTCCTTCTCCCTCACTTCTGCAAACATAATAACTGCACCAACAAGGACAAGGTGTGATAGAAGGATTGCCTCACCAAGAACCGAGTGCCCTTTTCAGAAGTGCTCTTAAAGGACATCTACATATAATGAAGCACCAACCTTTTTCTTCCAGGTACTCCAAAGTAGATCACCCTTTTGGAGAGGCACCCCAGAATTCTGACAGCATCACAGAGCCTCACATGAAGTATGTGCAGGATGTCATGCTGAGTGTCTGGGATTATGTGTCCTACCCAAAAGCTTCTAAAGGCAGGAGAGTTGCCCCAGAAAAACAAACAAGTTTGACAACTGAATATCATAGTACCTAGACACATAACAGCCAGGGAGATTTCTATCTAGCTCCTGTCACTGCCTGATGTTTAGACTGCTGGGAAAGAGAGACTTTCTCTTTAAGAAGAGATTTGTATAAGGATGAGTGAAGACAGAAGTTATTAACTTAGACAAATTCCACTTAAATGCACATTACAGCGGACAGGTAATATTTAGCTTCTCTGAATGAGAAGCTTTGCAATGAAAAAATTGTGAGATTTCTGTCACTGGTTCCACAGCTGGTGTGTCATTAAACAGAAAAGGACACTCAAGCCCCAAACTACTCCCCATACACCAAAAAAAACAAAAAAAACACCAAAAAAAACCCACCAAAAAACACCCAACCCCCCCCAAAAAAACCCCAAACACATATGAAATTTGCTTTCACTTCATTCCAAAGTCTCAACCCTTCTGACCAATTCCACCAGCTCAGCTGAAACTTGCTTACACAGTAAATACAACAAAATAACATAAGCCTAGAAAACAGAAGCAGACTAAGACAGCACGTTTCTCTTCCTCCTTTGAAACTGCCACTCAAATATCATCTGTATTTAACATTTCTTGTTTCTAAAAATCAAGGTAAGTGCCTAATCCTCAATCACTCCAGTTGCCATCTCCAATCAACTACAAACTGTTAATTAACGTGCATTTGGGCTAAGGACTGTGACTTTCATTTGCAAACTGATTTAAACAAGACTGAAGCAATTTTTGTCCTCTATTCTGTTCCTTCCTCTCCTTAAGGTTAGACTTCTGTTTCTGACAAGACTGCATCTGTTGCTTAAACACTGCCCTCTACAACTCAGCATTTAAGCAAGCCACTGTAGCCTTTAATCTGCATTTATACAGAAAGCTGCAGCAGCTGAGGAGACAAACCCAGACACCCATTGATACCATGGGACTTCAGCTCCAAGCAGTGGGGCCGGGCAAACAGGCATGGCAATAACTGGCATGGTCACCTCACTTTAACATGCTTGCAAACATAAATCAAAGCTCTAAGCAGTGAGTAAGAGTGAAATTGGTGGGAATATCTTCTGGTTTGGTCTACTGCACTCTAAGATAACTAAGTGAAATGTGGATTCCAGGATAATGGCATATCACATACACCAGCATTCCCAATTGTTTGCAATGGCCAATACTGAAATTATAATCTCAAATTATACACAGTATTCATGTTGTATTGTGTTCTGCATCAACCAGTCTTTGTGGACCTTCACCTGTCCATCTCCTTTGAGCCGTGCAACCGTGGCAGTGCCCTGCTCCGGCAGGAAGCTGAAAACACTATGTTCTCTTTTTTCTTTCCCCTTGTACAAAGGTACTTGCACCCCAGCTCAGGAAGTACTGGAGTGAAGCAGAACAGAAATAGATTGTGGAGACAGTGGAGAATTTGTGCTGTGGGACACAAGATTCAACAGGATGCTGCAGTGGTGCAGGGATGCAGAACTGAGGAAAGCAGCGCAACCCCACCTCATGCTACAGTACCCACCAGACCAGATGTCTCAGCAGCTCCTGGTTTTCTAGACAGATCACATCAGCTGGCATATGAGAAAAGGCAAGTAGTGCTCCTATGAGGGCATTACTCCACCTCTCCACACACCACTCTTGCTCAAAACCTCACCAATCTCTGAATGGTTCAATAGTCTCATGATTTGCAGAAATGTATCAGACTACTTTTTTATTTTGGTACTGGGTTAGTTTGAATAAAGTAGTCATGGCCTCTCAGAGTCAGAACTGGTGAACAAAAATCTTTTTATATGAAAATAAGAAGAATTTCTAAGGACAACACCCAGCAAGTGTGGACTGAAGAGGTATCTTTAAAATGAATGAAAAGGAAGGAGGTGAAGCCTTAGAAGATCGGAATTCTGCAGAGGGGTATGAAATCTACCAAAAATAAATGCTCTTGTCCCAGAGGACAAGTTTCCATGGTGAATTTCAGGATTAAAATATTTCTTTAATTCACCTTCAAGTCTGAACCTCAGAGATAGAAAATTACAGAGGAAGAAACTTCCTTTCTGTGGCATCTCTGAAGTTCCAGCTCCTCACAAAGAAAAAGAAGTGCAGAGAAGGTACATAAGTGAAATGTTCTAGATATTGACTTTTGTAACAACTTTTTCAAAATCTCACCTTGGATTCAGCTTGGCATTAGACAGTTTTACCTTACTCGACCAGACTGTTTTTTTCTAGTGAATGCAGGGGCATTCAAATCCCTGTACAGCAGTACATTCAAACCACCAACATTTTCACTTTGTTTATGTCTTTTATACCCTTTGTGCTCAATGTGTGCTTGATTGCAGAACTCAGGCTTGCACTTACTGCTTTAAAAAGTACTTCTGCGTAGTGTTGAGAAGGATTTGTTTCAGCAGCTAGCACAGAAACAGACTAGGCGTGAAACCAGATGTCCAAGTGTTTGCACTTGGACTTGCCGAGATTTTAGCATGAGCACAACTGTTCAGACAACTGCTACTGAGTAATTCTGAGACTAACATAGCTTCTCTGTTTACATTTTTACTACTCCCTGAGAGTATTGGGAAAGTGCTAACTGGCAGTTCCTGAAGGGCCAAGACTTACATTCTACACCTTATGTTCACACAGGAACACTTTGGCAGGAAGACTCTCCCAGCACAGTCTCCTGCATCCAGCAGAGGTACTCGCAGAAGGGAAAATGTTAACGCCTCCCATCCCCACGGATTCTTTGTCTGTGCACAGAGACTGCCTCTGGTTATGCCTAACTGTCCTGCTGGAACTGAGCTAAGACCACCAATTCATCGAGTGCTAACTGCCAAGGATGTGTCAGCTGGATGTCATAAGACTGAATTGAAGAATTAACATTCTTGTTGCACTTTTTCACAAAAAAATTCACATTGTTTATGTGACATCTTTTGCTCAGCTTTTTCTCCTAAAGGAGGTAAGAAATGGAGACAAGGCTGTGTTAGTTACTTCATTGGCGCCCTTTGTACAACTCATTTTGCCTTTCTGCACCTCAGTTTCTGCATCTGCTAAATACTGGTGCGCTATTTTGAGAAGATCCAGCCAAAAATTGCTGCATGAACCAGTATCTTTATTCTAAATGCACTTCACAACAAAATTTTCTTCTTCTCTAAGTGAAATAGTCTGAAAGGTTTCTTTCCCCCATATTGAGCTGGTTTTTGATACCATGCTGCCCCAGCAGCTCACCCAGAGCCACATTAAAAGAGAACTGATGTCATGCAGCCTTGCCTCCACACACCACCTGGACATGGTAACTGCTGCCACTGCAATTTAATTCTTGCTTGCTGTTTGCAAATTTCAGTTCCTCTAGTTGTTTGCTGTAAAACTTTTGATTCATACTTTACTTTCCAAATATTGTGGCTTTTCTTGTGCAACTGCTTAAGAAAGATGGCCTGTATTGTGCAAAAGGATCTCTTATGACACAGCGCATGCACAGTATAACAGACAAAGCCCATTAAGAGCCTGGCTGTTCCTTCTAGCTTGATTTCACGTCAAGATGCATGTTAGCTGTTTTTCAGTAGGGAAGAAAACAGAGGTCACAGTGGAAATACCAGAGGTACCTTGCTGTTTATGGTTCACATTCTACAAGCAGAAGGAGCTGATACTGCAAGGTGACAGGCACCCGCTAGAACAGGCTGAGCTTTCCCAGCTCCTCCTGGCTTCTGCACCCCTCAATTCAGTGCTCCAGTTTTGTTTCTAAATGCTTTTTGCTCTTGTTCCCTAACTTCTAGGTGCAGTTATTCTGGCAAATACTTCTTCTAAGTGTTGAAGGATGAATGCAGAAAGGAAATTAATGCAAAAATGAAAAAAGCCATGTACAGTAAGATTTTCTGTCCTTGCACAAGGGCTTTCCAAACATTGGAAAGGAAGGCAATAGCAAGCAAGAATATGGAAGCAATGTCACAGCCAGAGGAGTGAATACAGCACAACCCTGGGAGTTCAGTGCTGGCAAAGTTGAAGGCCTACTCAGTAAAAGGCCCAGCAAAACAAGTACTGCAACACTCAATGCACTGCATTTCACATCCTCTCTACCATTTAATAACTGAGTTCAAAACTCCCATGGTACTTTTCTCTGGTATTAACAACTTAATTGGTAAATCTCACTTTTCAACTATACCTCCCAAAAACACTGTCTTTGGTCCATACAGTCTGAAAACCATTACTTATTTAGTGACAAGTTTTCAGAACACATTCTCCTTGTGTGAACAGAGGACTTGTGCCAGCACAGAGGATGGGACATGTATTTGTAACAGTGGTAGTTTCTCACATACATTTTTAAGAGCCAACAAAGGAGACAAACTCTGTGAAAAGTGTCTCCCCAGTATGCAGCTCTCATTTTCCTGTTGAGGGATCATGCCTCTGACAAACCAGTGCTCAAAGCCAATGCACTTCTGCAGTTCTCTTTGGAAAACTTCCCCCACTGTTCTGCCCTTATTGTCTTGTCAACACCCTCTCCTCACAAACAGCTGCTTCCCATCTGAACTGATTTCTGAGCACAGTTTCAGTAACACAACAAACAGAACTTCCAGCACCCAGAGGGATATGAGCTAAAAAATTATATGCGAGTGTCCAGTGATTATCATTTGAAGCCTTTCATTTTCTTAAAAAAAAAAAAAAAGGAAGTAAATAAAAGAGAATGATCAAGCACCCTTCATATGGAGGACCAAAGTACCTTCAGTCAACAGTATCCCAGCTGACAACTGTCAGTGTTGACACTGAATTAGGTAATTAACATCCAGTTCCTTTTCACACTGTCCTGAAGTAGTTGACAGCCATTCAAACTGTATTTCCTTTCTGTCTCTTCCTCCACAGATTAAACAAAATAAAAGATCCCAAGTAATGACGGCAAGAGTCAGGAATGACAAAAATCTAAGGAAGGCTGATGAAACATATTTCTAGCATTTCTGACCTGGCACCTAGAACTTTCACATAATAACAAAGCATCAGAAGTAACACCATCCACATCAGCACCCTCAAGGAAAAGCTAGCACTGGGTCTGGGTGTGAGCTCCAATCTACCAGAATCCTGCTTTAGCACCAAGTGTCAGAGCCTGGGGTGGGACCTGGGCCATGCCTCCATTGGTGAGCCCAGGCCAGGACATGTGCCCGAGCCTTGCAGTTCTGGGAGCAAACTGGGAGAATGTTTCCTGGCATGCTCTGGCCTGGGCCTACGAGCATTCTCCCAAACAAGTGCAGGCACGGTGCCAGCCAGGGTAGGCCAAGGACCATTCCCAGAAGGCAGTCTGAATGCAGCCACCCTGCTCGGAGACTCGGAATTCAGCACTACAGGACAGGACCAGATCATGCCAGCTGGCCACAGGGCCAAAGAGTAAAGCCTGGTGCTGTTTTGTTTACTACATTTGTAGCCTAAGTCTCTTGCTTAACAATACAGGGCATTAACCACTGATCAGGTCTAGTAACAGATAAACAGATAAACTTTTGCGTCCATGCCTTCTCCTCTGTGACCTACATACTAAATAGCACACAGCCTACTCACGTATAGCACACAGCCTACTCATGTATACCTACATTAAGCTTGTCCATTTTTCCCACAACAAATGGATGCTATTTAAGAATCAGGTTGGAAAGTCCTAAAAACTTTCACAGCCTTCCGTTACTGCCCCTTCACACAAAATGGAAGGGGCTTCTTTAGCCACCTAGTGATGAGTTTAACAGCCAAGGCTCCCAGTGAGGTGACGCATTCAAAGCAGTTGCCAGATTAGACAGAAAGTCCCATGGGACCAGAGACTTTGCTATGTAGCTGAAACCCACCCACCTATCTGAGATAAGAATTTGCATTTTAGTGAGTTCTTATCAAGAGTCTGCCACCCAAGCAAGGCCCTCCACCAGTGACACACACACATTGAATATCAGGGATCTCCTCTCATTGTCAGCTTCCTCAGCATCCAAATAATCCCTGAATGCAACCTTTTATGTTTTCCCCTCTTTCCTGACAAGTATTTCCCTTATGTATCCCATGACACATTGTTCCAAATTACCCAAACCATGCTAGGATGCCAGAAGCATGAGCAGGAAAAACTTTCAAGACAGAAGTTTACCACTAATGTAATTTACTGTAGATAAAAGAAGGTGTAAGAGGGTATGGATGATGTTGTTAGGCTTTTTTTTAAATCCAAGCCCATTTTATCATGTACAAAGGGAGTAAACATCTGGCAGACATCCAGTAAAATGAGATTCATGGGTTTAAAGCTGTTTCTTGGTAAATTGCTCAGATCCCAAAGATAAGCATCACTCCTTGGTGGCAAGCTCAGCAATCAGTGACACTGGTGCAAAGGACTGGAGCAACCTCTCTGCAGAAGAGGTGTTCTCAGGAAAGGGGCAAGCAGTGTGCATCTCAGGGATCAGCATTTGCTCATTCTGACACCCTGGGCCAAGACATGTCAGCAGAAAGGATGTGGGTTTGGTATCACTGGCAGCAGGCTCCGGTTCACAACTAAACCAGCAACCTGATTTGTGCAAGCCAGGCTCCTGGCCCGATCACATCAAGGTCCACACCCAAAACATATAGTCAAACAGTTCCTAACATATGCTTGAGGCAGGAGCCCTGGAAATGTTGGTCCTATCCCTTACCTAGTGGTAACTTAACAACTGACAAATCCACAGGGAATATATAAACAGCACTCTGCCTATCAGATTGTTTGCTCCTTCTTTTTTTTTTAATTGAAAGGGTATTACTGAGCCAAATAAATTAAGACTAGTCTACAAAGACTTTTAAGGACTAAACAATTGCACTTGTTAAAAAAAAAGTGTCCTCATTTTGGATAAGCAAAGTGGTTTGGGAACCAACAAATTAACCTGTTGGCACAGGAAATGATCACAGCAAAACCAGAAGTACAAAATGAAAGGTTAAGAATGGTCACAAAATTTACTCCATGAGTCATGAGACATCAGATTAACTGCAACAAGGTATTATTTGTATGGCTGATATGCTTCCATAAAAATAATTTCAGCAGTGGGAATAGTAGTGAGAATGACCCAGTATCCTCACATGAACCTAAATGTTCCTGTAACTCAGTTCCACAGTCCCATCATCTCATACCAACCTTTAAATAATCAGGATTTAGAAATCTGTGGCACTCTCTGCAACTCAACGATGCATGACATAAAATTGTCACTGTTTCCAGAACGGTAGGAAGTGGCATTGCCAGCTGGTTTGTAACAAATTCTTGTGCTGATAGCCCTGGGTGAAAGGGCAGACAGGCCTAAGACAAGCCCCATAATGCCAGAACAGTAAATTCTGCCTTTCTGTCCCTAGGCTTGAAGTGGCCTATCAGAGCAACATTCAGCTTTGGGCACTCAGTGTCTCCTGGCCTGACATATGGCACTCACCTGTGTAAGCAAGGAGGAAGACCCATTAGGAAGGGTGAAGGAACTGTTTTCTCATCACAGAGCTGTTTTCTCTTATTCTGCTCTTGAGAGCTGTAGTTCAAAGGGAGCCAATGTCTCTTCTCATGAATGGCACCTACAGAAGGGCCAAGATGGCATGCAGAACTCACGTGTTTTTACCAGACAGCCACCCTGAGGTTCTGTCCCAGTACAGATCCACTGCTGTTCTCTACATCTGCTACAGCTTGACTCAATCACACCTGCAGAGGTAGTGTGAAAGCTTTAATCATGCCTGACTGAGATATTAAGCAGGACTCTTCATCTGCAGCAATGTTAAAATCCAATACTTTGGTGAGATCTCAGACACGCTGTTGGTGCAATCCCCAGTCCAAGCCTCCATTTGTGACACAGAAGGGAAAAGCAGTGAAAGGCAGTGTTCAGTCTAGATGGGATGGCTTTGCAAGAATTGCATTGCTCCACAAGAAGTCTTTGTAACTAATTGAGAAATGACATGGCTGCTTATTTCAAGTCTTTTCTTATCTCTAGCTGTACTCACTCCTAGAAACCAGGACAGGCTGCCATTTGCACAGGAATTTGAAGCATCGTCAAAACCAAAAGATACATCACCATTTACATCCTAAACCACACTACAACTGTGCAAGGCCTTCATCACTGAAGGCTGGAAATCAATTTGGGGAGACAAAAACAGAAAAGGGATTCTACAGCTGGAAAGAAGACAAGAAATTCATACAGTCCCTTTCTATTTTCTTGTAAGTGCCTAAGGTAAACAATAAGCAGGCAACAGAAATAAGTAATTTCTTGAAAGATTAATCTGTCCCAGACTCATCTGGGTGAAAATGTGCTTGGGAGATCCTGCTTTTTCAAGCCTCAGAAACCCTCTGTGTCGGGTGCCTCTGGGAGTGCCAGGATGTGCGCGTAGGAAAGCTGGCCTGCAAACACATCACCCTCTGCCCCTTAGGAGGGTTCAGTGTTGCACTTCCAGGGCACCCCCAGGAGTCTGAATACCTGACTGCTCCTGTAAATACTTTATGCTGACACCTAGTCCCAGTCCCTGGTATGAGCAATGAGTTGTTCCCAAATGCAGGTACAAACTCAGACAAACCTTTTTCTCCTGCAACAATAATACTCTGTATACTGTACAAAACCTGTAAGTAATCCACTGTCTCACTTGGTACTGCTAAAGCATTGGGAGTGCCTTGCACCTGGTGTTCTGAGCACGAGAGCTCAGGACACAAATAGATTAGAGAATCCAGATAACAGCACAGGAATTATCAGAAGTAAAATTAAATAATTTTTGAGAAAGAAAATTAAACAATTTGACAATTTAGCATAATCTGAAGCAAAATGTGAAAACATTCTTGAAATATTTAAGGGATTGATGCAAAGGAAAAAAGAGCACTAAAAAGATTAGACATTACATTAGGCATGAAGAAGACATCTCTAATACTAACAACATCTAAACACCAGGATAAACCATCAGAAATGAAGCTCTTTCCATATCAGAACATGATGGGATGGTTTGTCAAGATTCTCTCCAAGGTTACTTTTCATGATTCTGTGATACGATGTAAAATTGAAGAATTACCTTTCTCACCCCTGCAAACCAGTACTCCTGCCTATGGCAGAAATACTGTGTGACCTAGGGAGTGGAAAATTTTCAACGCTTTTAAACTTTTTTGCTTCCTCTATTTAGGGACAAACAAATTTCCCATAATGGGTATCAGTCTGCTTCCTGCAAATATCAGCTGAATATGTTGTAAAATCAAACATGCATCCAGCTATGTACCAAGCAACTCTAACACTCTGCTCTCTGTGATGCCTGGTTCACTTTTTGATCTCCATGCCCTTTCCTACCAGAGCCCAAGGTCTTTGTCCCTCCCTTCCCTCAGCTCCCACAGTGCTCTTGCAAGAGTTTTGTTGCAGAGGCACCAGCAACAAAAAACTCTGGGAAAGCCCAGGGCAGCCAAGCACTCCCTTCTCCCTCAGAGATCATGGCACATGTTCAAACAACTGGCATGCCTGAAATGGGCTGATTGATCACAGCACAGCAACCACGAGGAGGGAGAGATGCAGAGCCAGAAAGAGGTCAGACACCTCATTCCAAAGGATGTAACAAGACCAAAGTAGGTCTGAGATAAAGGGTAAAAAGGGTCAGATGCACACCAAGCTGGAATGAGTTAAGGGAAGCAAAGAGAAATTAGTTTCTCACCTGTATGGCAGTGAACTGGTGAAATTACACAGGGGATTTATTGATATTTTCTCACCACGGAAATTGTGTGAGAGTGCAAAAAGAATAAACACCTTCTTTCACATAAAAACCTGCCGTACTCCTATGTAACTGATTTGTAAAGCCTCACTGCAAAAGGCATTGGCTCGGCACACTATTTCCAAAGCGACACACTAAGATCATACAGCTCAGAGCAGGAGAGAACCTGGGTATTCTGGATCCTTCAGCCCTGATCTTAGACCCGTGGCTGTAAACTGGGCTCTCTAGACCACAGGCTCAGATTAATAAATATTTTCAGAGCTTTCTCTTTGCTTTGTTTTGCTTTTCAGTGTCTCATTTTTCCTTCATCTTTCTACATCCAGACTGTTTTCTTCACTTTCTTTCTTTGTATCTGGGGCAAAAGAACCTTTTAATCTGTTTGCATTTCAGCCTTTAGCCACTGATTTTGCACTACACTTGGTCTAAATAGAGAACTCTACTAGTGAAATTGCCAACCCCAAATTCAAGCGTCAAAACAACAGCCCTTGAAAACTCAGAAGCATTTTTGCTTTGCTAATGTTCCATCTTCAGTTCGTGCTTTACAACCAGAAGGGCTACAAACATGTCATTTAAAATGAAATCCGTGATCTTCCTCAATTTACATAAATCAGGAACCAGACTTAAACAAAAAATAAAAGCTCTGTGACTTTATAACTAAACAGAACATCTTGATCATTTGCAGTTCTAGCAACTGGCTGTAGTTGACCAACTGACCCAAAATAACAGATCAGCAAAGGTAATTTAGATCACTTCCAAACAATTTCCTTTCCCATCTACTTCCTCTCCCCTGAATGCTCTTTTAGCTGTCTGTAATAAAGGAGCAACATTACCCAAACCATATGGTTCACCCTCCAGAATCAGCGTTTATCTGTACCTATGAGGGTGAACAGGCAGAGAACGGGGTAGGACAGGAAACCACAGCTCACAGCTGAGACAAATGGTCTGTTTGCTACTCTATTAGAGCACCAGAGCCTCATCCTGGATGCAAACAAGATTGTGAAACAGAAAGGGAAGGAGGTGGGGGGAAAGACCAAACAAAGCCTGTGATGCTTATCATGTTTCAAGATGGGTGGAGTGCAAAACCCAGAGACAGATCAATTACACCTACAAAGCAAGCAAGAAAGAGAAGCAAAACATAAATATTTTGAGTCTGTAGGATGTGGGCTAATTTATCTGCTGGCACATGTCCTAATGTAACATTTATACAATCGATAGGATTGAAGGACTTCTAGTTTTCATACAAAAATAAAGGAATGCAT
Organism: Vidua macroura; assembly: GCF_024509145.1. Lineage (NCBI taxonomy): Eukaryota > Metazoa > Chordata > Aves > Passeriformes > Viduidae > Vidua > Vidua macroura. Next base: position 15,050,948 of record NC_071587.1, on the reverse strand, counting down.
GATACTAAAACCTAAAAATAGTATTGGTACAATTACTTATCCAATTTGATACCTATCTGGTAACAACAATTCACCTTTCCTACCGTTTTCACACCTGCACAGAACAAACTGCAATTGCTCAAGCTAAAAGTACATACTGTCATTCTGACATTAAAATTTACAAGTTGGTGGTTTGTCTCTGGAAAGATGAAAGAGACATAGATATACAATGTAGAGAACAATTTGGCTTTATATATTCGCAATTATCTAAGCTGCGGGAGCTGCATGTGCAGGTTTGAGCTGAATGTTCGGTGAAATAAATGAATGTGGGGGGAAAAAGCGATGCAACAAAATCCCTACCACTGCAATCCAGTGTACTGGATAACTACTGCTCCAATATTTCCACATGTAATTCATTATTATATCTACAAAATGGTTAAAAAAAACTCTTTAAAAACCTGACTGCTAACTGCTGTGTATTCACTATTTCATCTATTTTTAGAATGATGGTCAATGAGTATGTCTGAAATTGCTCAGGGCTCCTGTGTCTCCTTACTTGAGAGCTTGTCTTTAATTACTGAACCATTAGTGTCAGATTTGACTGGGTTTCTGTGGAATGACCATGCAACAGTCAAACACACCACAACCTTTCTTTCCCCAACAAACCGTGCATGACTTCTCCGTACCAACACTCTAAGCAAGAACAGCTACCTGGAGCCTGGCTAAGCCCGAGGGCTGCACCCTGCAGACACTGCACCTCCAGCAGCGTCCTGCACAGGACTGCATGCCACCAGACACATGCTGGCATCTATCCAGCTGTCATCCCAACTAAATTATCACCTGGTGTGATTCCATCACACAAAAAAGAAGTATTTACAAAATTATACAGGACAATATAAACATTTCTGTATACACTACAGAGTTAAAAGAGGTCAAAAGATTCATTGAATCTTAAAGCTTGGGGAGTGAAAAATCTTATGGTTTATGATCACACCAGAGACAACAGAATTATCTGTTTATCTTACTCCTGAAACTTTTACTAAAGTTCCATTAGGTTCTGACAATTTTCCACTTTGCTTCTTCTGTGATCAGTAGTTCTTTAATAGTGTTAGCAGCAGTACATTTCCATGCGCTCCATGCAGTTCTCCCTACTGCTTAAAAAGTTTGGCTGTGTAATGAGCCTTTACTAGTACAGCCAGTAACACAGCTGCATAACTGCAGTACTGTCTATTAACACTCCTGAGTTACACAGCATTTCTTCAAGGATAATTCCATAATTAGCAATAATACCATCCCTGCCCAAACAAATGGCAAATAAGACAGGACACAATATTGCGTGTGTATATTCGTAACTAAATCAGTAACTTCAGGTCATCAGCTGTGAGCTGGTAGAAGAGAGTTTTCTCCTCTCCCTCCTTATTTTGAGGAATTGTCTAGGACACCTAGGACTATTGAAATAATGGTATACATATAGTATCATATCTGTATTATATTACAATTTAATATAAAATCCAGACTCTGTTTAAAAAAACCCAGCTATATCCCTTGGAATCAATCATCTCATCTTGCAAGATGAGATGGGGTAAAGCTATTGGGTTTCATTCTTGCCATGGTTATGATACATTCTACTATAATAGGTAATACACATTAATAGATGTATTATATATATACACACACATATAACACAAGTACCAACAGGCGTACCAGAAACTAAGCAGGAGCTAAACTGACTAGGAACACCTTCTCATGTCCAAAATTAAATGGAATAAAATTACTACAAATCACATACAAAGTGAAAAATGATGGAACGTCCAAGTTAAATTTGCAGATATAACTCCATTTGTCAAAATTACTTTAGGTATAAAACATAACAGATTCTAGAGACTATTTAAATAAATAAACATCTGTAGCATTTTCATTAAATGAGTACACTACTCATAATAAAATATTCTTAACAGTGAGTACCACAATTTTTATTGTTAGAAAATAGAATTCCATGTTCTATCACTTTAATTATTTAATTATAATTTTAATTATGCTTTATATTAAACTTTACAGACTCAATTTATTAATTTATGAATGCAAAATATGGACCACAATCTTTTAGGTAAAGCAAATAAGAGCTGAGTCCTTATGCTAATAATGAACCTATTTTCCCCTGCATCTTAGTGGGAAAACATTTCTAAGCATAGAAAAAGAAAAGAAAAAGGAAACTTTTCCTTAAACATGATCACACATTCATCTCCTAAAACAGATTAAAATACTGTAAGTAAAAGGAGGTTATTTTGATTCATTTGCAAATGCATAGTATTAAATACTTACAAGATTCTAAATACTTAAGAGATTCTTGTACATTACCAGGGAACACAGGAAGCTGCTGCTAGCAAGCAACTTCAGTGCTGTGAATAAACCCATAGAATTCAGCTGTTTGCTTTTTAAAACATTGTTTATTGAGAACACTTAATGAAGACTAGTGCTTCAATAGCAAATATTTAACCAAGAGCACAGATTCCCTCACATAAGCACAGCTGTCCCAGCCTACTTGGGGGAAATTCATTATGATGATAAAAGATATGAGCTTTAGCCTTCCTTTATTTAATGCAAGCTATTGAGGTTTCTTAGGCAAAGGAACCCATACCCCACATCTGTCTCATGTCCTTTTTGACAGGAACAAGTTTCCAGAAGATCTGGGTGCTGCAGTTCTCCTGCACAAAAAAGCAGTCTTTCAGCACAGCTGAAATTACATCTGGATCATATGGAGTACAAACCATTTCAGCACAGTTCACACTATGGACAAAACAACTAACCCTGCCCAGTCACTCTGCAGTGTTACCCTGGTACATCACCCCAGGTAGTGTAACAGTGTACGTTTATTTTGCACTGGCTGAGTGCTGCCCACACAGAACACAAGCTGGGAAAACAGAGATCCAGGGGGCAGGAGGGGTGGTGGCTCCTGGGCACTGATGCCAGCACGCTCAGGAGAGCCAGCAAACAGTGGCCTGCATTTGTGAGGCCAAGCACAGCTGAGAATACAGAGTCCCAGGGCTACAGCAGCACTTTCATCAGTGTCCTGAAGCAAAACTTTTGGCCTATAACTGCATCTAATCCCAGTGATTAGATAGATGATGTTATCCTTGCACGTTGTGTCGGCTGTCCAGTGTGGGAGGTGGGGCAGATTTCCTTCCTGTGGGCTGTCTTGTTAGAAGGATTAAGTTATGGCCATCCACATAATTTATGCAGAAAATATTTCACACTCCAAATTTTATTTTTAAAACTTTCACCCCACTACTGCTCCTTTTACCCTCACATGCTGCAGTAGATCCTCATTGTCCTCTTCTTGGGGCTAACAACATTCAGCTGTAAGCAAGCAGTTGTACAGAGATTCAGCCCATAAAATGTAGGTCAATGACTGAAGAAACTGACATTATTTAGGACAGCACATGAATATTTGACATGTGCACAAAGTTAAGCCTGTGTATGAATGCTGCTCTAAACTAAGGCCCAGATACAAGAAAGATCCTATCCCTCAGTGCTTTATTCAAACATAATGACTAAAACACAAATTCCGTAGGGGGGTAGAGCTGCACTTCCAGAACCAGCACCACAAATAATACTATAGCTACTGGTGACAATAGCCACCTGGTGACAAAGAGCCTCAGAAGGGCTCTAACTGCCAGCAGTGCCAGCCAAGATCCCAGAGAGTGCTCTCCACCAGGATCTTCTCCTGCCATTACCTAGGGCGTATTACTCACCACTGCTCTAATGGAAACTGCCAAGTTAACGAATACAAATAAATAAAAGACCTGTTTTGTTTTTTTAATACATGAAAATCCCATTTAGCTACCACTGTGAGTACATCTGGCTGTAAGAACAGGAATTAAAAATATATGTAGCTTGAATCTACATTCTAGCCTGCAGCTAACAAAATCTCAAATTCAGTACTTAGGACAGAGGAGTTTTCTGAGGGATTTTGGTTTTGTTTTGTCTGTAGGGTGGGGCTCTTCTACATCTTAGAAGAAAACCTCCTTGTACTGAGACAGAACCACAGTTCTAAATGAAGCTAACTGGCACTTCAGTTGGAAAACTCAAATTAAAGGCTCGGAGTTCAATTACTGGAGAGAGAAGAGGAGGGTTCAAGTAGAGACTAGTTCATAAAGCAACCACATCCTTGTCATTTATCTTTTATGCTAGACAGTTTGCCACTTTGGTGAATCTGAAAAACACTGAAGACAAACTGATTTTAAAAAACAAACAAACCAAAATCTTGCCAGAAGGACAGGTCAAAAGGGGCCCAGGGTCTAAGTGCTTTTAGATGAAACCAGAGTTTAGTCTTTATCTAGAAAAACACCAGAAGGAATTTCTTTTTAGGAACAACCTTTTAGAAATCTCTACAGAGACTTCCTTTGCTTTGATTCTTGATCTCTGTGTGATCACTAGTTTATTCTTCTTTTTTTTTTTTTAATATATCTGTTATCTAGTAACTTTTACTACAGGCTCTTCCAGTTATTTGCAGGAGTGTGGTGGTACACAGATGAATTCCACATTTAGAACCTACACAGGAAAATGGAAATATCCAGATGGATTTTTTCTTCTGAACTAGCCCGTGAATAATTTCAGAGCCAGGTATAATTGTTTCCACATGCACAGACACACCCGGCACAATCACAAATTTATGTTTACCATTAAACAATATTTATTTATAAACAACTGACAGTAAGGGTAGATTTTCCAAGTGAGTGTAAAAGCAACTTCTGAACAACAACAACCAAAGGGACGAGGCGCTGAGAGCAGATGCACTCCGGGGTCCGTTCCTGGCGCCCCGCGGGGCCGGGAGCGCTGCGGGGTCGGCGCTGCCCGCGCTCCGCGCCGGGGCCGAGACAACCGCGGCTCTGCCGGCCCGCGCGGCCAGGCGGCCCCGGCCCGGGCCCCTCCAACAGAACCTCCCTCTCGGCGGCGCGGACCCGGGCACGGCACTCCCACAACTTGTGCCCCGCCGCCCCCGCAGCCCCCGGCCCGCCGGGAGGAGCCGCTCCGGGCCCGCCCGGCCCCGCCGAGCCCCCGGGGGCGCTCCCAGCCCCGCGGAGCCACTCACCGACTGCAGGAAGCGGAGGGTCCCCACGTAGTCGCGCTCGGTGCTGAGGATCTCGTTGAGGACGCAGAGGCGGAGGCGCAGCTGGCGGTCCGTGTCCTTGGGGCAGCCGGCGGGCTCGGCGGCGCTGGGGGCGCCGGGCGGCGGCGGCGGCGGCTCCATGGTGGCGGCGCGGGCCGGGCTCCGCTCCCCGCTCCCTCAGGAGCCCCCCATGGCCCCGCGGCCCTGCCTCGCCCCGGGCGGGGGCGTTACAGAAGCCGGGCGCTGGGCGAAGCCCGGCTGCGGGACATGCCGGGCTAGCGGCGCTGAACAGAGCGCGAAGGGAAGTCCCGGCGGCAGGGAGGGGGAAGGAGGACGGGGCGGGCGCAGGCGGCGGAGCCCGGCCCCGGGGCCGGCGGGGGGCAGCGGGGCGGGGCGAGAGCGGCGGCAGCGTGGCTTTTTCTCGGCTGCTCGTCCCGCGCACCCTCGCAGCCGCGTGTCCTCCTCTCACGCAGCCCCTCACACGCATCGCCTCTCACCCGCACCCCTCATCCCCTCCCACATACGCTCCCCCATCCCCGTGCGCTGCAGACCCCGCACAGCTCGCCCTCTGCCCCCCTGCACACCACGGTCTGTTGAGTTGCTGCACAGCCCGCACACACAGCGCTGTGACACAGCGTCGTGACACATCCCGCACACACATCCCGCACACACAGCGTTGTGACACAGCGTCGTGACACATCCCGCACACACATCCCGCACACACAGCCCGCACACACAGCCCGCACACACAGCCCGCACACACAGCGCTGTGACACAACCCGCACACACATTCCGCACACACATCCCGCACACACAGCCCGCACACACATCCCGCACACACAGCCCACACACACTGCCCGCACACACATCCCGCACACACAGCCCACACACACATCCCGCACACACATCCCGCACACACATCCTGCACACACATCCCGCACACACATCCCGCACACACATCCCGCACACACAGCGCTGTGACACAGCGTCGTGACACATCCTGCACACACATCCCGCACACACATCCCGCACACACAGCGCTGTGACACAGCGTCGTGACACATCCTGCACACACATCCCGCACACACATCCCGCACACACATCCCGCACACACAGCCCACACACACATCCCGCACACACATCCCGCACACACATCCCGCACACACATCCCGCACACACAGCCCGCACACACAGCCCGCACACACAGCCCACACACACAGCCCGCACACACAGCCCGCACACACAGCACTGTGACACATCCCGCACACACATCCCGCACACACAGCCCGCACACACAGCCCGCACACACATCCCGCACACACAGCGCTGTGACACATCCCGCACACACATCCCGCACACACATCCCGCACACACATCCCGCACACACATCCCGCACACACAGCCCGCACACACAGCCCGCACACACATCCCGCACACACAGCGCTGTGACACATCCCGCACACGCAGCCCATACACACATCCCGCACACACATCCCGCACACACATCCCGCACACGCATCCCGCACACGCAGCGCGGTCCCACAGCTCGGCCGGACACCGGGCTCACCCCAGGGCACACGAACACCGCACAGCGCGATGAACACGCCGCAGCTTCCCGCACGAGCAGGGACCGGCCCCCAGCCCGCCAGGCCCTGCCCGCCGCTAAGGGGGGTCACACAGACACCTCCGCTGTCACACAGGAGTGCACACAGCACAATGGACACAAACGTGCAGAAATAGGGAATCACAGACTTCCACGCCAACAAAGAATAAGTACAAAAAGCAGATTTCATCGCTGTGAATCCAAAAGGCAGAGGTATTAAGTTGGTTGCTGCTGCTCCATGTGCAGGAGTGCTTATTCTGGCAGCACATCTGCTTCAGGTGGCAACTGCTTGTGCAAAGTGAGTGCACAGCATAAGGCAGAGAGGAACAGGGCAAACTGCACACCAAACCAGGCTGAGGGCTGCAATTCAGCACTGCTCCCCCCGTTCCCAGAAGGCTAACTTGGTTCATTACGGTGGAGATTCTCCCAAATATCTTCATTCCACCATAGGAACACTGCCAGGCTTTTGTCAAACTACAAATACTTTTTTTTTTAAAACTTAAGGAAAAAGGTTTCAAGAGGAAGATTTAAAAATGTTAATAATGTGATCTCCTAAGAGGTATAATAATAGAGACGCTTATTGGAGATACTACCTTAAAAAGTAAATCTAGCAAAACTAAATGCAACAAATAATGTAATAATTGTCATCTTCCCCAGGCTAAACCAAAATATCTCTTGAACTTTTTTTTATCTCAGTGTGGGCTTTTTTTCTTTTCTGACTGGTCATTACTCTGGTTTTTAAGTTTTCTATTCAGGAGTAAGTGTTGGTAGTATAACATACCCAATTATCATCTCAAGGCTTCATGGATATCACATTACACGGAATGAAAAAACAGCTCTTGGGTCAAGGCACAGTTGCAGCAGGCTGCAGGTCTGCAGTGTAAAAAAAAAAAATCTCAAATGCTTTCAGCCCTAGGTGTGGAAATTGTCTTTATTAAGTGACAATATTTTATTTCCCCATGTTTCCTAATGAGGTAGTCTTGGGTCAAGGTGTGCGGTTATCATGGCTCAGTGATACCCTGCGGTAGCACTTTCTGCATCCTCATCAGTGACAAACGCTCCCCTCATTCCGAGTCAGTCTGAAACACGATTGTTCAAAAGGGGAAAGGCCTTATCTCCCGGAGTGCCTGGGGTCCGAGGGAAAAGCACCGAGGGCAGGCACTGGCCTCCCCTCCGGGCTCTGTGCAGGTCTCAGCTGCGCCGAGGAGCGCTCTGGGCTGCGGGAGAGCGCTGCAGAGCGGATCTGAGGCATGGTCAGGGAAGCAGAATCTCTAGAAGGTCAGATTAGACTCTAAATTCACTGGTTTTCTTTCAAGTTCTTTACATTTAACCTTTCATTTTCTTCTGAAAGTCACTACAGCATTTTCATTTATTTATTCATTTCGTGTCCAGTTTATCTCTTTTTCAAAATCATTAAATGGTTTTGGTTTTTTTTCCTCTTTGGGGCAAGAGGCAGGCGGCAAGACTTTCTTTTAAAATATCCTAATCAAATAACAATACACCCTGTGTTAGGAAAAATCACCATCACCAAAGCTACGCCCCCACCCTGTGGCTGAGTGAGAAAGTTGTTAGTTTTAAAGTTGTTAATTTGCTATCTCTGTCTCCTGTGTTTTCCGCAAAAATCCCATAAGAATTTCATTTCCGCAGCAAGTGCTGAGACAGGAGCCTATCACAGCGTAAGCAGGGTGTTCACCGGAGCGATGCCTCCGCCGCTGCAGGGCAAGTGGCTTTTTGTCACCTTGGTGTACAAGCGACATTGCTTCAAAACACTCCTCTAGCTTTACTGGCAGTATTGAAAGCATTACTGCGTAAGGGTTTTTAAAGGGATGTTTCTAGTGACTGGAAATTAAAATTAAAGGAAGATTTTCCGCTGTTTTTTAGAAAGTGTTTTCTTTTGGCTGTAGGAAAATTCATTTTGGCCAAATCCAAATTATTGCAGACATGCATGTAATCCTTACTTTTGAATGGATATTCTATTAGTTGCTACTCTAGACTGTTATTTTAAAGAAAGAAAAAGAATATTTAATTAGCCAGCAAGCTCTTTTATTATTGAAGGGCTACTATATGATAACTAACTGAAAATATGTTCCTTCTAGCTTGTTTTCTTTTTGTTTTTTAATATATTTTTAAAATGAAATAATTTACAACTACTGTTCAGTTTTGAAAAGAATTTTTACTGCCAATATGTGTTCTCAAGTGAGCCCTTCAAAAGCAAACAAAAAAATGCTGCTACATTGTAAAACGGTCAGGGAGTCAATTCTAAGGAGTCTGACATCAATTACCATGAATTCAAGGTTTTTCATGAAGATGTAATTAATTTACATGTGCTTGTAAGTTGTTTGCAGCTGTTACATTTTTATGTTGTCTCTCCCAATAGCAGCAAGGTGATAAGGTCTCCACATGGTATCACAATACCAAAGAAAATAATCATCCATGATGTGTTCATCTGCATACTGGCTGTATTCAGCCTTGTAGGAGAAAATATTATTTACTCTTGACCTGCTGAAGGCTCTAGGAGAGTCACAGAAAGTTGGGTGAGATGTAATTGGTACCCTATTTCCTGTAAAATTAAGATCTAGAAATCCTGAGTGATTGTAGAGTTTGTTGTTTTATACTGGTATAGCCTTTAGGCTCAGCAAGAAAGACCTCATAGACCACACACCTGCCTTCCCCCCACTTTTTTTCTTCTCCTTTAACCACTGCTGTTCCTTTCTAAAAAGCATTATCTGTTCATCAGGCTTCCCAAAAGCATTCTGTTGTGAACTTTGATAAGTTAATAGATGTTTTTTCTGCTAACTTTAGGAAATTTTGAAGCAAATCCCTATTTCTGGCTTATAAGAGAATCATGCATAGTTTCAAAGTGACTTGATGACTAAGGCAAATGTGGGAGGGAATTACGTATTCTGCATGACCCTTTGTCTGTGAAGACAGTGTACATATGATTTATATCACCAATTCCATACATTTATTTGTTTTTGTGGTGCTAAATAAATTCCAGCTTCTCCTGCTTTGATTTATGAAAATGTTTATACAGCTTTTCAGTAGGATTTAGTACACCACAATTTCAGTTTATTGAAGCTCTCTGTGGTGAAAAGCACGTGAACAATAAGAAATGTTGGGTACAGTGTGCATCTAAGAGCGAAGGTGTCTGAATTTTCCTCTCCTGTCTTGATCTTCACTTGGTCTTTGTGTGCATCTCCTTATGGCTGTGTTAAAAGAGCCACTGAACAGCAGAGCCCTGTGTGCTGGAGTCCCTGGGGAGCTGTCTGCACCTCTGGGAGAAGGTGGCTCCCAAACAGACCACGTAGGGCAAGAGGAGTTTAAAGCTGGGCATGAACTTTTCCTGGAGCTGTTCCAGACTGGGCACATCATGTCCATGGGGCACCCTAAATTTACCATTTCAGTTCAGCATTTACTAGTCCACAGCCCTTTTCCCTAAAGAGTACAGAAATGTCCAAAGACTCATGAGAAATCAGTAAGTTGGTTGAAATGTGGCTCCCCAAACAATTTTGGCACTCAAGTCTGCATGTGACATACCTGGATTAAGGTAGTTGAAGAATTTCCTGAACTAGAAGTTGTATCTGGATCAGTTTTACTAGCCAACAATGGGCATATTTCCTATTGAATCCTCCTTTGACACACAAGGTGTTTGCCTTTTCCAGGATCCTTTAGCAGCTTTTTCCACATTTAATGATTACTATGTGAAAAAAAAAATCTTTTGCTTTAGACCTGATTATTTTCTTGGTTGCATCTTAACTTCATAACTGCAAACAATAGAGCTCAGTCACTGTCTATGCTGTACTCATAATTTAAAAGATTTTGCAGACCTTTATTTCCTCTTAGTGCTCTCCACACCAAGTTAAAATGCTCTAACCTGTTAGAGTGTTCTCCTATTGAAGCCATTTTGCATGGCTAACCATCTTTCTTTCACTTCCCTGTACTTATAGTTCCACTATATGCTTTGAGAGACAGCAGTAAAAGGTTTGTGTGAGATATTAAAGAAGTCTGTGTGCCAGGAACCTGTTCAGGATACAGTGATGGTCTGTGCAGCTTCCACAGAGCATGGAAATGCTGCTGCTGAGCAGAGAATAAACCCTGACTCCAGCACCTGTTCATTGAATGGCAGCAGCTAATTTAAATTCCAACATTGCATCTGTAGATATACAGAGTATTTCTAGAAACTTCAGTCAAAATAATGTTGTTAATAGAGATTTCCATGTGTGTGGTTAAGATCAGGTTCTGGCCTGTGTGCAGCAGACATGAATCAACTTTCACCTGTCCCTATATAATTCATTGCAGATAACTGATTTTGCTAAAGCCACTGCTGATTTATTCTAGCTAAGAACTAATCCCTTTGATTTCTACAAATTATTAATCTTCAAGCAAGATATATGGCGGTAGTTTGCAGTGAGCTTTGCAGAAATAATTTCTTAGCTTCTGATTCTTCAGGAACCTAGACTGCCAGTGGAGCATTTGCATTTCTCTTTTTAACATCAGCCTAAAAATAGGTTTAAGCTAAAGATGCTCAGGTAATTTGACAGCAGAGTGACTTGGAACAAACAGAGGCTTAGAATGAACATGGTGAACAAAGAAAAAGAATTGCTAGGAAGGGTGGATGGAATTCTCTGTGATTAGAAGATAATATAATACACACATTCAGTTAAACTCTGAAAGCACTTAATTAGACACACGGTGTGTGGTAGAAGGACATAAGTATTACATCCATTTGAAAACAGGGAAACTGAGATGCATGCGTCTGAAGTGGCTGCCCAAGAACACTGTGAATATGTGCAAAACAGAGCCCACTCAAAGGGGCCCCCACAATGTCCCACGAGTTTCCAGTCAGCAACTCAGATTTTACCTGTGGGGTTGTTAGGCCACCTGTGAGTGCAATGAGACAGCAGTGCCCGAGGTTGTGCTTCTCCTCGGTGTCCCCACTTACTTGATAACCCTAATAGCCTAGAGAAAACTGAAGGTTGACACCATGCCATAAAGGATTCTGGATTTGAGAAGAAAGAGGGAGATACTATAAACTGTATCATGGATCCTGCACACAAGCTTTTGTAAAATGTTACAACAGTGTGTCACTTATCAGAGCGACAACACAATGAGAACAGAGAGTTGCACCCTTCCCATGAGGGGAGATGGACAAAACTTTTTGAAAATATTCCTGGTATTGAACTCACTAATTAATTGGAAATGCAGCTTATTTCCTTTTCATAGGTTTCAGATTTGTGTCAAATCCTAAACACATATAATTGGAGAAGCGTGTGTTATTTCATACATTCTGTATTCAAGTCAAAACATTCAATTTTGGAAGACACGCTGGGAGAAGGCTGTATTTGCTATTACTCACTCCTCTGATACTTCTTTTCTTTCCACTGTCTGATTCACTTCTTAAATCATATTTCCCCTCTTTTGCTCTTCCTCAATCATACCCACCTACTTAAAACTAATCACATACTAAAAAGTGCATAATTAGGTTTTCATTATGTTCTTTCCTGACATAATTTTTGATTATGTAATTAAGGGTTCTCACTGAGCTCTTGAACTGAGAGAAGATTTTTGGTTTAATTAATCAAATGGTCCTTCTCAATTCAGGGTAGTTTTAAGCAGTTTTGTTTTTAAGTCAGGTGCAGAAAGTGTTTCTATTATTCCTGACATAATGCTATATGATCTGATCTTTACCCTCTAAGGCCAACAATGGAGAAGCATAGCCTTGAGAGCAGGCTCAGGTATATTTATCTAAAGAAAAGAAGATGTATCAAACTTCAATATGCTTGAAGTAGGATGACTTTTTTTAATTTTTCAATTTTTTTTTCTTTTGCAAATTGGAAGTTTGTCAGTTTTTTATTAAATAGTCAATTAAACTGGGGTTGTTCCAAGTGATTTTTCCCCATATGAGACCATTTACAAGTTTGCAACTCCTTACACCTTTTTCTGACAAATTAACATTCTTACAAAATTTATTCTTTTGGGAGAGTACTAAAAAAGGCTGCTGGAAGATTTGCAGATTGTATGCAAATAAGTATTTGCCCTGTGCTAATACAGTCAAGCAAATGTTCACTCTCTGTATTTTGTTCTCTGTAAGTACATATAATAAAAATAACATGGACAATAGTGCTTGTTTTTGTTTTGTTATAAATTACTTCTTCCTGGCTGCATTTGCATTATTTCCTCTGCCAGTACATTGAACAGGAAAAGCCACCTACCTCTGTGTCAGCAGAACCAACGTATAGAAGTTGTAATGAGGTGGAGGCTGGAATTCTGCAGCTGGTTCAAAATTTGTGATGGTTTCACAACTAAAGCTGGAAAGAATCTTCTGCATTGAACAGAGATCATAGAAAAAAAATGTTTTAAGGCACATAAATACACCTGGAATACATGGCATCTATCCACCTGCTCTTCTTTTCTCCAGTTCTATTCTTTGCTTTTCCCGATGCACCTCAGAGGTGTTGAAGATGTAGGGCATGATTTGGGGCAAGGGATTGGCACTAGCTCAGCAGTCTGTCACCAGCTGAAGGGGTTTTGGTGAATTGTTCTCAGCTTAAGATCAGACCATACCTGAGGGACTGACTGGGCTGGGGCCCACTGCATGTGCTGTGTGAGGAAGAGGAGCAAACATCACAGAACGTGCTGCTGCATCTCCTGCATCTTTGACACTCCGTGTTCCAAATGCAGCTGTGCAGAGATGTCATTTCTGGGATTCATTGTCTGCACCTGCAATTTTGGTCAGGTTTTTTTTAATACTGGAGTATATGAGTAAACTAACATGCATTCCTGAGATGATATGTGAATTCTTCTCCACTAAATACAAGAGTGATGGAGGTCTGCATTTGATAAACTAAAGATCTTTGCTAAGGATGGGCTGAGCCAGTTTCATATCACATCAGCAAAAATAGAGAGCTTGCTCATAATACATAATTTTGCCATTTATAGGTTCCCTGTGCATCTTGTATCCATTATAAAACTCTCTCCATGGTTATTGTAGTGCACACATTTTGCATCTATAAGCCGGAATTCATGTAACTTGGGAACATTTAGTCATCTGTGTAGCTTGGACTGTGTTTTTGTTGTTGAACTTAACTGAAGTGTGAGCCACCCTTTTTTTCCTTTTTGACATTGTTGCATGTTTTCACCACTTCCTTTGTGACACCGTGGTGAACAGGATCAGGAACTGATCAGCTGATCCAGCTCAAATTAACTGGAAGGCAAACAAACAAAAGATCCTTTTTTTGGTCAGATTTGCTCCCTGACAAGCTCAGTGTGCAACCCCCAAGAGTTACTGCAGGCAGGAGAGGAGGTGTTCAGTCCTATGGTAAGGGCAGGGATGGGAGAAGGATGGGATTGCCTCCTTTGGCAGTAACTCATCTACAGATCAGTTTAAAGCCATTTGTGAAACTATAGCCTTGCACAACTGCCTGCATCAACACTGGATGCAGTCCTTGGAATTACAACCACTTGTATAAGGTCAGTGCATGGGCTGTGAGCTCACAGTGTAGGGGGCAGAAAGATGTTCTAGGAAATCATCACCAGCTCTAACAGAATACTAATCAACTACAGCAGTCCCTCTAGGGAAGGGGAATCAGACTTCTTTGTACTATTGATATTTTCAAAATAGGCTTCTTTCTTTTTCCCTGGTTGATCTTTGTGCAGAAACATTAAAAGTGTAGCAATAAGAATGCCATTAAACTGACAGTGTCACTCATTAAGTCACAGAACACTTTCATTTGAATTACAGTGTCAATGCTGTACAATTCTTAACAGGAAACCATTAGTAACAGAGTTAGGAGGAGGCTCCTAACTTTGCCATGGAAGATGGAACTGTAGGCTCAATGCTATGCTGAGGTTGCTTTTCAGGGGAAAAAGGAAAGATAATTTGATAGAGAATGCTTTGTTTAAATGAAAACTACTTCCCAAAGTCATAGGTATCTGTGTCTGGCCTGCACGATGTTTGGCTTTTATTGCTCATAGGGACACCCCAGTGTGAGGTGAGTATAAGTGTACAGGGTTAAGCAGAATGTTCTTTCCTGTTCTCAGGATGCTTTGAACTGGATTGCGCAGACGGTTTTACAGCTTTACATCCATTGCTGACCCCCATGATGTTTTATTACATCAGTGGTCCCAAGTGCTCAAATCGACTGCCACAATTCTGACTTTTCTGGGAGTCTTGGAGACTTCTGACAGCAGCCTTGAGCTCTGTCAGTCCCCGGGGAAGGTGGCAAAATGCCTTTTATGCCTCCTTTCTCCCAAGCACCAGGAGAGAGAACAGCTCTTTAGAAGTGTGCAGACAAAGCCTTCTCTTGGAGTGGCTGATGCTCTGGACATGGCTTGCACTAGGCCTGAATTGTCATTGTTCCCGCTCCAAAGTCCCCACAGGGCCCTGTGTTTCCTGTGCTCCTCTAGAGGGGTAGAAGGCAGTGGTTTGTGTGTGAAGTGTGGGCTTGGGCTGGATTTCTGTCTGGTGTGCACCAGGGCAGCAAAGCACGCCAGCTGCAGTCACTGACAATGCCTGCTTGCTAAAGGGTGGAAAGGGGTGGGTTAATGAGTCTGAGTCTCCACATTTCATTGGGATGATGATATGGAAATTGTTTTTCCATTCTACTGGCTGAAGAAATTACAAAACCATTTCTGTTTCAAATTGAACATACTGCCTTAGAACACCAGACCAGGACAGTTCACAGGTTCTTTCCTCCGTGTCAGTTCAATATATTGCAACTCAGTTTTTGCACCTTTGCTTTTTGTAACTTTCCTTAAAATGGTGGCTGGGATTCAAGTGATGAAGTACAGAGACAAGGGGAAACTAGAGCACTAAAACAGTGGTTTTGGAAAGAAGGCCAAAAGATAAAATATAAAGATGAGACGAAGATTTTTGAGAAGATTGTGGAAAAGTCTCCATTGACAACAGCATAGAAAAATATTTTTGTACTTTATAAACTGAACCACTCTGGAAGGAGAGAGAAAGGATCAGTTCCACAGCCCCAATTTCTACACACACGTTTCAGTTTTTTCAATATGTTTCTTCTGATCCAGTTACATTTAGTCTCGTAAAGCATTTAGGAAATACTACAAGGACAAATAAAATGAAGCTTAAATAAAATTGGAGTGACTGGATAGCTCACTGGACCTGTGAGTTATGCATTTTAATTCTAGTCCAATAGGAAGAAGATACAATTAGCCAAACCAAAACAAGGTTCCTTTTGTCTCAATGAAGATTCCTCTGAAGAATACCTAACTGCAACTCAAGAATAAATGAGCTCAGTAATGAGCAGAGAGAGGAAGCCTTTCCTGCTGAGAGGAAAGGAAACAAGCCTTCTTAAATCTGAATCAAGGAGCCAAGGACATGTCTTTGGGAAAGACATGAAGATCTCTGCACATACATGAATAAAGTCTATACTGTATGGTAAAGCTAGGGACATTTCTTGATGACACTCTGAGTTTCTTACAAGAAATGATGAGAAATAAAGATCAGATTAAAGGTCAGAGAGAAGGTCACATCATTTTAATTCCTCAAAGAGCTACTCATCTTCTGACTGAAGTTATCCTGATAGAAACCCACTACAATTGAAAACCAGGATCTTCTGTAGCTTAGTGTTCTGTTTCCTTTGTTTTTACTGAGTACAAGGTTGTGTCAACAAAATCTGCCTCATTATACACTTACCTTGGTGAAAAGCAGAGTGCTGTGCAAAGCAGGCTCTCTGTGCACAGATACAACCTAGAACAGCCAGGTCTGTGCCATTCAGATACACACAACTCTAACTAGCACTTGCTTGTGTGGCAAATAAAGTCTCATTATCACCTCTCAGACAGGAAATTTGGAAGTGGGTGATTATCCAGCCCCAGGTCTTCCACCTCTCCAGCACCTCAGGGTGTGGGAGCTACTCAATTGCATTTGCATCTTTCCGAACAATTACACTTCTAGCTCTGCAGGCAAAAGCAGGAGTTGGCAAAAATATTTTTCCAACTGCTCTTTCACTCTGGCTGCTATGCTTTAAAAATAAATGCACTTTTTGTTTTTTTCAAAACATGTTGTTTCTAATGTTTCTCTGTATTTAGGTAATTGCAGACTTTTGTGGCTTAGATATGGTTCTAAACACTGTAAAAGGAAAATAGTTAGAAATTTTCAAGCCTGAATATCTTAAGATGTTAAAATGACTCTGTTTAGGGCTGCTGCTCATCAGAAATACATGCTGCTATCAGTGAGAGCAGTAGCTGTTCAGTAATATGGGCCATGAAGGCAATAATATTTGCATATGTGAACACTTTGATTTAAAGTCTGATCTTCAGATTCTGTTGCATCTCTGCTTGTCTGAACACTCTTATATTCCTAACCCATCCTCTTATGGTTACACATTATTTATTACCATAACAAGGAATAGAGGCTGCAGTTCATCATTGAAGGGTCTTTGTCTGCTTCTGTCCAGCACACGTGATTAATTGCGATAACTTCACGTGAGTCTGGTACCACAGTGGATCTCAGGATTGGCTCCCTCTGCCAGAACAACTGAAAATAAATCTCTAACTTGGTTTTGATTGAAAGGTCAACACAAAATTTATTTAATTTAACAAAATTATTCTGTGTGATAAGTGTCTGCTTTCTTTGGACAGGCTGCCGATCCTTTGAAATGTGAAAAAACGAAAACTGCCGATTTGGGGTAGAGCCAAAGTATGTATTTCAGATTTTTTAATAAGAAAGTTCAAGTTCTCTTGTGAGAGAGAGAGAGGGAACTGCAAATCTGATCTATTCTGATGGCTTTATAAGGAAAGAAGAATTTAGTTTGTATTTACTTAAAATTGTATAAATCTCACTTATTCAAAATACTGCTATTATCCTTTGTAACTTACTTCAAGGTAAAATATTGGGCTAAAAGGTAAATCCCAGCAGTGAGCAGCAATGCTGCAGTCAGCTTTGAGAGCTGGGCAGTGGCTGGTGCAGGGCTGGCTGAGGTGCAGGGCTGGCAGCGGTGCAGGGCTGGCTGAGGTGCAGGGCTGGCTGCAGCGCAGGGCTGGCAGCAGTGCAGGGCTGGCAGTGGTGCAGGGCTGGCTGCAGTGCAGGGCTGGCAGTGGTGCAGGGCTGGCAGCAGCGCAGGGCTGGCAGTGATGCAGGGCTGGCAGCAGTGCAGGGCTGGCTGAGGCGCAGGGCTGGCAGTGATGCAGGGCTGGCAGCAGTGCAGGGCTCGCAGCAGTGCAGAGTTGGCTGAGGTGCAGGGCTGGCAGTGATGCAGGGCTGGCTGCAGTGCAGGGTTGGCTGAGGTGCAGGGCTGGCAGCAGTGCATGGCTGGCTGCAGCAGCTCCTGCCCAGCCTGGCCCAGCTCGGTGGACAAGCAGCTCCAGTGCTTCTCCTGCCAAGTGAGTTTTCTTTTCATCTCATGGCATTGCACAGTGCTGTTTAGATATATTGTCTGTCCTTTTTTCACATTACAGAGCTTCTCTGGGCTGGAGTGCAAGTCCTGTGTGAGGCTGCTGGCAGTAAGATGGGCAGAAGACACAGAAGGTCTAAGACTGGGATTTGAAGAAAATAGTGGGGATGAAAGGGAGAGCATTGTCTATACACATCATGGTGAAATGCCTTCCTAATATCACATAAATACTTGTATAATTACTCAATAGTTATCTCAATTATATTGCTAGCAGTGGAAGAATGCTTTACTATGTGGATTTATTGATTTTAGGGTATGCAGTGTTGAACTGGAAAAAATTAGAGAGTTGAGACAGTGAATCAAATGAGGACCCCCTCTGGGAAATCCTCTAATAAGTACATTACTGGACAGCAGGAAAAGTGGCTGGAAGCCAGGCAGAATAAATAGAATCAGTCCTGAAGGAAATGATTAAAAATGGGTAGAAGAAGGGAAAAGAAGTTCTGTGCTAATGCTGGACTGGGAACTAAGCTACTATACAGATCAGTGCTGGTTTTCCAAGAATTTTCCTGTCCATTCTGCATCTATTTTTAGACTGTGGTTTCCTCCCTAAAACAAGCTATGTAGCAATATGCCAGTGGGAAAGTGCTGTGAGGTTAGTCCTGTCAGTCAGCACAGAGCACCTGGCCTCTGGGCAGAAATCCAGAGAAGCTTCTTGCCAAGGAAGTAGCTTGTACAAACTGTGAACTCTGTACACCTGTTAGGCATTGTTTGCTCATGATTTATGTCTCGCACTACAGACGTATTTGCCACAATGAGCTATTTACAGCAGTTTACTAGTAATTGTTGTAATTGGCATTGGATTCGCTGGCAAGCACATGCATGCAGATAGATGTATTTCTTCCCCCTTGCTCTGCCTTCTCTGGAAAGGCTTTCTTTCTTTCTTTGTTTGCCTGCAGCCAGCGACACACGTCACGCAGCTCCGCTCTGCAGCACATGGCTGTGCTCAGCAGCAGCACTGCACTGGGCTATGCTGCTTTTGAATTAGCCAAAGGACTCACATTCTTCCCTCAGAAATCAGCTACTGTAATCTTAAAATACTTTGAGGAAAAGAATATTTGAAAGTAGTTGTAAGAATGCTATCAAGCCCATTATTCTTTCGCTGCATTGAGCTGCGCAGTGACGCCAGTGTAAGGAGAGCACTGTGTGCCGAGCAGGCCTAATTAGACTTCAGAACGGCCTGTCTCGGGTGGTGCCGACGTTGTGTGGGCTGGGAGGCACTGAGGCACCGTGCCGTGTGCTGGGAAGCCCAGGTGCATCTGGTGTTCAGGGGAAAGAAGCCCTTGGCTGTAACCCAACTTCAGCTAGGGCAGCGTGCCATGCAGCAGCTCTGTGCTCCTCACCTGCCACTGGCAGCCAGAGAGCTCGCTGAAACCCAGCCCTGCTTCTGGCTCTTGGCTCTTTGACATCCAAAAAATAGCCTCATGTAGCCCTACACCTCTGAATTCAGATACTACTCTATGATTTCAAAAACAGGGGGGTTGCCTAATAGAAATTTAAAAAAAAATCTCCATTAAACCATCTGTTCAATCTATTTTCTAAAAACTAGCCTGTATCCACTTGCTTCTCTCCTGAGAACTTATCCCGTCCCACGATAAAAACCCTAAAATCAGAACCAATAATTTGGCTGACAATATGTTAAGAGCTCTGCTGCTTAATTAGTTCTGCAATGCTGCTGACAGTAATTACAGCCTCCTTTTGTGTCAATAACTAAGTCAGCAACTCTCAAAAAAGACTCAGGGCTTTATTTTTCTTTTAGTAATGTCACTTCTGCATCACTGTAATTTCAGCGATAACAGTAGAATTACCCTTAATGTGCAGTAGTGAAAGGAGCACCTAGACGTGTACATTGGGGGTTGGGTTTGTAGTCACATTTTTGATTTTAAAAATATGTGTCTAAAAATACAAGCACTGGTCAATTTTCCCTGGGAAATAATACTAAACTGATGCTTTGCATAGGTGTTTGGAGCTTTTGTTAGTGGTTTTGGGGACAAAAATTGCAGTTCTTGACAAATCAACATTTAAGGTTCTTTAATGTAATTTTAAAGAGTTAGAGTCCTGCTGTTTGAGAAAAAGGAAGTAAAACTGTAATCTGGAGAATTGAATGTGCTCCTGTATTCTCCATTAGATGTGGCCATCTGAATTTGGCGGCCGCCTTTGTGGAGCTCCATGGGAGAGCCGTCTGTGTGCAGTGGTGGCTAACAGAGCCAGGAGGGTGCCAGTGCAGTAAATACGCACTATTGCCAACGTCCCGCTGGATTTCAGCTCGGAGGTG
This sequence comes from Vidua macroura, assembly GCF_024509145.1. Classification (NCBI taxonomy): domain Eukaryota; kingdom Metazoa; phylum Chordata; class Aves; order Passeriformes; family Viduidae; genus Vidua; species Vidua macroura. Next base: position 15,030,564 of record NC_071587.1, on the reverse strand, counting down.
CTTCACCTAGGCAAAGGGGAAAGGGAGAAGATTCAATTACGTGTAAGGTTATTAACGGAGGGTTAATTTTTGTGTCTGAAAATTTAGTTTTTAGTGAGTCCTCATTAATGTACGACTTTGGCTTTTTTAGATGTGCTCTCTCTCCATGCCTCGTTGCAGGACTGTGTGAGAGTTAACGGGGATAATGCGAATGGCGAGATACTTAAGTTAGAAGCATTATAAAACCGAGTGCTCCGCCACCGCCTAGGAACGTACAGCTCCTCTGAGGGACGGGCCCCGGCCCTCAGCCCGGCTCCGCCCCCGGCTCCGCCCCCGGCCCTCAGCCTGGCTCCGCCCTCGGCTCCGCCCTCGGCTCCGCCCTCGGCTCCGCCCTCGGCTCCGCCCTCGGCTCCGCCCTCGGCTCCGCCCTCGGCTCCGCCCTCGGCTCCGCCCTCGGCTCCGCCCTCGGCTCCGCCCTCGGCTCCGCCCTCGGCTCCGCCCTCGGCTCCGCCCTCGGCTCCGCCCTCGGCTCCGCCCTCGGCTCCGCCCTCGGCTCCGCCCTCGGCTCCGCCCTCGGCTCCGCCCTCGGCTCCGCCCTCGGCTCCGCCCTCGGCTCCGCCCTCGGCTCCGCCCTCGGCTCCGCCCTCGGCTCCGCCCTCGGCACGCGCGGCCCCGTGGGCGGGGCGAGGGCCGGGTCGAGTCACGTGACGGTGCCAACATGGCGGCGCCGTGGCGGCGGCGCGGCCGCTGAGGGAGGCGCTCCCTTCCGGGCGGTGCCGCGGGCCCCGAGTGCTCGCCCGGCTCTTGCTCCCGGCCTCGTCATGCAGCCACCGGCTCTGGAGCAGGACGCCCGCACTAAGAGCATGTTCGTGTCGCGGGCCCTGGAGAAGATCCTGGCGGAGAAGGAGGCGAAGCGGCCCCCGCACGGGCAGCTGCGGACAGCCTGCCAGGTGGCGCTGGGTGAGTCGGCCCGGCCCAGCCCGGCCCGGCCCGCACGGGGCACGCGGGGCGCGGCGGTGGAAGGGGCCCAGCCCTCCGGCACATGTCCCCTGCGGCTCCCGGCCCGGCAGGGTGCGGGAGATCCTCCCGGGACCTTGGAGCGGAGGGAGGGTTCTCCCTCCAGTACAGGACGTGCAATTACGAGGGGAAAACACCCAAATACCTGTTTTATTAAGTTCTGGTCTCGGTGTGAAACAGGAGGGACTTGGTCTTGCCACTTGGTTTTGAGAAAATTAATTGCAGCTTTTGGACGAGGAAACAAGAGTTCATAAGGCCCTCGACTTCCGGAGTCCCGGAGCTTCTCGGGATGTTAAATCTGACCTGATCTCCAGGTCGTGTTCGGACTGGCGAAGGACTGTTAGCATTGTGACCAAGTACACGTATAATATCTGTGATGTTTTCAGGGCTGAAAGCGCTTTTTGTGAAATTGGTGGACTGGTCCTGAAATCTGCAAGTACAAGCTTATGTAAAGGTCGCTGTGGTAAAAGTTCTGACAACATACGGTGTGTCACAGAGAGGGAGAAGATAAACTGAGTAGAACAGTACTGGAGTTCTCTGTGGCCCTTTCTTAATTTGCAAAAGCTACGTTTCTCTTTGAGTTTTGGTTGCTTCCTATCAGTATTTTCCTTTGAATTGGGAACATTTAGTGTATGCAAGACAGAAGAAAAGACAGGTTGGGTATGTAAGGAAGCTGGGCAGGTGCAAGTTCTGTCCCAGGCAGAGTGAGCTTAAAGAAATGCTGTCATTTTCATCTTCCTCTCAGCAGTCTTTACTGCCAGGAGATCTGTAGGAGCTACCTGTAGCGACAGTATATCCAGAGAAGGGTAACCAGATAGAAGAGTATTCTAATTGTTACTTAAAGTTGGCATTGTGAGCAGCAGAGTAACACATATGCCCCAGCAGTTAGAGACTGCTTTTCCTAATGAGTTCCTTTTCCTGATCTCTTCCCCAGCTGCCCCCACACGCACTGAACCCATTTACAGGGCTGAGAACCTGTTTTGCTGCCATATAAATCTATTTAGAGGTTGAGAAAGGGAACTTCCTTCTAAGAAGCCTGGTGAAGGTCTGTGTTTGCTGAGGCACTGCAGACGGTGATTTTGAGAGGAGTGCTGTGCAATAGCCCCTGCTGGCACCTGCCACTTGGGCTGTGGCTGTGCCTGCATGTTCTGAGGTGCGGTGTGTTGGAGGGGAGCTAATGCTTCTCATGGTGCACATAATAACCTTGCTTTGAAAAGGAGCCCTTGGACTTCCCTGGACTAAAGCAGAGGTCAGCATAAAGAGATAACCTTTTGTTGACCAACTGTTAGGGGACTGGGTGACTGTATGGGCGGATCTCTGTTACGTTTGGTGAATATTACTTGATCATTTTAGGTTGCCAATAGGACTGGGGTTTCTTTTATTTACATGTGATTTTTTTTCCCTCAAACTTTATTCTATTTTGGTTAAGCCTTTTCTTTCTTTTCTCAAATGAAAAAATCAGTTTTATTTCCATATACTTAATTTTGATTAAGCATATAATTTGTATTAACTAAGACTATGACAGTTCTAAAAGTTCAACTTAATTTTCAAACTCTGTGCAATAGTAAATATGTGAGGAAATGTGGGAAGAATGTTACTGGCAGTCTGAAGAATTCAGGCCAAACTTTGTAACCTACAGAAGCGGTCATGGATGAAAGAAGCTTCACTGTTGTGAATAATAAGTCCAGTTAACACTGAATAAAAAAATAATTCTGTTTGAAAGAAATGTAGTTACTTTATGAAAGTGGTCATTGTGTCAGCTGCACTTTTCTCCAAGTTATACTTCAAATAATCAATTTCTACTTCTTACTAGATCCCTTTTGCTGTGCAGTCTTCTCTATGCAGTGGTGTTTTAATTGGAGCCTTGTGGCATTGTGCCAGTTATAAACCAGGAACACAGGCATGGAGCATGTGTAGCTGATATCTACTCCTGGGACGAGGGAAGTCTAAGATGAATTATTTTTTTTCCAAACAGGGAGAAACTGTTATATTCTACATCTGCCTAATTGAAATGAGCCAGTTTTTATGGCTTCTGCTATGGTGTTACTGCAGTAATGTTTCTATTACTTACCTCTGCTTTACGTTTGTTGTTTGGTGAGAGAGAAAGAAGTTTCTAACTATGGGAATGATGCTCTTGTTTTCTTACATGACTTCTGTATTGGTTTGTACATGTAACTCCTAAGAATTTAAGTAAATTACTACTGAATGTTGCTGTCTCTCTTGTGTAGGAAATATAGGTATTCTTTAATTCTAATTTTATTCTGCTTTAATTTTTCTAAATTTAAATTCTTCTTACTCTTTTTTTCCCTGTAATTCAGTCCTTTCACTGGGCTAATACTGATCAGTTTTGGACTACAAAATACACATGACCTTGTAGAAATCAGAAGAATATAGGTGCAAGTAGGACAGAAACACAAGTGTGGAGGAAAAGGAACAAAACCACTCCAGAGTGGTGGTTTTTTGGGGGTTCTTTGCCTCTTTCCACGCCCTCCTTTGAAATACACAGTGTTAATGTTAAGTAAGCAGAGTTTGGATAGATTCCTTCATTCAGTCTCTTGCTTCATCAGTAGGTGTAACGGTTGTCTCCTGTAGTTGTAGTGCCAGTAAACCCCAGGAGAGACTGGGAGAAATTGAGGGTTTTAAACAGAGAAGCTGTTCTGCTCTGCTTTAGAAAACTGTGTTTTAAAGAAAATTTGTTTTCAACAGACCATTGTATTGTATAAAAATAGTTGCTTAATAAGCATTTGCATTTACATGAAGCTCCAGGTACACATGATTCTTAGTAAATCTACTGAAATTCTCCTGAAAAATCTGCAGTGCAATACTGACAGTCTGTATCCCAGCAGTTCATATTAGACTAATGCTAATTGTGCACCTGTGTCACTCACATAAACTGTTACTCCTGCCCTGCTGGGGCTGTTTTTAATGACATACTGTGCAGCCACCCTGGTTCTGCAGCCTTCTTTGATAGCCCGGGCAGCTCCACATACATATCTTCAAGCTTTGTAAACAACAGAATTTGTTCAGTTAGCTTATTAACAAGTTAAAATCTTTTCAACCATGCCTTCACTTAGCAATCTGGTTGTGTGTTTAGGAAGTCTCTGTGTCTAAATGACAAGCGTCCAAAATAAGTTGTGTTTCTTCGTTTGGCCAGCGTGCTCAGGAGCGCTGGGGCAGGGAGCAGGCTCCGCTCGCCCGGCGCTTTTCTGGAGGGCTCTGCAGAGCCGTGTGCGATCGATGCCTGTTGGGCTTTGCATGGAGTCCAAAGCAGGCTTGGGCGATGCGCTCAGCTTTACTGGGCTGGGGGAGGGAAGCTCTGGCTGCTCCTCTACGTGCTTGTGTTGGCACTGCCGCCTGCTGCTCGGAGCACGGCCCGTGTCCTCGTGCCAGCACAAGCCATTCTTTGCACAGGAGCTCGCTTGCTGCCACTGACACAAACCCGACTCTAAGGCCACAGAGCAGGCAGCGAGTTGCAGGCAGACAACAGTTGTCCTCAGGTTTAATGTGTAGTTTTCAGTACAAGTGAACTGAACCCGTCCATCTGCTAGAGGAAGGCAGATACCCAGTGTGAGCTTCATCCTGCTTTTATGGCCAGAAACTCTGGAAGAAATTGCTGCAAGACCATCCTTGTTCCAGGTCTGTTGCCTGCTAGGAATGCTGCTGGACTTTCTTAGATGGGCAGCACAGGGGTTGAAGATGTTTCTGACTGAAGGTGGTGCCGTGGGAGAGACAGGGAGCTCTGGTACCTAAAGCACCAAGTGAGGGGTCAGCATTGTGCTGGGGTGACCAGATGCTGACCAAAACTGGGACTGTGTTCTGTAGCGGAAGGGAGTTGAGCTGTGCCCCTTACTCCTGTGACTGGTGAAAAACAGGACCAGTGGCAGGCAGTTTCTGGAAGCTGGCAGTGTCTGCTTAGGGCTTGGCAAGCTGTTCTTGGCAGCAGACTTCAATTAGGCAGCTATTTGTTTCGCTCACTTGTGATGGTCAGACCACCAAATGAATACTTCAGATGTGGAGGTTTTCAAACTGTTTTGATGCAATCAGCAGCACAAGTATGCCTGTTGCTTCCTTTTGTCCTTTCATTTATTCTTTTCTGCTAGTATTATCTATTAAAATGCTGTTGTGGTGAAGATGTTTTTATATGTCTTTAAAAAAGCTTTTATTATAATAAAATTGTGGGGAACTTGGTCAGGCCTTGATTAGATCTTTTTTGTTGTGGTTGTTTATAGAGTACTTCTGAAAGTTAAACTGTTGTTGCTCTAATATGGGATATTATTCTTGGATTATTTTTCCAGTGCAAGATCTATGACAAGTATCAGTAAAGATGGGCATGATCATGTCTCCTTAAGGCTATAATCTTTGTGAGTCTTTCAATTCAACATCTTTTTTACTCTGCAAAACATCCAGTATGGGGGGGAAAATGGTCTCCTTGAAAGAAAGAGAAACTTAGTGGAGTTTCTGCATTAGAAAAATTTCTTTATTAAGAAAAAGCTCTGTACACCTTAGTTCTACAGGGTGTCTGAAATACAGCATTAATTGTATTTTTGCTGACCCTGGCATCCTGCTGTACTTGGGATTCTAGCTATAGCGAAAATATACCTTTCTCTGCCAAGGCCTGGAGGCAGGACTAAGGGTTCTGAAGGTGTAAAGCTACCCAGAAGACTCTGTGTTTTAAGCAGCAGTTCCTGCATGCTACAGGAATGCACTGTGCTAAAAACAAGGCAGATCAAAACAGGGACACAATACATTGGTGGGTCACATACGTTCTCAGTAGCTCTTTGGATTATAATATGGTGTTAAAGATGGGGAAGATAATTAAATCAAAAGGCCTGAATTGAAATTATGCTGAACTGAATTTCTGACTAGTCACCTGATTGGTAGGCTAGCTGGATCCTGGAATGAAAACCACAGTGGTTTAAGAAGTGGTGCTATGCAAGATTTACGTTGTCTGTTTGGCACAGAAAACTGTGGTCATTTCTTACCAACAGCCTCCATTCTGTTGTCTCCTCTCCAGTTGAAGCCTACAGCATCAGGGGATGGTGGTGCTGGTGTTGCGCTGTCACAGAGCTGCAAAGTTCCTACTGACCCTGAAGCCCCAGTGCTGAGTGCTGGGCTTGGCTTCCGCAGGGCTGGCAAGTGACAACCGTTCTTTAAGGCTGCTGGATATGGTTGTTTGTGTGGTGGGCTTGAGGAGAGCTGGGAACACTGTGCACGTGGGCTCTTCCATTTTTCTGGTGTCTCTTTGGCTGACTCTGGGGTGGATAATATTACTTCACTTGGTGTGGCATGATTGTGTGCCATGAGAACTGAGGGATGTCAGACTGATGCTCATTAACGAGTGGATATGGCAGAGGCAACAGCAATCCTGGATGGAGCTTATCACTCACAGCTTATAGTTATATAGGTTTTCGCTATGTTCTGCTTCCATTTTTTCTAGCCAGTGTGGGTAGTAATTTTACAAAATCAGTACATGCTGTGAGGATTAATTCCTGTGCCATTTACTGACAAGCAGGTCTGGACAAAGCCCTGTAATCTATTTGCTGCAGTCCCTTTTCCTTAGTGTGATTTGTGTATTGGTTCTCCTGAGACAGAAGAAATTCCTGAGGTTCACAGACAGCACTGAAATCATCTGAACTGTGGACATCTGACCGCAAACAATGGTGTCTCTCCAGAGTTGTGGAGTACAAGTATTGAATGAATGATCATTTTCTAATACGTGTAATTGAAACAAGATTTGTAAGCATGGTAATTTGCAGAGTCAGGGTAGTTTGCAGCATGTGCTGTAGGGTGGGATGGAAGGTTCTACTGGTGTTACAGATGATGAGTTGAGCAGCCTTAGTGTGGGTGCTGGTTTAGATATGGATTTGTCAGTGGGTGCTTATGCTGGGTCTGTATTGTGCATCGTGGTGATACCTTAGAAGTCCTCAAAAAGCCTTGCTAGAATCTTTGGGATCTGCTGCTGTATACAAAAGAAGTGAGAAAGGAACTTTCTTTGCCCCTGTATTTAGTTTTATGAAAAGCTCTTTAAAAGTGTAATTTAAAAAAAAAATCTGCTGGCAAAAGGACAGAGTGCATTTGAGATTTCCTATCTCCTGGAAGCTTGTCCAGCTGATTCCTGTTTAAGGCTTAAAACGAGCAGGCTGGCTGGCACTGCAGGTAAGGGGAAGGTTGGATGCATTGAACTCATGGCTTATGCAGTAGCTTAAAGGCTTCTGCAGGCCTGAGTGCTCTGTGATGTGGACTTACTTGAATAGAAGTTGCATACTATGCCTGAGAGTTCTAAAGATACCTTTTGTTGAGAAAGATACCTTTTGTTTGGAAAAAGTAGCTTTTTAAATGTAAAATTGGAAAGATACACCTTTTAATAACTGGTGAAACTCTAATCTCTGAAGCTGAGGTGTTACAGGAATGGAGTAGCAAATACTGAAGTGCAAAACTAGATTTAAACATCTTTATTACTGTGTTATTGGTGATGATAACTAAGGCTTGAATTTCTTTTTCTCTCTTCCAGATGAAATAAAAAGTGAGCTGGAAAAGCAAAGGTAAATTATTAATTACTCTAAACAGAAGCGTGTGAAAAGAACAAATGGAATAGTTTTGTGGAAGTGTAAGAGTGTATATACATTATAGCAGTGAGTTTGTGAATACCCCATACCCACCTTTCTGCCAAGAACATGTGGCCTGGCCTGTGTGTTTCACTTACACAACGTTTGTGGCTGTGGGTACTCAAGCCATAACTGCCTGTGAATTTCACCAGGAAAAAATTGTGAAATTTCTAAAAGATGCCAGTTTTTTGCTTCCTTTTACTGGACTCAGTAGCCTGATAGGAAATCATGGGGAGCAGTACATACCCTCTGCTTGATAGCATGTGCTCTTTATTACCTAGATCAAGAACACCAATTCAAATATTACTGCAACAAAAGTTTTTAAAAAGTTTTCCAGCACTGTGCTATGATTGAAAATGAACAAATGGGTCTCCAAATGTGTTTCTATTTGCTTAGTGTTCCGCTTATGGGCACTGTTTAATCAATTTTGAATAACATGGATAGATAGATCAGTTGTTTAGGAGTTTTCCAATATTTCAGACAGTGGGACAGTGTTGGAGTATAGTGAGGGAAGAGTTAAGCTGAAGAAGATACGAAAAAGATCAGATAGAATATAAATAAATGTAAAATGGTGTTTGTGTGACTTTTAAAGAAAATTAATCTTTAAGAAAGTATATGCAAGAAAGCTGTAGTACATTTGTATGCTGCTGTGCATTATTCAGCTTTAAATTCAGAAAAAGGAGAAAGTGTAGTTTGCTGTGATATACATGCTTAGAAAAATTAATAATTCTTTGTATCTGACCTAGAGAAGGCACTGCTGCTCCACCAAAAGCAAATTTCATTGAAGCAGATAAATATTTCCTTCCATTTGAGCTGGCCTGCCAGTCGAAGTCTCCACGCATCGTCAGTACTTCCCTGGATTGTTTACAGGTGTGTGTTGTGAGTAAGCTTGGTCAGAGTGAGATGGAGAAAGCTGCAGTGACCAGATCTGGTATGCAGCTCCTGCAGCGAGGAGTGGCCCTGCCCAGGGTCACACCAGGGGTCACAGCAGGCCCTGCCCAGGGTCACACCAGCTCCAGGGTCACAGCAGCCCCTGCCTGGGGTCATGCCAGGGGTCACAGCAGCCCCTGCCCCAGGATCACACCAGCTCCAGGGTCACTGCAGCCCCTGCCCCAGGATCACACCAGCTCCAGGGTCACTGCAGCCCCTGCCCCAGGATCACACCAGCTCCAGGGTCACAGCAGCCCCTGCCCTGGGGTTACAGCAGTCCCTGCCCCAGGGTCACAGCAGGGGTCACAGCAGCTCTGGGGTCACAGCAGCCCCTGCTGCAGGGTCACAGCAGCCCTGGGGTCACAGCAGCCCTGGGGTCGCAGCAGCCCCTGCCCTGGGGTTACAGCAGTCCCTGCCCCAGGGTCACAGCAGCCCTGGGGTCACAGCAGCCCTGGGGTCACAGCAGCCCTGGGGTCGCAGCAGCCCCTGCCCTGGGGTTACAGCAGTCCCTGCCCCAGGGTCACAGCAGGGGTCACAGCAGCTCTGGGGTCACAGCAGCCCCTGCTGCAGGGTCACAGCAGCCCTGGGGTCACAGCAGCCCCTGCCCTGGGGTTACAGCAGTCCCTGCCCCAGGGTCACAGCAGCCCTGGGGTCACAGCAGCCCTGGGGTCGCAGCAGCCCCTGCCTGGGATCACACTCGGCCAGGCACTGGGCACAGGGAGGAGTGTGGCTGCCCTGCTGTAGCCCCTTTGCTGGGGGATCCTTACACCAGGCAGTGAAGGTGCTTCACCTGTTGTGCTCCACACAGTCTGTGGTGCTGATGTGACAGAGGAAGTCACACCCTGGAAAAGACTGGTGTTAAAAAATCTTTCTCTAGTTATGGTATGAAGAAACGGCCTGAGTTGAAAAAGCTTTTGTGTCATACTGAAATCTCTTTTGTCCACATATGTGAGCAGTCAAACTATTTGCTGGCCAGACTATAGATGGTGTTAAATTTTCACATTAAAACTGGTTAAGTGAGGTATGCTATCTCAACACACCTTTTTACGCTGTGCTAAGCTGTGTTTTTCTTAACAGTATATGGTCATCTAAGCTGCATTCTTTCTATCTAGAAACTCATATCTGGAAACTCTTTCTATCTAGAAACTCATTGCCTATGGGCATATCACTGGCAATGCTCCGGACAGCGGAGCTCCTGGGAAACGACTGATTGACCGAATAGTGGAAACCATTTGCAATTGCTTTCAGGGTCCTCAAACAGATGAAGGAGTGCAACTGCAGATAATTAAGGTATTTTATTAAATTTATTTTGGTGCAACATTAATTTGTTTTCTCTCTCTTTCATTTTGTAACTGAAAAAAAATAAAAGCAAAATATTACTGAGGGCCCATTTGCTCCATTTCTTACATTGTCCCATATGTCAGTGCATCCAGGGAGGCTGTCACCAGGGCAGAATTGGTGAGGAAAAATGTACTTCCTGTTGGGAAAGCAGAATGTAAAGGAGTATTTTAAAAATGTTTGTCCTTTCTGAGATAAACCATCTTTCAGACAGCTTGGTGCTCTTCTTAGAGGCTTGCTGTGCCCACCTCCATCAGGCCAGGGAATTGTTTTCAGCCCTGATAGCAGGCCCTGGAATTGGGATGCAGTGCCATGGAATACTGTTCAAGCCTGTCTGCTCCCCTGGCCATTTTTCCAGACAGCTGCCAGTGTATGTTCTCAACAAAGCATGGTAATGTCCATCAGTGGTGTGTGTTCTGGCTCTGAAATATTCTTGGACTACTGTAGCTGAGGTTGGAAGTTAGAGAACCTTCTAGTAGTCCAACTTGACATTAGTGTAGGCCAGTTGGCTCTTGTGTGGAAATGAAGCTGTGGAATATAGTAAATTTTTTGGAGGTGGAGTATCTCCCTTGGTGGAAAATTAGTTTTGACAAGACCCTCTAAGAACGGCTCAGGAGAGAGCAGAGATGTGGAAGCCCTTTTGAACTTTCTTTGATTTGAAATGTTGTTGCTTGTAAAACCTTAGAAACAGGTATCTGTGTTTTGTAACAAACCCAGTGATTATTCTGGAAGACATGCATGAGGAGCATTGCTGCCTACTTGCTTTGGTTTAATTTTTACCTTGTTATGGACTTTCTAGGCTCTTCTTACTGCAGTAACATCTCCATATATAGAAATTCATGAAGGAACAATTCTTCAAACTGTTAGAACCTGCTACAACATCTATCTGGCCAGTAAAAATCTTATTAACCAGACAACTGCCAAAGCAACCCTTACACAGATGCTAAATGTAATTTTTACACGGATGGAAAATCAAGCTGTAAGTAGCTATTAGTTTTTCTCATCTCAAATGTTTAGGCTTGCAAATGACTGAAAACTTTTTATTATTATTGTTTTTAATGAATCTGTCATTTTAGTTGCATATCTGTTGATTTGTCATGTTAGAAAACCTGTCAAATTCTGCAGTGAGGCATACTGACTGAATTGAAAATAAAAGATGACGTGCACTGCTGATAACAAGGTTTCACACCATAGCTTCTGCCAAATGGCATTGGATAAACAAATGATGCTTTTCAAATAAACTTGAAGTGTATCTTTTTAATCTCATTGGCCAAGTGGTTGTAGTTTCACTGATTCCCGCTAAGATGTGAGTTCACAAAGGAACATCGGTCATCATAGACGGGATTTCCCTCGGTGTATTTTGTGCTTAATTGAATCTTTCCATATGTGTTTTCCAAGCTGCAGGAGTCCAGAGAAGCAGAGCGGGCACAGAAGCCACAGTCCCCCGCGGCGGCGGGGTCGCGGTCCCCACGGCCGGGGCAGCGGCAGCACAGCTCCTGGGGAGGCAGAGCCGGCACCGCTGGCAGCGTGCTGGCCAACGGGGAGCCCGGCCCCGCAGAGCCCGCTCCTGGGGAGCTGCAGCAGGCCCCTGCCCTGCAGGCAGCAGGTGAGCACAGCGTGGGCTCTGTTGCTTTCACTCACAGCCAGCCTGTTGAAAAGTGCTCTTGAGTCGGAGCCCGGGACATCCCTCTGGCTGCCCTGGCTGTCTCAAGACCCTGGGAGGGGGCTCAGAGACTGTGGCATGGAGTCAAAAATATCTGTGGCTTCGATTTTAGCCCGTGGAAAAAGCTGTCAATTTTGTATGAGGAATTACAAGCCACAAGGGTTTGAGTAGTGTGATATTTGAACTAACACAGGGTGGAAAAGTAGAATTTTGGGATTTTTAGAATATAATTCAGGGGGTCAAGATGGAGGAATTTGGGCATGTCCTAGCTTTATTTTCCTTCTTCTTGTCCTCTGTGTCTTGGTGTGATGGTGACACTTTTCTGTTGGTTTAAGGTAGAGACACACTGTCCAACATAGGTGTTAGATATTGGTACATTGTTATAAACAGACTATATGTAACTTTTGATATAAAAGGTAAACACCGCCCAACAGGGCGGGGCAGACTGCCATGGCTTCCTTTCCGGACAGAGCTGGGCAGGTCAGAGAAAGAATGTTAGAGATAAGGAAAAATAAACAACCTTGAAAACACAATCAGATGCATTCCAGGCTCCTTCTTTGGCTGCTTCGGGCTAGGAAGACTCTTCATGATCTCAGGGTCACCCTGACCTTCAGAACCCTGAGAAATCGACACTCTTGGAGGAGCAGTGATGGGGTGACTGGCTCCCTTGGCTCTCCTCAGTAGACTTTCAGAGTGTGCTGCCATCCTTGGCTTGTGTCTACACTGTGACTGCTGCAGAAAGGTTCCTGTTCTCCCTAGGATTCCGGTTAAACCATGTGTACTTTAACTATAGAGGATTGTAATGGAATTGGACTTGAACAGGTTGATAAAGGGGAAGGAAAGGAAGAGAGTTGTCATGGTATGTGGGATGTGACACAACTGCTCTCAGGTAATTGAAGTCCTGTGGTAAAAATGGTGCATATTATGAAGACCGTATCATCAGCACATACTTCATCCAAATTAGGAATGTTTGTAACAGTTGATAAATAAAGATGACAAAATAGCTGCGTTAAAAATATCAGTGCTTTGATTCAAACAACATAAATAACATCAATGAGTATTTTTGAATGACTTCTCACAAATTACTTTCAATGAGAGCTGCTGAAGAAAACTAATAAATTTTTATGCTTCTGCCTTCTTCATGTTTTTCCTTTTAATCTTCTTCCTGAACAAAAATACTAAATTAAAAATTCTCTCTCTGTTTCATTAGAGGAAACAATTGATGGAGGAAAGGAAATGGTTCAAGGCATCTTGGAAGATGTGGTGGAGTCAGCTGTGAAAGGTAGTAGAATCTTCTGAAGTAAAATAGTTGTATATGTATCGATTATAGAAGCATGGAAGTAATTTTTGTTACTAAGTATCTTGACAAGAACACCTACTAAGGTAGCAAGAACAGGTTTTGATTGTAACACCATATTCTTTTGCTGGTAGATGAGAAACTTTCTAGTTTACCAGTGCTACTTCTGTGCCACTCGGTGGTAGAGCTTCTCAAAGTCATGGGATAGAAAACTCTTGCATGATTTTAATCATCTTTCCATTTTCCCCTTTAGTGGCTGAAGAAAAGCAGGTAACAGAACCTGTCAAGGCTCTACCTGCATTAGAGGCTGCAGATACTCTTCTTTCTGGCTCTAGCAATGAAAATGTACAAACAAATGGGATTCCAGATGATGGGCAGTCTGTTTCCTCCACTGATAATCTGGTAAATAACTGCACTGGATGCCAATATACATCTACAAAAGAATAAATGTTTTTATTGTGACAATTAATAAAGTGGGATTTGGTGGAAGAAAGGGACAGAAACTCTAATGTATGTGTCCTGTTCAGGTTCAAAAAGGAAGCAGCAGCTGCAATTTAAGCATATATTGAAAATACCTGTCCTAAAATTCATTATATTAGTTGTATTTTAATACAGAGTGGGGACAGAGGTGAAGGGTCAGTCAACATGTGTGAAAAGATCCAGATCCCTTGTAATCCTGTTTAGGTTTAGTTTAAACTGTAGCTGATTCTCAGAGGAGCTGTGGCATCTCCTAATTGCTCTGTTTCTTTGCTCTCTTCACTGAGGGTCTATGTTGTGTTTCTTACTCTCAAGGAAACGGATGTATCTGGACATCAAGCTGCTGCCAGATTTTCCCATGTTCTACAAAAGGATGCCTTCCTTGTGTTCAGGTCATTGTGCAAGCTCTCCATGAAACCGCTGGGGGAAGGACCACCAGATCCCAAGTAATGTGCCTGGATTTCTTATTCTGTCCTCTCCTGGTAGCTTTTGGAGACAGTTAAGTTGCTGCTGTATAGTTAAGCAGGTGTTCAAAATCCATTTGTCAGGCCCTTGGTTTAGTTAGCTTGATGAACCTAGGATTGAAAATAGCTTCAAATTATTAAAAATTCAATACTTGAGATTTTTGGGTTTTGTATAATAGGCTTATTAATCTTACCAGCTGGAGTGGCCTCGACTATAGTATTTGTGAAGCTTTTGGTGGGAGTGTGGGGAAGTGCTTAAGAAGCACTGAGTTGCATTTATTAGGCTAGTCTAAGGTGTTAATATTACTGAAAAAAAAATCAAATTTGGATGGTAGAAGTTCAAAATTCACTTGGCTGATTTCCACCCCTCTTGCTCCCTGCATTTAAATGAATCAAAATAGCAGTCATTTCTTCCTGATGTAGAAGAAATGCTACAGTGCTAATGTCAAATGCAAGTATATACTGAGAAAGTATAGAAATACATTTAATGTTGAATTTTTTTCTAGATCCCATGAGTTGCGTTCCAAGGTTGTGTCTCTCCAGCTGCTTCTCTCAGTACTGCAGAATGCTGGTCTAGTTTTCAGGACGCATGAAATGTTCATCAATGCAATCAAGCAATATCTTTGTGTAGCATTATCTAAAAATGGAGTCTCTTCTGTTCCTGATGTGTTTGAGCTCTCTCTTGCCATCTTCCTCACACTGCTTTCAAATTTTAAGACCCATTTAAAAATGCAGATTGAGGTGAGAGACTTTTAATCTATAAATTGCATATGCTCTAGTTCTCAAAATACTGTTCTCAAGGTAAAAAGACATCTGGAGCTTCCATTTTAATGTCTTAGTTTGGTTTGCTTACTAAACTAATATATTACTACTGTATCCAAATTCTAATATGCATGAAATATTACTCTTCAAGAGAAATTACTGAACAGAAATGAATCTGTACATTCAATGTGGTTCAAATAAGTTTCAGATCATCAATCCTTAATCTTGTTTATTTTGCAGGTGTTCTTCAAAGAGATCTTCCTGAATATTCTAGAGACTTCTTCAAGTTCCTTTGAACACAAATGGATGGTGATTCAGACTTTAACTAGAATTTGTGCAGGTATTTCCACTGTGTAAAAGAATCACTTCTTGTGGCAGCAGATGAAAATTATTTTGAAAAGAAATGGCACATACAATGTTTAAGTATGAAAATTTGAATTTGATCCTGGAGTGCTTGAGTTAAATGTCTGGATTCATCTGCAGTGCCTGCTCCAACTGGCTGATTCCTTTTAAAAATTCTATTGCACAGAATCTTAATACTGCCATTTCCTTTTATTTTGCAGATGCCCAATGTGTAGTGGATATTTATGTTAACTATGATTGTGATTTAAATGCTGCTAATATATTTGAACGTCTTGTAAATGATTTATCCAAAATCGCACAGGGACGAAGTGGGCATGAGCTGGGAATGACACCTTTACAGGTAAGGAAAACAGCTTTGAAGATAAGGTACTATTGTTTCATAAACAGTGCTATCTTTGCATCGTTACAGATGCTTCCAGAGGTTCATGTTGTCTGTAACCTACTGATGTTACTTACTTTTTATTAGTTTGATAATTTGCAATGGGACACCAAAGCAGTGCCATTAATTACTTGGTGATTTTACTGCCTGTTTGCATTGTGAGACCAAGCTGGTTCTGGTCTGTTCAGTTTGACTGGCAAGGGAGAGAGGACCAAATGAGCCTTCCTCTGCCTCAGTTAAATGACCTCCTTTCTGGAGTGGTAAACCACTGGTTGACCTTTACCAGTGGTAAACCAGTGGTACTGTCTGTGGGGTTTGCTTTGCACAGACTTATTGCCATATTTCCACCATAAGCATTTTATTTTTAAGATTATACTTTTACAGTCTTTAGAGGGAGACTGTTATAGAGACTGTTCAGCACGGTTTGTTGGTTTGATTTTTCTTTTTTTATTTTATTCTTCTTCTTCATGTTTTAGGAACTAAGCCTGAGGAAAAAAGGACTTGAATGTTTGGTTTCTATTTTAAAATGTATGGTAGAATGGAGCAAAGACCTTTATGTGAACCCCAATCATCAGACTAGCTTGGGTAAGATTGTTTCTTTATGGAGAGACTGATTTATTTAATTAGTTCATTCTTGTGTTTGTTCACTGTTTAGAAGCTATTCAGAAGTGTGGGTGCCAGGTTTGTACCTTAACAATTTGTTTACACAAGTGAGGTATTTTACAAACAGCTGTTAGTGCTAACTGATTCTCCAAGTGTCTGTTTTGAATAACCAGGTTCTGTTGATGAGCTTTAGCCAGGCCCTTGTCTGCTATAAAGGCTGATGTAGAACAAGACATGTGACCAGTCTTGGAGTTACTAAGTTGAAGTACTGGAATTTCTCCATAGATGCTGCTGCTTTTCTGCCTTTTGTTGGATTATTTTAGAATTGCATCAATAGAGCATCTTCATGTAGTGTAGTGCAGACTGCCAAAAAGTATACATGGTAAAATAAGAATATTAACTCACAGATTTCTGCTTAAAAGTTCTGTAACTAAAAGTTCTTGACTGAACAAGGATAAGTTAAATCTCACCTTGTTTGTAAATAGGTTCATATAAACCATCTGAACAGGAAATGGCTGAAGGTAAATGCCTGGACACTGGAGGGAGACGGAGTAGTGTCAGTTCCTTGGACTCCACTGTATCATCAGGAGTTGGAAGTGTTGGTACCCAGACTGCTGTCCCAGATGATCCAGAGCAATTTGAAGTCATCAAGCAACAAAAGGAAATAATTGAACATGGGATAGAACTGTAAGCCCAGTATGACAGGAAAACTAAAGTTCACTTTAAATAAAATTTATTGTTTCTTATGGTCTCACAGTCACACCTGTAGGGACACTTATGAATTAATATTAATGCTGAAGACTGTTGCCTGCTGTTGTGAAAAACCAATGCTGGAGGCTGTTATAGTTAAAAGGAATTTCATAAAATCCTGGGTGGAGTGGAAGGGGTTTTCACAGCTTTCCTTTTTGCTGGATCAGCTCCACAAGAGTGTGTACATCTAGAGAGAAATTGGTTTGAGGGACACAGTTGTCTTGGAGCTCTTATATGATTTGTTGTCCTTTATTGAAATAGTTTGAAGAATTAAATCATTGTGCAGCTATGCTTTACTTCTTCTTCATTTATTTGAAGCTCTACATATCTGTAAATGCTAGAAAAAGGTATTGAACAACAACGTTTTTAACATTTCATGTAAAGTGTCAAATTTTTCATGTTCAAAAAGGTGAATTTTGGAGTTTTTCAGCAATAACTTCTAAGGTTATCAGCAACTTAATATACCTTATGAGGTGGAGCCTATGGTGTGATACCATAGGTAATAGATTTGTTGCACATTCTTTAACTTTTTTTCTAACTAGAAAGAAAGCTACAGCACAGAATCTTTGATTTATGAGGACTCTGTAAAACTCAAATTTTATAGTCTGTGATATTTTTAATTGTATGTCAATTTTCCCATATTTTTTTTCTGAATAGGTTTAATAAAAAGCCAAAGAGAGGAATACAGTATCTACAGGAGCAGGGAATGCTTGGCACTACAACAGAGGACCTGGCACAATTCTTGCACCAAGAAGAACGCCTGTGCTCTGTAAGATTATGTGCAGCACAGTTGATACCCTTGCCCCTGTACCTTTGGCCCTGTCCCTGATATCTGTGTGCTCCTGCTCTGGAGATCATAGAGAAATGAACGAGCAAGGCTCCTCATGGACACTCCTAATGCCACAGCTACCTGCTGCTTACTTGCTGTCCCAGGCTTCTCAGTAAAGGACTGTGTTATGGTGAAGTGCTGGAGGGTTCCCCATCAATGGAATGTGCATTTTGTCTGTCCCTGGAGGCTGCAGGGAGACCGAGCAGTGTCAGTTGCTGGCAGTCCCTTGCCAGCAAGGGAGGATCATGTGCTGCAGTGGCAAAGCATTCTCTGCTGTGTGTGCAGCTGGGCACACTTCAGCTTTCCTTGGCTCTGCAGTAATGCAGATGTTGCCCTTGGCAGTGAGGGAGGCAGGAATGTGCAGACTGAGGGGGCATATCTGGGAGCCCTGTCCCTCCCTCAGCTGCTCTGCCCACGCGGCGGCGTGTCAGCTTTACAGAGCTGACAGCTGTGCAACTCTTGGCATAGAAACCCTCTTGCAGAGCTGGCACTTGGATTGCACTGTAATAACTGTCTCTTGTGTTTTTTAGACTCAAGTAGGGGAATTTCTTGGGGAAAGCAGCAAGTTTAACAAGGAAGTGATGTATGCCTATGTAGACCAACTTGATTTCTGTGGAAAAGACTTTGTCTCTGCTCTGCGTATATTTCTGGAAGGTTTTCGTCTACCAGGTGAAGCCCAGAAGATTGATAGATTAATGGAGAAGTTTGCTGCTAGATATATTGAATGCAACCAACGGTAATTCGAACCCTTTGTATCAGATCAGTGCCCAAAGAACATTCCTTGGCTGTACTGCTGTGTGGCCCTTAGGGGCAGGGGATTGATTAAGCTCATACCAGGCCAGGAACTTTTGCAGGCTTGTGTGAGGAGGAGATCTTGCTGCTGATACTGGGTAGGAGGATACTGATGCTGTCATTTCCTTAAATCCCAAGTACTTGCTAGAAAGAATTACTGGAAAAGGGAAGCCCTAAGTGTGTTAAAATCCAACAGCTAATACAGAGACAATTTTAGACAAATGTAGATCAGTCAAGTATAAAAAACTGTATTAAGCAGTAGAAATGGCTAGAATTAAAAAAAAATAATGACATAAACAACTAATAGCCTGTTACAGTGCTTTTTCTTGCCTGTTAGATGTGGAACAAAATGTGTATATATTATTTGATACCAAATAGGCAAAGTTGCTATTGTTCCTAGTGCAATAAACACTGAAGTTTAGTCAGGCTTAATTAGTTCCCTTTCCTTAGTCCAGTTGGTGTATCAGTGGGTTGGTTTTGTATCAATTTTTATGAAACTCTGAGTAAAAAATAAGCTGTCATTTAACTTTTTTAAGATTATACATTATTGTTCTTTGGGTAATCGGTAGGGAATGTACTTGAAAACCTCAGTCTAGTTTTCAATATTGCAAAGATTATGCACTTCCCCCCCCCCCCCCCCTTTTTATTTGTGTTTTAAACTGCTCGGAGTTTGATGCATTTCTAATGGTTAGCTTCAGTCTTTATTGGCTCTTTGATTGAATCCATAGCACTTCTGGGTATTTTTCTTGCATATGGAACTAGAGCTAATGGATTGAGGAATTGAGACTCCATAACCTGTTTTGTTTTTTCCTCCCTCAGGCAAACACTATTTGCTAGTGCAGACACTGCCTATGTTTTGGCATACTCCATTATAATGCTGACTACAGACTTGCACAGTCCACAGGTAGAAATTTTAAAAATCCAAACTTACAGAAGTCCAAACATCCCTGAATCTTGCATTCAAAATCTGATACCCAACTTATTCCTTCTTACAGGTAAAAAATAAAATGACAAAGGAGCAGTACATTAAAATGAATCGAGGAATCAATGACAGTAAAGACCTGCCAGAAGAGTATTTATCCACAATCTATGAAGAAATAGAAGGAAAGAAAATTGCAATGAAAGAGACAAAAGAATATGCAATTACAACCAAGTGTAGTAAACCAAGTAAGAAGGAACTAGAAACTGGGAAGACCACAGTGCTCTTGAACTGTGGCAGGAACTAAGGGATGGCACAGTGGTGTGCAGAGTCCTTGTGAAAATGCCTTGGGGCAGTACATAAAGTACATTTGGAATGGTTGATAGAGGTACATGGAGCAAAACTGGCTCAGTTACAACTTAACATTGCCTTCTGTGGTGGGAGCAGCCGTGTCGGTGCCTCTGGCACCACTGCAGAGCAGCACTAGAAACCAGATCTCTGGGGGTTTTGAAACACGAGTGTGAGGAGTAACTCGAGGGGAACTTACTTTGCAATTAAGTTGTTTTTATGTGCTAGACAACGAGCGAGGGCTTGATTTGGGCTGGTTTTTTGTCTCTCTTCATAGTTCAGTGTCTGGGAGATGTCACAGTTTGAAAACCACAGAGATTAGAGGTTTTGTCATAATCTATAGTCACTTCTCCTTATCTAGACAAAATAAGGGCTTCTTTGTGTAGCATGCAGTAGAAACCAGTATCCCCAGCTGTACCCTACTTCTACTCAGAATAGCTGGTACTAATTTAATTCAAATTAGTGAATTCTGAATCTTCAGCATAGTGGCTTTCCCAGTGTTTTTATGCTGTTTGCAAGTTTTGTCAATCAAAATAGGAACAAAATTAATTTGCTTGAAAATTGAAGTTGCACCCTGTAGTATAAGGATAAAGAAGCACTAAGTTATTAATTTATTTATCATGGTGGTGAGGGCTTGTTTTGTTTTGGGGATGTGAGCCTAAGAAGACACAGGATTTTCCATCCACTTTTACAGGCAGAATGACTATTTAATAGAGTGTGCACCTCTGACTTGGAGCAATTAGGTAATAGCATGTGTTATATACTAAAGGGCTGAATTAGTTATTTTGTACAGAATAAAGTCTTAAATTTGGGTGTGGTTTTTAGTGCTGGACTTCTTGCTTGCAGCCTGGGACAGCCTCCCGACTTCCAAGATTTTGCAAGATTTCTATC
The DNA here is from genome assembly GCF_024509145.1 of Vidua macroura. NCBI lineage: Eukaryota > Metazoa > Chordata > Aves > Passeriformes > Viduidae > Vidua > Vidua macroura. The sequence goes on along the minus strand of NC_071587.1, from coordinate 15,010,158 downwards.
TTTAGATTTTATTTGCAATACCTTTATTTAACGTTTTGTGATGCTCAGTGTGAAGAGAAGGAATATGCTTTTGTAAGAAAAGCAAGCAATGTCTGTGTGTGGTGTTCCCCTTAGGTGTAGCTAATGAGAAGCAGCGGAGGTTGTTGTACAACTTGGAGATGGAGCAAATGGCAAAGACAGCCAAAGCCCTCATGGAGGCAGTGAGCCATGCAAAGGCACCTTTCACCAGTGCCACTCACCTGGATCATGTCAGACCCATGTTCAAAGTGAGTGTCAGGTTCTCACTGTCTTTGCTATGAAGAGTTTAAAGTGTGGGAAAAAAGTGGAAAATTACTCTGAATAGTTTGCTAATGAAACAGATGGACTCTTTGGATATATTTGCCTTCAGTAACCAGTGTTTTGGGCTAAAGCTGTAAGCAGCCTCTGAATTTAGTTTCTCTTCTGTTTAGCTTGTCTGGACTCCACTGCTGGCAGCTTACAGTGTTGGCTTGCAGAACTGTGATGACCCAGAAGTGGCGTCCCTGTGTTTGGAAGGAATACGCTGTGCCATTAGGATCGCCTGTATCTTTGGAATGCAGGTTGGTGCCACACTTAACCTGGGACTCGCTGAGGGCCCTGTGGGCTCTGGGAGGCAGGTGAAGAATTACAAACAGCTTATCCATAGAAAATGAAGTGTCTCGTCTGCTTTTTTGAAATGGTAAAAGGCCTTGATGTAATCTAGTATTTTTTACTCTGCTTTTCTTGCTGAATCTTCTATTAAGAGCATTTGCTAGCTGGCATCCTACTCTTGTTTAGCCAGAAAGTGCTCTAACAGTGCCAGCTATCCATAGGAAAATTTGTAGGCAAGTTGCTTTCTCTGGTTCTTTGGGGGCTTGATTTTCATGCTTGTTTCTCTGTCCTGTAGCTTGAACGAGATGCTTATGTACAGGCCCTTGCTCGTTTTTCCTTGTTGACCGCCAGTTCCAGCATTACAGAAATGAAACAGAAGAACATCGATACCATTAAGACACTCATTACAGTTGCTCACACAGATGGCAACTATCTTGGCAATTCTTGGCATGAGGTAAATCTTTATTAGTTTAAACAGTGTTTTTTCTTCTAGTGTTTTTTCAGCTCCCAGAACTCACTCAAAAATGTGAAGGAAGTGCATTATATTGTTAAATTGGGTTTTTTTTTTCTAATATGTAGATAAAAATAATGCACTGCATTTTTTGAAGACCCTGTGGAAACTGTGTGACAATATTGTAATTTTTGTGGCCGCATTTGATATAGGATTTAAATGATATTAAAAAAATCTCATTTGGCTTCAGAAAATTCCTCATATCAACTATTGTATTCTTATTCGTGGAAACAAAAATATTCTAGCTCACAGGTCCACACTTGTCTGTGCAATGTTTGACAACATTTACACCATAAGCACATGAAAAATTAGGGCTAAAATACTTTGGTGGGTGATTGGTAAAGATGAGCTATCAGGATTATATGCATTTTCTTAAAGCCTGTTTTCCAGGAGCAATGTTATCAGCTGTAAATCTGTGCTGTTGCTAAAAGGAGCATTTCTGCTGCATTATGTTCTCTGGCTCTAGTCTTGGGCTACATGATGTGAGCCAAAAGGTGCTAGAGCTGACAGGTGCCTCTGACCTGGCTCACAGCACACTCTCCTGAGTGCTTGTGCCAGCCAAGGGACGGCTGTGGGGGAGGAAGGAGGAGGCAGGCACAGCACTGGCATTTAAACTGTCTAGGTTGGAACATTGTTACTCAAGTGGTGAGAGCTGCGATGTTTCAGTCTTTTCATCTCTCTAGGGCAATGAAGTCTCTACCAGATCAGCTCCAACTTGTTTATAGTCTTGAAAGTTGATGGTGTAAAAAGTAATGAAAAGGTATCCTTCAGTAATTAGAGATCCAGGTTAGATTTTGGAGCGCTGTTTATTTTATTCTTATATTGGAATGATTCATGGTGGCTGATAATATTGAATGCAATCAACTTAATTTTCAGTTTTATTAGTAATGTTTTAGCTCCATCGAAGCTGTTATAACGACCAAAGTTGTTTGAATGGTTGGAGAACCTGGGAAGGTCATAAATAGTAAATACAAATATATGTTGAGAATAAAAAGATGATAGTGTGCAGAAACACAGTGTTAAATTTCTTTTGGTTTTAGATCTTGAAATGTATTAGCCAGCTGGAATTGGCACAGCTCATAGGTACTGGCGTGAAAACTCGGTATTTGTCTGGTTCTGGGCGTGAGAGGGAAGGCAGCATTAAGGGCTATGCCTCTGCAGGAGAAGAGTTTATGAGCCTGGGATTAGGTAAGATTATTAATCCTGAACTTCACAAAGATGCACATACAAGTGGAGTAAGGATGTTAAAGAATCCTCAGTGTTATACTCAAAATATATCCACTTGCTTCCAGGGGAAGCTGTGTTGGATTAATGAAACTGTGTATTCCAATATGTGTTTATAATTACCAAATCTGTTGTAACTTTGGAATTGGGTTAAGCTATTTAATAACTACTCCACATTTATTTGTTGGAATATGTTGTTGTCAAAACTGTTTTGCTGTATGAAGTCATGCTTTTGTTAAAATATTAATTAATAGAAAAAAGAGCTGTTTCTTTTTAGGAATTAATAGATGTTTCAATAACTAACAATTGGTTTTCCAAAGGAATTTTTTTTATCTTTACATGTTGGGCTTGGTGTTCTAGTTCCTAATGTTCCTGCAGTGTGTACAAGAAACAAATCTTAATTTTTTGGCTTAAATTAGAGGGACAAGGCAAGTCGCCTTAATCTTTGCAAAACCACTAAGGAAACAATTTAATTTTAAAAAACTTTGGAGTGAATGCTATAATGATGATTACAATGAATACAGAACTGTGTTCAGCATTAACTCTTTGTGGCTAACTTAAGAGTTCATGTTTTAAAATGGTATTTTATCTGTTCCAAATTTAATTAACAATATCATACCGTCTTAACCTAGTAAATATGATGTTTAGCTGTGTAATAATCTGGCACAGATCTGGCAAAGGCAGTATCTGCTCCATATAAATTATATGGTAGCTAGAAGCAGCAGTCACTTCTCTTTGTTTACTTGTTTGCTGTTGGAGTTAACATAAAGTCGTTGTTTCCTGATGGCAAATACTGTTTTTTAATGGATTTATGGCAGGGAACCTCGTTGGGAGTGGGGCTGACAAACGGCACATGGCGAGCATCCAGGAGTCTGTGGGGGAGACCAGCTCCCAGAGTGTGGTGGTAGCAGTAGACAGGTACTGAGAATGTAACCTCTGCACTCTTACCCAAATCATCATCTTTGTCATCTGCCCTTCTGAAGTAGTCTAAAGACATGCTTCTGTCCTAAACTATGTGTTGGAATGGGAGTTCTTAGTAACTACTGATGCAATGGTGCAAGTCTGCACCATCGTGTATTCAGACTTGCAGTGTTTATCCTAACCATAAACGCTCTGTTACCACATCAAAGTCCAGGTCATTTGGGAATGTTCTCTGCTTTATCAGTGTTCTATATGGACCACTATCAGCAGTCTGAACTCCTCTCAAGATTGAACAGCTGAAGGGGAAGAAGGGACAACAGTGCATCCATAGTCTTTCTCCTGTCTCTTTTGACAGCCACAGCCAACCATATTCTCAGAGGATATAAAGATCAAAGGTGGCTGATAACCAGTAAAGTCTCGTAGCAAAGCTTTCTGTCTGTTTATTGTCCCCATGAAATTTAACATGCTGTCACGCAAATGAGTGTTCCAGTATAACTTGGCCTGGGTAAACTTGTGAGCCTGTGCCTGTTCCTGTAGTGGGGCAGGAGCGTGGTAGACTGCGACTTGGTGCAGGAAAGAGGATGCTTAGACTAAGGAAAGATGCATGTACTGCTGCCAAGCAGCAAGAATACAAGAGGTACAGAGTTCATGGCATGGAGAACTGTGAAGTACCTCCAGATGTGCTGACCTTTTGCTGCAGCACTGAGCTGTAGTTGATTCTTGTGGATGCGCAGCTGAAACTCCAGCTCCTGTGTTTGTTGTAGGATATTCACGGGCTCCACGAGGCTGGACGGGAATGCCATAGGTACGTATGGTGGGTTCCAGGGCCCCTGGCACGGGAGCAGCCTGGCTCACAGCAGGCTCCTCCCGTGCAGTTGACTTTGTGCGGTGGCTGTGCGCTGTGTCCATGGACGAGCTGGCGTCCCCGCACCACCCGCGCATGTTCAGCCTGCAGAAGATCGTGGAGATCTCCTACTACAACATGAACCGCATCAGGCTGCAGTGGTCGAGGATTTGGCATGTGATTGGGGATCACTTCAATAAGGTACTTTTCAAAATCAAGTTACACACTATGCATAAATAGTGGGACTTCTTTAATCGACTTTTCCCTTCTGTGTTGTTAGTGGCTCTCTGATATTGAAAAAAATTCCATTCAAGGCACCTAAAAGAAGCACCTACTTAAAAATCTAAAGTGTACAAATAGAAATGTTTATAGGAATGATTTTTTAATTATATAATCTTCATTATATGGTTTGGTATTTTTGTAATTTTTCTTTGTCTTTTCCTTTGGATAAAATGCCAAATTAGTTTTCCTCTAAAATGTACACAGGTGATCCTTGAACAACAGTTGTTTTCCTTAGGAAATTGAATCATGTTAGGATGGGATTTTTTAACCTAAGATTCCATTTATTTTATTGTATTGTACAGTATTTTAATATTAGCATCTAGCTGGCTATTATGTTTCTGCTTGATGCATTCAAAATCCATGGGTCTGTTTAGATGGATGAAATGACAGAAAGCCCCCTTCAACAAGAACCCCTTCTTTCCCAAGTATCAGAACACTAGAATGTGCTAGCAGTGTTTAGTGGGCTGGGATGGAACTTGAGCGACGAATTTGTTGCTCGTATAAACGACACATTAACTGATAAATGTTTGAAAATATGCTTTTCTTCTAGGTTGGGTGTAACCCTAACGAAGATGTTGCCATCTTTGCTGTAGACTCATTAAGGCAGCTGTCAATGAAATTCCTTGAGAAGGGAGAGTTAGCCAACTTCCGCTTCCAGAAAGACTTCCTAAGGCCTTTTGAGCATATTATGAAGAAAAACAGGTGTGAGGCACTGCAATTTCTGCTTTAGCTTTAGTCCCACTTAAGGATGTCACTTGGAATGGGTCATGGTCACGTACAGGGAAGTGGGGGAGTTACTTTGTGCCACTGTAAAGTAGTCTTGCTTTCCTTTCTCTTCTTTTTTCTAAAGGTCTCCGACTATTCGAGACATGGTGATCCGCTGCATTGCTCAGATGGTGAACTCTCAAGCCGGTAACATTCGTTCAGGCTGGAAAAATATCTTTGCTGTCTTTCATCAAGCAGCATCAGACCACGATGGGAATATTGTAGAGCTGGCCTTTCAGACTACAGCACACATAGTTAGTAAGTAATGCTTGACAGATGCATGCACCCAAATTAGCCTGGCTGCTGTGAGTCTGCTTCAAAAGGCTCATCTGAATAAGGCTTTTGTATTTCCAGGCAGGTAAACACACGACCTTGCAGCCAGACTGTTTAAACTCTGCAGCTAGGTCACACCCTTTAAGTCTCCTGAATGTGGATAGGACAAACTAGATACAGATATTCTGCTGTAGAACTTGGCAATGTGGTTGGTGAGGTGGGACAGGGAAGGATGCAAGACTGGGCAAAGAACCATATTTAATATAGAAGATCTGGTCCTTTTGTTTTTGTCTGTTCCATAGCAGTATGCCATGGGTGACATGCCTAGATTGATGCAGTTTATCTATGGATTTTAATATCACTAAATTTTAAAAATGTATTTGTTTGTTCTTCACAGCAAATATTTTTCAGCAGCATTTTCCAGCAGCAATTGACTCATTTCAGGATGCAGTAAAATGCCTCTCTGAGTTTGCCTGTAATGTTGCCTTCCCAGACACCAGCATGGAAGCCATCAGGCTTATTCGCTATTGTGCAAAATACGTCTCAGAAAGACCACAGGTATATTTGAATTTTTATCCCTGCTGCATTTTCATACTCTCTTCTACTGTTAAATTGAGATTAATCTACTAAGAAAGAGCTTTCATACTCAAACTTCAGTTGCAAGTGTTTGTATTCAAACACTTGCAATTGAAGTTTGAGTATGAAAGCTCTGTTAATTAAAAAGCTCTTTTAATTGAATGATTAATCCTAATCATTCAGTTGGGAGAAATTTTATTATTATGTGAGCAGTAAACTAGAGCTAGTTAAGTAATGTTAAGTCTTGTAAGTCCAAATGGGAAATAGCTGAATTAAATAGTCTTTATTTTTTTTGTTTTTTGCGGTGTTAAGATGACTTGGAAAGCAGCGCTTCCAGTTCTGTCTCCCTATTATGTCTAGTTCAGTTGGTTACAAATGTGTATTCTTCTCCATCAGTCTGTTGTGTGAATACTGAATGCAATAATCACTGCCTGAGGAGTGCCTGGAGTTACATTGCAGTTGCATGTCCCCAGTGCATGCTGCCTTCAGTGTACCAGACACTTGGTAGAACTGGTTTCTGCCAATTTTAGATTTCCTTGTTACGGGTATTGACGTAACAGTTGTCTGTCACTGTTAAAGTTGATTTCTAAGAAGTCCAAACCTCAGCAACTTGTAAGGCCTTTACCTGGACTGAAATAAAAACAATATGAAGCATTTATTTCCATATATTACTTTCTAGTATTTTTGCAAATAGTTACATCTCAGAGCTATACTTACTTATATTTTGCAGAATTGGAGTGTTACAGTAGGAACTAAGCTAACTTTCCAAGTTTGCCTGTACCACTGGTAGTATATAAATTTGTCACATACAATGATTTTTGAGATAATTTTTTCTTTAAACCTTTTTTCCTACTGATCTTCAAGGTATTAAGAGAATACACAAGTGATGACATGAATGTGGCTCCTGGGGACAGAGTATGGGTCAGAGGATGGTTTCCTATTTTGTTTGAACTTTCTTGTATCATCAATCGTTGCAAGTTAGATGTTCGTACAAGGTAATAAAGCTTTTATTTTTTTCCTTTCTTCTTTTATTTCATTTAGTGAAGATATCACAGGAACATATTTTAACATCTGTTCCTATGCTTGTTTGGGTTTGTTTATAGAGGCTTAACAGTGATGTTTGAAATCATGAAGAGTTACGGCCATACCTTTGAAAAGCACTGGTGGCAAGACCTGTTTAGAATTGTGTTTCGCATTTTTGATAATATGAAACTCCCTGAGCAACAAACGGAGGTAAAACAAAAAAAAAAAAACAAAAAAAACCCAAAAAGCAAACATTCCCTAGAGTTGTCTTTTTAAGAACTTGCACATCTGAGTCAGCAGTTTCTACTGGCATCAGTTATTGCCACCCCATACTGCCCCAGACTTAACTAAACACATTCTGTATTCCTTCAAATTCTGTGGCATGAATGAAACTTGCCACAGTGTCCAGTGAACTGTGTGTGTGTCCATCTGATTATTTTCAAGGAGAATGTTCTCCCTCTGTTGTGAGCATGTACAGTTTTCTGACCAGTGTTCATGTAGCCAACTAAGTGCTTCTGACAAGACATCTGTGGTTGTGAGGCTTTAGTTCTGAGTTCTCCTCTCCTCAGAGCTGTGTCTCTTGTTGACCAGCCATGTATAAGCCAAGTGTTGTCATCATGGAAGAATCCCCATAAAACAAAAGACTTTTCATTTTCTGTCCCAGAAATCAGAGTGGATGACCACGACGTGCAACCACGCCCTTTATGCTATCTGTGACGTGTTCACACAGTTCTATGAAGCTTTGCACGAGATTCTTCTTCCTGACATACTTGCACAGTTACACTGGTGTGTAAAACAAGGTACCTTATTTACCTGTATCTTTTGATTAAACATAGTTTTAAATGTCCATTACTACAGAAGGGGAAGGCTAACTGAATTTTAGAAGAATAAAAGTTCCCATTAGGACAATATGTATTGCAGTAGATTGATGCAGTATCTTGAATATCTGAGCACTAATCTTTTTATTGAGTTAGGCAACTTTTTTGTCTTCTCTGGTTGGATTTCCATCTCATGAAGGCTATTTTGAAACTTTTTTTAATTCAGTAGGTTCTTCAGCTTCATATTGTTGTAACATATTGTATAGGTAGGCTTTGAGCCAAGAGACTGTGCATTTCACAGTATTGGTAAAATTTTTTAATGAAGCAGTAATAGGGAATACTTAATTTTTCCTTGATATTATAGAAGTTGATAAATATGGAACATTTCTTTTACAGATAATGAGCAGTTGGCACGATCAGGTACAAACTGCCTAGAAAACCTGGTAATACTCAACGGACAGAAATTCAGCCCTGAAGTCTGGGGCCAGACATGCAATTGTATGCTAGAAATCTTCAAAACAACTATTCCTCATGTGTAAGTTTATAAGTTTAATTCTTATATTGATACGCAATTCTAAAGCAGCAATATTTACTTTTTTTTGCCTTTTTCTATTTTTGTTTGATTTTTTTTTGTTGTTGTTTTGTTTTGTTTCTTTAACTCTGTGAAGCTTGCTGACATGGAAGCCTGTAGGAATGGAGGAAGATTCATCTGAAAAACACTTGGTAAGAGTTAACTTAGGGTGATAAACTGACTTGAAGATTTTTTTGTTAGGTTAGCTTTTGAAGTATTCGTTGTAGTCAATACACTTAACAAGGAATTGATAGTAGATTGTATTTGGTGTTACTGTAAAAATGATTTAAAGAATGGATGCAAGAAGCCTTTGAATCTAGGAGTAGGGAAGTCCTCTGAAAAGTGATAGCTAGTTGGGCATTAGTGTTTCAGATTGCTGGAATTGCTCTGCACTCTCTTCTAGGATTTGGACCTAGATCACCAGTCTTTAAGCAGCATGGATAAAAATGCTTCTGAAAGAGGACAAAGCCAATATTCAAATCCAACAGATGAGAGCTGGAAAGGTGGTCCTTACACAAGTAAGGAAAACATACAAGCTTTTCCAATGCACCTTTATAGCCAGTCTTAATTCACTTCTGTAGCTCTCTACAGAAAGTTTTGGGGCAGTAAAACTTGGGATAAGTCTTTGCAATTTATGTTTATGCCTTGCAGTGAGATTTTCTCTTTAGAAGATAATTCACAGCATTACTAAATATCAAATGATTAAGGGGAATGTCTTATTTTGCTAGCCTGCTGTAAGTGAATCATCATGAATTGCTTCTGAAATTTATGTTGCTCCATTTCATTAGACCAAAAACTATTTGCTGGCCTCCTGATCAAGTGTGTGGTACAGCTGGAGTTGATACAGACCATTGACAACATAGTGTTCTATCCAGCAACAAGCAAGAAGGAAGACGCTGAGCACATGGCTGCAGCTCAGGTACCATCAGACTTACTTGTAACCTTATGGGGACAGTAAAGTGCAAACTATGGAATGCTCTGACATGTTCACAAAATACAGTCTTCTTCTGACTTTTAGCATTACCCTGAATGTGTGTGGAAACTACTCTTAAGTTGTGATTTTTTTGTCTGCCTCCAGTGTTGCCTGGCGGTCTAGTCTGCCTGTTTGTAGTATTATATTACTTTAATTTTTATTATCAGTGTAATAGGTTATAGTTGGTTTTATCATGAATACATACTATCAAAAATGGTTTTTGCTTGTTTGGGAGAAAGCATTTGTTTCTGCTCATTAGACTGTCTTCATTTAGCCACAGCTGAGGCTCTGCTCAGTCTCTGGATGTTTGCACAGGAAGTCTTGCAGAAGTTGAACTTCAGCAAGGTCAATGGTCAAGATTTCATTAATTGCCAACCTGAGAGATGTCCCTGTCCCTGAAAGTTCTGATTCTGGGTAGTAGTGCACGGTAGCTCTGGCTTAGCTGTTAATAAAGCCATAAGCTGGAAGTTCTGGCTAGTACATTCAGGTAGTGTTTTGGGGATGGTATAGTTAAATTCCTAGTGAAATGAGCTAAAAATATCGACCAATTTAATTAAATTTGACATGAGCCAAAGATGGGGAATTTCTACACTAGGCAACATTTAAACCCACACTGGTTTTGTTGTTCATTCTGATGTTTTCAGAATTCAACAGACCTACCCAGTCAGCTTCTAGGGAAGAGGAAATGTTCTGTACCATACTGCTGTGACTGCAATGTTTCAATAAGGGAGTTCTTCCCTCGCTCTTGAGTCTTATTTTCTTATCAGTAACTAGGATAGATCATAACTCCTCTCTTCTTAAGTACTCCACTAAGAAGAGAGGAGTTATGATCTATCCTAGTTACTGATAAGAAAATAAGACTCAAGAGCGAGGGAAGAACTTCTGCTGCACTCTTCTTAAGTACTCCACTAAGAAGAGTGCAGCTCTGATCTTTGACAGGACCACCTTGCTGTGTTGTACTGCACTAATACTGCATTGCACCTATAAATGGAATTAGAGTTACTGGAGCTTACAGCATGTGCTCTCTCTCTCTCTCTTTGTCCCTCTCCCTCTTCTTTTCAGCGAGACACATTGGATGCAGTTATCCACATTGACACAGAAGACCAAGGAATGTATAAATATATGTCTTCACATCACCTTTTTAAGTTACTGGATTGTCTGCAAGAGTCTCACTCATTTTCAAAAGCCTTTAATTCAAATTACGAGCAGCGAACTGTGTTATGGAGAGCAGGTGAGTCTTTTATTTTTATTTGATAAAAATGCTGAACTACACTTCTAGCTTTAAGTATCATGACACAACAATGTGCCATTGCAATCACCTCTAGAGTTTATTGGACAGTCGCATGCTTTTATTGCGTGTCTCCTTCCTGATTACTTGAGTAATTCTGTTTGCTAAATTATCTGGTTTTTTTTGATTAAAGTAGAGCTGCACAGCTGGTACTGCTGTAGTTAAGTATCTTTATAAATAAATCAGAACTCAGTCAAAATCAGGGAGGAGGAAATACTGTCTGGACAAGAAATCATTATTGGTCACTAGTGCAGATATTGTTGATAAAATTTTTTTTTTGGCTAGTAACGCCAGCTTTGGATGTTCCCTCTTGTCCTGTGTGGGACTGATTTCTAGGGTTCAAGGGCAAATCAAAACCCAATCTCTTAAAACAAGAGACCAGCAGCCTGGCATGCTGCCTGAGGATCCTGTTCCGGATGTACGTGGACGAGAGCCGGCGGGAGGCCTGGGCCGCGGTCCAGCGGCGGCTGCTCAGGTAGGACAGGGAGGTGTGGCACTCTGCACTCAAAGGTCACTTAGCAGTAAGGAAGCAATCTGCCTGGGATACACCTTCTTCCCTGACATAGGCTTTTCTTTATGGAAGTGGTGGTGTCTGAATAGTTTTCCCAGCTGAGTACATAATAATAGAGGTATAATAGGGTACACTAATTGAAAAAGAGTGCAGTATAAGCTGCTGTACACCTGGAATTTAAACAAATGTAGAAAATACTTATAAATTAATATAAAAAGGTATTTGGGTGAGTTGGTACATAAAGTTGAAAGTACTAGTCTCTTATCAAATGTGAAGATCTCCCAACTTGCTCTTGGTACTAATACAGTGGGTTCTGATCTACCAGCATGTATGGACATGTTAATCTGCTTAGTCCTTCTTTAATTAAAAGAGTGTCCTAAAAATAACCATAGTAAGTGGTACAGTTTGTACCTTGTGTTGACAATCTGCAGCAGGGATCAAAAATTTATTAATACAATAATAATTCTTCCTTAATGTGTGATGCTGAGTTGTGCAGATCTTTTTTAAACCAGTCCAAATTTGGAGGGAGAGCTCTCTCGTGGTGCTGTTGCCTAAGCTGTCCCAATGTCAGGGTCAGGAAATAATGTTTGCAGGTTGAAAGTGACAGCACTTCAATTACAAAATGTTTATCAGGCAGATTAATTTTCTTTTTCCTTCTCTGTCACCAAGTATTTCCGTTCAGTTATATGAAAAGTATTTCAGTTCAGTTATCTGGAACAATTCCTGTACCAGAAAAAGTAAGTTTGTGTAGTTAAAGTTGTTGCATGTGATTGAAAACTTTCCCATGGAAGTGCATCTTGCTTGAAAACAAAGTACTCTGAGAGGACAAATAGAGCATATAATCAAAAACTTTATAAGGTTTTCTTTATGGTTTGTGTGAACTGTGCCATCTCTGCAGTGTGTGCAGTGAAGCCTTGGCGTATTTTATTACTGTCAACTCGGAAAGCCACAGAGAAGCCTGGACCAATCTCCTGCTGTTGCTTTTAACAAAAACACTAAAAATCAGTGATGATAAGGTAAGAAGGGGCTGGAAGTCATGTCTGCATTTGGGTATGTTTTTCATTCCTGCTTCAGCCTGAGTTCAGTCTTTATTTCCATCCAGATTGGAGGTGGGCGGTTCCTCCTAGTGAGCGCTCTCCTGGCTCCACTGTCTGCAGGCATTCTGCATTGTGGAAATGGGGCTGCATCCATGCAATTCCCAGTTGTGTGGGAATGCGGATAGAATTACTGAACAGCTTTCATGTAAAAGCACAATGAGTGTGCAGTAAGGGACAGGCTTATGCTGTATTACAGCCACACAGGAATGGTAGAATTGGAATTCCAGTTTCCTTGACAGCGATGGCAAGAATAATTTTCAGGATCTTGGCCCTTTTGAGGAAAACCAGATATTCATATTGCTACAAATAGACTCTGGTACTACCTCTGGGCTGAGAAGTCACAAAACCCTGACTCTGTTTAGGGGGTAACACCAAAACACGCCCTGCGTGCGCTGCTGCCGCAAACAACACGGAGCCCTGGGGCCGTGGGGAGGGCTTGGGTGAGACCTGGTGTTTTAACAAGTTGCTGTAGCCATGAAGGTGTAGCAGTTTTCATTTTGCTCTAGCAATCGAGAATGACGTTCTGTTTCTGTATCTTGGCCAGTTCAGGGCACACGCTTCCACCTACTACCCGTACCTGTGTGAGATCATGCAGTTCGACCTGATCCCTGAGCTGCGGGCGGTGCTGCGCAAGTTCTTCCTGCGCATCGGGGCGGTGTTCAACATCTGCACGGCGGGCGAGCAGGCACGCACAGCTGGCACGAACCTGCCCTCCTGGCAGCTCCCGTGAGCTGTTACACCGGCCTGCACGGAAAGCTGTGTCCAGAGAGGGACTGAAGTGGATGGGAAAAAATGGGACCCTGGTGTTATTCTTACCACAATGGCATTTGGGAACGAGGAAAAGAATCCTGTTCTATCCATCCTACAGAAGTGTCAGCAGTTTTATTTAAATTATTGCTTACAGAGTCAAAACAGTAGGTGTGCAGTCTCTTTGTTTCAATGCTAATTATTTGTATGATCCAGTATGTCTCTTCTAGTCTTTTATGCACTGCTCAGTCTTTCATCCCAGCTAGAGCTGATAAATCAGCTGGATCTCTCCACAGAAGTTATGCCCCTTGGAACTAATGACTGTATTTGTGTAGCCTCGTGATGTTGGCAAGTGTTCATAATAAACTTGACTGTGGTGGCCAGTGACCACCCGAGATCCCTCTGGGTTTTCCTTTGTGTCCAGGACCAGGCCAGGCAGGGCACTGGATATTCGGAGAAGGTTTTCCTTCTGTTTAGCAAATGACTTAATTTTTTTTTTTAATATCTGTACTGCATCTTCTGAGACTTATTTTTAGTTTTATGGAAGATTTTACATCAGGAGTACCAATAGCATCTATTCCTTTAGCTTATTAGGCTTGAGTTAAAGGCATTTAAGAAAAAGAAAATGCTTTCCTTTTCCTTTCATACATTGGCAGATCATAGAGCATATACAGGAACATCAAAAACAAAGCTCAGAAGAAATAAACCCACCTTTTTTACCCTTGAATATAATTTAGCAGTAATGGTGACTGCTTAGCAAAAAGTCCAATCCTTAACACAAGTTTGTCTCCTTTTACTGCAGATCTGCAAGTTCTGATTTGTCATTTTGTGCAAATGATTTTTGTTTTCAACACTTAGTTCCTAGTGGCATCTAAAAACCCTGAATTTCCAAAAAACTGCTCTAGCAAAATTAAACAAGTTCATTCACATGCTCTAAGTTAACAACAGAATTGTGTGCTTTGAAGGCTTTCTCTGAAGCAAAATGTGACATGACACCACAGCTTTGCTTGCTCAAGAGAGTTTTCTTTCTTTCCTTAAAATACATCAGGTTTCTGTGACAATGTTTCTATGACAGGATGCTGTCTTGACCTTTGAAATTATTTTAAATTTCAAGTTTCAAGACTTTTCTAAACCAGGAAAGTATGGCAGGATGGTAGGAGAGGCTCCACTTCCTAAAATAATGCGAAGTAATATTAGCTGCTGTGCTATCCAGAGTAGCAAACCTAAAATATCAACAGTATTTAAAGAAAAAAACAAACCAACAAACAGCAACAACAAGCTACCTACTTGAATGGAACTAAGTGTATAACATTATTTTGTTTTTTGAGTTGACTTTCCTGGTAGGATGGCCTCAGGTGAAGTTGTCTTGGGATATGCTGCTCTGAGCTACTAGGAATGTGCTGTCTTTGGAGGGTTTTTTTTGGTTGGTTGGGGTTTTTGTTGTTGTTGTTTTTTGTTTATTTGTTTGGTTTGGTTTTTTGTGATCTTTTTCCAAAGGGTTTTTATGGTGCTCCTCAGTACATCAGTTTGTACTGTGTAAGCATTGTTTGGGAAAGGTTTTACAGTCAGTGGTAGTGACAAAGGTTTCACAATTTATTCTTTTTATTTTTAACCAAAGAAGAGTGGTAGTTGTGGCTCTTTGACTTTTAAATGCCCATTAGGTTAAATCTATACACTGCTATTTAGTAGAAGGGAGTGAATGGCTATATAGGACAATAGGAGAAGACTGAAAAATAAGCAATGCTGGTATTTACCTTGCTGCTTTTGAAATAACCTTTTGTGTTGCATCTCGTGTAGCTGCTCATTCCCTGGGAATGTCACTGTATTGGGTACTGCAGAAAATGAAGTATTTATTTTAATTCTATTTAAATCTGTAATAATATGCTATTCCTTTTCTTCTGGTCGTAGGTAGTCCTAGGGAAAATATTTGAACCATTAATTTTCAGATTTGGAATGTGTCACTGCCTCATGGAATGTATTCCCTCATGTCCCATCAGACACACCTGGCCCAGCTGCATGTGTCACAGGTTTGAAAGCCCTACAGTCATGTCTTGGAAAAAGTCTCAATTTTGAGGTCTTAAATGACTTCACAGTTGCTTCATGGGCTTTCTTTACTGTAAGGGGCAGCATTTGTAGTCTCTCTGCACATAGGATAAGGATATTTAATCCATGCTTCCCTTCAGCCTTTGGTCTGAGACTGTTCTTCTCCTTAAGAAAAGCTTTTGTCGCATTTATACCAGTTACAATCTGCTGAGGTTGGGTATGTGGTATCCAACCCCCCCAGGGTCTGCAGTGCAAGGAGGAGCAGGGGGCCTGGGCCGCAGCTGCATTGTCCGAGCCCAGCGCTGTTCCTGCAGGCCACGGTCCGGTACAGCAATAATCAGGCTGTGTTCAGCTTGCTCCACAGCGCTGTGGGTTTTCCTCAGAGCCAGGAGGGGCCAAAGCCCCTCCATGCCGGGCAGTGCAGCCGGCCCTCAGGGCTCCTGGGCCGGGCAGTGCAGCCGGCCCTCAGGGCTCCTGGGCCGGGCAGTGCAGGAGCGAGAGGAGCTCCCTGTGGGCCGGGCTGTGAGCGGGGCTGTGAGCGGGGCTGTGAGCGGGGCTGTGAGCGGGGCTGTGAGCGGGGCTGTGAGCGGGGCTGTGAGCGGGGCTCTGCGGCTCGGCCCGGCAGTGCCAGCACCCGGCAGCCGCCCGGGCTTGGCTGCTGCCGATCCTCCCGAGGGCGGGCAGGACGGGAGCATGCTAACCCCTAAACCCCCCTTTTGTGGTGATTGAAAACCTCCCTTCATGTTGCTTCTGTTGTGTCTTACCGTCCAGGAAAAGGTTGTTTTTACAGCAGTTTGTTACCCGTGTCTGGTAGCTCACATTCCACTACCACAAACTCCACCCCCCAGATTTTAGCTCAGTCTTACTCTTCAGGAAAAAGGTTAAAAATAGTAACTCTGTCAAAAGTGCATCTCCCTTTAATCTGTAACTTCAGTTTGTTCAGCACCTTTGTTTAAAATGTATGTTTTCACATATTTAAAATGCCTGAGTTTTAATATCTCTGTATTAAGTGCATTTACTATCAATAATTTAAAGACTATTCCTTGCCAATGGATGTATAGAGTTCTGAGAGAATACCGAAATTATATAATATGAAAAACTATGTAAAGTTTTCTACATGAAAATACGATGTATAATAGTTATAATATTCCATGCTTTAATCAAGTGATAAATCAATAAAGTTTTACGAAGTGTTCCTTTTTTGTTCAGGTGCTTCCTTAAGCGGCTCAGAAGCTTCGGCGCCGCTCCGGCTTCTCGGCGGGGCCGGGGGGCTCCGGTTCGTGTTTTATACCGCGCGCTCTGTCCTTGGCTCGGCTCCGGCCGGGCCGCGCTCGCCCCCGCGGGCCGCGCTCGCCCCCGCGGGCCGCGCTCGCCCCCGCGGGCCGCGCTCGCCCCCGCGGGCCGCGCTCGCCCCCGCGGGCCGCGCTCGCCCCCGCGGGCCGCGCTCGCCCCCGCGGGCCGCGCTCGCCCCCGCGGGCCGCGCTCGCCCCCGCGGGCCGCGCTCGCCCCCGCGGGCCGCGCTCGCCCCCGCGGGCCGCGCTCGCCCCCGCGGGCCGCGCTCGCCCCCGCGGGCCGCGCTCGCCCCCGCGGGCCGCGCTCGCCCCCGCGGGCCGCGCTCGCCCCCGTGCCGGGGCTCGGGGCGGGGCGAGGCCGCCGCGCTGCGAGAGGCGCCGCGGGGCCCTATGGGAAGGGCCCGGCCATTGGCCGCCGCCCACCGGGCGCGGCGCGGATTGGCTGCCGGCGGCGCGCCCGGTGCCGGCGCGGGCGCTGATTGGCCGGGCGGCAGCGCGATGTCACCGCCCCGCGCGATGCGGTCACGGAGCCGCCGCCGCGCCCTCGCCCGGCGGTTTGAATGTGAAGCGCAGCCGGAGCGCTCGGAGCCGCCGCCGCCGCCGCCGTGGGGGAGCCGCCAGGTGAGGCCGGGACGCGCTGCCCCGCACGGCGATGGGGCTGGGCGGCCCCGTGCACCGGCGGCACCGCGGCCGCCCGCGCGCCAACTCCGCGCCGCGCTCGGCGCTGGGCCCGCGGCGCGGCCACGGGCGCAGCGCACCATGCTGGGCCCTTCCGCCCGCCTCTCGCGGCCCGCGATTGGTCCGAGGCCGCTGGGCCTGCGCAGCCCGCGCCCCTCATTGGCTGCGGCCGCTGCCAGTCCGGGCTGCCGCGGGGGAGGGGGACCGAGTTACTCTGAGGGCTCTGGGGCCGCTCGGGACCTCGCCCGGCCCCGGCCCTGCCGCCCCTCACGGCCCCGCCCGGCCCGGCCCGGCCCGGCCCCGGGGCTCCTCTGCTGGGCCGCCGCAGGAGGCTGCACGGGCGGAGCAGGCGCGGCCCGGCGCCGGGATGGACGGAGCCGCCCCGACCCTTCCGCGGGAGGGCGCGGGCCGGTCCCGCCGCCCCTGGCGCTGCTGTCCCAGGCCCGCGCTCTGGGGAAGCGGGAATTGCCCCCGGGGAGCCTCAGAGCACGGTCAGGATGGTTTTCCCCGTCAGATCTGGGTCCGGAACGTTCTCCGGCACTGGCAGGTGTTTGCTCCGTGCCGGGCGAGGGGATGCAGTTGTGTGGAGCTCCTCCCGGTCCGAGCCCCAGGGGCACGGCCGCGTTCTGCTGCCTTTGGGTTTCTCCTCTGGAAGTGATTGCATTGATTGCACTAAAGTCGGCGATGTATTAAGCACGCTTTATGGGTTTTCTGAGGCCTTTTTTGCAGACACATGCTACAGCCCAACACAAAGCATCATACCACCCCAGCTCAAGTACCACCAATGTTTTTTGTACTGGAAAACAAACATGAAGAGCTAGAGGAAGAGAAGGAAATAAGCATATGTAGGTAACAGGTCAAAATGTGTTGGTGGATGTGAATTGGTGAACAAGACTACAGACCCCAAAAGTAAACCCGAAAAGCACAGGGAAACATAGGAGAGGACTGTTCAGGTAGATTTTTACTTCCTGCAAAATATGTTAGGATCTGATTTGCTTATTAACATTAATTTAATTCAAGAGGATACTGCTGCTGTCTTTTTAAATTATATAGATGTCATAACCGACATAAAAATTGTGTAATTAAAACTCAGTGCCTTTGCAAGCATGTTTATACAGAACTGTTTATTGTGCTGGTGATCAGCATGAAACAACTCCAGAGCAGGGCAGGTAAATTTCAGTCAATTGTACTAAATAGAAATTCCAGAGGAAAAATGGAAACCTTTGCTTCCTCACAGCCTTTGTTGGGAGTGAACTGTGCTGCTGGTGGTGGGAAGGACGGGCAGGATTGATGATGATGTCCAGAGGAACATCTCCATTAAAGCACATCTTACTATCATAGTATTGCTGTAATTTTAATTGTTCCAGTGCAGGCTGTGAAGTAAATATATAACTGTGGTACAGATAAGAATATGTGTGGGAGGATTACTAGAGAGGAGCAATATGGACTTATTGCAGAGTTATTCTGTAAAAAGTATTGCATTTAAATTATCTCCCACCCTAGTCTGAACTGATTTTACAGGGAGGATAAACTAACTAGCTTTGCACAGTCTTTTGTCTCTTTTTAAAAAAATATTTTCTTTTGAGATTTTTATTTAATAAGGAGTATTTGATTTTTTTGAAAAAGCCTTGACTCTTCAACACACTTTGAATTGTTTTATTTACAATTATGTAGGGCAGGACTGTTCAGCTGTTTCAGTCAGGGGCAGTTTCTGGGGCTGGCAGCAGAGCAAAAGCAGAACTAAGTTCCTGTTGTGCTGAAAGGGCAAGAGATCATCTTTTGGCTGTACCTGGTTCATGTCTGTGGGCTGCCTAAGCCTTTCCTGGAGTTTGGGGTCCATAAACCAGGCACTAGCAGTTACCTGGAGCTTGAGAAATGGGATGTTTGCTGTGCCTGGTGCACCCTGGCTGGGACTGTGCTTGTGAGGTATTGTCCAAAAGAGCTGATGTTGCTTCTGTGGGATCTGGTTTTAGATGGGTAGCTTTAGGATAGATTTTCTGATCTCTGGTTGTAACAAAACTACTTACGGGTTTCAGGTTCTGAGGTTCTGCCAAAATGGAGCTCAGTGATGCCAATTTACAAACTTTAACTGAATATCTAAAGAAAACACTAGATCCAGATCCTGCTATAAGGCGTCCTGGTAAGTGATTCTCATGATTGAGAACAAAAAAGTTGTGTTTCTTTTTGTGTCTCCTGTCTCTGTGTACCAAATTTCAGTGGATATTTATGCAATAACTTCTTTACAGAAGTTCTCATTTTAAAATGAAACCCCCAAAAAAACTAATGAAGGGTGGATATAAATAGAAATAATTTTATCTGCTTTTTTGTGATTTTGTTTTTCTGTAATCTTTTTTTTTTTTTTTTTTGCACTGTTGTTATTTAAAGCAGTGCTGCTGTTTCCAACAAGTCAGGATTTACTTCCCCTCGGGTTATGGCTTTTCCAAGGGTGAGGAGGCAGAATTTCCCCATCCTGCTGGGGATCCAGAGCTGCTGTTGAGGCAGGAGCAGTGAGGAGCTGGGGAGCAAAGAAGTTGTGATACTTTTTGTCAGACATGTTCCTGTGAAGCTTTGGCAAGTGTTTGTGTTGGGTATTTTAAACAGACACTTGAGAAATCGTAGGGTTCCCCTTAGAGAAAGCAGTTGAGCTTTTGCTAATCGCAGTGTGTTCTCTTACAGCGGAAAAGTTCCTTGAATCTGTGGAAGGAAGCCAGAACTATCCCCTGTTGCTCTTAACGCTGCTGGAGAAATCACAGGAAAATGTCATCAAAGTCTGTGCATCCGTAACGTTCAAGAATTATATTAAAAGGAACTGGAGAATTGTAGGTATTCTAGTGAGGAAGTGTGCTAAGAACTAATCATCCTTTTAAGGTACAATAAGCAGATCCACATCCCACCCAACTCAGTGTCATCTGTGAACCTACTGAGGGAGCCCTTGATCCTCTCATCCAGATCATCAGTAAAGATATTAATCAGTACTGAGCCTGGGGCAACCCCATTAGTGACTGATGGTATAGATCAGCATACCTTGAACTTTTGAAATTGCTAACTTTTGATCTGTGTGTGGAAAGATGGTAAAAGGGATGTGAGAAGGGTAGTGGTACCATCAGGTTTAGGGTATCTCAATACCTTACAGGTATTGTAAGTATACAGTTGATTGAGTGTCTCCCTGGAGATGCTTTTCTCTTTTAATTGCTGGATGATTTCTAGGTCTCTGAACTTCAGTGCTGTCATCACAGATAATGTGACTGTCACTGGTTGGGACAAGCCACCTCATTATTTTATTTCTTTAGTAGCAGCTTTGCAATTTCTACTGCTTGGCACTGCTAACTGACTGGACTTGGAACTGATTGGTGGTTTGAACTGGTTAGATAACTTAAAGTCAATGTTGGGGTTTTGATTGTGTAACCTGCACCTTCATGTACAGTCTCTAGAAAGGATGGCTCGAGACAGCTCACACAAAATCAATTTGTGGGATTGGCAGAAGTGCTGTTTGGTGTGGTGGAAGAGGTGACTTGGTTAAATGTGGGGGTGTTATTCCCATGTGCACCCACCCTCACTGCTGCTCAATTGCTGACCTGAAAAGTTACCCTGAGGGAAGAGAAGAAAACTTCTTCCAAGTTTTAAAAAAGGACATTATTTCTTTCAGCTTTTTTCAGATACTGCTGTTCCAGATTCATTGAAGGCAGTGTCTCTTAACAGGTTTGCTTCTTAGGTTCTTCAGCATTGTAATGGTTACATAAATGAATATAAACTGTTGGCTTCTGAAATGCTGGTCATCTCTCATTGCCTGGAGTATGCTGATATGCCCATAACTTAATTATTGTTTTCATTTTAGGTTGAGGATGAACCAAACAAAATATGTGAATCGGACAGAATAGCCATTAAAGCCAACATAGTGCCCTTGATGCTTAGCAGCCCAGAACAAATTCAAAAGCAGGTAATATGTCATTCCTGGTTGTATCCATGAAACTTTGGGAATATTCTAAGCATGTCTAGAGGCAGAGCTCAGTTCCCTTACCACTGAGCTCAACCTGATCAAAATAACTTTGAGGATATAGTGACAGGTATTTCTACCTACTTCAACATTTTTTAAAGATGATTGTATTTAAAGATCTTATAGCTAAGTTCTAACATTAGGCAGTTAAACAGCAATTCTAGAAAGTGAGACTCTGTAAGTTTAAGGTGAGATTTTTGTATTTGTGTGGAAAGTAGCAGATACTTAATCCAGTGATTTTTGAGTTGGACAAGAGTAACCAGGATTTTTTAGGATGTTGGCAGCATCTGGCACAACTGCTGCGTGACAGCTCCGTTTCCTTTGCAGTTAAGTGATGCCATCAGTATTATTGGGCGGGAAGACTTCCCTCAGAAGTGGCCAGACCTGCTGACAGAGATGGTGAATCGCTTCCAGAGCGGAGATTTCCACGTCATCAACGGGGTGCTGCGCACCGCCCACTCTTTATTTAAAAGGTACTGGAAATAAGGGAGTTTGTGGATGGATGGTGAAAGTTCTGTTCAGCTGGCATGTTTTGCTGTTAGACTTCATTTTGGACATTTAGAAAAGCCCCTAGTTGTGACTTCTACATACACCTTCTAAGTAGTTATCAAGTTGTACATGGTTGTACATGGTTTTGAACCATGTTGTTTAGTTCCTGTTTACTTTACAGTATTTTTTTCAAGGTTCAGCACAAGACAAAATTCTGTGTGAATTAATTTGGTAATAAATGTGAAGACTATTCTGTTTTTCATGTGTTTCTCTCTTACTTGTCAGGTACCGCCATGAATTTAAGTCAAATGAATTATGGACAGAGATCAAACTTGTTCTTGATGCCTTTGCTTTACCCTTGACAAATCTCTTTAAGGTATTTCTTGTTGAGTCATTTCTAAAACAAGTTTAATGTTCTGAATTGCTTGCTGTGCATACCTGTAAAATTAAAACTCAAGAATTGTTGTTCGAAACTCTTAAAGGGGTTCAAATTCAGGGCATGAAGTGAGAGCTAACAAGATTGATAAGAGGATGAAAAATAACCATATTTTCTGTTTTAAAAAGAACGTTCCATGGCACTTTTCAGTATTTTTTTATTGGTGTGGGTTTTGTACTTGACAGTCTTGCATCTTTTTCTAGGCAACTATTGAACTTTGCAGCACACATGCAAATGATGCCAGTGCCCTGAAGGTTCTCTTTTCTTCTCTCATTCTAATTGCGAAGCTGTTCTACAGTTTAAATTTTCAGGTGAATCTCCTTGTTCTTGGGATAGTTTTGCTTTGTTCTGAAGAAGCTGGTACTACAGAAATCATTTGAGGCAGCCTTTAAGGTCATGCTTTATGGCAAAAAGAAAAATCACCAGTGCATCTCCTGACGTAAAAGCACAGTAAGGAAGGATTATTTAAGACATTAGCTTGGCCCTACGTAAACACAAGTTCAAGAGAGTCTGAGTTGGCACTGCTTCAAGGAGGTGTCGTATGGGGCCTCTGAGTAGCAGCTGGGAAAGGCAGGAGTCCAATGCCTGAGTTTCTGTTCACTTTGCCCCTTTATAAATGTGCCTGTACTGACAGGAGCTGGGTCACATAGGTGAGAGTCCATTACGTGTAGCTCTGTGGCACTGTAGGAGCAGTAATTCTGGGAGCAGTGTGTGTTGTCTGGGTTTGGAATCAGATCTACATTTTGGACATTACTAAGTGTGCTCTATGGGAAATGGTAAAAAGCTCCCTTGCTGAGGTGACATTTATTTAGTGTCTCAACATGAACATTAAGTCTGTGAAGTGGGATTGTGCATGGATTCCTTGGGCTGCTCTTCCATAGGGGGCAGAAGAACAAGCTGAAGTTAAAAAAGACTTGTGCTCTCTTGTTCTGAGAGTGAGAGGTGATATGGCTCATTCATTATAAAAATGTGAGCTGTTTAGAGTCTAAGCAACTAGTTTATTTGGAACTAGTTGTACTCCAGGGCTCTGCCAGAACAGTTTTTGTTTGGAAGGCGGAAGGGGCACTATTTCAATTTGAAGATTGTTTTCCATGGGTTACTGTCCCTCAGTAGATGATAAGGTGGATGCACTACTTCCAGTGGAGGTATGTTATCTAAGCAGTGCAGTCAGAAATTAAAATGTAGATATATGCTTTTCTTTCACAGGATCTTCCTGAGTTTTTTGAAGATAACATGGAAACATGGATGACAAACTTTCATAGCCTTTTAACTTTAGATAATAAACTCTTGCAGACTGATGTAAGTACTGCATAAACCACCTGGTTTGCATCTGTAGGGGAGAGTGTGGACTGACAACTTAGGTCTAATTCTGAACAATGCAGTGGTTTTTTTGTGGGGTAAACAAAGGAATAGAACGACTGCAAGAAAATGGAGTTTAAGAGAAGTTGCTCTGCTGTCTAAGGAAGTTGAGGTTCAGTTCTTCAAGTTGTATGCCAGTTACAGGTATACCCAGCTGTGCACAGAAATCAAATTACCAATACTCATCACTGAGTTGATTCTTTCAAGAACAGCTGCTGAAGTAACCTGACCATTAGTATCACAGGGCTCAGGTTTTCTGTATCTGTCAGCTGGTTCTAGAAAACAGGGTCTCTTAAAGAACTTGAAACAATTGAACATAGAGGGCAGGACGTCTCTTAAGTACTTCAGTATTTGCTGTCTTGGTCTATTAAAGAATCAGTAATTTCACTGGTGAAAGCTGATACCAGGTCAGCAAAGCTCCGGTTATTTTTGTGCATGTTTTCTACATTTTAAGTGCTGATGTCTTCCATCATCACATCGTCACATCTCAATAGTTTGCCACTTGATGGAGCCAAAACAACTCTATAAATTTCTTGACAACACATAGGGAAGCATATTAAGTGTATGTTGTGTTCTAGTTACCCTTCTGCTAAAAGAAGCTTTGCTGCTTTTTTGTCTTGTGTCTGTGGGCTGCTCCCAGCACAAGCACTTGTGCAGCTGAACTGGGACAGGCAGTAAAGCTGAAAGGTGGGGGTGGAGGGAAGAGGGGCAGACAGAACTGGGCTGGTGTTTGGTTGAGTTGTTTTCTTAATTCCAGTTCAATTTCTCAGTTCACATGGTGGTTCCATGAACATCTGTGATCTGGGGAAGGGGAGGGAACTTCTACAACTACTCCAATTAAAGAATCCTGATGTAGTGGCTTTTAAGTGTATTTTTTCAATGCCTTGTGTTGTCTTTTTCGTATTACATTTGTAAATTAATTTTGTGTGAATTGTGTCTGTTTTCAAGTACACAGTACTTGATATGAAATGTAGGTATGATTTCTAACTTGAAAAGCAGTTTGGGTACAGATCAGCAAAATACAGTAGTTCTAGGGCCAATGAGAGGGATTTCTTTCACCTGTTTGGGACATAGTAAAACGGTGATGTAAATATTTAATGTAAATACATTGATACTTCTAATGTTTAAGTAGTGTTGAAGTTCGGATGTTTAAGTTCTTAGTTTTGTTTTATGTGAGGATGAAGAGGAAGCTGGATTGCTGGAGCTCTTGAAATCACAAATTTGTGATAATGCTGCTTTATATGCTCAAAAATATGATGAAGAATTCCAGCCCTACCTGCCACGATTTGTAACAGCAATCTGGAATCTGTTAGTCACAACCGGCCAGGAAGTGAAGTATGATTTGGTGAGTTGCTAAAATCTGATCTTGTCAAGTGTAATAATAAATCATAAATGCATCAGTCATGCTAAAGTTTTGTCTTCTGTTGTGGTGCTATAGCTGGTCAGTAACGCCATCCAGTTTCTGGCCTCAGTTTGTGAGAGACCACATTACAAGCATCTGTTTGAAGACCAGAATATATTGACAAGCATCTGTGAAAAAGTTATTGTTCCCAATATGGAATTTAGAGGTAACTTTTTGAGACTTAAATTTTGGAAAACACAACAAAAATTTAATTATCATGACATGTTGCTTTGCAGGACTAAGAGCTGAAGATTCCCTCTTGTGTACCTTAGTGCTAGATTCAAGCCCACGTTTCTGCAGCAGATTGCTGTCCTGTGGGCTTTGTAGAGTTGTATGACTATGCCTAACTTTTCATGTTGAAATCCCAGTGAAGGAAGTCTAGGTCATGTGCCACCAATAAATTTCTACAATTAAAGTGAGTATCTGAGTAATGCAAGGAGCCTAAATAGGCAGGAATATCAGGCCTACCAAATTGTAGTGTTTAGTTCTCTGGGTTTTGATGCTCATACTGATCCTTTATTTAAAATGCAGTGAAAATATATTGCAGTGATAAGAAGCTTCTCTCTCTTAAGTCTGTGACTCTGAAAGCCTCTTCAAGTACACCTGGTGTTGAATATGTGTTGAGATTTTTCTTAGAATCAACACATCAGCCTATGGGTATGAAAGACTAATTTGTGGGACAGAAGGTAAACAGACTAGTCTGGCTGGATATTTCTTGTTAATTAATATTAATGTTATAGAAAGGTCCTTGGAAAAAATAGCAAGTTGATAATATATACCCTTTTACTATAAAAAACAGAGACTTCAGTACTTCAGCTTCCATGTATTTTGTATTTTCAGCGGCTGATGAAGAAGCATTTGAAGATAATTCTGAAGAGTATATAAGAAGGGATTTGGAAGGATCTGGTAATCCACAGATTTATACTAAGTATACTTGGTATTTAAATATAGCTCTGAAGAGCTGAAGCAATTTACTGAAGCTTTTATAACTTCATTTTGAAATAGAGAAGGTTTCCACACACCACCCCCAGCTGGATTGTATCCAGTCTGTGATCAAGTCTACTGTCACGATATGCTTGTCACAGTGTCTTTCTGGTTTGAACAATGTTTTTATAGGGCTTTTTCCTTAATTGGATTGGTATGTCTTCTGCACTGCCCACATTCTCATTTCAGCAAATACAGCCTGCAAGTCAATGCTGAGTAGTAGCCAGTTGTGTATTTAGTTCCTATGTGTGGAGTTTTAAGTAACAGGGAGAGACTCTTGATGCTGAGGCTGAAATTCTGCCGGGGTTGCACACAAGCTGTGCTCAGGCCAGCTGGCCAGCAGCCAGGCTGGGACGTGGCATGTGTTCAGAGCAGTGCCTGCCCTGGGACTCCAGCTGCTGGAGTGCTGGGGGAGGCTGTGCTCTGCAGCCAGGCCAGAGCCCCTGGGAGCCAAACCTGGCTCTGTGTACACGCTGTGCCACCAGCACTTCACTGACAGACACTTCTGAAGTGATGGCATTTTGTAATAGATTGAAGAAATTACTGTATGCTTGCAGTGGAGGAGAAAATTGGAGGAAGCATTTTTGAACTTTTTTCAAGAAGACATCATTCTTATCCAGGGTTGGCTGCATTTTAGACATTTGTGAAGTTTTTTACAAAAAGGTACTGTCAGGTGTGGTGGGCCAATAGCTGGCTTGTGCTCCAGTCTGCTGCAGTCTGATGGGGGCGAGAGTAGGAGAGGTGAAAGTGAGAAGACTCATGGATAAAGACAGTTAATGGATAAAGACATAAAGACAGTGAAAGACAGAGTAAGGAAAGGGGAGAGAAGTTAGTGACTCACCACTGCCCGCAGGCTGACAACTGCCCAGCGTGTCCCTGAGCAATGGCTACTTCCCCCAGACCCCCTCCCTGCCCCACTCAGTTTTTATTGCTGAGCATGTCATACAGCATGGAATGTCTTGCTGGTGGATTAGCTGCCCAGGTTGTCCCCTCCCAGCTCCTTGCCTGCCCCAAACGACTTGCTGGGAAGGCAAAGCAGGAGGAAGAGGAGGCCCTGACGCTGTGACAGGGTCTTCAGCAGCAGGCAGCCCCTGGGTGTTACCAGCAGCTTTAGTCACTGGTACAGAACATGGCACTAGATGGGCCACTAGGGCGAAAATGAACTCCCTCCCAGCCAGAGCCAGTACCTTTGGGTGCATAATGTCCAGCCAGTACCAGCCCCCCTGCATGCCTGCTGCCACTGCTCAAGGACAGCTGTCCCTTCTCCTTGGCATACAAGTAGTCCAGTTGTGACAGTAAATAAAAGGCTTACAGGTGTTGTTACACAACAGTGTGGAGGGTTGCAATGATTAACATGACTTGAGAAGCTGTTACTCTTTTGATTACTATGTTTATTAATATGAAAAGCTGTCTGCTTTCTCATATCCTAAGAATCTTTGGTTCTCATGCAGATATTGACACCAGGCGCAGAGCAGCTTGTGATCTGGTCAGAGGCTTGTGCAAATTTTTTGAAGGACCTGTGACAGGGATTTTTTCTGGATATGTTAATTCTATGCTGCAAGAATATGCAAAGAATCCATCTGTTAACTGGAAGCACAAAGATGCAGCCATTTACCTTGTAACATCTTTGGCATCCAAAGCTCAGACACAGAAGGTACTTGTGCATTTTATTTATTGTAATCTGTCTGCATTCAGATATTACAGTGCAGGTGAGGCCTGCTGCTCGTTTAATCTGCTTCAGAAAGGGAGTAACTGTGTGTGCAGTAGTTGATGTTGAGGAGATGAAAAGCTGCCCTTTATATAATATAGTCCTGTCACAGTTGGTGCTGTCTGACCTTCAGGTAGATGGGGCACAGTGTGGCCCTGTGGCAGGCCTGACTGGCATGTGAGATCCAGCCAGCCAAAGAAACAAAACTGTCTCTGCTCTGGAACCTCTGAGCTCTGAGTGGTCCTGAGGCACTCTGGAAGCCATGGAAGGCAAATAGAGCTTTACAGAAGATAATCAGATGTGTTAAACAGACTAAAAGGAATTTAAATGACTGTTGGAGTTCTTGATATTTCCCAATATTTCCTGCTACTTGAATGTTTGATTTGTGAATGACATGTGAATGCTAGTGATGCTGGAAATAGATCTCATTACTTGCTGTTAGGCTGCAGACACTGAAAAAGCACAGCTGGGCTAACCTGTATTTTGAAACAGGAGCAATGTATCAAATGTCCTATGGAACAAGTTTAGATGTACTATTAGATGTTTTAAATGCTGTTACAGTTCAAATCTAAGTGTCTTTACAAGACAGATTTGAGGCAAACCTAGTAAAAATGTGTACATCTCTTTATGCAATTTTGCTGAAGGTTCTCAGTCTTTTCCTGAAGCCAGGTGTATACTGCTGCCCAGCAGTTGTTAGTGATGTGTAATGGGAACCAGTCTGGTAGCATTTGGGAAACTGCAAACTTTGTGTCTTTTTCTATGCTATTTATTGGCAAATATGAACTAATTTAGAACACTTCATTGAAAAATCTCCATCTAAAAATCCTGGTTTAAAAAAAGGTTGCATTTCTTGTAAGAGAAAACTAATAGTAATGTTTTTAAATTAGTAAGAAAACTAGCAGTTTATATGTCAGCATACGAGTTGTTTTTTGCTTCTTCCAGCATGGAATAACCCAGGCCAATGAACTCGTTAATCTGACAGAATTCTTTGTGAATCACATTCAACCTGACTTAAAGTCTGCTACTGGTAAGTTACTGTTAATTTTGATGGGGTATTTTTGTGATGTATCATAACAGTGACCATTGTTTGTGAAGTCTCAAGCACTCCTTTATCAGCAGAATCTCTGGGATGGGCTCTTAACACTTGGCACAGAGTAATTAATTTTTGTTTGGCCAGCAGTGAAGGAGCTGTTACAGCAAGGTGGATTGCCACCTTACCACCTGCTCTCTGCAAGATCAGGGCATGTATTCACATGGTTGCTATCAGCTACATGCTTAAACTTGTTGAATCAAAGTAACTTGATTTCTGTATTTGAGACCTTATGGTAAACTTCCATGCTCTACAGAACCCTGAGAAATTAAAATACTGAGGCCCTATTGATGAGGTTGTGGATGTCTAGATTTAAACCATGGGGTTTACAACAATTATCTTACTACAGCTGAAGCATAGTGGGTTGTCTCGAAATGTGTAATTGAAGGCTGCGAAAATTGAAACCAGAAGATGAGATTTCATCTGAGCTGGACTGTGCTTTTAATGGTACTGGGATGTGATTTGTACCTAAAACTGGTATTCTAACAGTGCCCATACGAAAGTGCAGGAACTAAAAAATGTAGAAAAACATTGTCTGTATTATTTTCTACAGGGGAAAATTATTACTTAGTGACAAATGTCACTTGTATATATAGTACATGTTCAGTAATCACATTTGTATGAGAAGTATCAATGAAGTTTGCATATTTTTCTATTTCAGTGAATGAATTCCCTGTGCTAAAAGCAGATGGTATCAAATATATCATGATTTTTAGAAATCAAGTAAGTTTTTCTTTCACTCTTATAGAAAAACATATTGTAGGTTGTTACTTTATACTTGCCAAGCCTAATTTATCACACTTGGCCATATGTCAGCTCAACAGGTGTTTGATAGTCATATACATACTTCATGCTGAATTTTTAGTTTAGAAAGTAAATGATATTGTTATAAATATCCATTTAACATGTAGTCTGTGTGCTGTCCATGTGCTGTGGGAACACTGAATATCTTAGCTGCTTAATTCTGTGACACACTCAGACGTTTCCAAGTCAATGTTAGTCCAAATACCCTTGATTGCTTGTATCATTGCAGTAGTTGTTACAGAGTACAGCAGTTTTGTCCTTTATCTTTTCTGATTCATGAGATGTGGTGAGAAAATATGTTGCATACTATTCTAAATTCTAGATTAACTTTATTAATTTCTTATGAAATATCCATGATGTTGTTTTTTTAAACCTTGATATTTTTAATTACCTATTAAGACCAAAAAAATGGAAGGGGAAATACACATTAGGATTATCTGCACTTACTGCTAATCCAATGTACCATTGGTGTTCAGGGGAAGTATATGAGCTATGACAGAAGTAGGTACCTCCTGGTTGTCAAGATGTGAAGGAGCAACAGGAGGAGCCTCCCAAGACACCTCCCTCTGCCAAGCTCTGCGTGTCACTGATGAGCTTGGCTGTGCTCTACAGTTGAACCATCTGTATTTTTAAACATACTTAGGATTTGTTGTTATACTTTTGTAGGTACCAAAGGAACAACTGCTGGTGTCTATTCCTCTTTTAATCAATCATCTTCAAGCAGAAAGTATTGTAGTCCATACCTACGCAGCCCATGCTCTTGAAAGACTGTTTACCATGAGAGGGACAAACAATGCTACCCTGTAAGTTTTCAAGCAGAAATAAATTCATTGCTAACAGATTTTGTGCATTAAGGATGAGAAATACCTGTAGGGGATCCTTTGTGTCATATATTATGGTATTGTATAAGGCTTGAAGTTTGTGACTCTCTTTCATCATTAAAGAGCTGTGTTTCACTTAACAGCATTACAGCTGCAGAAATGGCACCCTTTGTAGAAGTGCTGTTAACAAACCTTTTCAAAGCTCTGACGCTTCCTGGCTCATCTGAAAATGAATACATTATGAAAGGTAAATGCCTAATGCGTCCTGCAATATAAGAATGACGTGGTTAACTTGAGGTAAAGGCTTACAGTTACAGGTTCCTGACATTTTTATTTGCAAAACCTATTTTATGCAAATGTGTTGAAGAGTCTGCAGTTACTTATCAGGCTGTATCACATCATCTTCAACTAAACTTATGGTACCAAAGAGCAACACTAAACATAATGGTACTAAGTTATTTCTCAGATGGTAGTCTTGTAGTCAGGACAGCTCCCTGGACAGTGTCAGGGGAAGATCTGAGCAGTCTGGTCATGGGGAGGACATATGGTCATGGCTAGTGAAAGGATAGATCTGATCATGGCTAAGGGGATGCTGAGATCTGAGACTTGCCCAGGACAAGTGATGACCTTTGTAAAGATGCTTGATCTCCTGTGTTCATCTCTAGAATGAGAATAAGGAGGCTTTATTTTATGCTGTGTCATGATTATAGATTGAATGTTCTTGCAGCAGGTGCTCTTTGTTCTGTACCTAATTCCTTGGGTTCCTATTTTAACAGTAAAAGGTAAAGGATTTAGGCATATGTTGAGTGGCAGAAGTGTATTTTGTCTTCAGAAGTTAAAATTTTCCATTTATTTGCAGCAATCATGAGGAGTTTTTCTCTGCTACAGGAGTCCATAATTCCATACATCCCTTCTGTCATCACACAGCTCACACAGAAACTGCTGGCTGTCAGTAAGGTAAAGAAACAGAGCAACAGGGTCACCTTCTACCTTTTAGAGCAGTCTTGCTGAGAACTTATGTCCAGTTGGTGGTGTTCTGTTAGAATACTCTAAATAGTGCAATATTTTCTGATGCAACTAATTTGAAACAGCATTCCAGTGAGGTACTGCCTTCCTTTTAGAACGTATTCTCAGATCATTTTTCCTGCTCTCATCTGAAATTTAGAAGCATATGAACTCTTTCTGTAATGCTAGTTTATTGTAGTATAAATGCTTGCTTGTGCAGAGGCCACCAGTACAATAATCTGGTTTTATCACAACTCCTGTATTCTTTGCCCGTGAAACTTCTGAAGCTAATAATAATTGGCATTGAAATGTGGGATCGAATTAAATAAATTACCCTTCTGCTTTTGGTGGGTAAAATTCTCTTAGTTTTTTATTTAGACTTGCCAAATTCTTAACTATTGACAATAGGGAATGCCTTAGAATACCTTCACTGATTGTCCAGAAAACTACTTCTCTGTACAGTTTAAACTCAGCTGCAACTTCTAAGAAGTATTCAATAGAGAATTGACTGGACACTTGAAAGATTGAAAAATAACCTTTTTCTGGTTTTTGTTCTGTGGTATTTTAACTGTTTGGTAGTTTACATAGAACTTCTGAAAAACACTTGCTATGAAAAAAAAAACCCTCTCCTTTATGCCTTAGAGGTCTTTATGTTTGCTTTTATCCATGGAATTAATTTTGTAAGCATATTAATACATAAGTTACAAGTATCCCTAGTCTGAAATGCTACTTTAGTCTTCAGTTGAAATAAAAAATATATTTAGCAAAATAAGTGACCTGTCTGCAAGCTGGGGTTGATTTATCTGTTTATAACCTGTTTTCAGAATCCCAGCAAACCTCACTTTAACCATTATATGTTTGAGTCAATCTGCTTGTCGATAAGAATAACGTGCAAGGCAAACCCAGAGGCAGTGGGGAGCTTTGAGGAGGCTTTGTTCCTGGTGTTCACAGAGATCCTGCAGAATGATGTGCAAGGTAAGGACAGTCAGTGAGTGCCTGTGCTCTCTCCACTGGGCTTGGCTTCTAGGATTTACCTTATGGCAGGATTTTTGTAGCACACCAAATTCAAGGGGAGAAACAACATTTTCACAGTCTGAAAGTGTTTAGATTTTTCCATAGGGTATGTCAACAGCATTCATTTATTTTAACTTATCTACCAATCACTACTCCAAAGCCTCTTAATATTATTCTTAATTCTGTTGCCTTTTTTCGAGTAGTTTGTTTTTTTATGTTCTTAAACAGTAAAGGGTAGAGGAAATAGAAAGTGTATAGATGCAATGCATATTAATTTTTGGAATAATTACATTTGGGAAGGTATGTTTCTTCAGAGTTTTATTAGTTGAAATCTTTGTGATAATATCAAAATTGTGGGTTCAATCCATAGATATGTGGATTCTGGGAATGACAGTGACCATGTTGTCTGACTTGTAAATGTCATCATTTTTCTTCTAGAGTTCATTCCCTATGTGTTTCAAGTGATGTCACTACTTCTAGAAATGCATAAAAATGAAATCCCATCATCCTATATGGCATTGTTTCCCCATCTGCTCCAGCCAGTTCTCTGGGAAAGGACAGGAAACATTCCCCCTCTGGTCAGGCTCCTGCAGGCTTACCTGGAGCGGGGCGCCAGCACCATCGCCAGCGCTGCCGCCGACAAAATCGTGAGTGCCCGGGGCAGAGTCAGGGCGTGGGCCTGGGGACATGGGGCTCTGAGGTTCCAGATCGTGAGGAACTTGGGCAGAGTTTGGTGCTTACATACAAAAACAGACTAATACTCTGAATGTAGATTTTTGGGTGCTTTTCTATTATGTGGATAAGATGAATTCTAGGCTATTAGGCTTTTGTCAACTGAGATGAAAAATTTCTGCTCTTAGTTCTTGCAAGCAGGTAAATTTCCAGTTTTCCTGTCTTGTTTGCCTCATGTTAAACATGTGCATAATGAGAACTTTCAGGTTCTGTTCAGAACAGTCTTGAGAAAAGTGAGTGAGAAGAAGCCAAAATGTATCTTCCTTGGCCAGAACCATAAAAACTGAATCCTGGCTTAGGTTATGAAGGCTTTTGCCTTGGTGTATGCCTTAGATGGTAATGCTCAATTTTCTGGTAGGGTCATGCATGAAGAATTGTTGTCTAGGATTTTATATCTGCTTTTCTTGCAGCCTGGATTGCTAGGTGTGTTCCAGAAGTTGATTGCCTCTAAAGCTAATGATCATCAAGGGTTCTATCTTCTAAACAGTATCATTGAGCATATGCCTCCGTGAGTATGAGCTGAAATTACATTTAAAGCTAAATTCTGTAGACTTTAATTATGAAGTGTATAAACATGCCAAATGCTAATTTTTAACAACTGAAAATATCACATTTTTCAGTCAAATAGATTTGAACAATTCTATATATGTTTTCTGTGAAGACATCAGTAAAATCCTAGTGTGAATTGAATAACTATCCTTTTAAATTTCCAGTGAATCAGTTGACCAGTACAGGAAACAGATCTTCATTCTGCTATTCCAAAGACTTCAAAATTCCAAAACAACAAAATTTATCAAAAGTAAGTTCCTTGCTCTGTGGAAAGCTCTGGTGACAGCAGCAGTTCAGGGGTGCAGAACAAGTGTCCTGTTGCGCCCCGCGGATACGCGCACAGAGGGACAGTGGTGACTCCTAGGACTTGCTCCAAATTATTTGTCATCAAGAGGGGTGTACGGGGCAGTCACCATAGCAGGTGACACTGACTTCATGAAATTGAGGGAATGGAATTAAAATAATGAACTAGACTTGGTTTTTTCTCCTCCTTTCCTAGTGTATGATGTCATTATCGAAATGTCTCCATTTAATCTCCAACAAATAGCAGCAGACTTCCCCTCTGGTGCAGCACAGCAATACTGAGCACACGTCCTGTAGTTACCTGTAGTTGTGTGTTAGGGCTGTGAAGTATTCCATGCTTGTGGCATTTTGGCCTTAGTATGACTAAATTTATTGATAAGGTTTTATGTTGAACTGGCAAAGCTGTGACAGATCATTGCAATACTTATTCTGGCTATTCATGCTGTCACAAGAAGATTGTCGTAGTTATTAAATTATTTTAATGATACTATCACTGCCCAAATTACGCAGTGTCCATTCCTTGACCCTATAAAATCTGGTAAATGCCACCTGATAGGAACAAGAATGATAGAATGAGTTGCTTATAATGGTCTTCCACAAATAAAATGGAAGTGGTACTTTTAATATACTGCACCTGTGCAAAGGGGCTCATACCTCACCTCAGAGTCTGCATCATGTGAAGTTTTCTGCTAAAAGTAGAGGTTTTTGAAGAGTTTGTTTGGTTCTTGATCTGAAAAAAAAAAATTGCAAATGGCTTTTCTAACGCCTTTTTATAACTGCTATAAGGGGAAAAAGGAATAACTCTTGTCTTGTTATACCAGCTTGTTTTTGTGTTGTGGTATGTGAAAAGATCAGTTTTTATGCAAATTTCCAGGCAGCAAATTGATGTACTTCACTTAAACTGAACACATATAAAGACTGCCATTTCTGTCCCCTTGAAAATCTTGGAATGTATTTTGTTGCTGACTCTAAAGCTATTCTTTGGTTTTCATGTTAAGTTTTACTTTGATTTTTTTCTTGTTACAGGTTTCCTTGTCTTCATTAACTTGTATTGTGTAAGATATGGGGCATTAGCTCTGCAAGAAATATTTGACAGCATACAGCCGAAGTTAGTATGTTTTGTTTGTTTGGGTTATATTTGATACTGCTGTGTTATTTTTATCTTTTGAAGTAAGAAAGAGTTGTCTGTTTAGCTAGACTGTCAGACTACATTTATCACTAATTTGACTGGCCAAATGTTTCTCTTAATGTGGTTCATTTATTTGTCTAGAAAATCTTCTTTCTTCTGAATTTCTGACCACAGTTCCTCACTGATAGTTCAAGTTACTAATCTAAGGAGATTATAAAAAGGAAAGATTGATGTTTTTAGTCGTTATCCTTTGTGAAAAGTTTGTATGTGCAAATGTCTACTGCAACAGGGCAGCATCCTAACAAATTATCTGGTTGTTTCTATTCCCTAGTGATTCACATTGTTTCTGATTCTCTTTTGTCACCATAAAGCTGATCAGGCTTTCTAATACTTCTTCTCTCAATGCCACCATAGGATGTTTGGAATGGTGTTGGAGAAAATTATAATTCCGGAAATCCAGAAAGTGTCTGGACAAGTTGAAAAGAAAATCTGTGCTGTTGGCATAACAAAAATATTAACAGAATGTCCTCCCATGATGGACACTGAGTACACCAAACTGTGGTAGGTACCACACTTCTTCAGGTTGTGCTAGTGAGGCTGTTTGAGTTACTGAAAATGGGAGCTCAGACCAAAATACATCCTTGTTGGAAACTCCGTTGTGATCTCCTCAGACCCACAAGGCTGTTTTCGGCCTTTCATCCTGCTTCTGTTTCTCAACAAATGAAACTGTATTTTCAAAGAGGATGACAGAACTGGTTTGAGATGTTTTTGATGGAGATAGCATGGATTTGGCTAGCTGGACCTGCATCGAGGGAAATGCACTGCTTTCCTCCAGCTTGTATTCTTTCTGAAAAGCTAGGCCCAGTTTTGACTTACAGCTCTTCTAGTCAGGAGAGCTGAGCATATTCATAACGTGGCAGAGAAACTGTAATATCTTAGCTTGAGAGTGGAATTCCAGGGAGAGCTACCAGGGAAGTTTGCTTGTCAGCCAGTCCAGCAGTCTAGCATGCCTGGTAGTTTGAATTTGATGACAATCACTGGATCCCAGACTAGGTCCTCAAACTAGAACTTTTAAAGTACTCAGAGGAAAGTTGTGATCTGGAAAATCATTTCTCTTTTCTGTTATGTTTCATGACAGTTTGACTTGATAAATACATACATTGCTCATGCTGTTGATAGGAGTACCCCCATTATGCCTGTAAAACATTCAGACCCACAATTCTCCTGGTCCAGCAAACCTTGGGCATTTGGAATTTCAGTAGCCAAGCAAGTACCTGCAAAGGCTAAATTATAAGGGGTTCCAAATGACTTGAGCATCCCTGTAAAATACCCTGTCCTAACATATTCTGAGCACTCCAGTTTTGCCCTCCCCTCTTTGCCCCAGGATTCCTTTGCTGCAGGCCCTCATTGGCCTCTTTGAGTTGCCTGAGGATGACACGATCCCTGACGAGGAGCACTTCATTGACATAGAAGATACCCCAGGCTATCAGACTGCCTTCTCCCAGCTAGCCTTTGCTGGGAAGAAAGAACACGACCCTGTAGGTCAAATGGTGAACAATCCTAGGATCCATCTGGCACAGTCTCTCCACAAACTGTCTACAGCGTGCCCGGGCAGGGTAGGTGACTTGTGCACTTGCATGCTGATGCTGCATTCTGCAGGGAATGGCTCTCTTTGCTAATGGTTGATAATCAGCAAAATGAAGTAGGTCATAACTCGAGTGCAAGATCGTGCTGTGTTTTATTCTTCATTGGAATATAGCTTTTGTAAGGTCTTTCCTTAGGAGCCTTAGAAAGGCTTTATTTTCACAGCACATAATTTTAAGCAATAAGCTTAAATGTGCCATTTTAAAGAGAAAATTTACACACTTGGTGGTCTATAACTAATACGTGTCTCGAGTTTGGTTGCATGCACTTTTTGAATTCAGGCAGCTCATATAAAATTAGACAAAGTGAGTATACAGTTAACTCTTTTAGCCCATAGCATGTTTGTTTTCCCTGAGATTTTGGTAAGTAAAGATTGCCTGCTACTTTCCCTGTGGGTAGCTGCTGTCTGTGTCTGACTTTGTACTGGGAGTGACAGCAGAAGGCAGCAGGGGCTCGTGTTGCACTCACTGACACCTGTGCTCCACCTGTCCTCAGGTCCTGTCCATGCTGAGCACCAGCCTGAACGCAGAAGCGTTGCAGTATCTCCAGGGATACCTCCAAGCTGCAAGTGTGAGTCTGCTCTGAGCTGCAGACTCCACAGCAAGATCAAAAGCTGGGTTGTTATGCAGAAGGCCGACACTGACTTCTTTATAGCAGAGGTCAGACAGAATGAAAAAGCTGCTTGAAATTGTATTGCAGATTCCATCTTGTAAAAGATAAGTGTGGCTTTAAGCTGAAAGTGAAGGATTTGATGGTTTGTGTACTCACAGATAAAGGTGGCTAACTTCCATTCCCAGTTCAATTTCAAAGGGAATAGTCATAGCGGTTTGTTACGGGATTGATTTGAAATCTGCATCTGCAGT
Source organism: Vidua macroura (assembly GCF_024509145.1). Classification (NCBI taxonomy): domain Eukaryota; kingdom Metazoa; phylum Chordata; class Aves; order Passeriformes; family Viduidae; genus Vidua; species Vidua macroura. Next base: position 14,972,786 of record NC_071587.1, on the reverse strand, counting down.
GTTTGGATAATATTTGGAAATGTGTGGAGAGCCCTGGCTGTAGAAACTCACTTCAGTCACTAAAATTCCTTTTCATTTTAATGTTGTCCTTTGTATTTCTTTTGTCTTTCCTTAAACTTTATCTGAATTGTGAATAAATAAGAAGTACTTGTTTAAAATGCCTGTCACTGTGCACTTACTGTTTCAGAAGAATATAGCTGTTTTAAAAAAGATGTTTTACACTTAGGATAGAATATGAAATAGTGGGACTGTGAGGGTTTTTCTTTACATAATAGTTTAGGTGCACTGTAGGATCATACAGAGCAAATCTACACCTCTGGGAGAAGAGCAGAGCTGTTGTCACTCTGGCTGCTCAGCAGCAGGCCCAGGTGCTCTGGAACAGGTCCTGGCAGTACCATGCACGGATGGCAGGTGCTCTTCCCTGGGAGCAGGGATCAGGCTCCAGGTGGGGTTTTCCTGCTCTGTAAAAACGGAAGCGGTGATCTCGGAGTTAGGGTTAAGTCAGGTGTTCTCCGTGTCTCATAAATGCACTGGTGAGGTTTGGGTGCATGGCGTGGGCTCCTGGGTGGCTGCTGGAGTGAACAGCTGAATGCCCCAGTCTGTGTTTGGGGTTCCAGCAGGTGAATGCCCAGTTCAGCAGGTGAATGCCCAGTCTGTGTGTGTGTTTGGGGCTCTGACAGGTGAATGCCCCAGTCTGTGTTTGGGGTTCCAGCAGGTGAATGCCCAGTCTGTGTGTGTGTGCTGGGGGTTCAGCAGGTGAATGCCCAGTCTGTGTGTGTGTTTGGGGTTCCAGCAGGTGAATGCCCGCTGTGTCCTGGGGGCTCCGGGCCGGGCTGCAGCGGCAGAGCTCGGGCCCGGCGTGCCCCGGGTGCTGCGGGTGCCGCCAGGGCTGGAGGCGTTGCTGGGCCTGTCTGCACGGGCTCTGTGCCTGCCGCCATCACTGCTGGGGCTTTGTAGGCTTGGGAGCGCTTTTCCTTCCAGCCGTGTTTTCAAATGTGAGATTTCTGTTAACTGCTCATCCGCGCTCGCTCCTGCTTCGCTGCTGCGCTGGCCACGCTGGGTGACCGCCCCGGCAAGGGCTGCGCCCGCTCGTCCCACGCTTCTGTCCCGGCACGCAGAGCCGCGAGCAGAGCAGCTCGGCGGGCACCGGGCCGGAACGGCCGGGCCGGGCGGGGCCGGAAGCGACGGCGGACGCAGCTGCACCGTCCGGCCCCGGCCCCGCGCGGGACACGTCGGGAGCTGTAGTTTCCCGCTCTGCGGCTCGCGCGGAGCACGCTGGGACTCGTAGTCGCCGCGGAGGAGGCGGTGCTCCCGGCAGGGCTGCGCGCCCATTGGCCAGAGGCGCGGCGAGGGGCGGTGTCTCCGGGGGCTGGCTCGCTGCCGATTGGCTGCGCGGAGGCCCCGCCCCCGGCGCGGTGCCGTCAGTTCCGGCGGGCCGCGCCGCCCCGCTCATTCTCTTTGGTGTTTGCCCTGTGCCGCCCCGCCGGTCCCGCCCGGCCCATGGACTGAGCGACCCCCGCCCGCCCCGGCCCGGAGCCGAGCCCAGCGCAGGTGAGGGGGCGCGGGCGGCCCGGGCCCGGCGGGGCCGCGGGCGGGGGGCGGCGGGGCCTGGCGGGCCCGCGCCGGGCCGGAGCCGGGCCCGGGGCCGTGGGGAGGGGGCGGCCCGGACCCCGCTGCCCGTCCGGGGCTCGCCCTGTGCCCGTTCCGGGCCCGGGGCTCATCCCGCGCCCGGCCGGGCCGTGCCCGCTCCTGCGGTGGCGGGGCCGGGAGACCCGCCCCGGCGGGGAGCGGGGACCGGACCGCCGCGGGCCCGGCACCGGCGCCGCGGCCCCGACCCGCGGGGGAAGCGCCGGGGCCGGCGGCGCTCCGGGCGTCCCGAAGCGGCGGCGGCATAGCCGGTGCCGGGGCGGGGGGTGCCCGCTGCCCGCCGGCCCCGGCGCGGCTCTGCGGGGGCTCCCGGGGCAGCGGAGCCGGCTCGGCTGCCGAGCGCCCAGAGCCCGGCGTCCTCCCGGGCCGCGGACGGCGGCACCAAAGCCCCGAGCCGAGCCGGCCGGGCCGCGGGGCCAGCAGCGGGGACAGCAGCGGGGCCAGCAGCGGGGCCAGCAGCGGGGCCGCGCCAGCCCCCCCGGCACGGCTGAACGGCAGCCCCGGCTTCCCCTGGATCCCGCCGCGGCCGGCGCTGCCCCGGGATCCCTTCTCCCTGTTTCCCGAGCAGAACGCTGTTATTCCCGAGGCGAAAAGCAACAGGTTCCGTTCTGGGCTTTCCCCTGCCTCCTCTGGCCCGCAGACGGGGCAGCTTCGGGCTGGCCCTGGAGCGCCAGAACCATCGAATGATGCCTCACCTGCTGGGTGCTTTTGTCGTTACTTTCCCGGCAGGTTTAGGGCAAACCTGGGAGGAACGTCCTTTGGGATCCAGTGGAGGCTAGGTGTATAAATATATATATATATATATATATACACACACATATATCAATGAACTAAAATATCTGAATGAAGTCTGTGCTCTGCTTTTGGAATGGTACATTTATAAAATCTTGTTTCTTCTAACTAGAACGTGCAAGTGCACTGCACAGTTCCCTTGCTCAAACTGGAGGCAATGCTTTGGGTTTGTTTTTTTAAAACGAGTGGACATGAGAATTTGAGTTCTGATTATGCAGCTATGGCTGCAGTATAATAAAATTATTTCTGGTTTGTCTGTTGATTATTTCATACATGCAACAAATGTGTGTTCTGACTTTTACAGAGATTCACTCAAGGTCTGTCACATCTTGATGAGACTGTAAAAAGCCCAGGGGCTGATTTTTTTTACTCTATTTTCTATTTTCTGAAGTCGTATTACAAACTTATTTCCAAACTGTTCTAAAAAGATGCATGCAAGAAACAATGTCTATTTTAGCAGCCACTCTGTTCAGAGTTTTTCATAACATCACCATTTTTGCACTATCAGTACAATTCAGTCAAAGTGTGTTTTGTGGCAAAATTATTCATAGGCTGAAATAAATTTGAAGTGATATGACTGTACAAAGTCAGAGCAAAACTGGAAATGACTTTGTGCCTTTCAGATCTTCCTGGAGAACAGCAGCTTTATTTTGGAGACCAAGGAACATTCCAAAAGCCCTTTTCCTGGCTCCTTTGGCCAGGATCCGTGCCAGGGCTGGTTGTTTCACTAGAGGTGCTGGAGATGCCCCAGGACATGCAGGAGATCTGTGCATGTTGGCTCTCAGCAGTGTCTGTGGGTTCTGTCACCTGTGCTTCTGCAGGGAAAAAGCCAAAATCCATCAATGTTTTGTCACAGCACTGATTGAGCTAGAAGTAAACAGTTAGGTGTTTATTCATTATATTACTTCCTGGTTTATCAATTTGCTTTGTTTGGAACTGTCTGGTTTATGTGTATGTTTGGTAGTTCCCTCTTTTCATTCAGCTTTTACTTTCACATTTTAGCTTTTCTTCTCGTATTAATAATCCATATCTTGGCTCCCAGACTACTTTGCATAACATTTAGTGTTTGTGCCCTTACCAGAAAGAGCAGCATCTTTTTCTACAGTGTTACTTTTGGGAAGGACCCTGTCTTGCAAAAATGTTGCAGAAGTTTTATCTAAGAAGAAAACATTGTTCAACCAGTATTTTACATTTTATCCAGATAGCCTTAATTCTGTAAAATTTAGTCATTGTTTATCAATTTATAGTGAGATTTTCCAATTGTAAATAGATGCTGTGAAACACTGTTGCAGCAGCTTGAGAATTTTATGCTGTATGTTACAAAGATATTCCTAATGTGTTTGGTTTTTTTTTAGGTAATAGCATCTCAACAAATCTCCTAGAGTTTGTGGCTATTTATGTATTGTGCCTCAAAAATGTGTCGATGGTTGTGTGTGGCATTTGTCCTGCCTCTCAGGCTGCCAGGCTCTGGTGGAGCAGAGTGGGGAGCGAGTGCAGCCCGGGTGGGAATGGGGGGCACGGGGAGGTGTCAGGACCTGTGGCATTCCCAGTCTGCAGCTGCTGAGGAGCAGGACACCCTTCTGTGTGCTGGTCCTGGCGGGGAGTGGAACCTTACAAATACACGAACTGCTGGTTCTCAGGCCCCAGCCAGCCCTCTCCTCTTCAGAATACACAACTTCAGATCCTTTAGCAGTTTTCCCATAGGTTATATTTCTCTGAAGGGAGTGTTTTGGGCTTTTCCTCCTTTGCTCCTGCCTGGAGCTGGTTCCCCAGGCAGGTGCAGGGCTCCAGCTGAGGGCTCAGTGTCTGAGTGCAGAGCAGGACTAGTGCAGACCTTGCTCAGGCTGGTTCTTATTGCTGCATCTCAGGACTGGGGGGGCTTTTTCTGAAGCAGCCTGGTAGCATCAGCTTGTGCTAGGAAGTGGTGTTGGTTGTAACTCTTCTCCACTCTGCTGGTGCCCATCAGTGGTGTCTGTGCCATGGTGACCAGCAGGCAGTGCCTGCCACAGCCCCTTGGGCTTGTTCTGCTGAGGTGGAGGGGTTCATTCTTGGCAGGGCTACCTGGAATGGCCGGGGGAGGAATTTCTGTTGTCTTTATGCAACTTGGTCTTGACCCTGCCTGCAAATATGATGCATTTCCTTGTTTTTGAGATGCTTAGTTTAGCCTCCAGAAAACCCTGTAGAAGAGAAGTTGAGCTGACTGTAATCCTCTTGTGTTCCCTCTTCACTCTCCTGTTGGTAAACACCAAGTGTGATGCCAGCCTGGTTCGGGCTCTGCGTCCTGCTTGGTTCCAGCAGGAGAGCTGCTCACGGTCCTAGGAGCCAGCCTAAGAGTTTGAAATGCCTGTCTGAAGTAAATTCAAGAGCTCTGTCCTCTTCTAACCCTGATCAAGATTGGGCTCTCCCCCATTTTGTGGCTGGGAATGATGTTGCTGGCATCTGCACTCAGTTGGCTTAGGCATGGAAAAGAAGGATTAAACACTTTGTGCTATATTTGTAAGCAGAATAAAATAGGTTTTGATTTCCATTTAGAGCAGTCCATGCAGTGGCAGGTTTCATATGCAGCACTGAAATAATTTTATTCTAAAATGGTTTTAGACTATTTGTGAGTGAAATCACTAGATTGGAAATGTAGCCAAAAGGTAGAATTTCTGTGATTTTCTGCGATTAATAACTACCATGGTTTCTCAGTTTGTGGCTTGCTTTTGGTTTGGCTTTGTGAATGAAGTCTGAGTCTAATTTTGGGAGCGGATCTCTAGGGCTCTTAGGAAGTAGAGCTTCACTACAGAAGAACTGGAAGCCTCACTACAGAAGGAAAATTGGCAAGTGACTCTTGTAATTCTGCAAAGAGCACTATTGTGAGATTCCACTGCTTGGGTGAGAAACATCACTTGGGGTCGGGGAAAGAGCAAGGAAGATTCTTGCAGCAGGTTGGAAATTCTGCTTGGAAAAGCAGCTGTGTTGAGCAGTTTGTCAGTGGTCATGGAAGGGTCACACAAGTCCTCGTGATCAAATAGATGAGGCAAATTCAGTGTAGGGTGAGAGATTCTCTACAGAAGATTATTTTATGCCTGTAGGAAGCAAAATGCTAACTCTCTGTTTTTTCTTTTAGGCATTCTCCATCATAAATATCCTATTTAGAACTAAATACAAATCTTCACTCTCTGGATCTCCTGAAGGTACTGGAAACTTACTTAAAACATTAAAGTTTCTTACCTTTCTATTTGCATAGTATTAAAAAAAATGACAAGTTGTGGTAAAACATGCTTATTCATAGGAAGTGTTTGATTTTTGTTTGGTCCTCGGTCTTCTACATGCAACTCCTGTGTGAATTATAATACAAAAAGACCGCAAGAAAACTTTAATCTAAAAATGTTACATTCTTTTATATATGAAGATCTTAATTTATTTTTGGTTGTGTGGACTGGCCGTGCTCACATCTTCGTTCATTTCTTTAGTTACCTTAGTGACACATGAACTTTGCATTTTAATGTGTTCAAAATTTCTGGGAATGTTCCAGGCATTGAATGCACCAAAATAAAAATCTAAAAGCAAGTGATGAGCAGTCCTCTGTCATCTGGAAATCCATGAAGTTTAGTATTGCTGTTTGATGGCAGCCACCCCCGGGCGGGGATCACCTGCTAGTGCAACCCTGTTGTGGTAACACTGCCAATACTCTGGGATGAGCTAGCGAAAAGTAACTGCAGAAGGGTGGGAAAGGAGCAGTTCTGTAATTGGTGCTGGCTCCGCTTCTGTGAGTGAAACGTTTGTTCTTTCACCTCTCTCGGGTATCTGGGTGGGCTTCAGTTCTAGCAACACCTTGAGTACTGAGTAGGGATCAGTTACTTGCACCAGTAGGTGTCTTGAAAAGTTTGAAGTATCTAACCCCTGATTATGTGGAAAAATGCCCTGAAATTCTAGCATCTTTGTTCCTCTGTCTGCTGAAACAGCCTTTATGACTTGTAGCTTCAACTTTTTCAATTATCATGCTTTTTTTTGGATAGTTAGAACTTTATAAGCCTGTTGTAGGGTAAAGATCATATTCCACCGCTGTGCTCTGCAGCTCACACGTGGTCCCCTAAAACCAGGCAATGGCAAGCATGTGAAAGGTAGGGCCTTGCTTTAAAAGCACACGACTTGTAGAAGTTTTCTGACAATATCAAGCTTCCTTTCCAGCATGATCTCAAACATCCTGATGTTTCTGACATCAAAGTAACAACTTTTGGTGTTGTTCTCTGAAAGCGGGTGGCTGAAACTGTAACTTCAGTTCCTTAGAGAGACATCATGCTTCAGCAGGAAAGGAACGTTTGCTTTTCTTGCTGCAAGATTTCATTGCATTTCTTCATCTGCAAGACTTTGGTCTAGTCTTTGCCAGGCAATTATTATTGTTGTGTTATATCTGAAAATTTTCGGTGATTCTAGTGATTCTCTTGGGAAAGAAACTTGGTGATTGTAAAGTTATTACCCTGGAGTCTTATTCTAAATACTTTTCTTCTTTGTCTTACAATTTCTTAGATGTCCTTTAGACAGATTCTCTAATACCACTCTCACAGTTACAATGCACCCCGTGTTTAACTGTTGCAAATTTAGTAGTCAAATATAGGATTTGTTTAGACTATAATCTGCATATGTGTCTCCTGGACTAATGAGACCTGAACTGTTTTTGCTCTCTAGTAAAAACAAAAGTTATCCACGTGGTAGTATGATAAGTCTGTCATGTTTGTGATGTTTTTTTCAGAAGTAAAAATACTCCAGATGGTAGATTTGGTGGTGTATCTGTTGTTTCCCAGTAGTTTCTTACCTCTTATTTAATAGCTAATTAAATCTTTCTGTCCATGAATGTATTAATCTAGGTTCTCCTCTTAGGCTTGTTTTGTCAGTAACTTGCTAAAAACTTCCCTCTGACTCATTGCTGCTCCTCTCACATTTGGAAATCCATTCACAGGTTCAGAATTTGAAGCTCACAGAGCACTAGTGGAGTTGTGTTGCTACTAATAGCCCCCTGGTGGTAGTTGGAGCAGTGATTTCTCCTTTTCACCTATGAGTTAGGAAAGAATAAACCTTTGTTTGCTGCCCTAATCAGATCTCTGTGTGTGTGTGCATGTGTGAGTGCCTTGGTGTGTCAAATGGATTTACTAGGCTGTAAATTGTATTTTTAATAAATAAATTGGTATGTGGCTTGTAAGTGGATATGGACAGCTGACCTGTTTGTGTCTATTTAGGTTCTACTGGCTGAACATGAAGGTAATTTTACATCCATGTGTAGGAGAAATCTAACAGTAATTTGTCAGCAGAGGGAAGATGTGTCACAGCACAGGGGCTGGGGCGCGTGCTGCACTCCCAGCAGGTTTTAAATGGCCACAGGTGTCCATGAGCACGTCCTACACTTGTTCATGGAGCTGCAGAGCTCTAAATTGATGCTTGAACTGTGACTGAGACATGCCCTGACTTAAATCGAAGTAACCTTCAGAATACATGTAGCTGATACAGTTTATGAACTCTTACACCTTTGCTTTTCCCAGCATTTCCTGCTGGACTCCAGCTTTTTCTCCTCGTGGCTTGGCATTCTTGATGATCCTAGGGGAAAACTCTAGGATAATAATAAAGGATGTATTCTCTAAAGAGTTTTTTTGTGAAGGCTGCATTTATTTCTTGCCTTCCAAGGGAAAAAGTTTAACTTCAAATGGTAGAATGCATGAAATGTAATTTGTCTGTGGAAGTTGCTCTTTGTTCAGTGTCTAACCAGTGGCTCTGGGTGTAAGTAACAGGACTTGCTTCCTAAGTGGATTCAGTCTTGGGGAAAAGAGATGGACAGCAATGAACAAGCATAAATAAAGCTTCTGTACTACTCTTCTGTGAATGAAAGAAGTGTGAAGCACGATGGGGCCTACGGGTGGAACTGTGCTGTGCAAACTGGATGTGTGAGTGACTAACTGGACAAAAAGGGAACAATGAATTCTTGGTTGAACACTGTTTCCCTTTTCGCTGATGGAGGAATTATTTCAGTAGGTTGTTAGAGAATGCTAACTATTTAGTATAATCTATTTTTCATCTTTACATTTTAGGTCAGCAATTTGGCTTCCAAAATTGGAGTTTGTCTGCGTTCAAAGCTGTTTGCCTACAGTAATCTGCTCTGGTTGGAAGTGAACATGTCTCAAGTTCAGATTCAGAATCCTTCTGCTGCCCTTGCAGGGAGCCAAATACTGAATAAAAACCCAAGTCTTTCTCAGCCTTTGAGTATTCCTTCTACTACCAGTTCTTTGCCCTCTGAAAATGCAGGCAGACCTATCCAGAACTCTGCTTTGCCCTCTGCTTCAGTTACATCCACCAATGCAGCTGCAGGTAAGATAGAGGCTCAGTAACTGTATATATTTTTAATGCTTATAGTTTGGCATGATACATTCCTTATGTCTTGCACCTACATTAAAAGTATTATTTATCCAACTGCAGTAGCTCCCTATGGAATGAAATCTGTTGGAGACAGGTAGAAGCATACTTTTACATAAAGCTCCAGCAATTAATTGGTACATTTGTAATAGTAAAGAATATTTTTAATTGTATTACATTAAATTTTTGAAACATTACTATCAATCTTTTCTACCTGCAGCTTGTTTTAAATATGAAAAAGTGTTGTTTGAAATAGTTTGTTTAGTTCTGTTATCTTTAGTTCTTTTATGACCAGTTTAATGATAAATATATTATGCTATCAAAATGCAACAGAACAAATAAAGGGTAATAAAAAATAGCTAATAGGGGAAAATAGGAGACGGGAAATGAAATTAACTGAGTTTTTGAAATTATTCAAAGCACGTGATAATGAGGAATGGCTGGAAGATTTGGTCCTTGACACGTATTAGATATGATGTGAGCTGTTTGCAGGAGTCATCTAACTTCATACTTCTGGCTTGCATTAGAACCTTGAATTCAATTATGGTGCTTTTTAGGCATAAGCATTGCTTGGAAAACCCAAAGTTAAATAGTTGTTACTCGTTTGGCCAGTGAGCAAAGCTGTCTATTCCAACATTGCAGACAACTAGATGCTAAGCCACTGAGATTCTTTTTTTAATTAAAATTTGTAGTAGAGTTCACAGTTATAAGTTCATTTATCTGATCTTATGTAATCTTTCAGCTCCTTCAAACATGGCAAACCCCAAAGAGAAAACCCCCATGTGTCTTGTGAATGAATTAGCCCGTTTCAACAAGATTCAGCCCGAGTATAAGCTTCTGAGTGAGCAAGGTCCAGCTCATTCTAAGGTAAATGTTCATACCAGTTTCTTACTGCTGCTGCTCATGCTCCTTCACCTTCAGGAGTGGGAAGGCAATGTGTGTGATTTTGGTGCAAGACAGTCCAGAGTAATGGAGAGGAAAGGGAAGCCCTCCACAGCATCAGTGATAGGGAAGTGTGAAGCTGGTACCTGGGAAGTAAAAAGTTGAGTTCCAAAAAATGTCACATGAGCTTTAAGGTGTGAAGGAGGTGACATTTACAAAAAGTATTGGAATAACATTCAGAACATCTCTTCAATTGTGTTTCATTGACCTGTGGGCATGTAGAAGCTTTTATGGTACATTGTGAACTTAACTTTTTTCAAACTGCTGAAAAATATCTTTAATAAACCTTTTAGAGGATTAAAGCAAGAGTGGAGTTATGTGTCACAAAGAAGGGTGAGTTTCCAGTCTGCTGTTCAGTGGCACGGGCACAGCAGCTCTCCTGGGGCTGTCACCTCTCCCCACACTGCTCTGAGTTTTTAGCCTGTCAGATCTCATGCAGGATACTTGCCAGCTACAATTGTTGTGAAATTCTCAGTTCAGTAATCAGGAAAATCCTGTTGATGTCCAAAGTGATGGAAATCTGGAGATGACATGGGAGTTAAGGAGAGTTGGATTACCATATTCTCAACTTGTGCATCACTGAAAGACTCATTGTTTTGTGTAAGACGGTCTGATAAACTACATAAACTCTGAAGAAGCTTTTTACAAAATACCTGTTTGTGGTTTTGAGGTGTTTACAGTGCAGCTGACTCTTGGGGACCAGCACTGGGAAGCTGAAGGAACTAGTATTAAAAAAGCGCAACATGCAGCAGCTGCCAAAGCTTTGGAAGGGACAAAATTCCCTAAACCTACGGCTCGTCCATCTCGTAGTGAAGGCAAGAATCCAGGTATATGCCACAGCAACTGATTTAAAGTAATCATACATACAGAATACACCTTTCTGCTTTTGGTATGTATTGAAGTTGTGTAAGGATGAATAAAAACTGTGATTCTGCCTGTTTAACAGTGGCAGTTGTCAGCTAGCAAGTACTTACTTTGTCTGTCCATCTCTTCCATAGGTCATTTTCTTTTGGCAATTACCTTACATCAGACCTCTTGTACTGGATTACAGCTGATTTCTGAGCCAGTGAGACCTGTGGTAGAAAAAATGACACTTGCTGAGTGTTCTATAGACTAGGAGTCTGTTCTTCATGCCCACAATACCAGCACTGAGAGTAATGTTTTAGCCCTCAGCAGCAATTTACCTGCCGTTTGACAAGGCCAGTTGCAATTTGAAAGTGAAGAGTCATAGAAACCCTTCTAGGTCATTGAGGACAGAGAAACGTTTGATCATTCTCAGTAAGCAAGAAACACAGAAGGGATGTAGCATGTCTGCTAACTTCAAAGTATATTTGGAGAAATTTCTTTACTGCAGAAAATTCTTCTTCTGCACTTTGTTATATACACTGTAAACGTAGGTAAATTAGCAGCTTCAGAAATTAAAAGCAAAATGATAAAACCCTCCAAAACAAATCCAATAAGAGCTCCCAGCAAATTCACTCTTTTGTAACAGGATTTGTCACAACTGTACTAGGCCGCTTTAATGTACATCATATAGACTTATTCTCTTTTTGTTCATTAGCAGTTCTGTTTGGAATTCAGTCATTTAAGATGCTGCACGTGGCAAAAGCTCATTTTTCCCTGCTGCAAGCCAGCAGTAAGAGTTTGAATTGTCTCAGTTCCTTGTGACAGCTGGACAACCCTTTCTGTTCCTTTTCTGTAGACAGTGTAACCCCCACAGTGGAGCTGAATGCCCTTTGCATGAAGCTGGGGAAGAAGCCCATGTACAAACCCATCGACCCTTACACGGGGATGAGATCCACCTACAGCTACACCATGCGGGGTGGCACCTACCCCCCACGGTAGGTGTTGGCTCGGGGTGCAGGCTCCCCCTCAGCACCCCCTGCCAGGCTGCTGCCTCTGAAACCGCCCGTGCCCCCTTCCAGGGCACTCAGCTTGTGAGGCAGCAGCTTTGGAGAAGTCTGCCCACCAGTGTCTGTAACTTGTCTTATTTCCAGTGCTTTATTTCTTTGGGGTGGGGCAAGGCAGCTGGACTGAATGTTGAAGTGTTTTTGAGAGTGTTCAGGTATAGCCAGCTTCATTAAGCAAATAGCTAAATATATAGCTAAATATTAGCTAAATATTTCTTGCATTTCCTTTCTGTGTAAAAGCAAAAGTGAAGAAAACAGGTTGATGCTGCTTCTTCTGAAACTATTTAAATTAAAGCTGCAGTTTAAAGAGTTTTATGTAGGCATAGGAACTTAAAATTCAAAATTTCCTGGCTTGCCAAGTCCGTAAAAGTGCAATAATGTTGTCTTGGCGTAGCACTTGGTCAGAAATGTGTTCCTGTTGTGAAGCAAGGAATGTCAATATTTGTTTCAAAGGTAGCTCACTAAATTCTTTTAGGCTCCAAATCAGAATTTGGCTTTTTAAAACTAGTGCTTCAATGCTGGTGTGGTTACTCATATCCAAGAGATTGACCCACATCTGACTTAGGTGTCTGTTTACTTTGGAGGCAAAATCATTTATTTATTCACCTCTCTCTCTGCAGGTACTTTTACCCATTTCCTGTTGGGCCTTTACTTTATCAAGTGGAGCTTTCAATTGGAGGGCAGCAGTTTCATGGGAAGGGAAGAACAAGACAAGCTGCTAAGCATGATGCAGCTGCTAAAGCTCTGAAAGTTCTGCAGAATGAGCCCTTGCCTGAGAAACCAGAGGTGGGAATTCATCTTAGTGTTGTAAGCCTAAATTGCTAGAATAAACTGGGATATTATTGTAGATTTTTTTCCTTGTTGAGAGTTGAGGAGACAGTTGGGAAATCTAATTCTGTGTAGTATTGGTGACTTACCTGTGTCGATAGAAACACTTTGATTTAAAAGCATAAATTTCTATGGAACCAGAATTTCCCAGATGAAATTATGTTAATTTTTTTACTGTCATATTTTTCCACAGCAATGCTGTAGACCTCTGTCAGATATGAGCACTGGAAGCATAGATAGGAATTAATATCAGGTACAGATCATACACAAACTTCTGAAGAAGTGCATAAATGGGCAACATATAACTCAGGCATGGATTTACTTCCTAGGACAAATTCCTACATGATTTTGGAAAGAACCATGGAAGTTCTAGAAGAGCAGAAAATGCATAGAGATAGTAGAGTCATACACACATTTTGATAAGAATATAAGAAGTCAGTTTTTATCCCTTCATATATTTACGGCTGCCCAGCACTTTCCATTCCAATACCGTTATTGTGTTTTTCGTGCTTTTTTGTTGGGTGGCTTTAGGCAGAAGGTCTCACTGTGAGCACAGGAGTTGCTTTGCTGCTGGGCTGGCTGGGAGCCTGCACCTCTTCGTGTGTGTTGGCTGCTTTGGGCAAAGACAGAAGTGTAACTTGCAGTCTGGGCAGTGTGAGAGCTTGCTGGATATGGAGTCTGGCTGTGTGCTGAGAAAGAAGGAAAATGAAGAATTGGACACAAGGTAACAAGGGATCTCAGAATGAGAAAAAAAATCGCTGGGGACTACCAGGAATGGCAGAGCAAGAGGCTTGAGGAAACGTGAAGCCAAGGGACACTGAGTTAAGACTTGGTGTGTGTGGGAGTGAGCATTGTCCAGGCGACTGGGCAAAAACACTGGCTCTGACAGTTCAGGGCAGAGGCTTGGGAGGCACTGACAGAGGTGCTGCATGTAAGGGAAAGCTCTCCTGGAGGAATGCAGGCTGAAAGGTGGAGGCTCCTAGGGATTGCAGATGCTGTTGGGAAAAGAGCATGATGCTGGGAACAGGAGCTGGGACTTGGGCTGAGCCCTGCACTGAAATCTGGACTGGTGACTGGCAGAGTGTGGGCAAGGGCCAGCTGGTCTTCATGCAGGAGAGACCAAAGCAGAGGAAGATGTTCCCCTTCAGTGCTGGGAACCCCAAATTCTGGAATATTGTTCTGTGCAGAACAACAGGGGTGCAGAACATCCCCTTTTTGTGCCCACCCTCATAACAGATGAGCTGCTCTCGTGGGCCCTTTTTCCCCTCAGGGAGCACAGACCCAGGGAGAGCAGCTCTGCACAGCTCATATGTTGAATTATTCTCTGTTCACTCTCATAGGAATGCTTCAGTACAGGTCACTTTGTGAAAACATATGGAATTGTGGAGTTGGGTAATGTGAGGTCTTCAGAACAAACTGCAGTTGTTGTAGGATGTCTCATTCTGTTGAGAGGTGTAAATCCAGAAGTAGAGGAAGTAAATGAGGCAAGAGACTGCAAGAAGGGAGAATTATTTTATTAATAAAACAGGACCTGAATGGTGTCTTGACCTTGAGAAAACTGCATTTGTAATTTTATTTTTCAGTTTTAATTTGACTTGTCTGTAGAAGGGACAGTAGGAAATACAACTTAGGGAAAGGAGAGTGGGCCTTGGAAGAGGGTGTGCTGGTTTATAGCAAGTGCTTGGACAATCAAGTTTTCATTTAAAGTTTGGTACTTAAATTCATTGATATTTGTGGCTTTCAACTGTTGTCGTTTTAGGAACGTCTGAGGGAATTGTTTCTGTAGCAGCATTTCACCATAGCCAAGATGAAGGTAGAATAAGGAAGGTTGTGGTGCTGAGTGAACCCTGTTCATTTCTGCATCCAGTGAGGCAAGGGCCTGAAAGGATGCAGGAGTGCAAGGTCATGAGAAATGCTGTTAAAAATGCCTGTATGCAGCAGAGGCAAATGAAGATTTCAGAAGCAGACATAATCCTGATACCTCCTAACAGTCATTTGATGTTGCCAGTAATTAATTTTCCTTTTAAATGTAGTTATTTTGGTGTACCCCATTTGAGTGTATGCTTGTGTAAACAGAATGTTCTGATGTTTGAACTCACATGTTTTAAAGGGGAGTAATTTTGTACCTTTTTTTATTATTTGGGGGGATTTTTACAATTTTTTGTTTTCATGGACTTTTACTCTTGTATTTTTAAATTAGAAAATATTTGGTGCATAATAACAGTTGGGTGCAATGATCTTAAACATCTATTCCAACCTAAATGATTCTGTGAGTCTAAGAGGAAATCATTGAGTAAAATGGTTAAACTTTAAAGGAAAGAATGACCATTTCTCACACTTTTTCAGGCTGCAAATCTAGGAGCAAGTGGCAGGAAAAAACATGTAATAATATTGGCTCTTGGCTGGACCAAGCCCTGCCTGAAGAACTGAGCTGAATGTTAGAGCATTCAGAGGGGGCTGTGGTGGGAGAGCCCGCAGGGACCTTCAGCGTGGCTGGGGCTGGATGTGCTGCTGAAGGAGCAGCATCAGCTGCTCTTCATACCCTTAATGGGGAAGGACAGGCTCAGACCATGGCTGTGGTCAGTCAGGGCAGCACCTCCTCGGTGTCCAGCATTTGCTCACAAGCAGTCTTGAGGAAGGGAAGGGAACTGGAAGGTGTTCCTGGGAGAGGGCAAGTCCCTCTAATGGAGTACAGGACTTGTGGAATTTGCTTGAACAATGTGATAAGAATTAAGAATGGTAAATGCTTTGGGGTCTCATTCAGATTGAGAGGAACGTATTTCTTGGAGAGTTTAGTCAATGCAAACATGCAAAATACCTCAAAAGCAAACTTTAGGCATCATCTGCCTTGAAGTGTGCAGGGGAAGGGGGAGAGTGTGTGTGTGTGTGAGAGATTATTTTTGATTTATAAAGTAAGCTGATCCAGAACTCAAGTAGAGTCAAAATAATCAGTAAAATAGTTGTAGTCTGTTAAGGGTTATTTTGCTAGTAATTCACTCTTTTTAGATAAAGGTATTGAGGAAAAGAACCTTCATTTTGCACTGTGCACACAGACTTGGAATGTATTAAGAATGTACACTGCAATAGAGCAGATAATTCCATTCTATTTATTTGTATTCTCTTGAGAGGATATGAAGTGGGAAAATTTAATCCAATAAAAAGAAGTCATAGTCATCTTCACAAAGAAAAACGTTGGAATTTGAAACACTAGAATCTATCTGAAATTACAAGGAGGGGAAAAGTGCTTATAATTGAAGTTGTTGTGGCAGTGTTGGTGAGTGAGGGCAGGGACAGACCCTTCCTGGCAGTGCTGGAATTGCCGTGTTCCTCCTGGGAATATGCTGCTGTTCCTGTGGAGCTGGGCACTGGGCTTTGGCAGAGGATGGTGGTGCTGGGCTGGGCTGGCTCTGGAGCACAGCAGGGCTCTGGGACAGCCCTGCTCACACCTGCACTGCCCTGCCATGGCACCACAGGGCCAGGCTGGGCCCCGACTCCAGCCCGGTGCACGGGGCAGCCCGTGAGAACCGTGCCAAGTCTGGGACAGTGGGAGGAGTGAAAACTTGAGATTAATTTTGTCAACTGTTTTGTCTAAAATGAGAAAAGCCTGTCTTAACTGGTGGGATAAAAAAATCCTTTGTGTTTTAAACTAACCTGTTAGTAGCAGACACGGGGGATGCTCAGCACCATCCAACAAGTTTTAATCTACGACAGCTCTCTAGCTCAGCTCCCCTGCTGCTCTCCAATAAGATACTGAAATCATTTTTATTACCTGGTTGCATAACCAGTATTGTGGCATGATATAATCAGTGATATTGTTGCTGTTCATCTTTATGATAATCTTTCCAATATCACTGCTGGACACCTAAAATTTCTCTGTTGCTGTTGACATGCCTTAGCTCATGTTGGTGCCAGCATCAGTGAAGACACTTTTGGAATGCCAGTCAAAGTTTTACCTGGAGATACGTAGACGTGCCTGTAGGAAAGCTTCGCTGGCACTGTTGTCCCAGCAGGTTTGAGTTCTCAGAGATGGTCAGCGCTGGATTTAAAGCAAGTTCCTGATAGGATGTTCTTGACATGAGAAAGCAAAGCTGCAGATGAGGCACTTAGAAGGGAGTATGTGAAAATACATGACTATGCCAAGGGCTCGTCAGCCATCCCTCATTCACATTGGTCCCACTCTCAGAATCTTTATTTTTCCTGCCCTTTCTCTTACCTGATCCTGTCTTAGTGCTTTTGGTGCAATTGTCCAATCAGTATATGAAAATTGTATTTCATAAAGGTACTTCCATTTGGAAATCAGTGCACTTAGCACTTCAATTTCATTTTCTATAAACACATTTTTAAACCTATTGGCCCTTATTCCATTTGTTCTTTCTTGTAATGAGCACATGAAAATATGAAGGTTTGAAAGCTTTTACACATACACTTTAATGAGCTTCTTAAGATTCAGTTCTGTAGTATGTGGGCTGCTTTTCTCCACATTCATGTAACATGACAGTAAAGGTTAGAGTATTTAAAATTTGGAGAGTTCAGTAATGTGGTTGAATGGATAAAATTCAATTTAATAGGATCTTTATTTTAAATAGAGTATGCTTCTTTTAGGTTAACGGAAAAGAACCAGATGATGAAAATCTCAATAAATCTGAAATAAGCCAAGTTTTTGAGATTGCACTTAAAAGGAACTTGCCTGTGAATTTTGAGGTATGTTTACTTTACAAGCTCTAGATTTGTTTTTATTAGACTATTAAGGGTACACATTAAGTTGAGTCTCTCCTAGATAACCAAACAACTGACTTTTAACATGTCTTGTTAGTTGTGAATACACTTTAACCTTTGACAGTCACCCTGATTGTCTTGGAGTTTATATGGTAAAGGGAAGAAAAAAGAAAGATCCAGCTGTTCACAAATTCATGCCCTAAAATGATCACATGGAGTGAACAGCTACACTGTAGTTGTCTGTGCAATCTTTTTTTCCAAGCTTTTTGAGAAAAGCGTATTACAGTGAAAAGCCAAAACACAACCCTGCATTAATGATTAGGACATGGAAGTGCAGAGTCGAGGCAAAAGAGTAGAGCTCACTCTGAAAGACACATATGGAAGTATTTGCTTAATTAAGCACTGATCTGGACTACCCATGAGTGCAGAATCTCACAAGTAGGTTTCTTTTCTTGCCATGAGGTGACCTCATGTGCATCTGACTTTCCTTTCCCTTTGGCCTGGCTGCTTGCTGCCTCTTTGCCCCTCTTGATCATCTCAATTATCTCAATTCAGGAGCTTCCACAGGAGTGTTTGTGTTTCACTAAAATATTAATTTATCATGCTGCTTTTCTGAGCTAGCAAAGTAACATTTAAGCCAACCATCTGAATTATTATAGTAAGAAAATGCAATTGTGTGTAACAAAATTGCTTCTGAAACTGTTCTATGAAATTTTACATGAAACTTTCAATTATTGCAGATTAGCCTGAGCATCACTGGTAAAAATACACTGTCACACAAAGCTAATTGTGGGTGGAAGCTCTTAAAATTAATTCTTTTTGACTATATGGATATTTTGGAGTATGATGTGTTATGAATGGAGTTAAAAGCCTAAATCTGTAGTGGGCAGCTATCTCTTAGATGTCTTCAGAATTCTTCAGAACTTCAGAGTTCAGAAATCAGAATTTCTGGACTAAAATGCTAGATCCAAAAGAGGTGCTTTCTCTGTAATGTTTTATTGCTCTACCATGATATATTTAATGAGGTGCTATTAACTGTGGGGAAGTACACATTGGTGAAATAGAACAGTCCTATTTTTATACTGAAACAGTAAATCAGTAAATTAAATAAGTTGGGTTAATGACTTGTATAAACACTGTTTACTGCTTGCTGCATCTGGTCTTTTAAAAATATATGCTTAGTTGGGTGGGAATATGTTATTAGAGTGAGTATGTTTTACTTTTTGGATTGTATGAGAATCTAAAAATCTCTTTATCCTTTGTTCTTGAGAGAAGTTTGCTATAAACAATGTGCCCTGCCATTTTTAATAAGTGTTTATCACGCTTTCACTCAGTTTTTCCCTCTGAAACAGGTGACTAAGGAAAGTGGTCCTCCCCATATGAAGAGTTTTGTAACCAAGGTATCAGTTGGAGAATTCATGGGTGAAGGTGAAGGAAAGAGCAAGAAGATCTCAAAGAAAAATGCTGCAATAGCAGTCCTAGAAGAACTGAAAAAATTGCCACCCCTTCCTACAGTTGAGAAAATGAAGCCACGAATCAAAAAGAAAACAAAATCAATAGTGAAGGTAAGGGGGAAAAGGTTGGAAATTTGACTGTGCAAATAATCATCAGAGAGGCTTTTCTGAATCAGTTATAAACACTCCTCAGCTGCTCAGCCTTTACCACCTCTCTGGTGCAACAAATGAGCTGGTAGTTGGCTCCCACTCTAATGGGGTTCTAACACCACTTTTATAGCAGTTATCAGTAAATTCAGGATGAAAGAGAAACCTTATAAAGGAAAGAGCAGCATATAAAAATCAAGCTCTGACTTTCAAGCCTCAGACTCCACAGCTTTGGGTTTTACTTGTACAAATTCTCCTGCAAGCTTGTGCCTCCTAATATAGCAGGATTAGAATTTGTAAAGCTATTAGCAGGGTAGGTTACACATGGTCAAGTCTGACAGCGGAGCCAAATAAATTCAGTATTTCTCTTTGGCTGTGACAGTGTTTATTAAGCAACTTTTATTTCAGCATTTTTGAAATCTAGAGATGGCATGCTGCATTCTGTCTATTAAACCAAATATTCATAAAGTTTGGCTTATTTCCTAAACACTCTTCTACATAGCTGCAAACAAGTCCAGAATACGGTCAAGGAATGAATCCTATTAGCAGACTTGCCCAGATACAGCAGGCCAAGAAGGAGAAGGAGCCCGAGTACATGCTCATCACAGAACGTGGGCTGCCCAGGCGCAGGGAGTTCGTCATGCAGGTGGGTGTGATGGCACAGGCCTGCAGGTGTGGCTGTGACCCTGGCACAGGCTGCAGGTGTGGCTGTGACCCTGGCACAAGGCTGCAGGTGTGGCTGTGACTGTGGCACAGGCCTGCAGGTGTGGCTGTGACCCTGGCACAAGGCTGCAGGTGTGGCTGTGACTGTGGCACAGGCCTGCAGGTGTGGCTGTGACCCTGGCACAAGGCTGCAGGTGTGGCTGTGACTGTGGCACAGGCCTGCAGGTGTGGCTGTGACCGTGGCACAGGCTGCAGGTGTGGCTGTGACTGTGGCACAAGGCTGCAGGTGTGGCTGTGACCCTGGCACAGGTCTGCAGGTGTGGCTGTGACCGTGGCACAAGGCTGGAGGTGTGGCTGTGGCACAAGGCTGGAGGTGTGGCTGTGTCTGTGGCACAGGCTGCAGGTGTGGCTGTGACTGTGGCACAGGCCTGCAGGTGTGGCTGTGACCCTGGCACAAGGCTGCAGGTGTGGCTGTGACCATAGCACAAGGCTGGAGGTGTGGCTGTGACCGTGGCACAGGGCTGCAGGTGTGGCTGTGACCATAGCACAAGGCTGCAGGTGTGGCTGTGACCCTGGCACAGGGCTGCAGGTGTGGCTGTGACCATAGCACAAGGCTGCAGGTGTGGCTGTGACCCTGGCACAGGCCTGCAGGTGTGGCTGTGACCCTGGCACAGGCCTGCAGGTGTGGCTGTGACCCTGGCACAAGGCTGCAGGTGTGGCTGTGACTGTGGCACAGGCCTGCAGGTGTGGCTGTGACCCTGGCACAGGCCTGCAGGTGTGGCTGTGACCATAGCACAAGGCTGGAGGTGTGGCTGTGACCCTGGCACAGGGCTGCAGGTGTGGCTGTGACCATAGCACAAGGCTGCAGGTGTGGCTGTGACCCTGGCACAAGGCTGCAGGTGTGGCTGTGACTGTGGCACAGGGCTGCAGGTGTGGCTGTGACCATAGCACAAGGCTGCAGGTGTGGCTGTGACCGTGGCACAGGCCTGCAGGTATGGCTGTGACTGTGGCACAGGCCTGCAGGTGTGGCTGTGACTGTGGCACAGGCTGCAGGTGTGGCTGTGACCGTGGCACAGGCTGCAGGTGTGGCTGTGACTGTGGCACAGGCCTGCAGGTGTGGCTGTGACCCTGGCACAAGGCTGCAGGTGTGGCTGTGACTGTGGCACAGGCCTGCAGGTGTGGCTGTGACCCTGGCACAAGGCTGCAGGTGTGGCTGTGACCATGGCACAAGGCTGGAGGTGTGGCTGTGACCCTGGCACAAGGCTGCAGGTGTGGCTGTGACCCTGGCACAAGGCTGCAGGTGTGGCTGTGACCATGGCACAAGGCTGCAGGTGTGGCTGTGACCCTGGCACAGGCCTGCAGGTGTGGCTGTGACCGTGGCACAAGGCTGCAGGTGTGGCTGTGACTGTGGCACAGGCCTGCAGGTGTGGCTGGCACCTCATTTTTTTTTCTTATGGCAGTCAGGTTGTCATGATCATATACAGACTTTAACAGATTTCCATGACATGATTTAACAAAATATCTAATGGGCTACATTCACAGAAAATAAAGTTTCAAGAAAATTGATCTGAGTAATTTTTTTTTTTTTTTTTTAATGCACAGGGCACCAGTAACTGTTGTAACTGCCTAATGTTTTAATTAACAGGAGTATTAATACTCTGCTAATAGGTACTAAGCTGCTTATATTTCATAATGTAGGATTTATTAACACTAACTTGGGTTCCCAAGGTGAGATGATAAAATACAATTCTTTGTGTGACTTCTGTTTGGGTTTTTTGTGCTTGAAGGCCAATGATTATTGGTAATAAATGACAACTTGCTCAGAACAATGATCACTTGAACTGTTTTGTGACTTATGGCATGCTGGAGACACAGATCACTAATAAGGGAATCCCCATACTACTGCTTAAGAATTGAATTTTCTTCCTCTTCTGTCCAGGTGAAAGTTGGTGTACACACAGCTGAAGGAATGGGCACGAACAAAAAGGTTGCTAAACGCAATGCAGCAGAAAATATGTTGGAAATATTAGGTTTCAAAGTCCCTCAACCTCAGCCTCCAAAACCAGCATTAAAGACAGAAGAGAAGGTGAGTCTTGAGGAAGCAGCAGCTGGTTAATGCTGCAGCAAAGGCTGAGCTGAACAGAAGCAGCTTTGCAAGGCAGTAACAGGGTAGGAAGCTCATTCCCTCTGCCCTAGCCAGGAAACAATTCTATTGAGGGGACTGCTCTCTGAAAAAACATTAAATATCCAGTGTTTTGGATACATTAAGCATTTGGGTTTTCAGGTAAATCAATCTCATCAGAAGGATAATTAATGTCTTTGTGCTTTATGAAATGTCTCAGAACCTTTGATAATCAGTATGTTGGTCTTAGAAACTTGCAGACCTGTAGGCTACAGTACTCTGCTAGCAATGGTTTTACACAGCCTTGTCACAGTTGCAGTGAAAAGTTTGTTACAGGTCTCTCTGGTGGGTCCCTTAGGGAAGGAGCCTTCTGTGTTCTGCTGGTGATTCAGCAGATACTGCCAGGGAGTTCAAACAGCAAATCCAGGGTTGGTTTTCTCCTTTTCATGCATGTGCTCATTGGTGTCTGCTGTGTTGCCCTCAGCAGTATCAGTGATTAATGGCAGTTAAACTGGCTTTATTCTAGTATCTAGTTCTGGGTAGCTGTGTTCCTAATGCCACTGCTCTGGCACGTGGTAGTTTTAGGCCTTCAGTGAATAAGAATCACGGAACTTCTCTTTTTTTGATAGCAATGTAGTTATTGATGTTTTTGAATAATAACTTTTTCAGGAAAATTTTGGCTGGTCAGATCACCTGCATCTTGAAAACTTTAAAATTTAGGGGAAGAAAAAGTTTTGAAGGGATATTGTGTGTTTGAGTTATTTTCCTTTTATTTTTAAGACCCCAGTGAAGAAACCAGGTGATGGAAGAAAAGTAACCTTCTTTGAGCCGGGCTCTGAAGAGACTTCAGCTAGTGAGTAACCTGGTGCAAGCAGCAGGGCCCTGTTGGGGTGTCAGGTCTGTTCCCAGTCCCTCCAGCAGTGCCATCTAGCACTCTGGGATGAGCAGAGCTGTGCAGCTGCTGCCTTGCAAACCAAATGGAGCCTTTGGAAAGGTTTGGTTCAAACCCCAAAGAGCTGATTGCTCCTGAGGCCCCTGTTCCTGGCATGAAGATGTGAAGGGGTGTCAGTACTAACTGGTCAGCCTCAGGTAGAGTTGGAGAGGGAAGGAATGGCCTTGTCCAGAGCCACCTCAGTCTGTGCCTGGTCTCTGATGACTGAGAGCAGGAGCTGTGCCTGCCCTTGTTTCAGGCAGTGAATAGTTGTAGTAGTCACACCCAAGGTGGCAGGCTGGAACCAAAACACTTCAATCCTGGCCACCCTGTACACAGACATTGCTTTCTGGAATGTCATCTGGTGGGAGGAATCATTATGGAAGGTTTGTCTATCACCACAGATTGCTGTTCTGAAGAGCATGGTTCAGGTACTTTATGTGTTTAAATATAACTTTGCTATTTAAATTACAGTAAGTTGGAATTGACTTGGACTTTAGCACTGTTTTACTGCATCCATAAGATCTTAGGTAAACTTCCTGACTTCCTATACAGATTCTGCTATCTCTGTTTTCTTCCATTTACAAATTTTGACTTTCATCCTTAGACTTGAAACAACTCAGCCCTGCAGAACTTCATTACTCTGTTCTGCCATAAAAATGTCTCCTTGGTTTATTTTGGTGACACTATCTTCCCCACCTTTCTTGAGCACACCTGTGCAAGTTTCATCCATAGCTCTGTGTGAGTTCCCCTTAAAAAGCTGTTCTTATCCCTCTTTAACTTATACCATAATGTCAGCAAATTGCTGTCAATTGACTGTGGCTGGACATTTGCTGTAAATAGTCTTGCCTCTTTGTGTTAACCTTTCCTACCTGCTTGTTCTCACAATATAAAGTTTAAACTTTGTGGACTGTCACTTTATTTACATCATTTAATGGTGGCTCTGGCCATTCTGTGGTTTCATTATTTGCTCCTATAGTGTAAATGATGGAATAAAAAATTCTGAAAGCAAAAGATATATCTAGGATATGGTTGCAGCTGAGGTGTCTGTGAGCTTGACTGACCTGGAGAAGCTCCTCCTGGAGGTAAAGGTGCTCCCTTTGGCAGAAGCTGCTGTTGCACTGAGTCAGTGATTCATAAGAAAACTGTCTCGATGGTGCTGAAGCTCTGACCCTCCAAAGGCTGATTGAGCTTAACAAGTTTGTTAGTATTTCAAAAGTAATTTGAAATTAATTATTTTTTCCGAAGTGACTTTTGGTGCCTGCAGGAGGGCTCTCAAACAGCAGCTCTTCAGTGTGCACCTCTCTCCTCCCAGGTAATAAAGAAGATGAGTTTAGGATGCCTTATCTCAGCCATCAGCAGCTTCCTGCTGGAATTCTTCCCATGGTCCCTGAGGTTGCACAGGCTGTAGGAGCCAATCAAGGACACCACACCAAAGAGTTCAGTCGGGCAGCTCCCAACCCCGCCAAGGCCACGGTGACGGCGATGATCGCCAGGGAGCTGCTCTACGGGGGCACCTCTCCAACTGCCGAGACCATCTTGAAGAGCAGCAACTCCTCAGGCCACTTCCCCCACGGGCCCCTGACCAGGCCCTCCGAGCAGCTGGACTATCTCTCCAACGTTCAAGGAATCCAGGTAAACGTTCAGCTTCACAGGACTGCTTCCAAAGCAGGTCTAACCTTTTGTTTGCTCAAAAGCTTTTTAGTTCTGCTGGTGAGAGATGAGTTCTGAGCCTGCTGAAATTCACATAACGGTTTTGCTTTATCTATGACGTGTACCAAATTTTGCATCTTTTTAAATATAATTTTCAAATGTGCATTTCTGTACCATTCTCGGCCCCAGTTCAGTGCTACTCTGAGGTCTTGGAAGAACAAAATTAAAGAAGCATTTTCTGAAAATTGTCCCAATGTAGGAAGACATTGTGGACTTGAACTTGACTGATGTGAAGTCAGGTTTCTTCACTAATCTGTCATACATTAACATTTGCTGTAAGCTCTGCATTTTCTTACATTTGCTTCCTTTAATGAGAATTGCATTAAGTTCCTATATTCATATGACAGATGAGCTCAAAAAGCATAATATAGAAATTTGAAATGCAGATAGCAGTGATCAGAATAAAGGTTCCAGTAACAATCATTATTAAGTAGCCACTTGCATTCAGGAGCCTTGCCAAGCTCTTATGAGTACTAAAAAACATTGTAAGTGAGGTTTAACTTAAAATAGAGGGGTTCTACTGGCTGAGAGAATGATGAGAAGAAAGGCTTAGCTTCATATATGGGCAAATAATCTGTAGCAGTTGTGATATACTTCTGGTACTTGGTTAACTGAAAAGAAATAAATCCTTCTCTTCTCTTCAGGTTGAATATAAAGACTTTCCAAAAAATAACAAGAATGAGTTTGTATCTCTTATAAACTGTTCCTCTCAGCCACCGCTGATCAGTCATGGGATTGGAAAGGATGTGGAGTCTTGCCACGACATGGTATGAACATTGCTGAAAAGCTGCTCTTGGGCCTTCCCTGAGGGGACATCAAGGTTTTATATCACTGCTGGGAACAATCAGATGTTCTACAGTTCCCTGGCTAATTTTTGTCTAATATTTCACAGATTGCAGAAATAATGATTAATAATATCAGAATCTAATCTAAATAATGCTAAATATGCTAAATATATGATCACAGTACCTAACAGCATCTCAGCTTATTTCCTTGTTATATCAGAATGGGCTGATGTTTCACTGGGAACTGTGATACTTGGGCTCAGGTTCCCAGACTTGCAGCAGAAGTGGAATCCCCTGTGGAAGAAATGCAGTTCAGCATTGGATAGTAAGAGACACTCTAAATCTGTTCAGCTCCCTTTATAAAAAAGATTATTTATTACCAGTGGCTGAAATATTTCTTTGTGAAAGAATGAGCCTGCTATAGTGAAACCTGCAGGGGACTTTGGCTCTAAAAGACTTTTGGTGGAGCTGACAGGATGTTCCAAGTCTGCTCCCATTCAGGGAATTGTTCTTGTTCTTTTGGTCTCCAGAGGTGATCTGAGTGCAGCAGCCTGAAGGACTCGTTTGCAATATTTGAATACCCTTAGGAAAACCTGATTTTGCTGATTTTTATACTAAAATCTGTTGCAGTACTTTCCTAGTGGACACAATTTGATGCAGATTTCTTTGTACTTTGTCACTTTCTTTGGACATTTTCATGCCAAACTCTACATTCTGCTGTGCAGAGATCCTGTCAGACTGAGCACAGGGGTCAGGGCAGGGGGGAGAAGGGGAAGGAGCAGCTGGTTTGGAGCTTGAACACTGTGACTGGGGTCACTGTGAGCCCCCTCCTCAGTTCAGGGTTCAGCTAAGGGTCACTAAGGCACGTGCCAGAGTCAGGGATATGCTGGAAAGCTGCTCCTGAAATTGGTCTGAATGAAGTGGAAAAAAAATGTCAGTTCTCAAGGGAGGTGACTGACCTTGGCCTGAGCCATGTCACACTGACCCTGGTAAACAGTCACATGGGCCCCCCTGTTTTGTATTTTTGATTCTTGTGTAACTTGTTTTCTTTTCTGGAAAAGGACCCTGGTTCTGTGTATTTCTCTGTCCTTTGTCTTAAGCTCTGCAGTTTGAGCTGTTTAGTGTCTCTTTTCTTGCTGTTTCTAGTCCTGGTGTGTTAGTTTTCCCCCAGTGCTGAAACAAGTGCAGTGGGAATCCCCAGTCACAGCGCCATCCAATTGTTTAATGAAGCAAGATGAAATTCTACACTGTTACATTTTCCACCATAACTATGGAACTTAAAAAAATTCTTTAAAAATATTGCCAAAATAAGAACATTTGTTTGGGTTGAGTGCTTTCACTAGATTACTGAACTGTCCAGAGGCTGAATTGCTGAGTGCTCTCTCTTCTCTTTAGGCTGCACTGAATATTTTAAAGTTGCTGTCTGAGTTGGACCAACAAACCACAGAGATGCCAAGGACAGGAAATGGACCAATGTCTGTGTGAGTGGTTCCCACCGACTCTCCTTGTGCTGATGCACACTAACCCCGTGAGAGTTTTTAGACAAAGAACATGTGAGATAATGAGCTCTCAAATTAACAATGGTGGGATTAACAAAGTGCTAATTGATTAAAAATTGGGGCAGTTATATGGTAACAAATTGTTAAATGCACATCAAATTATTTGTATCCAATTTAAAGCATTGTATTTGTGGAAATAATGTTTTGTCTCCTAAGTAACAGGTGTTTTCTGATTTTAGATGTGTGAAACAAGAAATGGAAAGTGACCCTCTCCTCAAACCGGCGAGCGCAAACCCTTTGGGACAAACACTGGACAGCACTGCCTGAAACAGGCTCTTGACTGAACCCAAACCTGAAAGCACCAGAGAAAATCAAATGCTTCCTCTTAATGTAACCTAACTGTTGGAGTGCTACAGTCTCTACAACCTACTGTAGTGTCTAAATCATAACTGTTGCTTTTTCTTCAAGCAGTGATACATTTTTAGTTTCATTATGTTGTTTTGATTGAAATGACACTATACATTTTTCATTTAAAAGTTTCTTAATTGTATCTAGAACCATAGCACAGTTTAGAAACTTTGTCTTCTGAGACTGACATGTTACCTGTGAACTAACTTGGGAAGATCATATCCATGTATGTGGTTATTTTGGTTTTATTGGAATCGCAGCGTTTCACTGGAAACAGGCTGTGTCCCACCATTTTAAAAAGCCCCATATTTTCGCAAACCAACCCTAACTATCCAATGGTCGAATGAATTTAAACACTTTAGGAATTTTAAACTTGGTTTGATCATTTTTGGTTAATTTCTAGTTTTCTTGAGTGTGGGGTAGGGGAACTCGAATGCAATGTGACTTTCAGTGATCTCTGAGCTGTGTTTTAGGGACTGTGTGTTGGTGGCTCACAGCTCACTACAGTACAGGATATGATCTCAATGTAGTGCATATAAAACTGCAGATTGATTTTCCTTGAGTGCTTTATACTGTTTAATTACATCTCCATGTAGGGCTGAAAAAAATTACCTATGTTTATATATAACTGTGTTGCTTTTGATGTTGTGTTCTTGCGCACGGTCGGTGCGCGCTGAGGTTTGCATTGGTCCAGGTACAGCACGATAGCCGCGCGAGTTCAGTACTGCTTCCGTTCATTGTTTACGCTGGAATTTTTTCTCCCCATGGAATGTAAGTAAAACGTAGTGTTTGTCACCAATAAATGGTAATACTAAATTTTTTTGGTTAGTTTATTCCTGTACACCACCACAGGGGCTGCTTTTTTATAGATTTGTAATGCTTGTGCTCTAGTCTGGGCAGTGTGTTGAGCTGTGGAGTAACTTCCAGTGGTTCTTGAGTGCATAGAGAATGTTCCATGTTCTGTGCTGTGCAGGGTGTGCAGACCTGGCAGGGCAAAGGAATGCAAAGTAACGTGGGTACAGTTTGTTATTTGTGCCACAGTGTTAGTGCAGCTGTGTTAATGGGAACTCAAACTGGACTTTAAAGTGAAACTTAAAAGTTCGCTCAAATGAGGAACCTGGCACAGCCAGTGGATGGACTTCCTCGAAGTAGAGACTTTAACTGTTTCCTTGTTTGCTTGTAAGCTGAGCCACAGCCTTGCGGTGCCTCAGCGATGCTGGGGCAGTGCTGCAGAGCAGAGCTTGGTGCTGCAGAGCAGAGCTTGGTGCTGCAGAGCAGAGCTTGGTGCTGCAGCAGCACTGGCCCCAGCACCGGCCCCGCAGGCTGACACGTGTCGGTGTCTCGTCCAGTGTGAGCTACGGTCAGTGTTTACTTACCTGTGACCTGCAGGAGCACTTCTACACCTGTGTGCAGCGCCCACGGGAACTTCTGCCACAGAGGGCAGTTCCTGCAGGTGCTGTCTCAGAGCTAAATGTCTTGGCCATTTTATTTGCATCATCCAAAGCAATCGGGCCACAGGAACTGCAGACCAGATTGCATTGAATCACGTTGGGTGTGATCATTATAAGCTAAAAACCCCCAAACATTGTAAAAGTTTTTTTGATTTTAATTTTTTTTTTACATTTGTAGAACTAAAATGCTGTACATTTAAAAATTAAAAGAAACTTGCTAGGCTGAGGCTTTGTATTGCAAATTTTTCCAACTCAGAAACTCCTTACTAAACCACTCCTATTGGAAAGCAGGGAGCCACTGACAGCAGTGGGCCCAGGTTCTCGCTACCTTCATCTTCTGCACCTGACTTTTCTCCTGGGATGGGACTAGAGCCTGCTCTTGGGACTCTTCTGCAGCTGTCACTTGTGGCTAATGCTGTGTTTTATAGGAACCTGGATTAAGGCACTTTGGCACAGGGAGCTGTTCAGTGCTGTTAAACACCCTGATCCCCTCTTGGGCCTGTGTAAGAGAAGTGTCTCCTCTCCCAGACCTTGCTGCAATCACAGCCTCCTGGTGGGACACTCCGTGGCACCGTGTGGCTTCCGGGTAAGCTGCCATGAGCTCTGGATAAAAGTGGGGCTTTGCCCGAGTACTACAGTCCCTTGCTTTTCCTGTTGTCTCCTCTGTGCCTGATACAGCGAAGGCAGAAGACACAGCTGAAACTGTTCTTGTTTCTCCTCAGAACTGCCCCCCTTATTGCCCCAGCCTTTTAACCCTGCAGCCATTCTGCACACAGAGCTGCCAGGGCAGAGCAGGGAGGGCTGGGCTCACCATCTTCCACTCCTGGTTTCAGTGCCTGACGGCCTGACTCCCCAAGGAAGAAATACGACTTTGTGATCCATCAGCCTTGGTTTCAGGATTAAGATCTGAAAGAATTTGTGCCAAATTTTTTGGGAATGTTGACCTGCAAGATAGCTAAAATGCACCTTTTAACTCTTGTAAAAGGCTCTGTAGGAGAGCCAAATGGGAATGGGAAGCAGCCTGGAGCCATAGCAGTAATCCATTCTGTGAATTTTGTGTTTGGGATTTTTCCTATTCTAAAAGAACAGTGTATGTGATTTGGCAGAAGCTCATGAAGCTTTTTTTCCCAGCCCCCATCAATGTGCTGATTGTTTTATTTTGACTATCACAGGGAAGCTGCTCACCCAACAGTTCAGGAGATCTTTTCATGGCTTTCTTGATACCTTTTTTTTTTAAATAAAGTCTATCTTCTGGAAAATCAAAATCTGAATTAGAAGAATATTGTAGGCATCTGGTGCTGATTTTCTGGTTTAGGTTATTTTGTTGGGAAAGCAGAGGTTGTATGCCAACCAAAGTTTGGATTTCTTCCTAGTCAGTTTTGATTTCAAAAGAACCCTGACATAAGAATGTAGCAGTTAAGAGGATGGCACATGAAACATTAATCTAACAAGGCCTTGTTTAGCAATTCAAGAACGTTTCATTTTTTCCCATCCTCCTTGCCCAGAGAAAAGAATGGTTCTGTGCTGGCACTCGTGAGCTGGCACGTGGGAGATGCTGACAGAATCCCTGTGAGGGATGGGAGAGAATACAAATACATTCTTCGGGGCTGTGGTACTTAAAAAAGAAACAAACGTGTCTTTTAGCATTTACCGTAAGCCTGAGCACGCCTGTGAGGCTGGGCAGGGCAGAGTGTCCCCTGGTGCCCCAGGATGGGCTGTGGGGCACCAGAGCTCCTGCTGAACTGCACTGGAATGAGAACAGGGACTGGAGACTTCTGCTGCCTCTTGAGGAACTTCCTGAGTTCAACGAGCCTGACTGAGCTGAAGAACCCATTTAGCTAGAGATATTTTCCACCTGGTTTTGCCAAGGGGAATAAAACCCAGACATAAAATTGAATAAATTTAGTACTAAGTTCTGCTGCAGCTGTTGACTATCTGAGATGTCCCCGCTTTCCCTTCCTTGCCAAGCTAGGCAACACAAATCACGTGTACAGTTCCTTTTGTGTTGTGCATGTGATGGGTTTGCAGTGTAACAAGATTAGTTTTCCCTGAAATCCTCTTAAAATGTCCTTCCTTTGGATTGTCTTTTCATCTTTTGGTGTTCTGGTACTTGGATTAACAGCACTGAGATTTATTCCACGAGTCCTGTTTGATAAGCTGCTTTCAAAAATTATTTGCCTACAAACACACTTAATTTGGAAAAAGCATTTTAACAGAAGCTGAATTAAGCAGTGTGTATTTTACAAATACACACAAAATAAAAAAACCCAAAGCATGGAGCCATGACAGGATTCTGAGCCAGTCTGGACCAGAGCTTCTTCCTGCAGGACACAGCTCTTCCTCTCCTATCTTTACTCCCAGCTGCTGTAAAGGCTTCGTTCCTCTCCCTGCCGTGCCCCTGCGTGACTCCATTTCAACCCCATCTCGTCAGGCGGTGTTCCAGAGACAGAAGCTCCTGCCGGCCCCGGGAGGGCCAGCTCGGGCTCTGGACTCGCTGCAGGCGAGCGGGGCAGGGACCGCCCGCCCGGGCTGCACCAGAGCCGCGGGACTGCCTCCACACCCCCTTTCCAAGGAGCATTTTAACTACAAAAATCACCACTCACGGCAGGGCTTGGGTTACAAACCGCGTTGTTTTCATGCAAGACACATCCTTTGCTTTCTCCTTTTCTTTCTATTCCATTCCTCACGTTACTCAGTGGCAAACTATTTAACGGAACATAATTTACCTGCCTAAAGCACCTAAAAGCCAAGTACCTGCGATGTGTACCCCAGACAGCAGAACCAGGGCTGAGCGGGCTGCTCGGGCGGCTGCGGCTCTGGGCTGCCGGGGGAGCACGGCCGTGATGGATGTCGGCGCTGCAGGGGCTCGGGCCTTTGCACAAGGCACTGAATATCTCTTAACTGTTGTTTCGTATTTTATTTTGTAAAAGAAAATTAAGTGTCCAAAGCCACACTTGCCGATCCCGGTAAAGGATACCAAAGGTACCGACAGCCCGGGTTCCGCTGCTCGCCTGCCCCCGGCCGCCTTCAGCCGCCCACAGCGCAGCGGGCCCCGGCCATGCGGCACAGCGCCCGCGCCGCGCGGCTCCGCGAAATGGCGGCTCCGGGCCGGCGACAGCGGCCGGCGGGCGGGCGGACAGACGGCCCGGCCCGGCCCCTGCCGTGGGCCCGGCCCCTGCCGTGGGCCCGGCCCCTCCCGTGGGCCCGGCCCCTGCCGTGGGCCCGGCCCCTGCCGTGGGCCCGGCCCCTGCCGTGGGCCCGGCCCCTGCCGTGGGCCCGGCCCCTCCCGTGGGCCCGGCCCCTGCCGTGGGCCCGGCCCCTGCCGTGGGCCCGGCCCCTGCCGTGGGCCCGGCCCCTCCCGTGGGCCCGGCCCCTGCCGTGGGCCCGGCCCCTCCCGTGGGCCCGGCCCCTCCCGTGGGCCCGGCCCCTGCCGTGGGCCCGGCCCCTGCCGTGGGCCCGGCCCCTGCCGTGGGCCCGGCCCCTCCCGTGGGCCCGGCCCCGCTCCTGACGGAGCAGGAGCGGCTCCGCAGAGCCCCGCGGCTCCGCCCGACACGGCGGCGATGGCGGGGCGGGCCCGGGGCGGGGCCCGCGGAGCCCATAAAAGCCCTGGCGCGGAGCTCCGCGGCCTCTTGCTCCGGATCGGCCGAGGTGGGTGCGCTGCTGGTGGGGCTGGGAGCGTCCGGGCTTCCCCTCTGCCCCCTCCTGGGGGTGGGCCGGGCCTCTGCGGGCGGCCAGGGCCGTCTCTGTGCCCGCCCGTCCGCTGCGGCATCCGCCGCGCCGTGTGAGCGCCTCGCTGCCGCTCGGCCCGGGGCCGGGCCGCTGGGGCGGCTCGCACGGAGCTCCCCGGGCGTTCGCTGGTACCGGTGATGACTCTTTCCCCGTCAGAGCGACAGTGTTGACTTTCGCTGTCCAAGCCAGGTCGTGTCTGAGCACCAGCGGAGCGGCCGCGGGCCGGTGCTGACCGTCCGCTGCTCCCGGTACTCACCGTGCTTTGTTTCCCCGCAGGGCGGCGGAGCCCGAGGCGCCTGCCGGAGCCCGAGGCGCCTGCCGGAGCCCCGTGCCTGGAGCCAGGCCGGCGATGGGGGCACTTCCCCGGCGTGCGCCGGCAGGCCCGAGCCTCTGCCGGGGCCAGGCGGTAAGTATGCAAAATAACTGTTGAGTACCGAATAGAAACCGCACGTGTTTATATTTGCTCTCTCGAAGGAGGTACTGAACTATCTGGTCGCGCATTGCCAGGGCGGTGTCCCTCGTGCAGGAGCCCCGCGGGCCGGGGCTGCGTGCGGGGCCCGGGGCTGCGTGCGGGGCCCGGGGCTGCGTGCGGGGCCCGGGGCTGTGTGCGGGGCCCGGGGCTGCGTGCGGGGCCCTGGGCTGTGTGCGGGACCCTGGGCTGCGTGCGGGGCCCGGGGCTGCGTGCGGGGCCCTGGGCTGCGTGCGGGGCCCTGGGCTGCGTGCGGGGCCCGGGGCTGTGTGCGGGGCCCGGGGCTGTGTGCGGGGCCGGGGCTGCGTGCGGGGCCCTGGGCTGCGTGCGGGGCCCGGGGCTGTGTGCGGGGCCCGGGGCTGCGTGCGGGGCCCTGGGCTGTGTGCGGGGCCTGGCCGCACGGTCCGGTGCTCGTGGCCACGTGGGCACCAGACCTGGAGCTGCAAAAGGCAGTAATAACCTGTTAATCTCTTCCTGACGCCTCTTTTCCCATTAAACGTGTCGGCTGTCTTGAACTCTGCTTTAGAGCACCCATACATTGTTCTCCATTTTTTGGGGAATATGTCCCTGTTCTGTGTACTTGCAGAACATGCCGACCAGCCACATTTTTGGGGGAAGAATTTACATTAACTCCCTCATTGCCCATAGTTCTGCCAGGGAAGGTGGGTGGTGGGTGTGCACCCACAGCTCCTAGGGACTTGCTGGTGTAAGTGATGACTGAATTTTTTCCCCATCAGAGCGACAGTGTTGATTTCTTGCTTTTCAAGCCAGATCGTGTCTGATGCACCAGCAGGGAAATGCTGCTGTGTCCCACACCCCGGTGTTAAGAAATGCCCAAAATACTAGTATCAGGGCCCTGGTGCTGATGGTTCCTTTTGGCTTTACCCCAGGGCACTTTGAAGACAGAAGTGAGCCTTGGGGAGACCTGAAATTAAGGATGCAGCTGACAGTGAAGAAATATGTGATGTGGGCAGTTCTCTGGCTTGCTCCACTGTGCCTGAATCTCTAGCAAATAATGGTAAGTCTTTGAAGTAAATTTATAAAGGGGAAGGGGAAGAAATACTTTCTGCAAGGGAGTTGCTTCCAGTTTATCCCTAGAGACAATACTGAGGAGTGTTAACTTAGGTATGGTAGAAGTGAGAGTACAGGGATTTTTCTTCCTGTGGAAGCATTGCTTTGAGGTCCTTTGGGCCTCCTGTTCCATCATGTCCAAAGTGAAGAGCAGCCAGCAGGCCGCAAGCTGCCCATGTGTGTGCTGAGCAGGAACAGCACGGTGGCTTGCAGCTCCGTCCTGTTTGCTTCCCTGCTGCGTTGTGTTCAGAGGGCTCACTTTAAAGGCACTGTAAGGACATCCGTGGGTGCCTGGCAGCCCCAGCAGCTGCCCCAGTAAGGAACAGGAACCACTGGCTGAAGTGTGTCCCTGTGGGAGGTGCTGCTGGCAAGGCTCTTTGTTCCTGACCCTTGCTGGCCAGGTTAAGGGAGTGCAAAGGGGTTGGCAATGTGGGCATGGCTCTGCCTCTGCTGTTAGCTCATAGTGCCTGTGGCTCTGCCAGGGCACGTGGGAGTGTGGCACAGCTGCTGTGGGTGTGCACCCACAGCTCCTAGGGACTTGCTGGTGTAAGTGATGACTGAATTTTTTCCCCATCAGAGCGACAGTGTTGATTTCTTGCTGTTCAAGCCAGATCGTGTCTGATGCACCAGCAGGGAAATGCTGCTGAGTCCCACACCCTGACAGGGTCTGGTGCTGACAGTTCCCTTTGCCTTTACCCCCAGGGCACTGTGAAGGCAGAAGTGGGGGGTTGAGCCTTGGGGAGACCTGAAGCTGCAGCTGACAATGAAGAGGTGTGGATGAGGACATTGCCTGGTTTGCTCCACCGTGTGTGCCCTGTTGTCAGGGTAGAATGGTAAGTCTTTAATTCACCTGTGTTCACTGGCTTTAATAAAGAAAAAAAGAAAGAACACCTTTTTCCAAGGAAGTTGCTTCTGCAGTGCCTTGACAAGTTAAAGTCCCTGGAGGTTTGGCAGCGTGGGGATTAGTATTGCAGAAGGGGCCTCTTGTAAGTGCTAAAACCTGAGCATTCCTGTTAAAAAACTCCAGTTTCCTGCAAGGAAGTTCCTATTAGTTGAAGTTCTTTCCAAAGATCTTAAATTGGTGGCAGAGAGGTCTGAAAGGTTTCAATTAAACTTCAAGGGCATAAATGTAATGTTTTTGTCTTGCCCTATTTAAACAGTGTTGAAACAAGGTACTTCTTGCAGAGTCCAGGAGCTTTTGTTCTTTACAGTTTTTGGGTTAACCCTCCCCCCAGTGGGAGGTTCTCAGTGTCTCGAGAAGTGGATGAAAGTCATGCTTTCAGCAATGTGTCTGTTTGCAAGAGAGGGACTACTTTTGGTGTTCTTTTTGTTACTTGAAGATAAACTATGTGACATCTGAAAACCTGTCTGGTTAGCATTTCACTAATTCTTTAGAAAATGTGCTTAACAGAGCTTTATCAGATCAACAGCTGTTGCCACTGGCTTGTCCAGTTCCAGCCTCATGTTGCTGTTGAGGTGCAGGTGCTCTGTCTCCAGGGAGGCTGAAGTCTCCCAAGAGCAGGACTGTGCCCTCTCTGTGAGCAAAAGGACACAAGTGCTCAGTTCAAATGGTGGAGCTGGTTTAGCTGACTGAATGTGTCTCTGGCACTCTGCTCTGTTAGTTCCCCCTGGCTGATGTCAAGTCCTGCTCTAAAAGCTCCCACAGTGCAGTTTGAGTTCATCCTGTTTGGAGTGTCTGGCAAGGAGGAAACTACTTCTATTTACAGAGCAGCCGTTGTCTAGTGGTTTTTATGGGGGGTCGGGTGGATTTGAAAGCTGGATATTTGCTGTTTGTGGTACAGTGGAAAGACAAAATGTTGTCTGTTCTCTTGACAGGTTGAGATTTATAAAAAGTTGTCCTGGGCCCTGCTGGGGTTCCAGTGTTCTGCTTAAGAAGATGGATGGCTCTGCTGCTCCCATGCTGCTGCCTGGGATCCTCATTCAAGTCACAACATTCCCTGCCATAGCTCTGACCTCTCAAAGCTGTCAGGAGTGATGAATTTGTGTCCTGCTGACTTAGATGGGAGGGTGTTACATTTTCTGTCCCCTGGGTACAAGGCAGGTAACTGGAATGGCTTCTGGAACTTGCTGCATGTTTAATGCAGCTTTTCTGCAGGGGCTGCATTCCCTGCCTGGCAGCTCATGTTGTCCTGCCACAGTCAGGAAAGGCAAGGAAGCCCCTCCTGGGAGCAGCTGTCAGGTACAGGAGGATGGCCTTGTGTGAAAGGTCAGCAGTCAGGGTTTGCTTCTCCCCTGCCATCCGGAAAGCTTCAGTGGGGTATCCCTGGCAGCCTGTGAAGTGGGCAAGGGCTGTCTGGGGTGCTGCAGCACAGTGTGTTTCTGTACTGTTGGAAACCTGGTTTTAATAAAATCTTGAGTAATGGGCGAGTTTGGCTGGTAGCTGAAGTTCTTGACCCGTGTTTAACAGCTCACTCCTGGATCTCCCAGCAGTTTGGGGAGTTGCAGAGCACAGCACCAGTGTGCTGCTGAGAGCGGTGCTGGAGCTGCCTGCTGCCTCAAGCCAGGAGGTTTGTGGCTGCAGAGCTCCACATACCCTGGGGCAGAAGTGCCTGGCTGAGGCTTGTGGCTGCTGCTGTGCTGCAGCGAGGTGCAGTCTGCTCAGCTTCTGTGTGATTGATTGGTTTCAGTGGTTCTGGGATGGGACTTGAGGTGCCTGAGCTGACTGTGGCCTTAGGCACGTATGCTTAGGAAACAGCAATGATGGAAAATCACCTCTTCAACATTCAAAGCAGTCTTCAATTAAATTGAGTAGAGATTTTTCTTATTCAATTAATGTAAGCAGCCTGATCTCTTAAAACTGCTTACTGGTGAGGGACCAGAATTGCTGCTAATACAATTACTTTCATTAATGTAATGAGCAGACCTACCAGCAAACATTCTGTAGGGAGAGAGAGAGTGCTTGTCCAGTGGGAGCTGGAGGCACAGGTGCAGCTGAAACATGTTCTTGGCGTGTTTTATTGCCTCTGCAAGAACAGTTGCTCAGGTCAGGTTTCAAGCTCTGCTGCTACTGCATATATTCATCAGAATGAAATTTGAAACTTGGGAGGTTACTAATCCACCCTGTTTGGTAGGTTACTAATCCTGGGCAACCCCTGAATGCTGGAGAGATGGTTTGGGCACCTGGGGCAGGGTTTGGGCACCTGGGGCAGGGTTTGGGCACCTGGGGCAGGGTTTTGAGTACCTGGGGCAGGGTTTGGGCACCTGGGGCAGGGTTTGAGTACCTGGGGCAGGGTTTGGGCACCTGGGGCAGGGTTTGAGTACCTGGGGCAGGGTTTTGAGTACCTGGGGCAGGGTTTGGGCACCTGGGGCAGGGTTTTGAGCACCTGGGGCAGGGTTTGGGCACCTGGGGCAGGGTTTTGAGCACCTGGGGCAGGGTTTGGGCACCTGGGGCAGGGTTTGGGCACCTGGGGCAGGGTTTGGGCACCTGGGGCAGGGTTTTGAGCACCTGGGGCAGGGTTTGGGCACCTGGGGCAGGGTTTGAGCACCTGGGGCAGGGTTTGGGCACCTGGGGCAGGGTTTGGGGACCGGCGGAGCTGCAGCCCGCAGGGGGCGCTGTGCCCGGCCCGCAGGGGGCGCTGTGCCCGGCCCGCAGGGGGCGCTCTGCTGCCGCTGCCGCTGCTCAGGGCGGTGCCGGCCCAGCCCGCGGCCCCAGAGCCCCCAGACCTGCCCCGGTGTCCCCAGAGCCCCCGGACCTATCCTGGTGTCCCCAGAGCCCCCAGACCTGCCCCGGTGTCCCCAGAGCCCCGGACCTGCCCCGGTGTCCCCAGAGCCCCCAGACCTGCCCCGGTGTCCCCAGAACCCCCTAACCTGCCCCGGTGTCCCCAGAGCCCCCAGACCTGCCCCGGTGTCCCCAGAGCCCCGGACCTGCCCCGGTGTCCCCAGAGCAGCCGTGACAGAACCTCCTGGGGCATGGAGAGCTGTACAGACCAATGTACTGGTCTGGGCTGTAGCAGCCATGGGGGACAGACAGCCCCGTTAGAAAATCTCTTACTGCAGTGCTTTGGTAAGAGGTGGGGATGAGGAGGTTTAACTCCAAAGTTAAAGCAGCCTGACTTTTGCTGGCCCTGGCCAGCTCCTGAGTTTTGGATGATTTGAATGAGGAGGTGGAGGTCAGAAGTGTGTTCTGGATGAAGGCAGCTGCACCTGTGCAAGGAGAGCTCCGTGCAGAGCAGAGCCGCGCGTGCCCGCGCCCGGCGCCGTGCTGGGGGCTCTGCAGGGCAGGGCCAGGCACAGCTCTCCGTTCCGTTCCATCAGCTGAAGCAGAAACAGACCTTGCTGTTGGTACTTGCGTGACTTTCTAAACTGACGCCTGGAGTCGCTCACTGGGCTGGTATGTTTAAGCAAATGTTTACTTTTCTCAAACAGATCTGTTTCTTGGTGCCATGAGCATTTGAGAGAAAAATAGCACAGATTATTTCTCTGTCTGATGTTACTTTTAATAGAAATTTTCATACACAGGGAGAGTTTTAACATTTGTATTCCCAAAGATCCAGGCATATTTTGACTGCATGGTGATTGTTATATTCTTTCTAGACCCATGTGTTAGCTGCTGCATTAGTTTATAGCAAAGTACAGCCCATTACTGATTGCTGCTTCCGTTGCTGTGTTATTTCCTCTCTGTTCAGTGATAAGATTATCTGACACATCAGCTGTGTTGACAGGCTGA
The DNA here is from genome assembly GCF_024509145.1 of Vidua macroura. Lineage (NCBI taxonomy): Eukaryota > Metazoa > Chordata > Aves > Passeriformes > Viduidae > Vidua > Vidua macroura. The sequence goes on along the minus strand of NC_071587.1, from coordinate 14,934,435 downwards.
CGCTACCATGGAGCCAGTGAGCACAGCTTGAGTTTGTGACCACCCAAGGAACATCCAGATTTTGGGACCCTTAGACTGCTCCGGGCAGTAAGAAGACGGCTTTGTTTTGAAGCAGAGCATTTCTCCTGCAGCATCCACTGTTTTAAACAGGTGTTCTGCAGCTATAACTTTTAGACTATAGACTCTTCCACACTCCTTGGCAGATCCCTTGTGGTGGTGGAGATGTCACTCAGGTCAGTGCCTGTGGTTTTCTGCTGATGTGGTCTAGATGTGACCTCTTTTGTTGTTCAGATGGGAATGGCGTCATCCAGTTTTGGGAAAAGCAACCAAAGAAAGCTCTTAACTTGTTTCTCTGTGATGTCCAGCTACTGAACAATAGCTGTGAGGTCTGTAGGCAGCACTGGTCATTCGGCCAAACTCCTTCCTTTATCATCCACAGCACAAATCACCTGACTTGTGAATTCCTGAACTTCTTGACAATTCTTGTCAACAATTGCTGGTGATCCCCACGCTGTAGAATGTGTGTTGGGACTCATGGGCCAAGTCCTGCAGGCAGCAAATTAAAAGGTGATGCTACCAGAAGTCCCAGAGAGCTGCACTTGGTTGTCTGCCTGTGTAAACTTGTGAGATCCCAGGGCAAAGACAGTTCCAAAAAACCTGGAGGAGAAGGTGCAGTTAACCTGTTCTCCCCAAAGGTTACCATCCTCTGCTTGTATTGCTCTTAAAACTTCTATGGTGACCAACTATGCTTTTCATCAACAAAGAATGCCCCTTTTTACACAACAGTGAACACCCACTGGTGTTCCCCAGGACATCCATGCAAGCTGTTCTGCTCCTGAGCCTCTCCCTGTATGACAGACTAGCCACATTTCCTTTCTGTAAAAGCACACTTGCTTGGCTCCTCACAGGGCCAGCAGACCCACCCAGCCTTGGCACTTTGTCTTGCAGGAAATCTTTTGCTGGGCTGGTGGTCCAGCATGTCTTGGGCCATGTTTCCTTGGCATCTTTAGAGCCTGTCAGGGAAAAAAAAAAAACCACAAACCCTAAAATATCCCCAGGGCTACGTCAAACCAGAACAAGGGAGAGCTGCTTTCACTCTGGGAATGTAAGATAAGAAACAAAGTTTGCAAGTGGATACCAGACTTGGAATTAGATTAGTCAAATGCGTGACCAGTCTGTGTCCCTATTGGTAAAAAAAGATGCCAGTCATACCTGATATTTTTATATGTTAGCTGAAAGCCTCAGCACAGTAATTTTATTCCCTATTTAACCTTGTCAAAATGCAGGTACACAGCATGTTCTGCTCTTAATGACCCTGTATGGGAGGGCCTTTTGGTTTGGTTTGGTTTTTCTTAATTAGCGGTCTGTGGTCGTGCAGGTGAGCGCAGGCCTGGCCGGTGTTTGGGCTGAGGCAGTTGCTGGGTTGCAGGTACTGTGTGGAGTTCCTGGTGGCCCTGGCCCTGCTGGCCCCGCTGGCCCCGGGCTGCTGGCCCCGCTGGCCCCGCTGGCCCCGCTGGCCCCGCTGGCCCCGCCGCGTGTGCCCAGTGCCAGCGGCCGGCCCTGTGCCCCGGGACAGCGCTGCTGCAGTGAGAGCTTCACCTCGTGTTCCTGTTCAGTTTGCTATTCCCCTCCCTTGAGCCACTTGTTTCGGGGTCACAGAGCACTGCATGCAGCTCTCTGGAGGAATTAGGGGTCTTGGGGCTATCTGTGGGCAGCTCTCTGCGCAGGGCAAGAGTTGATCCAGATGTGGGAGCTGTGCTTCTCCAGAGCTCGGGGCTGGGAGATACTGATGTGAGAAATTTCCTTAAACCACTGAATGATAAAATCTGGGACAGGGCAGTGCTACAGAAAAATGTCACTGTTAGGTTTTACTTCACATTAGTACAACCTTTAGGCCTCACTGTGGCTGCAGTGGCTTTACAGTGGTAGAGAGGCAGAATCGAGCCCATGGAATAAAAATGGATGTTATCAGACTAGATGGGATTTACTGGGTGATTTAAAAATGGATGTTGTCAGACTAAATGGGATTTCCTGGGTGATTTAAGTCCTATTGTACCTCGTGGTGCCTGCCCTGCAGTGGAGGTGCAGCTCATTTTCTCTCACCTGTAATGACTGTGTTTCAGGAATCAGCTGTTGCACTGGCAGGCGGTGGGGAGCCATCGATGCAAGGGAACCTGGAGGAGAATTTGCCAACTGGACACTTGTTCCTGCCCTTCTGTTTGCAGTTTCTTGTTCATCTGACTTCTCCTGGCAGTCCCACAAGCCCCAGTGTGCGGCAGCAGCAGGAGCCCCAGCCAAAGGAATGACTTCTCCATGTCAGAGGCTTTGCTTTCCCTGCCTTTCCAGAGGTTGCTGGCTTTACAAGGTCTCTCTCTGTGTGTGCTCCTCAATTTCCAAGGAAATCAGTCTGGCTGGGAAGTGCTAATCTCTTTTTTCCCTGAGAGAATCTTGTCTGACCTTGATGACTTCTTGCAATTCCTCCTTTCTTGAAAGGAATGAGAATTTACCAGATAACAAATCACACAAAAAAGGCCAAAAGAAGCCAGGTTTAATTATTCTTTTTTTTTAAGTCTTAATGAAGAATCAACAATGCAAAATAAATTCATCCAAATGCCTTCTTTTTGTGGCAACAGCACTTTGTGAATACTTCCTGCTCGTGCTCCTTCTATTTTCATCCTCCCTGGTCTCATAATTTCATTTAGCCCTCAGTCTTACAGAGGGTCGATTTTGTGCTGCTGATGTAATGACAGAACTTAGAAATGTGCTTGTCAAATCTATTAGAATAGGGACAAACTGGCCCTTGGACTTCAGCTTCAAGGAACATCTCAGAGCTGGCCCAAAATGCAATGCAGTCCTGGGGCTCTAAACAGGTAATCAGCTCAGCTGTGCCAGGAGGGCTGACTATAGCCTTGTGGTTTTCATTGGGAAATACTTGAAATATTTTCCTTATATTCTGCTTACTAATATTCATACTTTTCTATAAATGACAATAAAGGAGACTGGAGATAGTCTTCCAATATCTGTTGGTTTGATTAATCTGTGTGATTAGCTTCTTAACCTAATTTGTTCCAGACAGGCACTCACTGCAGGGTGAGATGGAGGTCGTTCCATTTGTCACACCCAGGTGAGTGGCTGGGGCTGGCTCCAGCAGAGAGTTTTAACGCTCAGCTCCAACTCTAGTGTGGAACTGGATCACAAACCCCTCTAATGGCCATGCTGAAGGCCTTGCAGAGAGACATCAAGGGGCACTGTGGATTTGTGCTGCAGATGCTGAGGTGTGTGGGGGGCCAGGAGAGCCCTGGAAGCACCTGATGCCTTTGGCCAGTGCAGTAGGGATTTGAGAGCAAGGCTCTGCTTCTCATTATGTGCTACAAGCTGTCTGTGAATTAAAGACTCACAGAGTCTTTAAATCTTCCCAGAGGAGGAAGATTTTAAGGAAAAAACCAAAAGGTCTTGTATTTCACTGTGTAACATAACCTGTCTTTAACTTGTGGGCTGCTGGGGAACACTTGCTGGTGTGTGAGTAGAGGGGTGTGATCCCCAGAGATGGGTTGGGAACAAATCACTGGAGCATGTCATTTTGGTTTCTGCAGTGAGGATCTCTGTCCAGCTGAAAGCCAGTTTCATTTCTTGGTGGTCTGTAATAAGAGTAGCAGTTTGTCACTGGAAGATTTTCTTTGTCCTGCAGAAGCCCCTTATTGAGCCATCGGCTCCTAAAGAAGGCAGGTGGTTATTTCAGGAGCAGAATGGAAACAGCTATTGCAAAAGTGTTTCATTTTCAAAATCTACCCAAAGTGTTGATCATGGGAAACCCTGCTTTTACCACATTCTTCAGAACTGAGTACTGAAGCTATAAAGGATGCAGCTTTTGTGTAGTAGTTTTTAAAAAGCTAGTCTTCCACAAGGGTTTTCTTTGCTGCTGCCTCATCCCTGAGAGCTGATAACATAAGGTCTTATCAAGAGCTACTGTTGGAGGCGTGGTAGGACTTCCAGGCCTTTCCTTCTTTCACTGTGGCCTGGGCATGCAGAAGTATGAAAGATTTAGCCCCCAAGGTACCCTCACAGCAGCTGTGTTTCTACACAGACTGTCACTTGATGACACAAGACATTGCAAATTTCTCTGCATCAGCACATCCTAAGAAGGGCTGTGCAGTGTGCTGGCTTCACCTCCACACCTTGTGCAACTACAGACAGATCCTGTTGGTAATTCCTGGGGGAAGCGTGTGTGAGAGAGCAGGAGCGAGCCTTTTGAGTAGAAGAAGGTAATGAAGTTGTCAGATCCCTTTCCCTGCAAATGAAAATTAGCTCATGGTGTTGACCCATACTGGGTCCTGCCTGTTTCCCTTCAGGAGTTTTATCACCACTCATCATTATGATCTCCATAATTTCTACTACCTGGGTTTTGGGAAAAGTGAAACTTTGGAAATCCCAGGCAAAATACTCCTGAAAAATGGCTTTGTACTGTGAGCAGGCAGGGCAGGCTGGCATGGAGGAGAGGCTGCTCCCCGAGGATGGCAGCCGCTCCCATGACAACGCTGAAACCCTTCCACCACTGGTTAGCAGCAGAAGAACGTCTCCCACAGCAAACAGCAGGGCCAGGAGCTGAGTCCCTCCTGCACAGATGCTCCTGTTGGCTCCCAGGACGCAGCCCTGCTCCGCCTGCAGCCGCCTGGCTCCTGGAACACAGCAAATAACGCAAAGCACCACCAGCCGCACCTGTGCTAAAGCAACATTCAGCTCAGCTGATGTTCCTACACTTCCTCCTGCTCTCCAGCTGAGGATCTCAATTTTTAGTGATGGAAAGTCAAGCAAAAAATCCTGATTCTTTTACAACCTGCTGAAGAACCCATGTGGTTTTTCTTTTGTAGAGAAATCTTTCACTGACATGGGATGGAGGAAGAGAGAGGCCATGGGGGAATTGTGCTTTTCCTCACCCTAACCCTGTATTGTCCAGCCTGGGATTAAGCAGTTTTCTTCTGCATTTGAAACAGAAGGTGTTTAAAGGCCACTTTTTACATGGTATCTTCATAGCTCCCTGAGTGTCCTGGTATGTGGGATTGCATTCATCTGAAGAATGAGGATCTGCTTCTTTCCATAAGGAAAGAGCCCTTGCACATTTAGAAACAAGAGATAAAATATGCCCAGAAATGGAGCCAAAGGTAAAGAAAAAGAACAACAAAAAATTCAATTTTCTTAAATAGCTGTGTTGTTCTAATGACAAACTGTTCCCTTTGTGAGTTGAGCATATTCTGCTGGAATATGGTAGGAGTTAGCAATACTTCTCCATAACTGAGACTATTCTGTTATCTCTAGCTTTCCAAACATTTTTTGTCCTTTATTCTTAATTTTGCGTATTTTGAGTCTTTAAATATTAAGATCACTGACTCTCTCTTCTTTTTTTTTATTTTTTTCCCTTTTTTTTCTTTTTCCATTTCTTTTGAAAAGAACACTCATTCCCCCAAAAGGTTTGAGTAGCAAATGTTCATTATTGCTACCTGACCTTATCTGAAAATGTCAATAATGTGATATCAGGCTCAGCACTTTGATGTCTCACAAGTGGTGCCAGCTGCAGCAGGGTGGCAAGGCTGGGACCCTGCTGCTGTGTTCAGCTCCTGGCCTCTTACAAACCCCCTGGACTGCAGCTCTCCTCTCCTCTCCTCTCCTCTCCTCTCCTCTCCTCTCCTCTCCTCTCCTCTCCTCTCCTCTCCTCTCCTCTCCTCTCCTCTCCTCTCCTCTCCTCTCCTCTCCTCTCCTCTCCTCTCCTCTCCTCTCCTCTCCTCTCCTCTCCTCTCCTCTCCTCTCCTCTCCTCTCCTCTCCTCTCCTCTCCTCTCCTCTCCTCTCCTCGCAGCGAGCAGCTCCTCCAGCCTCTCCACTGAGCTCATTAAAGCTCTGGTTTTAGCAGTTGGGGATTTGTAATTTTTTTTTTTGTTGTTGCTGCTACTGCTGGTTTTCTGCATCACCACTCATTCTTATAATTAAAGTGACAGCTCTTGAACTAGTGTGTCAAAACAGCATGATTTAGTCAGAAAAGTACTGGGAAGATCATCTCTAATCAGACAACAGTGATTCATGTTTAACGAGGTAAAGGTAAACCCTAGATCCTGCTGGCACCTGGAGAAGCTTCCCCAAGGAGGGTGTTGGTAGCAGCTTGCACACCTGGGCCCCACTGCTGGGGTTTATGATGGAAACTGTTTAACACATGGTTTGTGTCTGTGTCAGGGCTGCAGCTGGACAACTCTGAACCTTAGCAAAGCTTTTCAGACTGATTTTCTAGAAGCTGTAAGGGAAAAAAAAAACCAAAAAAAACCAAAAAAGAAAAGTAAAGGAAATTATTTTGGTCTGAAAAAGAGTTGGTGTTTCCAGGTTGGCTGGAAATTCATTCTTTCCAGAAGTCCCAGCTCTTTGTTCCCTGGTCTCTTGGCATCACAGACCAGGTATGCCAATCCTGAAGCAATCTCAGTGCAGAAATCTCAAGTGTGGGTGATGTTTGCAGGCACAGGAATGTGCATCTCCCCTGGGGTGTGTGGGGCAAGAGGGGCACAGGGCTGGGCAAGCATCCCGAGAGCCTCTGACTCTGCTTGCTCCTGCTCCCGAGCTTAATCTCGGCTGAGTTCTCACCCTTCCTCCTGCTGTTCCTGCTCTATGCTCTGCTGGCACCAGCCCCGGGGCCGTGGATGCCACGGTACACGTGTGTATGTGTGTACATGTGTGTGTGTGTACATGTGTGTGTGTGTACATGTGTATGTGTGTACACGTGTATGTGTGTACATGTGTATGTGTGTACATGTGTGTGTGTGTACATGCGTGTGTGTGTACATGTGTATGTGTGTACACGTGTATCTGTGTACATGTGTATGTGTGTACATGTGTATGTGTGTACATGTGTATGTGTGTGTACATGTGTATGTGTGTACATGTGTCTGTGTGTACACGTGTATGTGTGTACATGTGTATGTGTGTACACGTGTATGTGTGTACACGTGTCTGTGTGTACACGTGTATCTGTGTGTACATGTGTATGTGTGTACACGTGTATGTGTGTACATGTGTCTGTGGGTACACGTGTATCTGTGTGTACATGTGTATGTGTGTACACCTGTGTCTGTGGGTACATGTGTATGTGTGTGTACACGTGTGTGTGTGTACATGTGTATGTGTGTACATGTGTATGTACACGTGTATCTGTGTGTACATGTGTATCTGTGTGTACACGTGTACCTGTGTGTCGTTACTCTTTGGGTAAGATGCCCTGGGACTCCATGGAGCTGCACATGGGGAGGCCTTTAAATCAGTCCTGCTTACAGTGGCTGTCCTCCAGCACCCTGGTCTGTAGGGTACCAACCTCCTGGATTAATGGCAATATTTTTACATTGCCTTAAATAAACTTCCATTCTTGACCAGAGTGTTTTGCTTCATCACACAGGAATGTTAAATGCAGTATTTATCTGCAGAGCTACGCAATCTTACAGTAACAGCATTTGATGCTGCTTAGATTAAAGGGCTCTGGTTTCAAGGGCAGAAAGGATTTCTAGCTGGAAGGAACCAGCCCTTCAGTGCTTAGGTACCACATAGCAGGAACCTGAGCTTCCAGTTCATTTTCCAGGAAAGTTTCTAATGCTGCAGTCACTGACCTTTGTGAGAAGATCACTGGAGTGACAGACTGGTGCTGGTCCAGCAGGCACCTCCTGTGCTGCTCCTACTTCTGAGACAAGATCCTCTCCACGCTGGGGATAGTATCTTTGATTTCAGCACTTGTGACCGGGGCTGAGAAAGAGGAGTGAGTGGGGGGGTGCAGCTGCTCTTTACACGTGTGCTGCCCTGTGAAGGTCACTGAACTGGGAGTTGGTCCTCAGGTGCAACAGCTGAGGTAGTGCAGTGGCTCCAGGAGCAGCTTTGGGCAGCCTAAGTGCTGCTAGGAGCTCCGCCAGGATGGAGGTGAATATACATTACACACTTGTGAATTGCTCAAAGAACTTAGTGGGTGGGAGAGGAAAGAAAAGGGGGTGGTGAGGATGCCTTTTCCTCCTATGCTCTCCTACAGTGGAAAGCTGGTGACTGGGAGCTATTGAAATGCTTATAATTGTCTCATTAGAGACAGAAAATATAATTAAAAGAGAGCAATCTCCTTCCAAATTCCAAACATTGCAGTCTATCTTTGAAAGCAATTTTGGCTATTAGCACAGGTGGTAAAGTCCCAGCAATTGAACCCAGTCTAATTGATGTGTCAAACCTCTAAGGAGAAAAAATGAGTTCCCTTCCAGATGCCACCAGACACATCTGCTGTGTGGGGAGGGGGCACAGGCAGCCCAGGCGGGGAGCCCCTGAGGGTGGGCACCCCAAGGGAGAGCAGAGGGCTCTGTCTCTGCCAGGGGGCTGCCCTGGCCCTGCAGCTGGCTGCAGAGGGCATCGAGAGCACTGAAGCTGTGCACGAGCAGCTCAGCCACGTGCTCTCCCAGACAACCAGCAAATCACTCACACATTTTTCCTGTTTTGCTTAGACACTGAGGTTTCAATTCCTCATCCCGGGAAAAAGAGCCTTCCTTAAATGTGTCGGCCAAGTTGAGTTGTGCATGAGTGGGACAGCTGGGCAGAAGCTCCCACTCTCACCGTCAGTGTGACCCTTCCCTCTCAGGCCACAGGAGAGGCTGGGACAGCTGGGCCTCTTCTGTGCAGAGCCAGGGCCGTTCACCCAGGGGCAGCCAGGGTAGCTGCACTTAGTTCAGAGCTTTTGGTGCTCTTCAAGACTTTCTGAAAGGCTTTCAATTCTTCAGAGCCTTACAGAGATTACAGTTTTGTATGTCTCAGACATTACAAGGTTGACCAAAATATTTGGCATGTGAAGCTTGACTTCAACACCTCATGTATTTCCTTTGAGAGAGAATCTACAGAACTCTGCTCTCTTGCTCTCTCATTGAGTTGCATGTATTGCTTTTCTTCTGGGACCAGAACGAAAAGCACTGAAGTGCAGAGAAAAAAAAATCTTCTTGGGTCTTCCTTACCCCATGAAAAATGGAGCTGTAAGAATTACTGGGAGTGAAAGCAGTCCCTCTCCCCGGGTCCCCCCTGGCTTGGTGCCGGCCGTGTGTCCCTGCTGGGAGAGACTGCCCGATCCAGCCAGTCCTTTTGTCTCTCACACCTCTGGTGTGCCCTGGCAGCCAGAGGCCACCTCTGGCAGGTCCTGACATGTCAGACATGCTGACCCCACCTCTGGCAGGTCCTGACATGTCAGACATGCTGACCCCACCTCTGGCAGGTCCTGACATGTCAGACATGCTGACCCCACCTCTGGCAGGTCCTGCTGCCCCTCTGCGAGGTGGAGTCAAGAAACCCTGCCCAGAAAAGCACGAGTAAAGTGTGAGGACTGGTGGAAGGGACCATCTTATGGTAGCTGAGAGTTCACCTGTGTCTCCACGGTCTCTAAGACCTCCTGTCTCAGCTTTGCAGCCTGGAGAGTGCTGAAGGAGATGGGAAGGAAGCAATCCACAAGGAAAGTAAAACAGCTAATTTTTTGTTTCATTTCCCAAGAAATAAGAGAAGATTTTTGCACCTAATGAATTATTTCTGAAAACACTAGTATGAGCTGCAGGCAACACTGGCTTAAGTTTCCCAATGAGCAAGAATCCCTTATGTACCCTTTTAAAATTCCAATGTATTTTCATTTGCTGTAGCTCAACTCTAACATGACTGGAGGTCTGGAAAGAGGCCAGAAGAAGTTGCCATGTTTCCAACAGATTAGTGTCTCCTCAGATGAAGCAGTGGAAAGCAGTTCCTGGATCCTATTGAAGCCTGGGGCTACCAATTATCTCAGCAGAGAGGCTCCAGCCCCTCCAGAGCTCCAGAGTGCTGGGGATGGGCGATTTCAGCTAAGCAGAAAAATTGGCTGTGTCAGAGGCTAAATAGCTCTGCTGCTGTTTAAAACCAGGTTTGCTCTGGACTTCAGAGGCACTGGGGTTTCTGCCTCCTTTTCAAAGAAACCCTATGGCAAAATCTGGGGCAAAACCCAGCCAGGAATACGGACTGGAATGTAGTGACCCACCAGCACGTGATCCCCTCCCTGTCCCAGGGGACAGGTGATGGTTTGAGGTCCCACCTCCCACCCAGAGCTGAGCCTGGGGCACAGGGAAGAGGGAAGGTGCTGCTCTGGCAGAGTCTCCAGGGTTGTGTTGACTTGCCATGGCACTGCTCAGTGACTGAGGGATGTATCATCTGAGAGAAAAAGAGGAACAGATGGTAGAGGGAGTTACAGTGGGAGGAAAACCCAATTAGAAGTCCCAGCATGGTCTGTGTTGGGGATATGGATCTTATACCTTAAGTAACAGCCAGGAAAAGAGATACCAGGCTTTGTCACCCATGGTGGAGAAAATTCTTGTTCCAGGCAGAGAATGATATGAAAAAAACTTTGGTGAAGCTTCTAGGAGATTCTTCTCTGAAGAGAGAGTGAATGAGGGAGATAAACAATAGGCAAGATGGACTTAATATGTCTGGTGTGTGGACTCAGTATTCCAACAGAGGTTTTTTAGCTTCCCCCTCCTGGAAGAATGTTTAATAATTAAAACAGCAGCCTGAGATTTAGAAGTCTGGGGAATATCCCAGATACTGCCCAGGGAATACCCCTGGGAATATCCCCAGCCTCTCCTGGCATAAGCACCTTGGCATCAGTCTTGGAGGGGGTCACTTGCACCCTGTTTTGGCTATCCAGAAGCTAATTTTCAGAAGCAGAGAGTTCTCCAAGCTGGACTTGGGAAGTGGCCCCTCTCAGCCTCAGCTGCTGTAAAATCCCTCATCACTGGGACAGAGTTTGCAGCTTTTTGCCACACACAGGGATGGGGCTGCCTGGAAACACTCCTTCCTGGGAGGGGGCCAGGCACTGGCTCTCAGAGTCCAGGGACTGTGAAAAGGCCAAAGACAGCACATTTCAAGGTCTCAGCAAGTGCAGCTGGGTGTCCTTTTGCTGGGTGTTCTTTTGCTGGGTGCCCTTTCGCTTGCAAACACACGCCCTAAGTCCAAAAAGCCCCGAGCTGTGTTTGCGGCGCTGCCCCCGCTGTGCTCGCAGCGCTGCCACAGCCCGGCTCTGTCCCGTCCTGCCCTGCCCGGCCCTGCCCGGCTCGGCTCTGCCCTGCTCTGCCCTGCCCTGCCCGGTTCTGCCCTGCCCGGCTCTGTCCCGTCCTGCCCTGCCCAGTTCTGCCCTGCCCGGCTCTGCCCGGTTCTGCTCTGCCCGGCTCTGCCCTGCCTGGTTCTGTCCCGTCCTGCCCTGCCCGGTTCTGCCCTGCCCGGCTCTGTCCCGTCCTGCCCTGCCCAGCCCGGCTCGGCTCTGCCCGGCTCTGCCAGCCCTGGCACAGCGGCAGAGCTCTCACCTTCCCCTGCCCTGCCAGAGCTGCTCCCCCGCAGCTGCCGCAGGTGCAGGTGATGCTCTGCAGGTGATGCTGTACAGGTGATGCTGTACAGGTGATGCTGTGCAGGTGATGCTGTACAGGTGATGCTCTGCAGGTGATGCTGTGCAGGTGATGCCGTGCAGGTGATGCTGTGCAGGTGATGCTGTACAGGTGATGCTGTGCAGGTGATGCTCTGCAGGTGATGCTGTACAGGTGATGCTCTGCAGGTGATGCTGTGCAGGTGATGCCGTGCAGGTGATGCTGTGCAGGTGATGCTGTACAGGTGATGCTGTGCAGGTGATGCTGTGCAGGTGATGCCGTGCAGGTGATGCTGTGCAGGTGATGCTGTGCAGGTGATGCTGTGCAGGTGATGATCTGCAGGTGATGCCGTGCAGGTGATGCTGTGCAGGTGATGCTGTACAGGTGATGCTGTGCAGGTGATGGTGTGCAGGTGATGCTCTGCAGGTGATGCTGTGCAGGTGATGCTGTGCAGGTGATGCTGTACAGGTGATGCTGTGCAGGTGAGGTGTTCGGCAAGGAACAGGGAACATGTTCTGGAAGCAGGATGAGGGACTGAACAAGAAAGAGTGAGAGATTGCTGGTTTCATTGCCTAATAAAAGGGCTACAGAATTAAATAAAAATAATGATTCCTGAATAACACGAGATAATGGAGGATTCATGTATTTTTGCTCATTCTTTCTCACTCTGTGTTTTTTTTTTTCCATTAAATTATATTCCTACATTGTGCTACACTCCTAATTACCTTGCTGAATACACCACATAGGTCTCAGATCACTGACTAATGTTGATAAATTATTTTTATGAAATAGATCTGTGTTTTCTGAGAGGTGCTCAGGAACAAAGGGTCAGAGCTAAATACACGACCAGAGCTCGGGCATTCCCAGGCCTCACGGTTACCTTATGACCAGGTCAGCCTAGAAATTCACAGAAGCAACCCTGGTGGAAAGGACTGTCCATCCTTAAAGCTTTTTGTTCTCTATAAAGAAGTCCTAGAAATGCTGTTTGGTGAATTTATTCTGGAACTTATGAGAGTATCAGTTGCACAAACTTTTCCTGATGTAGGCATATATTAATAAAACTGCAACACAGTATGGGGTGCTTGCTGTCCTGGAAATCCTCTTTAAATACATCAGTGTCTATAAAACCTTCCTGCAGCTCAGGGTATGGCCCAGCACATCCCATCTCAGCTTCCACCCATCCACCCTGACACCAGAATAGCAGAAGTATTTATTTGGGAAACAGGCACTTAGAAAATCCTTCCTTCACTTTCTCTTCATTTCTGTTTCATACATTCTGTATTTCCTGGAATAGAGGCTCTGAACTGCTGAACTCAGTCTGAAAGCAACCCAGATAACGAGCTCATTTACATTAATAAGAAATCAACTGTTCCTTTTTGCTGGACTCCCAGGGGAGCAGCTGGTGGTCTGCTTTTTCCATGCAGCCATTCTCCTCCATACTGAAATGCCTCAGAAGTATTTGTTTGTCTGAAAATGTTACTGGAAACCAAAATAGGTGGTGTGAAAAACAAACAGAGAAAGCCATGGATTGTTCTGGTCAATTAGACCTTGGGAAAGTGGTGAAATACTTTGTCTATTTATTCGATAGCTGTATTCAAGCCTCATGGCTCTTAATTTACACTTTCTCATGTCTGGATCAATCTTCATCTCACTGTGCCCAAGCCTCTCCACTGTTCAGGACAGTGCTAAAAGCTGCATCACTGTGTGGTTCATTTTAAGACTAATTACCATCAAGGCATGAAAACAGCCTTTTACATTATGTAATTTTGGGTTTGCACATAGACCAAATCATTTTAGCTTCAATTATTACTGACCAGGTCTGCTTGCATTAGAAAAATGGTACTGGTTATAAAGTGTAAACTATTATGTTGGGTTTTTTTACTATTATTATTATTATTATTATATATTTTCTATTGATTTAGATAGATATATTTTATATATCTATAGATAGGTATCTATAAAACAAATAGATATATAAATAAATGTATATAGATCTATAGATACAGATAAAAGGATAAGATTTTAAAAAATCAATTAGCAATGTGGGTTAATTGTTTAATTACATAAGGATCAAACTCAATGATGCAGTGTTGCACATATTTGCTTTTATTTTTCAAGACTCAGGTTAATGCTCAGTACTTGTGTTTCCAGCCAGAAACCACAAACTTTCATTGCTGTGACACATTAGTCTCAGCTTGTGCCTGGATGGTTGAAAATGATACTCTGGGGCAAAGTTACCTCTAAATGCTCTTGCTTGCTGAATAATAATGATGTTGCATCTCTTAGTAGCCCAATTTCCTTACAGAAAGTAGGAAGGAAGGTAAGTAAGTAGAAAGAGGCTGTATGGAAGAATCTAATTCATATTTTATAAATACCTTGTAAATTATTTATATTATTACTGTCTCTTCTGAAATGATCAAAACGTATTGAAAAGCTGACCCTTTCTTCATGTTTATCCCTGCTGAAATGCCTAAAGATCCTCTTTGGGTTTGGTTCCTCAGGATGATGTCAGGTGGGAGTGGAAACATCCCTGGAGAGGGCTGTGCTGCACTTCCAGCCCAACTTCCAGCACTGCCTGCCAAGTTAAACTCTGGAACAACTCTGCTGGGTTTATTGAAGCGAGAATTAAAAGCTGCACAGCTCAGTGCCCATGGCTGGCTCCTGGGACCCCTCTCCCTGCGGGTGATGGGACAGCCCCAGCAGTGCCTGGAGGAGTTGCTGGGACTCAGTGCCCTGACCTGGGTGTGCACTCCCTCGCCAGAGGGTTTTGTTTGATTGCCCTTTGGGACTGCTGGCTGTCTCCTGGCTCGGTGTGAGGCAGACATCACCTTGCTCTGGGTGCTCAAATAAGAGATACTGTGGGTTTGTAGGTGGTTTAGAGGATGGTGGGCAACAAAGAAACAAAAAGCTTCCTAGCTCAACCTAAAGAAGAACAATCAAAGGAAAATCCATTCAGGTGTAAGGAAGAGCTGGTGAGGTTATTTCTGATGGAGCCAGAGAGAACAGGTACCTGAGGAGGTGGGCTGGAGCAGGAGGAGAGGAGTGAAAAAGCTCCTACATTTCACTGATCTGTACAAGGCCTGGAAATGCTCAGGTGTCGGTAGAAAATGAAATGCACTGGTGATGGCCCCAGCTCTGGCAGCTGGTGCTGAGCAAGCAGAGCTGAGCTGCCACTGGAGACTGGGCTGGGGGTCCCTGCTTTCCACAGGGTCTCTTTAACCTGCCCCAGACAGTGCCTTGGTTTGGCATAAAGCACGTGTGGTTTTGGGCTGAGGGCATGTGGGATGAAGGGCCTGGACAAGGTGAGGCAAATTTCTGTAGTGTATGCTACCTAGGGCAAAAATATTTCCTATCTGTAGATTTGGGACAAAATAATGAACCACCATGCCTCAGGAGATGGGCATTATTTTAATTGACTTGGTAAAGTAAATCAAGTCATAGAGAAAACCTCCTTGGACAGTATAATTACAGACACTGGGTTATAACTCATGAGCTTGCACACTTGGGCTGGCAAGGCAAATAACAAGAGAAGTCATTTGCAGAAAGTGAAAGAGGAAGACATATATTACAGGAATTTCTCCATTTTCTAATTCTTCATTTGTAAACTTCCCTTCACGTTCAGTGCCTTAGCCTTCCTAGATGTGACTGCCACTGCTTGTGATGAAACATCTGATCATTTAGATTTTTCTTCTAAAGACCTAAGTGAAAATGAACCCAAGCAAATACAGAACCATGCCATTAAATACATTGACTTCTGCAATATCTGTCCATTTGTGCATTTAACTTTCTGTTTTTCTTTTGCAACTGTATAAAGTGAGATGTAGAACTGCACAGTGCACTTAGTCTTTTTCCTTGGATTTGTATGTGCAGGAACCTGTATGCGTGCAGAACTGCACACACAGCTGGATGGTCTGGACAGAACACGTGCTGACTTGGTCTTTGTTCTCATTTTGTAATGGCCATAAATCAAGGTCTCCAGACATCAGGGGGTTCACATTAGAGCTTTGAAGACACTGACAGAAATAGCATTCCAATATAAAACAACATTTGATGTAATAAACTTAGAAAATATTCCTGAGAAGTTTGAATTATCTTTGCTCTGATGACTTGCATAATTTAACCAGCCCAGTCTAATGGAGCAGAAGACCATGGTGCCTCCCTGAGAAAGGCCATTCCTGTCCCAAGTAGCAGCCAAAGCAGCCCGTTTGTCTAATTTTCACACCCAGATCTCCTCTTGTCCCCAAACATCAGCTGTTCTCCCATCTGCATCTGGCTTTGCAACTGCACAATTGCATGATCAAGATGCTGATCTCCTGGTATGGCACGAGTGTGTGCCAAGGAACGTGTGGGTGTCTGCCAGGGATCACGTGTGTGTGCCAGGGATCACGTGTGTGTGCCAGGGATCACGTGTGTGTGCCAGGGGCTCTGTGTGTGCCAGGGATCACGTGTGTGTGCCAGGGGCTCTGTGTGTGTGCCAGGGATCACATCTGTGTGCCGGGGGCTCTGTGTGTGTGCCAGGGGCTCTGTGTGTGTGCCAGGGATCACGTGTGTGTGCCAGGGGCTCTGTGTGTGTGCCAGGGATCACATCTGTGTGCCAGGGATCACATCTGTGTGCCGGGGGCTCTGTGTGTGCCAGGGATCACATGTGTGTGCCAGGGGCTCTCTGTGTGCCAGGGGCTCTGTGTGTGCCAGGGATCACATGTGTGTGCCAGGGGCTCTCTGTGTGCCAGGGGCTCTGTGTGTGCCAGGGATCACATGTGTGTGCCAGGGGCTCTCTGTGTGCCAGGGGCTCTGTGTGTGCCAGGGATCACATCTGTGTGCCAGGGGCTCTCTGTGTGCCAGGGGCTCTGTGTGTGCCGGGGGCTCTGTGTGTGCTGCCCACCCCTGCCCTGTGCCCCGCTGCCCAGGCTGCCCGTGGTGCCAGGTGCGAGGTGTGGATGGATTTTCTCCAGGCAGGGAGAGAGGACGGTGGTTTGTGCAGGTGCCAGACTCACAGCAGGAGGTGGCAGGCTGGGCACGGCTCTCCTGCCTCGTGGCCTCAGCCATGAACAGTATGTCCAAACCTGCTGGCAGCTGCAGTGAGCTCCAGCAGGAGCTCAGCCAGACAACGGGAGTTCGATTTTTGGCCAGTATGTGTGACCATGAAGCAGAGCAATAAAGGCTTTAGGTTTTTCCATTCCTTTTTATTTATTTCTGTAGGCTGTAGTAAGGGACCATTGCTTTAAAACCCTTAGACATTGGGACATATTTTACAAGACAGAACAGTTTCTGAATGTCACACATTGATCACAGTTTCATACTATTACATGCATATAAAGACACGGATTTTTTTTAATAATTTGTTTTACAGAAACAATTGGAGAGGTCAATAAACTTCAACAAAGAATGACTAAATTAAAATTACAAAAAATGTAAGACTCTAAGTACACTAGTATATGGCTAATGTTGCTGTAATCACCCCAAAGTGCCAGGGCATTGAAACATTTCTTAAAAGGGAAGGAAACATCTGCTGGTGCATTGGACCAATATAATTGAGTGAATTCCAATATACCCAATGGAGAGATTGTGCAAGACATGCAGGATCTGCTGGGCACAAGCACTGCCCTCCCTTACAGCCATGCTGAGCTGGGTTCCCATCGATTCCCCGTTCTACAGGTTAAAAAATAACTCTGTGCAAGGCAATGGAGAAACCGGTCCCAGGCTGCCCTTTCTGGGGCACAGCCAGCTTCAGTTTCCAGCTACAAAAGCAGTTTGATCTAAATGTACCAGCAGAGCCACAGGATAGTATTTTCCAGTTTTTATTTGTCGTTTTGTATCATTTTCTTTTTAAAAAGGACCCCCACAGCTTTCCTATCCTGCAGTGACGATGGATGCTGCCCCTGGGGATGTCCCTGGGAAGCCTTTGCCAGGTCCTGGGCTTTTGGAGGAGACCCGGGCTGGTGCCCGGCCCCAGCGCAGCCCCGGCTCCCTCGGGCATTGTTGAGCAGCACTCGCCTCGCCGAGGTGCTAAAGTTTCCTCCCTTTTCCGAAACTGCTTCACTGGCCTGATGAGAGAGCAGGATTCTGCTGCAGGAAGTGGGGGTGTGTTTTTTTTCATGCTAATCTACTTGGAAAGCGAGTTTGGTTGGTAGCTGTGGCTGGCCTTTCTGAGTACAGTATCATGGCTTCAAAATTCGAAGTAAAATGGAGATGCTGCTCCCCCCAAACTCACTAGAGGGGAATGGGTCAATGCAAAAGTGATTTTCTACACTGACCACCAAAAAGCCAGAGAATGGGGGAAAAAATTATCTTCACAAGCTGACAAAACTGACATAAACAAAATAAATCCCAGGGGTTCTGTGAGCCAACGTGTGGCAAACAGTATGTGGAGGCAGTAAAATATAACAGGAAGAAGAGTCATAAATGGCAGAGCTCCTAAATGAAAAATACAGAGTAGAGAAGAACAGATGAATGTTCTTAAATGCACATTACCAACAGGACCAGAGGTTGTGCCACAATTCAAAGTGACCCATGGCCCATCTGCTGGCAGTGTCCTCCCAGCTTCAGCAAGGGCTGAGGGCAGAGAGCGCTGACCTGTGGGGCTGAGGCTGGGATCCTGCTGGAGGGACAGTCCACAAAGAGCGAGCTGCCCTGGAGGGATGCTCAGTCACATCTGGAATGACTGTCACCCTCCTGCCTCTGTTTCCCATTCGCTCACCCCACTGGTTTCCAAGGAAGTGCTGTGGGCAGGCACCTCCAGCCCTGAGGCCATACAAAGCTATTGATTTTCCATTAGCTTTCAGAGATATGGCTCCAGATTCTTTACTGATCTAAAGGGGGCCTCAATGGGCTTTAAGTTACAGCAGCAAAGAATTTGGCATTTCATATAAATTTGACTTCCTGGCTTTCATGAGGCTCTGGTTTTGAGGGGTCTTTGCATGGAGTTCAGCCTTATTATTAATTTTCAAAGGTAGTGTCACTGCAGTCTTGGAAAGACCCCTTTAAAAATAAAGGTTAATCCTTGTTCAGTCCTACAGAGCATCAACAGCATTACTTCTAGTTAAAAGGAAGAAGGAAGGTTTTGCTTTCTCTTCTAAGCCTCTAAGACTGAAAACTTCTTGTGCAATGAAGCCAGAATCAAGCAAAGCAAAGTCTGGAGTAGTATTTACAGATATGAACACTTGTGGCACCCAACCTTTGGTGTCAAAGGACACTTATCGTGGCTTAGGTAACACCAGCAGCGAACGGGATACACATCCTGGATGCAGACTTTCAGTCTTCCTAAGGTTTCCTTTGCCTGGCCAAGACAAAGTTTCAGTGCAAGAGCCTAACGTGGTCAGCACGGGTGTGAGATGCACGCTGCAAAATAAACATCTCTTCTTCAAAGGGCTGGGTGGTGTTTGGGCTGCTCCTGTCCTGGTGTGGGAGGGCAAAGGTAAGAGTGCTCTGACTGGAAGCTTTCCATGGTTTTGTTGACTATGCTCTAACAAACTTGCTGACAGGGAAGGTGCCTTTTGAAGGGATTTATGTGATTGCTGACAATAGATATGGCAGCCTATTGCATTAATTGCTTCCTAAGAAAGAAAAATCCCACTCAACTTTATTACCTTCGTTCGTGAACAGGTCTTGCTGATAATCACATGCTAAACTGGGTCTACTGGTTATTCCTTTCATTTGAGAGATACTTTCTGAAACACACACCTTTCCAAATTACATCTCTTTCAGGTTTATTGGCTATTATGGTGGACATGTAAGAAAATCTCACAAACAAACAAAAGGAAATGGAATCAAAACTCCATCTTTGGCAAAAGCATGGTCACTGACCAAACTGCTGGGCCGAATCAGAAGGAAATGTCTGTGCAGAGCTGGAGTGGCTCTGAAGCTCTTCATCATGCTAAACTTCAACAGGCCATGAGATAGCTTCAGGATGAACATTTATCTCATGGACTTTTTACAAAATTTCTCTGAATATAGCTGTGCATTCAGCTACAAAGGAGCAAAGAGGATCATTACGTAAGCAGGTACATGGACAGATTTTACCATAACTAAATCACAATCTGGTCTCTTTCTGAATGTTTATGTTTCTCATTCCTCCACAATTTTTTCTAATTTCCTGATTTTCTCTGGGACCAAAAATAAAAATTCCAAAACCCAGCGGGAAATGAAAGTTTGGACACTTCTGTTTTAATCCAGGAAAAACTTCTCTGGAGGTGCCTGAGCATTGTCAGGTCACTGCCTTGAATAAGAGCCTAGATTCTGATATTTATCCCAACTCCATCATGTCACTATTAGGTAAATTAGATTCAAAACCTGTCTCTTCTTTCTGTTCTCAGCTTAATCAATGTAAATCTGGAGAAACTGCAGCCAGGGGTGTTGGGTGACCTTTTCCCTGCTGTCACCAAGGGCAGTGTGGCCTGCTCCACGTTTCTCAGCAGGAACATCTCAGTTCCCACAGCCAGTCCCTGGTTAAAGTACCACAAACAGGAAAATACGAAAACATGACAACATCAGACAAACCCCATGACCTTTCACAGATGCACTTCCAGGAGGAATGTTGCAGGTGTTCATCAGAAAAAAAGAAAATAACAACAAAAGGGTTGGGGGATCAGCTTTGTAAATGAACACTGAGAGAGCATCTAATATATTATTCTGTAATACAAAAAGAAGGAATCTGACTTGATTGCCCTATTATAAATTTGCTAAAAATACAGATATATATTTATATTTATATATATATATATAATTTTTTTTTTTTTTAAATCTGAACAGAAAAATAGACTACTCTGGAATGCATGAAAGTCACATGACTTTTCCATACATCAGATACTTATAAAGCCAACACAATGGCAAGCAGGAGGTACAGAGGTAACCAGAACATCTGTACTTTATTCAAGAACTATTTAAAGCCGTATTCTCCCCAGATGGGTGATCCGAATGAACCCAAGGTAGCACTTGTTCTGTGCAGAAGTGAGTGACCCAGCAGGGAGGGGCAGGCTGGGAGCCCCAGGGAAGCCCTGGTGGCTGGCCACAGACACAGGGAGTGCCTCGCTGCCTGCGCAGGAGGGAGCAGCTCCTCGCCCGCTGCTGCACTCAGAACTGCAGGCCTTGCTCTAGGATGAGGTGTTCCGTGGAGCTTACCAGCAGAGAGAACGTGGCTTTACACACCTTGTCTTTGTGATGCGTTTTACATAATCTTGTTATTTACTATAAACTGTACCGGTCATAATTCTGTCAAGACATAAATATACAGTAGGTACAAATATTAACAATACATTACAATTTTACAGAAGAGAATACTGTTTTCCTTAGAAATGTGTTTCTTATTAGCTGCAAGGGAAGAAAAGGCTACAGTTTATCACAGCCATAGTTGCCAAACAACCTGACCGCCTCAGATGTGTTTCTCATGACTCGCCCAGGCAGATACTCCCTGGCATTTGACACACGGCATGTTCAGGAAGGGAATGTGCGTTCCATGGATTTCTTTTCCTCTCTCTTGCCTTTTTTTCTTTTTTTTTTTTCCTTTCTTCTACCTTTTTTTTTGACTCTCAAACCTTTCAGAAAAATGTGGATTTCACAGGAGACTCTTTTGTTTTGGGTTGGGTTTTTTTTCTGTAAGTGTGCTTAAGTGAAGTTTTTAAGAAAAGGCACTGAGAAATCTACTGCAAAGTCACTGTTTTTTTCCTCTGTTCAAGGCTAAAACTCAAATAATCTTTAGCCTCCTGGTTAAGAAAACTGCACCCTCTCTTTCCACACACACACAGACACACACAGACACACACACATATATACGTGTGTGTATATGTGTGTGTGTGTTCTATATATATATTTGTAGGTATGTGTTAAAAGTGATGTTGATGGTGTAAGACACAAGCAAGTACAGACATCACACGTCCAGAGAGAGTCCTTGCAGGTGTGATGTCTTCTGCAGCAGCAGGTCAGGCTCTGTCAGCTTGCTTGACACTTGGTGCACAGTAAATTTGCAGACCTGAATTCCAAATATCAGTGATTAAACCACCCCCTTTAGCTCGGTGCAAGAGATGTTGCCTCTTTTCCCCAACCGCTATGAACTTTGGGAAACATGTATCAAACAAACAAAAACGAAATTGTCTTTCTAGGTTCTATAGGATTTGGTGAGCATTATGTTTTCCAAACACTGCCTTTCCTTTGCAATGAGTACAGATTTAGTCTACCATAGCTTTAGCTTAGAGTAGATTTCCCAGTGCTTACATTATATATATGTGTATTATGCACACACACACATATATAGATACATATTTCATATTCAGACTTTATTTCATTAAAATAAATTAAACATACTTCCTTTTTAATTGGGCACAAAATGAGAGCTACATCTTTGTACACAAATAAGAAAGAAATGCTCTTCAAGCATATTATATGCTTAATTTTAAATTATTTGCTTTCTATAAGAAATCTATAGGACTTTGGCTATTCAGACTTAAAAGGAAGATTTTTTTTAAATGATACTTTTGAATTTGACTTTCAAAAGTGACTCAGTAAAATGCTACTTTAAAGGTAGGACTAAATAGATGACATAAGGTGTGTGTCATGAGCGATCACGCAAGGCAGACAGAGGGCCTTTGGTTACAAGGAGAGTTGCACCAGTTGACTATCAGATAAAAAAATGATAGAATTGTTGATTTATACATTTTTGTCAGTGCCATCTATAAACCAAATACATCAGTTTGGATGAGAGTGTGGTAAATACTATGCTATATGGCTATATTTAAATACGTTCACTTTCGTGATATGTAAAATATGACTTTTTTTTCCACATGAAAGCATCAGCTCTAAAAATATTTAACTTGGAAATCACTATTACTTTATAAAAAAAAAAAATTCCCTGATTTCTTTTCTTTTTACATTTGTGCTGATGGCAGACATGACTGATCACTGAAACACAGAGATTATATTATAACTGTTCTCTTTAAGATTTCTTGTTGCCGCTCTGTGGCCTCAGAAAGCCGCAGAATAAATCGGTATTTAAAGCTTATCTGCTGGAAAGTTACTTTTCACTTTTTCGTGACGACTCGATCTCAGCCAGTATCTCAGCAATACGTCGGTTCCTCTAAGTACACTTGTATTTGCTATGGCCAAATCCCGCCGTGCTTGCCCGGGCGGGCTCCGGGCTGCGGACGGCGGGGCCGGAGCGGGCGCGGCTCGGAGCGCCGGGGCGCCCCGCACACGCCGTGCCCGGCCCCGCCCGGGGCTCCCCTGCCCTCGGCCCGGCCCGGGCCCGGCTCGGCCGCTCGCCGGCCTCGCCCTGCTGGGCCACCAGGGAGGCTCCGAGCGGGCCCGCGGCCGGGACGGGCCAGCGGAGCGGAGCCGAGCGGAGCCACAGCGCCGCGGGCACGGCTCCGCGCCCAGGAGGAGCCGGGCAGAGCCATCCTCACAGCCCACGCTAGCTCCTAAAACAGAAATGTGCTTATTGCTTTTGTCCGTACATGCTGCATTCACTATTACGGGTTACAGACAGTGCTGCACGGCCGGGACGGACACACGGCTACATTCAGGACTAACCAACACTCGTTTTTTACAATAGGAAGGAACAAAATGCAGTGGACTCGAGTGGCTTCGGGGGGTCTCCCTCCCACGTGTGCCCCTCTGCTCCCACGTCCCGTGTCTCAGCTCATCCCCGGACCCGCTGCCTGCGCATTGCTACACACCCCGGCAGGACCTCAGGGTCAGCTCAGGAAACGCTCAGTGACGGAGTCATTTACAACCGAGTTTTACAGTAGAAACAGAGAACAACATAAAAGGTTACCATCACAGTTATCACAGGACAACTTGTGACTTGCTACAGGCTTGTAACAAATCACAGTCACAACAAGAGGCACAAATTAAAGTAGTGCTTGGTTAAAGTGCTTGATTGTTAACACTCTGCTATCCTACTCCAGCATTGCAACAACGACAACAAAAAATCAACATAAAGTGCTTTTCCCCCCACCCCGAGATTAAAAACCAAAGACAAATTATTTCCTACACAATTTGACATAACTTTATTGAAACAATAATATTTTAAAAACCTAGGCTGGTGGCTGCTAGTTCTGTTCACTTAAAATGGTCAGATCTTTTTTTTTTTTTTTTTTTTTTCTTTCCTCTTTATTTTCTTGTTTCATTTAAAAATGACTGGATGTTATTAAAACATCAGGCCTGGTTCTCCTGCCTCTCGCAGCTGCTTCGTGCCACGGCCCTGCAGGAGCCTCTCCTGCCCGGCCTCCTGGCGAGAGGGAGCACAGCCAGGCCTGGGACGGCTCACTAACGAATCCCTCTTTTTGCATATTTATGTAACACTTGCATATCTTTCACTGCGCTGCTTGGGCGCAAAAAGCTTCGGACCAACCTGCTCCTCTCCCGGCCCCGGGCGAGGCTCGGCCGCGCCGGGGCCCCGGCAGTGCCTGGCTCGGGCAGGGCAGCCGCGGCTCATCGCCGGGCGGGCAGGGCGAGCGCCGCCGGGCGAGCCCCGGGCAGGGCTCCGGCCGCGGTGCCTCGGGGCGTCCCGCTTCTGCATGGCTCCTCCGGCCTTCCCGCGGGCCACGCGCTGGCCCTGGGGCAGCTACCGGCTTCTAGCAGAGGGCAAGTGCAAGTCTCACTGTGTCCTAGGGCATGTTTGGAATTAGATACAAGTGGTGCAACTCACCCTGCTAATATTTCAAAAGAAAACATCAGGTCCTACAGGATATCAAATTGTTAAACGCACAAAGAGCATTTTAAGAATTGGTTTCTCTAGACCATTCATTGTTTCAAATTCTTTTCACTTGGATTTTCCAATAATGCAAGTGTTCCCTGTTACCTTTAAACATAATATCCATCAGAGAAAGCTGTAGATGGGGAACCGCTGCCCTGAAGCACTGAGCATTGTGTTTTTGAAAGCTTTATACCAACCCCAGCAATTTATTCCAGAGTTCAAATCTGGCTGCCTTGGCATCCTTTATGGAACTAATGCAAATCAGATGTTAATATTTCCAAAAGGAGCTCTAGCGTTCAAGGGGAATGGATGGATATTTGGTCACATTGGCTTCACTGGACAACATGAAAGGAGATCAATGTGTGATCATGATTTGCAATCATTTTTTTGACTGATGTGGGCAATGTCTTTAGAGTTGTTTCAGTGAAGGACATTTTCACAAACCCACACTGGACCTCCCCCAGACTTTTAGAAACAGGTGGCTTGTTTCAGCCAAGTTCATGCCATGCAGAAGCTCTTTTGTTTGTGTTGACTGTGAAGATATTCCTTTAAACTCTCAATAAGTTCTTTCAGACCCCACCTCAGATGCTTTGATCATGTGTGCTAGCATGTCCTCCACTGCCTGGTAATACATGGACTTCTGGGGAAATGTGATTTTCTAGTCTGACAGTCTCCTGATTGCCCTGGGTTCTTCCAGTGATACCTTCCATAGAGTAAATGCAGTTCTGCCCTATCAGCTTAGGGGAGGTGGGTAAAGCTGCAGCTTCTAGATGGTTCTTGTCTGTTCTATAAACATGGTCCTTTTGCTTTAGATAGCCACTGTTTGCAACATTGTACTTGGGACTCACATTTCCAGGCGGACTTGAGTCATACATCAGCTGACCTTCATCATCAGTGTCAGCATCTATGTATTTGTGTATACCAGCATCGTGGAAGTTGAAAGCTATGGCCGCCTGGGACTCTGGTGACTTTGGGGGGGTTCTCGCACTCGCAGTTGTGTAGATCGAGGTTTCTGGGCTCATGAGAGACCTGTCAGAGAGTAAGGAAGTATCTGTGGCAGCAGCAGCAGCTCCCCGGCTCTTGAGAGGGTCTGGATATGTTCTCAGTACATGTGATGCTGGTACTAATGTGCTGGTGTCCTCTTCCATGAAGTTGACTTTCAGAGATCTTAGTTTTAAGGGGTTACTGGCCTTTATGGAGCTTTTGGGACTTTCAATGAAAAAAGCAGAACGGTGGCTGCTTTCAGAGCTGGGGTTCATGTCCACGTACCTGGCACCGCTCCCCTCCGGCCTGCTCTGCTCCTGGATGACGTTGATGCCCCCCTTGCAGGGCAGGGCGGTGAGCGGGCTGTGCGAGAACCGCGCGGGGTCGGGGAACTCGGCGGCGCAGCTGATGAAGCTGTCGATGCTGGACATGCTCCTCATGTCCACGATCCCGTCAGTGCGAGTCGCCAGCAGCGGCACCATGGGCCCAGGAAGGGTTTCCATTTCTAGCTCTTCCTTTTGCTTTCCAGCTTGACTCGACTCTTTAGTGATAAGGTTTGGCTGGGACTGAGTCTTTGCCATTTTGTTGTACATGTCCTCCAGCTGTTGGACGTTCAGGTGCTGGGGACTTGAAGATGACCTGGCTTTTTCTGGGGATCCTTGTTCCTTAGTTTCAAAAGATTTACTAGAACTAGTTTCAGAGAGTGTTCTCTTGGTCCATTTCCATTTGCTTGGAGATAAATGATTGTCCTGGACTTTATCCTTTTTGGCTATGCTTTCTCCATTCTTTTCAACCACAATGTCCATGAGTTCTATGCTACGGGCAAATGCATCCTTCATGTTCATGGAAACAATACTGCCATTTCTTTTTGCTCTTTCAAGAGCTTCCCTGCGCTTAATGGCTTTCTCCTGCCTCTTCTGCTCTTTGTAAAACTCAGAGAAGTTATTGACAATAATTGGGATGGGAAGAGCTATCACCAGCACACCAGCAATGCAGCACAGTCCTCCTACTATCTTACCCAAAAGAGTTTTGGGGTAAATGTCTCCATAGCCTACTGTTGTCATGGTGATTGTTGCCCACCAGAAAGAAGCTGGGATGCTCTTGAATTTTGTATCATCCTCATCCTTTTCTGCAAAAAACACTAAACTGGAGAAGATCATAATGCCCATAGCCAGAAACAAGATGAGTAATCCAAGTTCATTGTAACTCCTCCTCAGTGTAAACCCCAAGGACTGTAAACCCGTTGAGTGCCGGGCGAGTTTTAGAATCCGGAGTATCCTCATAATCCGAAATATCTGGACCACTCTTCGTACATTTTGGAACTGAAGTACACTTTTATTGGATTCTGTGAGGAAGATAGTAACATAGTAGGGTAAGATGGCCAGCAAATCTATAGCATTCAGCGGGCCTTTGAAAAACTTCCATTTCTTAGGGGAGGAGAGGAACCGCAGGAGGTATTCCATTGTAAACCACGCAATGCACACTGCTTCCACGTGGGCCAGCTGGGGGTTATCTGTGGTCTGCCCAAATTCATCCACGCCTTGTAGTTCAGGAAGTGTATTAAGGGACAAGGCAATTGTAGATAGTACAATAAACATGATGGAAATGATTGCCAAAATCTGGAAAGGAAAGAGAAAACAGTGAGTTAATCTCAGAATACACGACGCTGTCTCTTGCTGCCGTTAACACGTGGCTCCATTTTCACTCACACGTTGCAAGACCCATTTTGCTCAGTACACAGAAGTTGGATAACCAATGCATCCTGAGCTGAGTTTATTTTGGAAGCTGTTTTAGTTATGGCAGACGCATAAAGGAGATAAAGCATCTACCTCGACTCCTGTGCTTTCATCTCCATGCAGTCAAGGAACATGTAAGGAACAGCTAGGACGCCAGGAGGGCTGTGAAGCAGCAGGAGCTTTTGATTAACTACTAATTAGGTGCCCAACGAGGCCCATCTGGACAACAAGCTCTGAAATTTAAGCAAGAAGGAATGCAATCGTGAATACGTGATTTGATCGGAGCAATGTCCTCCATTTAATGAACGGTTACTGCTGTAATTTGGGGTGCTGATGGCTAATTACAGAGATGTGCATACAATTCTACTACATAAGCATACAAATAATACACTCTTGTTTAATGACTCATCTCTAATTCAATTCTTGATGGTTGTGAAAAACATGAAAACTTCACCAAGCTTTCTAAGCCATTTTGAGTTTTCTGGAGGAGAGAGCAAGCATCTGAACAAACCAAACTGGGCACTGAGACAGCCAAGGCAGGGCAGGCCCAGTCACTGGGGGCCTCACACATCTCAAACTCAAGAGAATAAAATGTAAGTCAAGTGTCTCATGGTGAAGTGTGGGGAAATTTAGATGTTAATTACTTCTTCATGGTGGCTT
Organism: Vidua macroura; assembly: GCF_024509145.1. Taxonomy (NCBI): domain Eukaryota; kingdom Metazoa; phylum Chordata; class Aves; order Passeriformes; family Viduidae; genus Vidua; species Vidua macroura. Next base: position 14,906,958 of record NC_071587.1, on the reverse strand, counting down.
GTTTCAAAAGACCATCTCCTGGAGACCAGGCACTACCTCTGAAAAACAGAGAGCCTGATTTGCTTTCCTAGAAGGCTCTTGTGGTGGTTTTGCTGTCACAATCCATGTTTACAATCCACCATTTCTGAAGGTGTTTGGGATATTTGCAATGGTAATTTCAATTAGGCTTGCTTGGCTTTATCTCTGCCCACTATACACAGAAGGGCTTATTTGTAGGCTTAGATGTGTGTACCTGTTGGGTTTTATCTCCCTCACTTTCAGTGTAAATATTAACACTCCATCTTTATGCAGTGAATGGCATCCAGCAGCAGTAATTGGTGTCAAACCTTCTGTTTCCTTTGATATACCTTCCTGCTTTGAAGATCAAGGCAATGTCAGATGAATATAAATAAATAAACTGGAAGATTTAAGGGTAAAATTTGATTTTGATTTAGGAGATTTAGCTGCAAAGCTAAGCAATAAACAGAGACAGACATTTATAATTTCTCCCACAAGTTGCAGCAAGATGTCACTTGTGCTCCCAAGAGACAGATTTTCCCCCTTACTCATCGACTGCAACCATATTTTTGAGAATCTTCTTAGGCTAAGAAAAACTTCTAAATGTGAGTTGATTGTCCTCAGTTATTCAAGGCACTTTTCAATTGGAAAGTACATAAAATTGAGATGGAGTATCTCCAGCAGGGTTTAGAAGATCCTTCTCCTTCTGTAAGAGATATCTTGTCCTGGTAGCATCTACCATCTACTAAAAGCCACCCATGGAGCAATTGTGCACAGAAAACTGGATCCAGCTGCTGCTGTCAGGCTTTAGCACTGTTCAGTTGCACAGGGCTCTGTCCCAAAGTATTTACAGTCTGGGATTTCAGATTATAGAAATCACCATCTGTCTCTCTAATAAGGTTTCCCATCTTGGCTGTACTGAACCTCTAGCTTGGCAGCTCTTGTATTTTCCACTGTCAGTAATGAGAGACAGAAAGCTGCAGGGAAGACATTTACACTCCCAGGGGTGCCTCTAGGGATGTTGTGCATCACAGGCAGCCTTTTCATTCCATCCCTGGCCTTTCCTCCTCCCTTTACTCTTCCAGGTTCACTTCCCTTCAACAAGAAAAGCCAATGGGACCAATTTTGACTTGAGCAGAAACAATCCCTCCAGCTCTTACAGAACTGGAAATCTTTTTTCCAGTCACTGTAAAAAAGCACCTGTGGTCCCTGTTCCAGAGCACTGACCCCAGATCTCGCTGCTTCTCCAGCTGCTCACAGCTGCATGAAATGGAAGGAAGCATGGGACACAGCCTTCTCCTGTGGCACTGATCTCCACGATTCCTTAAAAGTCATTAAACGTGGCCTTGTGATCGTGAGAACTTTGGATGGGCAATCAAAGAGCTGAGGCTGAACAGGCTCAGGCACAGGAAGGTCCCTAGAGCCCAGGCTTGGACTGGCAGAAGGGACAGGAAAGTTCAGCACCAGAGGCCTGTTAGATTTTGTGATCCATGTCACTTATGGAGCAAGCTGTCCCTGTCCCAGGTCTGGCTGCTGGCCTAGCTGGCATATGTGGGCTGTTTTTTGGGATCGGGGAAGGCACCTCCAGCATCCCTGCAGGAGCATCCAGAGCTGCTGACTTGGATGTCCTAAAAAATGCATAACTAAAATTGGAAAAGCTTGCAGCCTAAAATTCAGAAGCAGAGGAAACAAATCAGGAGTCACCAATAGCTGAAATGAGTGGTGTGAGGACACATTTGTGACACGGGCAGGTGCAGGAGTCTCTGCATGGGGGAGCCACAGCTGTGACAAGTGTTCTCCAGTGTCCCCAGGCTGGCTGCACCCCAGCTGAGGACAGGAGCCCGACAGACCAGGCTGGACTGGGTGGGCATCTCAGCAGAGCAGCACAGACACTGCTGCAGCCGCTTGTAAAGCTGACAGGGGGTAAGGCTGGATTTTCCCCACACAACTTTCAGACCATTTCCACTAATAGCTTGCATGAGAGAAGCTCTGCAGTCCCCTTCCTCTTTGCTTCTCTGTATTTTCTCTTGCATTTCACCTGTAGCAATACACCATAAATTGTGAAAATCCCCTCAGGTACTTTACCAGGTTGCTTGCAGAAGGTATTGGAAGGAGCCCTAATGATGGCCCTGGCTTGTGGTACAAGTCTCAGCATGGGCAGGATTTCAGGAAAAAACTTCTCCTCCACTCAATCAGCTGTTTTACAAAGGCTTTGGTGGAGTGAATCTCTGGATTGCTGCTATGGCTCCTTTGTGGAAGCTAAATAACCCAAGAACATGCAGGGCAGGGTTTTGGATGAATTTAAAGCAGTTGTGATTAGCATGATTGTACACACATGCTGGTTATTACACATGCAAATGAGACAAGCAAGCTGATTTTGGGAGCAAGTGTAGCCAGTTTGTGCAACTGCCGTTTCCTGAGGCAAGATGGATGTGCCATGCTGGCAAGCCTTTAATCCCCACCTCCTCCAAAATGCCCCCCAAAACTAGGCAGGCCACCTCTACCTGGCACCTCTCAGGAGTTAACCACCTGCCCTGGGTGAGAGTGGCCCCAGAGATTCCTCCTTTGTGATGGCCAGGTCTGTGCTCCTCCCTGGGGAAGAGGGCAGGCAGCTGCTCAGGAGTTTCCATCTGTCTCTCTGCAGGAGCAGTTTGTGTTCACCCCACAGGTGGCACAGAGCGGGGAGTTTTAGGCAGCAGGGACAAACCCAGCATTGAGGTTTGGTGATATTTATTGCTTGGTTGTTTTCTTTGCACTGCTAAAAACCCTAACAGAGATAAAGGCATAAGACAGGAGACTTTCAAGGCCATTAACATTTATGAGAACTGGCTGTCCCAATCCCATAGATGGCTCTAAAATCTCAGGGTAAGCATCCGAGATCTCTCTGCTCGTGGCAACATGCCCTATACTTTTTCTGTCTTCATACTTGGTAATGAAGCTGATATAGCAAGGAGAAGGGGTGGTGTGTGGGAGAGAGTAGGAGGGTGTTTGAATATAGATTCGATATTCTTGGAAATACGATGAGGAAATTGTTATGTAATCAAGAAGTTCAATAATGGTTTTGTCTAATGTGCTTTTTTAGCTCCATCAAGGCCTGCAGAATAAATCTGGCATCAGGACCAGGTTTCATTCATGTGCTCCATTTACCAAGGGATTTTTCCTGCAGCCCCTCTGCTTTCCCAAGCTACAATACACTTTGAGTCAGACTGTCCAGCTCCATCCTGCCATGCCTGTGCCAGCCTCTGTCTCCCCAGGCTCTGAGAAACAGAGCACAGTGTATTTTGAGCAATATCCCACGTGCTGCACAGTGCAGAAACAGATGGAGAGTTCCTTAATCTCCTCCCTACTTGATTCTGCACAGGAATAACATCTCCTGCTCACAGCAGCTATACATGTCTGTGGTATTTATTGACAGGCACTTGTTTTAGGAAACATCTCTTCACTAGAAAATGCCTATTTATTCATAAACTGAAAGAGTTTGCAGAACACAGTCACTTCTGATGTCAAGATTCTGACCACTGGGCTTGCAGGATATCTTTTCTAGAAAATGCTGAAGCCATAATGAAGGGTAACGCTTCTTGCATCTTGGCAAGTTGAGCCAAAGTGGGGGATATGGTTGCACGGGAAGTACAGAGAACCTTTAATCCACTTTTTGTTTCACGTGGAAGGATGTTGAGATGTAATGTAAGACCTTGAATCTCCAAACCCCTTAAGTCCTGCTGGTTCCTGTGGAGTATAAACCTCTGCTTAGGAGTTTTCCCTGACCTGGCACTTTGCATGCCACTTGGAGGCACTGTCCCCACGGGGTCCTTGGAAGCCTCTGCTCCAGGAGCTCTGTGCTCTGGAGGGGCCCCTGCACACACAGCTGAGCTCCCTGCAGTGCCCCGGGCACGGAGCACACAGCCCAGAGGAAGGCAAACCCCTACACTCCTCTGCAGGCACTACTGCACAGCATAACATCCATACAGCCAGAATCAAGATAAAGCCACTTCTGGATTGCTTTGGAAACATATGAGATCTCAGTTTTGACATTTGCCTGGAAAAGCCAAGATTGAATAATGTTTAATTATTTGATTTCAATTACAGCTGTAATAAGTTTATCTGTTGAGAGAGTAAGTCTATTTAGTTTACAGAGGATACTGCTGCTGATTCTGTGTCAATGCTTCCTTTGCCTACAGGCCCAGAGAGCTGCAGCTACAGCTGCTGCTGACTGAGGTACAGTGGGCAGAAAGTCGCCTTCAGGCAGAGCTGGCTGTAAACTCTTTAACACTCTTAAGAACATGTTTAGTTGTCAGAGAGCTATCAAACCCCATTACATGATAAATGGTGTCAGTCTTCTTTCAGAGCAAAGCCCAGATGTAAATGGTACACTGGAGAAGAAAATTATAGATGAATGAATATACTGAAAAGGCAAACTTGAAAAACATACACTGCCTTTAGACATCAGTGCACTGACAGTTCTCAGGAGAGGATGAGAGGGAAGCATCTGCCCTACTTCTGCTGCTGCTAGCATGGGGGAAATCAAAAAAGAAAACAAATGAATGGCACATGGAAGCTGAAGTTTCCCGTTTTGTTCCTGGCCTTGCCTTGTGCCCAGGATGATGAAACCCCAGCACGCAGCGCTACTGGGAGACATCCACTCCCCCAGCCCTGGTCGGACCCAAAGCTGTCCCCCCTGCACGGCCATGCAGACAAACCCTGCTGCCATCCTCAGGCAGAGCCGGGCTCTCCCCCGACACTGCCGCAACCATCAACCCTCCCAGCCTCCTGCTGACTCTCCTGCCTTCACCTTGCCCGCACATTCCCACCCTCCGTGCCGTGCAAATGCTGCTGCCGGAGCACAGGGGTTGGCAGTGTGGCACGGCACAGCCCGGCCCTTCCCTGGAAGACAGCTAGAGGCACAGAGCCGGGTGAGACCCCGCGCCCGGAGCACCCGCCTGCTCCGCAGCCCTGCGCTCCGGCAGCTCAGCGCCTGTCGCTGGGGCTGGGCTCCGACCCCTGCACGGACAAACCTTCCCCCTGGCCTGGGCCCCCCTCGGCTGCATCTCCCATCCCCACCATCTGCCTTGCCTTCAAGCAGACAGAGGTTTGGACTCAGAAAAAGCAAAAAAAGAAAAAAAAAGTGAAAAAAAGCCTGCCTTCCACCTCAGCACCGGTGAGTGCTTGAGAACAGCTCTTCGAGATGCCTTTGGGATTCTACCCTGCACCAGGGAGAGACTGCTCGTGATCGACTCCCACCATGCAGAGCAGTCTGCTCAGCCTCAGACACTATTTACAGGGGATGCTGAGCTCCAAGTGTTGCTGTTTGCAGGAGTAGTTGTGGGAGGGTTTTTTTTTAATGGTTAAATTCAATCAGGAATGTGCCAAGATAGCATGAAATCAACTAAATGTAATTAAGCAAAAACTATTAGCTTGATTGCTAAACCAGTCTTCCTCTCATGAATATGCATGAGAATAATTGATATTAATTCTTTTCAAATCTGAGGCACATTAGTCCTGCATATTATAGTGTAGAGTTTTTTGGAAGACTAAACCAGTTCCACTGCTGCTTTCTCACCAAAAGGCATAATTAGTCTTGCTGCAGAGAGATTTACCGAGTCATTGATACCATCCTGAATTGCCACATAGAGAGGAAATTAGAAAAGAGCTCAAGTGATGTTTTGTCTGCAAAAAACGATGACCTGTTTAACATTTCTTCCAGAAATGTGTTAGGAAAAGTGGCAAATCCATTTACCAGCATCAGCTACACTAATGGCATTCTGAAGAGACAGGGAAGCCTGCAGGAACAGTAAATCCCTGTGGAGAGAAAGGCGGGGGCAATATCCTCTCCTGTTGAATGTTCTTGAAACCAGCATGGCCCTGTCAGCTGGGTGTCCAGCTGTCCAGCTGTCCAGGTGTCCAGGTGTCCAGGTGTCCAGCTGTCCAGGTGTCCAGCTGTCCAGTGTCCAGCTGTCCAGGTGTCCAGGTGTCCAGCTGTCCAGGTGTCCAAGTGTCCAGCTGTCCAGGTGTCCAGGTGTCCAGCTGTCCAGGTGTCCAAGTGTCCAGCTGTCCAGGTGTCCAGCTGTCCTGTGTCCAGCTGTCCAGGTGTCCAGGTGTCCAGGTGTCCAGCTGTCCAGCTGTCCAGGTGTCCAGCTGTCCAGGTGTCCAGCTGTCCAGCTGTCCCCGGGCTGTTCCTGAGAGCTGATTTCAGCTCCCTGTGGCTCCTGCTGCCCCTGGGCTCCTGCTGCAGGTTGTGGGGGCTTCTCCACTGGGTTTCAGAGGACATTTTTTTTTTTTTTAACTGATGCCTGGAATAAGGGCATAACATTCAGGCCGAGGCATTTCTGCTGCCTCACAAGCTGTCCTTGGGCTGCAGCCTCCGACCAGGGTTTGCCTGGACACTCAGCCTGATCTAAGAGGGCTTTGGTGGAACCTCTTGCACTGGTGGGAAAACCCCAGGCTCACACAAGGGATTACAGCTGTTACCCTTGCAGTGCCCTGCAAAGGAATTGAATATTAACATTCTTCTTTTTTTTCCAAAAGAGACTTATGAAGCTTCTGCAGGTGGTGGGAAACAGACTTGCAGGATCACTCCAAGCTCTCAGCACCTTCCCAGCTCTTAGTTCTTTATTCTGCTAAAACCCTTTGCTTTCTTGTCAGCTTCTCAGCTCTCCACCATGCCTACACCCCTCCTCCTGTCTGGCAGACAGACCTTGTGTCAGACAAAGGACTTTGATGCAGGGACACATCCACACAGGAGTCCACCTTCCCAAGCCAGGGTTCCCAAGGCTTTTCTCTAGAGCAGAGCAAGGAACCCTTGCTGGCAGCTTTGGCACAAAGTGATTGAAGTGTTTTAATCTCAAGCACAGATGGTTCTTTCCTTTATAAGCACCAAACACTGGATTAGATGTCACATATTTAATAAATAGCAACAACTGTATACAAACTGTTTACAGAAGCTGCTAAAAACTAATCCTCGGCAACAAATCATTCACATTAGCATGGGGCCATAGCAAGTGGTAAGTAGAGCCAGTGGCCAGCAAATCTGTGTGAACATAAAAGAAAAGGCAGCTCTACATCAGCAGTTCAATAAGAGAGTTTGATCTTGCCTCACTATAAGAGTTTTGATGCATTCTGGTATAAATATAGAGGATGAAACAGAACCGTGAAGATGTGTACTTGGTTCTGTGTTACCTTTTCTTTTTCCTTTTTTTTTTTCTTTTTTGTTTATTGTTGTGTTGCTTTTGAGGTTTTTTAAACTCAATTTAAAAGCTCAGAAAATGCTCAAGCTCTTTGAAGTGTTCGCTGGCAGTCTGGGAATATTCACTCCATGTTTGCTGACTTCTGGACATGGACACGAGAACAAACCTCTCCAAAGCACGGGATAAACACCAGCTTGGGCAGCCCTTGGCTCTCCCACAGCTTTGCCAGCCTTCCCTGCATCCCTGCATCCCAACAGCCCTGCACAGCCCAGGCAGCAGCAGCACCTGCCTCTCCCAGAGCAGCCCCTCCTGTTCTCATCCCCCTGAAAAGTGCATTTACAGAAGGAAAAGAAACTTAAAGCCCCACTGGCCATTTCGATAGGGAGCAGAGCTGGGGTTTGTTTTGTTTCTTGGAGGGGTTGGACTGTTTGATTTTTAGTGGTTGGCTTACTGATATTTTGCACTTTCCCCTAATAAAAGTCACCTGAAACTGTTTGGAAAATGAAGGTGTGCTGCCTTCTAGTGAAGGTTTATTGCAGAGTGGGGAGGGGAAGAGAAAGGTTTCCTCTAAGTGGCAGCTGAACAGTGCCAGGAGGTATATCTGATTTTAATCCAAGTGGAGAATAGCAAAGAGCAGCATTGGAGATTAAGGGGAATGATACACCTCACTGGGTTTTAGTGCATTTTTCAGTTACTTTTTTTTTTTTTTTTTTTAATTCAGGGTTTCTGTGTTAATATAGGATGGTGCCACACCATACACTGGGTGGTAGAAATTAATCTTGTCATGAATGTGCTTCTCTGAAGGGCTGAGCCTTCCTGAGCCCTTAATTTGAGCTGATTGGACTGGCTCATTATCATAGCAGCAGATATTGGAATAGCGAAGTTGAACCTCACTTGAACTTGCTGGCTACATAAGCACTGTTTTTCCTTCTCACCCCCACCTCCATCCATGAACAATAATACCCAGTACCCCTTTTTTAAAAACCCTACCAACTATCCTAGTAACTATCTGCCAAACAAGCACGCACTAGCAATGAGAGAAGCACATTAAAGAGCCTGAGTTTTGTTTGGCAAAGACAGAACTCGTCATTCCAGGGAAATATACAGTTGTGATGTCCTGGGAAAGTCGGGATCTTCTGTCAGGCAGTCCCGTTATCTCACACATGGAGCACAGCTTTGGGGCTTGCAAAGCACACACAGCGCGTGGCCTGGGGCCAGGCCACTTCTGCTCGGCGTTTCTGGTCCGAGCCCTCACTGCCGCTCAGCCCGGACTCACAGCTTTCCCCCCGGGCAGGGCTCTGCCCTGCGCTTCCAGGTCCTGCAGGGAAGCAGCCTAAGTGCTCGGGTGTTTCAGTCCGGGCTCTGCCTGGCCAGCAGCACGCAGCCCAGGTCACTGCAGGGAAGCAGCCCAAGCGCTCGGGTGTTTCAGTGCGGGCTCTGCCTGGCCAGCAGCAGCACACAGCCCAGGTCCTGCAGGGAAGCAGCCCAAGTGCTCGGGTGTTTCAGTGCGGGCTCTGCCTGGCCAGCAGCACGCAGCCCAGGTCACTGCAGGGAAGCAGCCCAAGCGCTCGGGTGTTTCAGTGCGGGCTCTGCCTGGCCAGCAGCAGCACGCAGCCCGGGTCACTGCAGGGAAGCAGCCCAAGAGCTCGGAGTGTTTCAGTGCGGGCTCTGCCTGGCCAGCAGCAGCACGCAGCCCAGGTCACTGCAGGGAAGCAGCCCAAGTGCTCGGGTGTTTCAGTGCGGGCTCTGCCTGGCCAGCAGCACGCAGCCCGTTCCCCGGCAGAGCCCGGGCTGGACGCGGGCCGTGCCCGCAGAGCGGGGCCAGCCCCGCGGGGCGCGCAGAGCCCGGGACAGCCCTGCCCGCGGGACAGGCACCTGCGGGCCCCTGGGAAGCTGCTCGGTAGGTTTGGAAATGAGGCACAGGGTGAGCCCAGCACAGGCAGAAACCCACTGCTGAGGGGGGAAAACAGTCCAAACTGGGAGCTGTTTAAAGAAGGCAAAATAATACGGGAAAAAAAACACTCAGCATGCCAGGGAAATAAGTTCATAAGAATTATCAAGGGATCCAGGAATAACCTTTCCACGGTTGCAGTCTGGCACAGACGTGAATGAGCATCCCTGGCAGCTGAGGGCTCTCTCTCCATGTGTTACATGGAATGAGCTGGCAAATCCCACGGCAGTCCTGAATGGCCAGACTGCTCAGAGCAGCTAATATTGGCTAATTGTTTTCCTTTATTTCTTGGAAAGAAAAAAGAGTCCTAAGGGCAGTGACACTGGAGCCATGTGTCCAATTAACCTGCTGCAGGTTGTGTCAATCTGCTCTCTCCTGCATCCCCCTGCCCCATGGGGCCCAAAGAGTGTCTGTTCCCATGGCCACTCTCCCCTGGGAAAGAAAGAGGAAGGAAAAAATGTGCTGCTTTCTATTTATGAATGCCCTGCCTTTCCCGCAGCCAGGCTGAAGGCTCTGACTTCGTTTCACTCGCTCTCTCTTTCCCATTTCTCTGTCAATTGATTGCTCACTGCCAGAGGGCATTATGGGCTTCAAAAGCTTCATTTTCCAGTTCCTGAGCTGCTGATCTTCTCCTGGCTCATTGCTGTTACTGGAGGTCAGATCCAAGTCCCAGAGTCTTTAGGCTGTTTTGGATTTGACCTTGAGAGCTTCTTTTCCTCACCACACCACATGAAACAATCCTTTGATCATTGTAGGCATGTACTTAAAAAAAAAATAAATCCAGTGGGCAGAGATTTTTTAATTATATCAGTGGTGAGTGGAAATAAGCTGGAACGAAAACACTCCCAGCCAGGTTTAAAGAACAGCAGTGCCTGGGGGCACCCCTGCTCTCTGTGGTTCTGGGGCCTGTGGCACACACCAAAAACTTGCTTAGGTTCTGTAACTGAGCAGCAATTGTGCTCTGGTCCCAACTTTTCCTGTGCTTAAATCCAAGGGCTGCAAGATGCACTTGTGTAATTTAGATGGAAATTACAGCCTGCTCCTGAAGTATTTCCACCTGGAATGGAAATTCCTAAACTGTAACTTTCAGCAGTGGCCACTGAAAGCACGAGGCAAAAAAAAAGATGGGAGTAGTGAATCCCGAACTTCTGTGCCATGCTGGCCAACCTCATCTGGCCTGGCTGGGAACCACAGAAAAGATGGTGGTAAAAATGCCTTACAGAAAACATTTTTCTTAACTAAGCTGCTTATATACTGTTCCCTGCAGTACTCTAGAGAATCAAAGTCTCATGAGATTCAAATCTTTGACATGAGGTTTCTGCTATCCCCTGGGCAAAAGCATCTCTATCAGTCTACAGAGTAGTGGGTGGGTTGGTTCAGGAAGAGGTTCCTTAGATCAGCATTACCAGGAGCAGACCCTGCTCCTGCAGGCAGCAGCTGGGCACAGGCTCTTCACCTCTTCTGGGGTGAATAAGCCAGACATGGAGCTGCTACTCCAGCAGCTAAGCCTGGCTGGCTTTGGGCAAGCTGGATGTCAAACCAGACAAATGTGTCTGATGTCCTGCTTTTGGAGATGTGAAGAGGTACTGGGCTGTATTAAAGCTGCCACATGTAAGAGGTGATACTGTTGGAAAACAAATAAAAAACCCTCACAGACTTTGTCAGCAGGGCAGGAGGGGGAGGGATGGGTCCTATTTAAAGATGTCTTAATAAAATCCATCCCCTTCTACACATCCAGGTTTTGCTCCAAAATCCAGTTAAACCACAAACCTACTAAGGACCCCAGTTACCAAAGGGAGGGATAATGAAGATACAAAGGAAGAAAATCAGTGGCAAAGCTGTGCTCCTGGATTGTTTCAGTACTCCATGGGAGAGCACTGAGTTCCTCACAATTTACCTTTCAAATCTCTCAAATAAAACAACTCTTGAAAATTGCCAAAACATTATTAACACAAGCAGTGACAAACAGCAACAAGCAGCAGGGTGGCTTTGTCAAATGACAGCAGAGGTTGCTCTCCCCAGCTGCCAAGAGCAGCGGCTGAGGCCACGCCGGGTGGGTTTGGCTCCGTGTGCAGGGGGCACAGATGTGGGACCCCTCCTGTGCCACTGCACCCCCACGATTGGAGACCATCACTCACTCTCACACCCTGGGTGTGCCACTGCTGCAGCTGGAGCAAAACTCACTGAAACAGAGGATTTTCAAAGACTGGAATACAGGGTGTAATGGGTGTCGTGCTCTGAGTGCCACCTTCTGCACAACCTCCCCTCTCTGCATCAAACAGGAATTCCCAAAGAAACGAGCTCAAAACTCGTGTGGGACCATGCTCAGTCCCTGAGAAAGGCAGCCTGGAAGAAGGGCTCTGGAGTGCATCTTATAGGGCTCACCTTCCTCTTCCAAGACTTCTCCCTCCAGGTTTGGATCCCACTTGGATCTTGGATCCCCCTCCAAACTTGCTGTTTGCAGAAAACAACTGCAGCCAATTTCCTTTTATGTGAATATGGTGGAAGGTGTAAAAGAAATGGGAAGTTTGGAGGGGATTGGGCAGTTTCTCACACAAAAATATAAGTGTTATTGTTAAAAAAATTACTTTGAAGAAAAAAGCAACAATCACCAAATCTGTGTTTGCAGTGCAGTGGCTGTGATGCCTGAAGGTTTCTTAGGTTTTTATATATTTTTCATATATCTGTAGTCTTGTAGACTTTTAATCTATAGTTGTATGGTTTCTAGTACTTTTCCTGACTTTTCTCACAATAAGTTAACCCTAACTAACACATTCTTTAAAATCTGTTTAGTCTTATTGTTAAGAAGATAATTTCTGACAATCTTGTTTTTCACCAGAACTTAAAAGACATAATAAGCAAAGGGGCAAAGAAACCCCTGGACCAACTCCAAGGGCCTGACCCAAGGGTGGGTTGCTGGGTTAGCTGATCTCCTATTGGATGTACCTATATGTAGATATATTAATTAATTAACCTTATAAAAGTTGTAGAAACCCTTTCTCACATGTGTGCAGAGCCGTATTTGTGCACCTGAAAGCTTTCACTAAAAAGTTGGTTTTTATATTATAATTCTTAATACCATTTGGAAAGTTTTGTGTTTTTATTCCAGGCAACAGCTGCTGCTTGGAAATCAGGCTCTGGCAGATGTTATTTTGGGGTATTTAAGCCAGGCTCTTGCTGTCACCATCTCAGTGTTCTTGGCTTTGTTACTGTTTCTCCGTGTTATTATTCTGAAGAAAATAACTCTGTTTGTGTTCTTTTTCTGGCAAAGAAGGGCCGTGCCAGCACCAAGTGGCCGGACTCCAGGTGGCGGTGGCTCAGTGCTCGAGTCCCTTCCTCCTGCTGCAGGCAGGTGGTGTCACCGGGATTTCCCTCGCGGGGCACAGGGGATTCGTGCCTCCGGAGCTGCCTGGTGGAGCTGCTGGGCTGAGCTGCAGTCCTGCAGCCCAACCCTGCCAGAGGCTGCCCTGCCTGGCCGTGAGGCTGGGGCCAGCCGGGCTGTGCCCACGAGCCTGCACAGCCCGGCTGGCCACGGTCTGCCCCGTCCCCACCTGCACGAGGGTCTGTGGCACAACGCCTGGAGTTCACAGAAAAACCCCAGTCCCTGCTATAGACGAAAGCTGAATGCCTGCAGCAAGGTCACTGTGTGCCCAGGGTCACTGCATGCCCAGGGTCACTCTGTGCCCAGGGTCACTGCGTGCCCAGGGTCACTCTGTGCCCAGGGTCACTGCATGCCCAGGGTCACTGTGTGCCCAGGGTCACTGCGTGCCCAGGGTCACTCTGTGCCCAGGGTCACTCTGTGTCCAGGGTCACTCTGTGCCCAGGGTCACTGCATGCCCAGGGTCACTGTGTGCCCAGGGTCACTCTGTGCCCAGGGTCACTCTGTGCCCACGGTCACTGTGTGCCCAGGGTCACTGCGTGCCTGGGGTCACTCTGTGCCCGGGGTCACTGCGTGCCCAGGGTCACTCTGTGCCCAGGGTCACTGCATGCCCAGGGTCACTCTGTGCCCGGGGTCACTCTGTGCCCAGGGTCACTGCATGCCCAGGGTCACTGCATGCCCAGGGTCACTCTGTGCCTGGGGTCACTCTGTGCCCAGGGTCACTGCATGCCCAGGGTCACTCTGTGCCCAGGGTCACTCTGTGCCCGGGGTCACTCTGTGCCCGGGGTCACTGCATGCCCAGGGTCACTGCATGCCCAGGGTCACTCTGTGCCTGGGGTCACTCTGTGTCCAGGGTCACTGCGTGCCCAGGGTCACTCTGTGCCCAGGGTCACTCTGTGCCCAGGGTCACTGCATGCCCAGGGTCACTCTGTACCCAGGGTCACTCTGTGCCCGGGGTCACTGCATGCCCAGGGTCACTCTGTACCCAGGGTCACTCTGTGCCCGGGGTCACTGCATGCCCAGGGTCACTGCATGCCCAGGGTCACTCTGTGCCTGGGGTCACTGCATGCCCAGGGTCACTCTGTACCCAGGGTCACTCTGTGCCCAGGGTCACTGCATGCCCAGGGTCACTCTGTGCCCGGGGTCACTGCATGCCCAGGGTCACTGCATGCCCAGGGTCACTGCATGCCCAGGGTCACTCTGTGCCCGTCCCTGGCGCTGCTGTGCTGCTGCACAGGGCTGGGTGCAGCACACCCAGCAGCACCTGTGGCTGTCCTGAGCACAGGCCAGGAGCCAACCTGGCTTCACCGAAGTGCTCAATCACCTGGCAGGTACCAGCCTGGCAGGGAGCCAGGCCCATGCCCTCCCATTGCTTTTGGGGCTTTGTTGGTTCCCTGCTGTTCCAGTAAAGGCTGGAGCTGTGACAGTCTCCTGCCTCTGAGCCGTCCTTAACTGTCCCCTGAAACCCCCCACCCAAGAGGTACCCACGTAAAGACCAGCCAAGGATTCAATGCCTATATCTAAAAGGGTGACCCTAGTTTGGGAAGCATTTTTGGGGGCCAATCTGTAATTTGAAACAGTTTAAACATATTTATAAGTAATCCCGTAAAACACTGTGATGCCAAGCAAGAGCTTTGGGTTAAATTACACCTGCACAAAAATCCCGGTGTGCAGAGGCTGCTGCTGGAGCTCTGACTGGGGAGGAGAGGAGAACTCAGGGACGGGAGCACGGCTCACTATGGGATGGCTAATGAGGCAAGTCTGTATTTCTGCCTGCCTGCTTTTACTGGAGAACCCCTTGGAAATTCCTGGTGGTGAAATGCAGAAAACCATAAAGCAAAAACCCTGAGTCATCTGTCTCAAACTGTCATAGCAGCTTCCCCTGTCAATCCACATGACCCACTCAATTCTCATCCATTTTCTCCATTTTGGGGGAGTTGTGAAAAATAACTACAACCATTCCAGCGGATTGGTTATAACATATGCTCAAGTGCATATGCAGTGATTTGGCCAAATTCTCCCAAGACTACCACATCTTAGGCTTTATATAATCCAGACAAGAGCACCAGACACAATCAGGGGACTTGGTCTGCCCTCAGTGCTGCTCTGCCCCGGGCAGACAGGCCACAGCTCAGTGCTCTGCAGCAGCTCAGACAAGGGAAAAATAATATAAAAAAAGAACGTAGTTACTAATGTCATTTTCCATTGAGATAGTGCATGAAATCAATCTATCATGCTAAATCTACAAGTTCCAAACTGTATACATAAGGTATATTAAGGGATTTGGAAAGATTAAGACTAGCTCCTATGCGTCTGTGTGTGTATAAGCACCGATTGTTTTATCTGTGAATTACCTGCCGCTGCGGAAAAGGCAAAGATAAGGAAAGCAGCCTCGTTGGGAGCAGCGCCAGTGGGAATGCTCGCTCAGAGCTGAGCTCTGCCTCTGCTCCTCAGGTGCCATAAAACAATCCCGGAGCGGTGCTGCCCTCCAGGGCCGGGGAGCCCGAGAGGTGCGAGCGGCCCTGCCCGTGTGCTGCTGCCCCAGCCTCGCTCCCTGCTGGTGTCCCCTGCTAACCGAGGTGTTCCCGACATCGCTAACAACTGTCTCCTCCTCCAAAAAATCACTGGCCACTTCCGTGTTAAAAAAACACAGCACTGATAGAATGCAGCATTCAAATGCCATAGTGACTGGAGGCAGTGGGAAGAAGCTCCTTGCTCAGAGCGGGAGCGGATCCCAGCGTGGCCTTCCCAGGCAGAAATTCCTTACGGAGCACTTGGGACAGGCTGGGCGAGCGCTCAGGACTCGGCGGTTTTACAGCTCCCTCTTGTTTGGGCGCAGCTCGCTGCTCCCCGTGCCCCGGGAGCCCCCGGGGCTTGTGGCCCATCCCGGCAGGTGGCCACGGCTCACCCGGCCCGAGGGCGCCGGCGGGGCTCCGGCTCTCGCAGGCAGCGCCGGGACTCCTGTCCCTGTCCCTGCTGCTCGGCAGCCACGCCGATGAGCTGCCCGCTGCCGGGACACAGCCCTGCCCTCGCCTCGGGACCTGCTCCCCGGGAATTCCCGCAGGGATGGAGCGGCATCGCTGCCGCCGGCTGAGCCCGCAGCCGAGCTCCGCCAGGGCTCGCCTGGCCGGACGCAGCCGGACTGTAGTCCCGGGATTATGTCGGGGAAGCACTCACAAGGAAAGCTGTTCCACGGGCAGCAGGTCCCGGCTGTGGCTGCCTGTGGCAAAGCCGGGTGACAGAACGCGTGCTGCTCCTCGGGGCTCACCTGGGCAGCGCCGGCACCCCCGCCTAGGGCAGGATACCCTTCCCGACGCTCGCAGCCTGCGTAACGCGGGGTATAAAAAGCATCCTCTGAAAAGATTTTCCTGCTGGGTAAAGGCCCATTACCAGCACTTCCTGGCTTAGGCAGCTGTATATAGCAGCAGTAATCCTATTATGCTTATCCTAAACCGTCCTCCACCGAGCAGTGAAGTGAACTTTACAGAGCACTGGAAGCCCAATTAAGCCTCCAAGCCTGCTGCGAGCAGCTCAATTCTGCCTCTGTGCAGCCGCAGGGTCACGTTAGGATGGAAAACACAAACACCTGTCCCACACACACCCCAAAGGCTGTCCCCTGGCTTCAGGCAGCTGGCTCGAGTAAATGCATCGAGCTCTTTGCAGGAAGAGCTGTCCTACTGATTCTTTATGACAGAGCCCAAATCCATGCCCACATAGCTATGGCAATAACTCTGCCCTCGCAAACGGCTGTGCCAAGGCTGAGCGCTGCTCACACGCTTCTGCATTTTTGTTGCACAGCTTTGAGGATAAAGAAACCTGGTACTGATCAGTGAGGCCCTTCTGGAGAGGCTGTGTAAAGAAGCAATATTACACCTCCAGCTGGGGTGCAGCCCTGGTGCCTGAACAGCTGCCTCAGGCTGTGCCACGGTGTCCAGGCAGCTTGGAATGGCCTAGCTGCTTCATTCCAGCTGCATGAGGCTGGATGACAACATCCACGTTTCTCCCAAAAGCTTTTCACACCTGTCAGTCTTTGGATGCCTCCAGAAAAAGCTGAATATCAAGGAGGTTTCCTGGGCAGAAACCAAAGGGACGACCAAGGAGAGAGCAGCTGCAGCTGGAAAGGGCTAAATGGATGATTATCCTGAAATCTTAACATTGTTAACTAATGTCTTAAACATTACTTTAAAAACCCCAACACAACTCTCAGTCCTGCACACAGCACATGTCTCCCTGCAGTGGTACTCTGCACGATGCATGCCCCGGCCTGGACAGGTCCAGACCTGACCCGAGGATGTCACAGCACATTTGCAGCACAGCATGAGGTGCTGGCACCACCCTGTGCATGGCCAGCATGGCTTAACTGCTGACCACCACTAAACATGGATTTCTGTGACTTTTTCAGAGCTTCTGGTGCCTTTTCCTAATGGAGGCAACATCTCATCTGACATGTAGCTCTAGAAATTAATATCTTCAAATGCTTGTTTTTTTGGTGTAACAGACTGAGACAGGCTAAATATTTGTGCTCTTGTCTTGGCTGGCTGGTAACCCAGATACTATTAGTGAAGCACAACTGGGTCATGAGAATTAATATTAGCATCTGCGTTAGCTGCTTTATTTACAGCACTGTAGCTGTCAAAAGTTGTGGAAGCTTAAAAGGAACATGGTTTATTCATGCTGACACTAGCAGTGGAATAGCTGGATGAAGGCTGGCTGGCTCCTTGGGACCAGGCTGGGCCCGTGGCAAGCACAGACCCAAGCTGGGCAAATGCCCTGTGAACAGTCTGGGGTGAGGGGGACAGCCCGTCCCAGCTCACATGGGCCAGCAAAAGCCTTGGCTGGCAGCACAGCCTCACACATCCCGTTTTTCTGTACTGCCCCAAACCAGAGAGAGAGTTTCTGGAAGAACACAGGATGGGAGGACCCTTAGGTTATGGTTAAGGTGTAAAAACTCTGATCACTGTTTCAATACAATTAAGGAATTAATTAACTTCCCAGCTCAGTAATTATGGAAGCCTCAGCCCCACGAAGTGGCACCAGGTCCCTGTGGGCCTGGCAGTGGTCAGTGGGTGGGAGCACCCTGCCGGTCCTGCTTGGAGCAGAGGGAGGGCTCAGAGGGGGCTGCTGTGAGTGCAGTCAGCCTGGCAGGAGCCCGAGCACACAGAGCCTGGGGGGAACACCATCATCGCTGTTTCCAGCCAAGACCAGAAGAGGCAGTGAAGGGGCCCGTGACGCCTCCCTCCACCGTGCTGCAGCCAGGAGCTCTCCGACACGCAGGTGCTGTCACACCTGTGGGTGCCCTGCAGGGTGCCTTGGCTGCACCCTGGAGCCTGCTCGGTGACACACTGGACTCCAGCACCTCCTGCTGCTGCAGCCCTGCGAGATGGCCACTACCTTCTCAAGCAGCTGCCACCTCCCTGCCAGGTTCTGTCTCCTTTCCAAGATCACCCCTGACCAAGAGCCAGCCATCCTGTAAACAAAGCCAGTGCTGGGTTTCAGCTTTATATGAACTGAGATAATACGAATTTCTGGGTGACTGAAGTCTCAGCAAGGAGGTCTTTAAATAACTATTGGCATGGGGCTTTTTATCAGCAGAATTATTGGAAATATTTTATCTTATCAGTAAAAATTGTATCATTTTATTGCCCAGCCTACTCAGAAAAACCATGAACAAAGAAAACTAGAAAACAGTTTCACAAACTGACTTTACTAGGCAACAGCACTACCAATCCTCTGGGTACCCAAAGGTCATGTTAAACCAGTATAAAACAGCAGAGCAGGCTTTGAGACACAGCCATTCCAGGCAGGAAGGGAGTGTGGGCTGGGCTCTGCTGGTGCCCAGCGGAGCTGCCTTTGCCTCGTGCTCTGGCCAGGGCTGGAAAGAGCTTGGGAGCTGGGAGGGCAGGGCAGCACTGCAGTGAGCGTGTCCCTGGCTCCCCTGCCCCATCACAGCTGCACTGCTCACCTTCCAGCAGGTGGGTCAGGCAGATCACCACCTGTCCAGCCACTGCACCAGGAATGCAATGCCTGCTGGACAGTCCAGGGATCACTGCACTAACCAGAGCATCCTCCCGCGCAGGCCACAGAAATCCTCACATTCCTCTTGCATTCCTGTCTCACTTGTTGTATGGATAAATTCTTAAGCCATTATATCACAACAAAGGCAACATCTATTGTTTAAAATGAGGAATCCGGCGGTCCCAGAGCCAGAGGTATTGTTCTCTGTTGGATTTGGATGGATCAGCTGCCGAGTTTCTTTTTTCCTTCAAGACACACAATTAGCCATCTGGAAGCTTCATCAACACACCAAAACAGCAGCTATAATTGTGCTTATTAAATAAGAATCTAAATCTGTCCCAGAGAAAGCAAAACTCTCCCTAGCACATGGACCCATGGCAAGTCTGACCTCCTGTTACCAGCAGTAAGTGGTGAGCAGAGAAACTCTGCCTGAGGCATGAGCTTTAGGGTGAGAGGGACGAGCTCTGCTCTCAGCTTTGCCAGGTGCTGTCCATGGCACGGGCACACCGAGGCCTCCAGCCTGAGTACAAATATTCCCAAACTGCAAAATCCAGCAAAACCCAGTGACTTCCTCAGAGTGTATTTTACATGGCAAGGTAATGCCAGCCCTTGGAATTCTACTGGCCTGCTGAGGCTGAGGATGAGCCGAGGAGAGGTGGCAGCAATAGGACATTCCCCCAGCAGGTGACTTTGTCCTCAGGAGCACCACAGGGACAGCACAGCAGGGTCTGCACTTGGCTTGGCAAACACCCAGTGCCAACCACACCCCGCCTGTTCCACCCCCTCATCCCTGCTCATTCTGCAAACCTAGATCCTAAAGGTGCCATTGTGCACATCCAGTGGCAGAAATTTGTCCCTGGAGGTTCTGATCACATGTGGTAGTGGGCAATAGCTATTTGCATACAATCAAGTGTGATTAACCTTCAGAATACATTACTGCTGCCTCAGCTGTCCAGAAACCCCACCCTAGGTCCCCCCCCAAATCCTGCTCACAGCAAACTGAATTTCCTTGAACAAGAAGGGCTTCCAGAGAACAAGGTGATGCTTCACTGCACCCCCTCCCACCAGCATTTGCAAATCCCACCTAAGGATTACACAGAATTCCTCCCAGCAGTAAAAGATCCAGGAGTACAAAGCAGAAGCATTTGGAACACTTGAAAATACTAACAAATACTGCTCCTGGATCTGAAGAATGAGTTGGAGCTGTTTTGTTGCTTTCTGCATTGCTCTTGTGGGGCCAAGAGCTTGGTCCAGGGGCTGCTCTCCTCATCCAGAGGTTCATGGGAAGGAAATGCAAGGAGAACAGACAATATATGAAAAACTGGTAGAAAAAAAGAGTTGTTCTGACTGGTTATTTCTGACAGAGAGCTCTGAGCTTCTGCTGGCTTTAGTTTTGCTAACTGTACTTTTTAATTTTGGCAAGGATGCCTGGAGCCCAGGAAAGGAATGCACTGTATATATAATTATAAATCAAAATATAATATAATACAATAAGTAAAATGAACACTGCAAAATACCACTCACTAGCTGCATATGACATCTACCTAATTGTTCCAGGCTGTGAGTCACCACTTGAATTAAAGAGGTGCAGCGAGGTGGTGGAGGGCCAGCTCTGCACAGGCAGTCGGGCTCTGACTCCCCTGGCACCCACCTCGTGTGGAAGTGAAATCCAAACCCAGCTCAGCTCCCCCCAGGGCCCTGGGCGCAGCCCTGTCCCACCTCGGTGCCCTTGCAGAAACCCCAGCACCAGGCTGTACCTCCTGTGTTTTATAGGCAAAGAGTTAAATGCCTGAGAAATGGGATCACAGACCTGAGACCAGCCCAAAGCAGCAAAAGAAATCCGGGGCTGGGGCAGAGCTAAACATCACCGTAAAAGGCAGACACTGGAACCTCCAGGAGATGGACACCTACACCAGGGCAGTCCTTTCCCATAGGAAAAAAGGGAGAAAGGGAGGTTGTTGGCATGCCCTGAGGGCTGGAGCACGTTTGTGACCAGAGGAGCCAGTCCAAACTCTAATCCCTGCCCTGCCAGGCTGCAGCAAACCTTGCAGCGAGAGAAACGATCTGACAGTGCTGCTCAGCTTGAGTGCTGGGGCATGGGAGGCTGTGGGGAGCAGAAAAAGCTGGTGCAATTGGTGTTTTTAAGTGACCACTTAATCGTAGAATACTCTGAGTTGGCAAGCACCCACAAGGATCATTGAAGTGCAACTCCTGGCCCTGCACAGGACAGCCCCACTAAGGGTGATCAAGGATTTAAAGAATGGAAATGTGAGGGTGAGAGAGACAAGGATGCAAATTCAACAGGTCTCTGCTGCTGACCTTAATGCCCTGAATGAAAGATCAAATTTGCACGGAGATAATGAGCAGGAGGATGGGTGTAAGAAGAAAACATCACCCTGAGTGCAGTAACACACACCCCAAACACATCTGCACACACAGACCTGCACCCTGAGCTGCGATGCCCAGGCCAAGCCACCAGCCACAGCAGGACCTTCCCTGAGCCCCCTGTTCCTGCTGCTCCTCTGACAGCTGCTTGTGGACTTCCAAAAACCAGCAGTGCAAAATAATTGAGTGCTGCTTCTCTGAAGATGTCAGGATCCCATAATAATAATTCATGATGATTTCACAGCAGCTTTAAGTCAGTTTCCATCCTGCTGCCAAAGCCATGTGTCCTTGGCTTTAAACTGTTTCCCCCCCACTGGAATTCAGCCACGTCTGCACTGGGACACACTGGGATTTTAATCCTGTAATTGACAGCATCAATCCTGGCCTCAGGGGCTTTCCTGGGAGTGAGGAACATGCTGCAGCATCCTTCAGTTCTGTTTTCAGACAATCAAATATTTCCAGCAAGTCGTTAATCTTTGAGAAGTGAGCTGGGCTTTGGTCGTCATTACTTAAATGGAGTGGATGGCAGAAGGTAGGTACCTGAAACCCCAATAAAAACCCCAGCCAAAAGGTGTGAATATTTCATTCCTCTTCTAGAGCAGCAGGAATGTCACAGGATGTGACAGTGCTGATGGCTTGCTGGCTTGCAGCTCTGGCTGGCCAAACAAGGCAAAAAAGCCTTTATTACACCCTTTTCTTTACAGGATTCCAGAAAAGCTCTTGGTTTTTTTTGAAACTTCAGCAACAACCGGGTAAGACTGGAAGTATTTCCTTTGCAGGGTTTTGGTTCCTAATGCACTCTACGTTTGTGATGCTTGGGATGGGAAAGACAATGATTCAAGCCCATAAATCGAGGCTCCCAACACCTTGTGTGTGGTTTCAGTGAAGCAGATTTGTTTACAGCATATTAAGGGCACTGGGAGGTTTGAGCATTTTTACCAGCTGTTCCCTGTGATTTTTTGGCAGCTCTCAGGATGTCATTGTCATTGTCACTCCCAGCATATCTCGAGATGGCTCTCAGAAGCTCAGGCAATGGCAGCCAGGCACTCGGGCACCCTCCCAGAGGTTCACTGTGCCCTGCACTCTCTGTTGTCTTTGGGAAGGGAAAATCCCCCCATCTGCTGTGCCTTGGAGCCTGAGAGGTCTGTGGGTCAAGAAGCTCCTCTCATTGAATGCAAGATGCAAAGACAAAAAGGACGAACACTTTAAAAATATTACTTTAGCCCTTTCAGAGCTTCTCATTAGAAGCTTTTGACTTGCTGAGAGAAACAAAAAGGTATTAACTGTGATGCTGAAAATAGAGCCCCTTGCTCTCAGGCTGAACCCAGACAGGGACTTTCCAGAGGACCTCACAGCACACCTGGTTCATGTGATTGTCCCCTACAGTTACTCTTTCTGATCTTTTGAACCACATCTGTTTTCCTCTGCAGGAAATTAACTGCTCTGCTTGGTGGCTGCTCCTTCATCTGGTGAGGGATGGATCTCCGTGGGTCTTGTAAGACCTTCAAGATACACAGGCTGTAATTTGGGTGTTTCCCTTTCTTGCACATGAAATTAATTTTTGATTTGCTCCTGCTACAGAGCTTTTTTGTGGTTTGTTAATGTATTTTCTTTCTTCATTGGTAATGCTTCAAGTGTCTGTGATACATTTACCTGCGAACTCCAGCAATATAGAGTTCCTCATTCTGTCCTGGGACAAGGCTCACTCACTTAATGCGAGGAGTTAACTCAGATACTGCTGGTGACCATGTTGATGCAGTACCTGCTCTTGACACTTTCAAACTTGATTACAGGCAGAAGGGCCCTTTGCAGGGCCATCAGGACAACTAGAGGTTGGAGGGCTTTACTGTGTTCACAGACCAAGCTTATCTCAGCCACAATTTAGGCTGATGAAACAATCAGTCCCACTACTTCACAGAACAGGCTTTTAAAACCCTGTCATTAGAAAGGTTAAAAAAAGCTGTAGTCTCTCAGTTCTTCCCAATGCAAAACCGAGCACAAATTAGTATAAATCGGCGCCTCAACACAACTGTGTAATTTGCATTTTGACTGCTAAAGAGTTGAAGACAAGCCCACACTGAGACCGAGAACATCAGAGTGCACAGTGACACTGCTGGGCCAGAACGGAGATGTGGGGCAGGAACCAAATGACAAAAGGCCTGGGCATGACAGGGGAATGATGGAATGCCTGGGGGAGAGTCAGCCCAGGGGGGAGGAATAGCACTCGCTGTTAAAGCACACAAACTGGAATTAGGTAGTCTGGGTCCTTTTCCCAGTTATGGCATTTTGGATTTGTTCTGTGACCTTGGGTAAATAATTTATTATCTTTGTGCACAGTTTCTTCATCTGTAAGAGAAGGTTAATAGCTACTGCTCAGAAAGGTTGGCTTTTCCTGGCTTAGGTGAAGGTATGAGTCAGGGCAGACTTTGGCAGATGTTCTAAGAGACACCACAGAGGTAAAAAGTGTAAATAATTACTATTTCTTTTACCTGAGGTAGGTGTTAATCACAGATGTGTTAGTGGTGCAGCACTGACCAGAACAGTTGCCTGCCATGGCAGCAGGATGAGTTGCCAGGCCAAGAAGAATAATAGAATATTGTATTTCCTCCAGGTTTTCTGCAACCTAACTGTAATGCACAGTAGATGTACTCACCTGGAATCGTGCAAGCTGCTGAGGGTGATACAAAATCCCTCACACAGAGCAGTTTGGATGTGACGTTTTCAATCCCTTTCTACAGACATTGTCGTTCCTAGTGCACAATACTCCTCCCTACGGAACCTTCCTGTCTGCTTTGGGTACCTAAAATGGATTTTTGGGGTCCATAACCAACCATTTTTAGAGCACTCCAGAGTAACTGTGAGCATCACGCAGTGGGATGTGGAATAATCACATAACATTCAGTGACTTGGTCAGCACAGCAGTGACAGAGCTGATAGCAGGGCCTGACCAAAGTACTGAATTTCTGTGAATAGCCAGCATTTGCACCAAGACACCCGAGCCGAGAATTTATCTCTCAATAATTAGAAACCCTGTTAAGTCAAGCTACAATGCTGATGGTCTGTGTAATTTTGTATTTACTTCTTGTTTCCAGTAATACTGGTACTGTACAGAGTCTCCTTCATGGTAGTGCCCGCAGAACACTACGAAATCTCTGTGCTGCTCTCCCTGCTGAGTGTTAGCGGTGTGAAAATGCAGAACCAACTGGTTCTCAGTGTCTCAGTGCTGGCCTGGATCCCTGCGAAGTCGCTGACTTCCACCTCAGTGCACAGCACAGAGAAAATCCAGGAGCAGTAATGCTGCTGTGGCATCAGCCCCTGGCAGCCTCCGTCTCACCAGGGGACACGTGGGGACACTGGGACTACACAGGGAGCAGGGAGCAGAGCTGGGTCTGGCGAGGCAGGGCTCTCTGCTCTGCTCCCTGTGCGGTGTCAAACAACCCCTCTGTGCCCCACCAGGGCGCAGGACATGCACTGCTAAGGTGAATGACAAACCAGCCTGGACTGCAGATGATTGTCCTGGTCATACAACAGCGAACAGCATCCATACAATTGTATTGAATTGCTTAGGTTTCGATATCTTTTATAAAAAAGAAGCCATGTGTGCATATAAGGGAGCTCACATTTTAGGAGCTTCCTATTATAGATGTCGTTCCCAGTGGTTAGCTCATCCAAGTGGGACTTGAGTAGCCCACATCATCAATATTAAATGTGACATTTACTATCAAGAGCAAAGTTTTGGGGCTGCTGCCAGCCCCACTCACAGAGCTGTAAATATTTTGATCACGGAACAGGCAGGAGAAGGAGCGGCTCAGCCCTCGCTCACCGGGACACCAGCGGGAGCTGACGGTGTTTGCACAGAGCCCCGAGGGGCTCAGCAGGGGCAGCCTCGGCAGGAGCCTCCTCGGCCGGGCAGCCAAGGCTGTGAGCAACCCTGTGCCCAGGCTGGTCCCGGCGCTGCTGAGCGTGTGACGGGCACACGGGGGAATGGAGATGTTCCCTGATGTTCCCTGCAGTGGGGACACACGGGGGGCATGGAGATGTTCCCTGATGATCCCTGCAGTGGGGGCACACGGGGGGCATGGAGATGTTCCCTGCAGTGGGGGCACACGGGGGGCATGGAGATGTTCCCTGCAGTGGGGGCACACGGGGGGCATGGAGATGTTCCCTGATGATCCCTGCAGTGGGGACACACGGGGGGCATGGAGATGTTCCCTGATGATCCCTGCAGTGGGGGCACACGGGGGGCATGGAGATGTTCCCTGCAGTGGGGACACACGGGGAGGATGGAGATGTTCCCAGGTGTCCCTGCAGTGGGGGCACGCTGCAGAACAGCTCCCCCAGTCCTGCACATGCCTGCACTGACCTGAGCACTCGGCACAGCCTGGGAACAGAGCAGCCCCAGTGCCCTGGGGGAGAACCCCTGGCCCACCAGAGCACCCAGTTTCCAACAGGTCCCTCAAACAGGATCAGCAACGTGCCACCTTCCCTCCTGGACGCGAGCTGAAGCCTGGCAAGTGATTTGTGCAATGATTTGAGCCCCGGTGGTGTTTTACAAACGGTTTGCCCATGGCTGTGGGCAGCCTGGAGCTGCAGCTGTCTGGGGTGTTTACCCCCAGCTGAATCCCACACGTCCATTTCCATCCCTGTCCATGGAGCCTGGGCACTGAGCTGGGCTTTGCTGCAGCTGCTCTGTGCCAGGAGCTGCTGGAGGCAGTGGGATCTCTGCTGAACAGTACACACAGGTACAAACCTCAGGAGCTGCTGTTTCAAATACCTTGTGTTTCAACAGTATTTTAAGGGCAAGACCTTTTGGAAGACAATCAACTGTGTTTTTGTGAATGTGATCCTACAACTACACATGATGAAGAAGTCAGCAAGGTCTCATTACTAAGGAATGGAGAAGTATAATAAAAACTGCAAATACCAAACAGCTTAATTACTTCCATTATCATCTTTTATCTTTAATTGCATGTATCAATTTTTAATAAAGAAACTTCATGTGCCTATGAGTTAGATCTTACTGAGAGAGACTTTCATTGATTGCAGGAACACAGCCAGGCTAGCTGGGCCGTGCAGACAGAAACAAGGTGGAGCAGGATCGAGCACCTTAGCTGTTGTGGTCTGCACGAGGCACAGAAACACTTGTTACTCTACTCGGTGTCATTTAATGTTATTAGCCCTCCTGCACCAGAGGGATTTTACTGCTCCTCCAAATAATGACAAATGCTGCAGCTGGACAGAGATGAGCCATTCACTCCTGTGATAATTGCTGCACAATGATACTGAAGAAGCATTGACCAAAAACTTCCCTGGTTAATGATGTTTAATTCATTATTAAATGCAGCTCATTACTGTTGGAAATAAGGCCATTTAGCAGCCATCAGCTTTGCTAATATTGCTGAATGTCTTGCAGTGGTCAGACAGCAGGGGGGAAGGCAAGTTTTAAAAATATTTGGTCACTTCAGAATAAAAATAAAAAAAATTCTGCCAGTGTTTAGTAATGAAATGATGCCTAATATCATCTAAATCTCTTGCTTCTCTGTAAAATCAGAGTAGTCAGTTGTTTGCTCCTGGAACTAACATCTCCTTTACACGGGATTTTAAAGGTGAATTTCAGTGTGATAAAACCTCTGTATTCAGCACTTGTTGCCCTCCTGCTCCCCACATGCTGTTCCAGGGGTACAAGCATTTAAAGCACAGCCTGTCCCTAAGCCTTTCCTCAGGGCCACTGAGGAAAATTCACAGGCTTCCCCCAGCAGGGACAGGAGCTCCTGTCCCTGCGGCCGAGCTGCACCCCACACCTGAGGGGTCTCAGGCTGTGACCCAGGGCAGGACACACTGCAGGGGTCTGGGGTGTGACCCAGGGCAGGACACACTGCAGGGGTCTGGGGCTGTGACAGAGGACAGGACACACTGCAGGGGTCTCAGGCTGTGACAGAGGACAGGACACACTGCAGGGGTCTCAGGCTGTGACAGAGGACAGGACACACTGCAGGGGTCTGGGGTGTGACCCAGGACAGGACACACTGCAGGGGTCTGGGGTGTGACCCAGGACAGGACACACTGCAGGGGTCTGGGGTGTGACCCAGGGCAGGACACACTGCAGGGGTCTGGGGTGTGACCCAGGACAGGACACACTGCAGGGGTCTGGGGTGTGACCCAGGACAGGACACACTGCAGGGGTCTGGGGTGT